>NW_024104998.1:265223-988380 GCF_003945595.2 Pipra filicauda | reverse complement strand
TCTTTCTTTCTTTCTTTCTTTCTTTCTTTCTTTCTTTCTTTCTTTCTTTCTTTCTTTCCTCTCTACATTTTTCTTTGTGGGTTTCCAGTGCAGATGTGGAAGCACTGTGCAAGGTGTATAAAACCCCACTGATTTGGTAAAGCCTTGTAGTACTGTCAATGGACTTACACACAATGGACTTGATCAGAATTGCTTTTGACCAAACTTCTTTACTACAGCGTTTGTGCATACATAGTATGCATAGTATATTAGTAAAAAAGGAAATAGTCAATAGTGATGTAGTGGGCAATAAAAATATGTTTCAGTTTTCCTAAAATATAATTTTAGTGATAATCTCAAAATGGAGTTGGGTGTTCTAGTTTAATTCAACCAATTAGCTGAGAAATACAAAAAAGACTGTTGCAGAAAACAAAATATGAAAGAGACTACATGGTTCAAAATTTTTAAGGTAGACAGAAAAGAACGGTTTTAATCCCACCAAATCCAGAAGCAACACAGAAAACGACAGAATAATTAAGAGTTGATGTGGGTCCTTGGTCCTTCTGTGTGGAGGTCAAAAACTAATTGATCCCAAGTTGGGGGTAGAAACTGGAATATTTAGTGAACACGTGACAGGCAATATAAGGGTCTTGGGGGCAGGACATGTTAATGAAGAGGATGGGGGATGGACATGTTAATGAATGCTAACTAGGGGATGGATTATGCCAACTAGAGGATTACACAATTCTCTGCTACAGTTACACAAGTGGTTAATATCTTCCTGTAGCAAGGACCACATGAGGGGGAGAGAACAAAGGGGCTTCTACATCATCTGACAACATCACCACAAAGTCTTTCATGTCTTGCTGAAGGAGACAGGACAATCAAACATAGCTAAATATCAATGGGTCTTGTGATGAAGCTCCTCAGAGTAAGGAGTTTCTCTCAGCTCCTGCTGTCCACAATCTGCTACATAATCCCATCAGCTCCTTCTCCTTCTCTGCTGATAGCCGAGCCCTGGATCCCAACACTTCTGAGCAATGAGAAAACTATTTACACTGCAGAAACTATGTCATTGTAAATTTTTATTTTACAACCAAAATATTTCTGAGGTTGAAAGCTTAATAAACAGGTAAGTAATGGAGAAGAAATATTTCAGCACTCTATATAATCCAAGCAAGCTTTTAAATCCTATATATCTTTTTAACTTCCTCTCTAGAAAGTAAGCCCTGTTTTGGAAAGGTACTGTATAAGTGCTTTGCTTAATGATACTTCACAGAATTGGGGCTGTAGAGCCATTGCATTGAATGTGTCAAATTTGTCACTATATAACTACTATAAGTTACACAGTCCCTTAAAATACTCTTCTTCATATTAGATGATGTTGATAAATCATTACCAGCATTAAAGTTACTTTAGTAGTCTCAGTGACAGAAATCACAGCAAGTGATGTAATGCATCCAGATTTTCACAGTCTAGTAACTATATTCTCTTGACTCAGAGGAAGCCAGTTCTCAAATATGTTACAAATTTTAAATCCCTATCAGAATTAGAATTTGTAGCTTGACAGAGGCTGGCTAAACATGAAACAGACATTGCATGAAAGTCCAAGAGCTACTACCTTAACACAGAGAATGGGGGACTCAGGATCTTGTTTTTGGGTTGACACCTGCCATACAACATAGTGAATTTATTTTAGGGAAGTCTACCATGAATTGCTTTTATAGAGAGTTTGATAAAATAGAAATTACCCTATTCTGTTTTTATGACATGGCATATTCATTAAATCATAGCATTGAAATAATTTTCATATATAAAAATGATATGAGACAGTATTTATTAAGAATAAGAAAGGATCATATAATTTGCTTGATATTTTCATGTCCAAAATTTAAACAGTACTGAAAATGTTCTCTGTCATTTGCAATAAAGATGAAAAAAAGTCCAGGGGAAAATACGGGTACAGATTAACCTGTGTGTACAATAGCGTAAATGGACTTTTCTTTGTTCATACAATACTGTTATCTTTAGCAACATATCTTGCTTAGTAGAAGTTCCTAATTTACCACCATAACTTCTTCAAAATACTCCTCATTTCTTTCTTTGGAAACAACCATTTTTTTTTCTAGTACAGTTCTGATGACCTTGATTATTCTCTTGTTCTAATGCCCCACTTAGGTTCTCTGACAGGTTGCTGATAATTTCCTTGTTGTGTTTGTAGGTTAAGACAATTTTGATAAGGTACTTAGATTTCTGTAGTATTTCAGATTAAAATTTTATGCTGCATCTCATTTGATTCTTAGTTTATTAGTTCTAGTATTTAGTAGTATGCCAGTCAGGTCAAAATGAAGGTAGAATAAATGAAGAATAAATAATGAATAAGGAGTTATTACTAATAAAGACATATTACCACTCTTTATGAAATATTTTTTCTATTCCAACAGAAAGACCAACTCTATTATGTTTTCAAGGACACTTCACACGCTTCACACATTTGTATAAAACCCTCTTATTAAAATTAATAAAAAAAAATGAGAGTTATTCCCTAAAAAAAATGTTCAATTACTCAGTTATTAAAGAATGTGTTCAGTGTATCCAAATGACCCGCATGCCAGAAAAATCCATCCAGATAATCTTTTTTTTGTTTTGGTGGAATTTTAAGTGTCTAATCCAACAATGAATCTTTAATTCAGTAAGCCAAGTAGTTGTCTAAAACTCCATTGATTGTGAGGATCTGGCAAAGGGAAACATCTGATAAAAACAAACCTACATTGAATAGTCTGCTGAATCTTCACTCACATGTTCCAAAAGAGGGCAGCAAATGTCTGCCTATCTGGTGCTTTCCACTTCTGGTCAGCAATGGTCACTGATGGCAGTCTGATGCAGACCTTTCTTATATTCACATCTTAAAGCACTTGTTATGATCAGAAAGGATTTTTTGCAGAAGGGATGTAAGCTCATTGGCTCATCCGTGCAATCTTTTATAATGTTAACAGAAGGAAGTCACTGCATGCTGGATGTTTCCTTTATCTTATTCCAGGTCTGGTAAAATGCAATTCAGACCTGACAAAACAAAATAATCAGTGTAGTTCAGAATAGAAATTTTCATAGGTTCTTCTACAACCATATTCAGTTTCTCCTTTCTTCTCTCTTTCACTCTAATAGTGAAAATATTGTATAAATGGCCAGCCCTCCACAAACCAAAGATACACGAAAAAAACAAACAAAAAAACCTATCACACTATACAATTGGGTTTACGGTACATTAGGCTTGTAGAACCAATGTACGTCTTCAGTAAGGTTGACTAGAAAAAGGAGGGATGAAATTAAGACTTTCTTATGGTAAGTTAATACACTGGGTCCAAAATGTTCTGAAAAATAGGGGAGACATATATAACTTACTGAATATTTTACTGTTCATGTAAACATGAACATCACCTAAAGATACCTTACTAACTCTCAACACTGTGAATGTGTATTACTGCATTCACAATTGCACAAGCTTATGCATGCTTTTGTGAATTTCTTTTCAACTACTACATTTTTCACTTGTTTGCATGGATGCTCATTACCAAAGAAGCTAGTCTTTAAACACAGAAGGCTAAAAGAAGAAAAACAATATACTACCACATAAAAGCATAGAAGTAATTAAAATTATCTCTATCTTTTTTCATGAGAATAAAAATTGGAATTTTTAACAACTCTAGCATATTTCTGTTATTTTTCAAATCTGTAGTGACTTTTTAAAAAAGCAATCTTGAATATAATGACACAATATGTTTTGGCTTGCTTTTGCATAATTGGAAGACATTTTAAAGAAAATTGTGTAGGAAGGTCTTGTAAGGATTGAAGGCACAAATATAAGCGAATGTCAAAAGGCACATTGTGCATTAAGAATAAAATACTTTGAAATATGTTGGTAAATTCTTGTAATGTAATATTTGAATTCTATGCATTTGTTTAGCATGTGAGAAGGCTCTCAACCTGTCCCTTTTTAGTTTGCTTTCCAGTGTATTAATATTATTTGTCTCTCCTTTAAAAGCATTTGGATTTTCTGGCTTTTATTTCACTTGCTACTAGTTGACTAAAGCTTGTATTTAAACTTCATATTCACTTCAGGAATGCTCAGAGCAGAGTAGAAGCAGACTCCTTAAATTCAGAGCAGACTCTTAAAACTCAAAGCAGGTTATCTGGAACCTTGTCCACATAAGGTTTCACAATCTGCAGGAATGGATATTTCACAGCCTCTCTGGGTAACCCATTTCAGATTTTTAACACTCTTACAGGAAAGAATTGTCTGTATGTCCAGCAGGAATTTCCCTTGTTTGGCTTTCTTTTGCACCTTCGAATTCCACTGTGCATCTCCCAGAAGACTCTTCTATGTCTTCTCAGTGACTCCATTTCATACACAAGCATTTCTGCAAGAAAAGTTGACCAATAAAGCAAAAGATGAACTAAGTTTCAAGACATTATCTACCGGGACTACAAAGTCCCATTCTGTATAGTTGCTACCAAGCTAGCTGGGTAGCAGACTGCAGAGATGTACGAAGGTATTCTCCCTCAGGGGTAGGGCATTGCCTTTGCCTTTGTTAAGCTGCATGAGGTTACTCTCTGTCTGTTCCATCATTTGAGAGTAACGACCTTCAAATATGCACAGAGGAAGGAGAAATGTACTGTCCATAACCATGATGGGCAAAAAAAGATGTCATGGTCTAAACTGTAGCAAGAGATACCTAGGTCAGATGATACACAGACAAGTCAAGTATCAAAGAGACTGAAACATCAGAACTGGAAACTTAGAAGACCAGGGGTTTAGTAAAGGGAAGCAGACATCAGATCCTCTCCAGTATAGTTGATTTTTTAAACAGGCCTTAGGCATTTGCCCTCAGGTTAATTTGCCAAATGATGGAAAACTTCAGATTTTCTTATACCACAGAATTCTAAAAGGGATAGTTTCTGATAAAAGTAAGTCTAAAAGAAACACATGTGTTTCCTTTATTCAGAGAAGCAAAATCCGTTTTCTCATAGCTAGACTAAAATTTTCTGTTCCACCTAATAGTGGAACTTCCACCAAATGGAAGTTAGTCCTGTTGGTTCGAATTTGAAGTTATTTTGCTTTCTTCCTCAATTTTTGCATTTATGGAACAATAGCTATTGCTATTTCCTTAAACATTTCTAAATTCTCACTTGGTAACTAAATAAATGTAAACAATTACAATGCTTATGTTGCTACTGCAACTAATTGTAGTATTAAATTCCCCCTGTGAATGGAATTTTAATGTTCTTGGTGGCATTTTGTCAGCAATTTTCCCGCTGTTTAAAAGATCAGTGTCTAATGGGATTAAGGTGGATAATCAAATCTCAAACTGGTATTAGGCTATGAGGTTTGAATGCCTGGGGAGTACTTCCTCACTGAATATGAATGAAAGACGTTCAGTGCACACAGAGAAGAAAAATAAATGGAAGGCATGTTTTCACACTATTGTGTTACCTCAAACTTCTTGATAAGGAACTTGGATTCCTTTTCTGACAGTTGGACCATTAGAAAGCATGAAGAATAATTCCAGTTCATCATCCAATGTCTGGGATTAAAATAATATTTCAAGAGATTTTATAGTGTATTACATTAATCAGGATATGTTGCAACATGGTTTTGCTTACAACTTTTAGTGCAGCGTTAAACCTATTGTTGCTGTTTAAAAAGAGCTCAAGAATTACTTATAGGCATACAGTATTGTTGGGAATGATTTTAATTCTCCTATCTGAAACACTATTCCATTCTCTGTGAATATTTTTGTAGGTGAGAGAGTTTGGACAAAAGAATATGCTTGGTGTTAGGTGATGATTACTTCTTTCACATGATCTGCATGTGGGAGATATGAAACTTAGTTTTTAAACCTAAAAAAAATAAGTCATAGTAGCTGATTTTCATATGGGAGTATTATGCAAGTTGGAATAATAAAAGGAAAAAAAATTATCTACCAGCAAACTCTTGTCATTTGCTATGAGATCTGTTTTACTACTTTTTGTAAGCTGGAATGCAGTGATGGACAGAAGACAAACTGTAGAAGAGTGCAGGCTTCAGGAAATTGTCTTGTGTGTTTGGTTTGGTATGATCTCTGGGTATAAATTCCATAAGGTGTCTTCTTCCCTACTTCTCTTGCTTCAGTGTTTTAACCAAGGAAAATATTTTTTTTCACCAGAAGGAAAAGGATAAGAGTGTTTATTTTCATGATTGTTATCATAGTGGTTGACACAGGTATTAAATGGAAGACCATATGACACATTTGTGGAAAGAAATTGAGCTGAATGATTCTGCTCTTATAGCTGAGGTCAGTAGTTGATATATGTCCTCTGTAGTGTCTGTGGAGGGAAGCATGTATAAGACGTTCACAGGCTCAAATGCATTTTCCAGAATATTGTCTAAATTACTCAACGCCTTATTCTTATTTTCTAAACTAGGAGTTGTACAAAGGCCATCTTCCCAAAAATAATAACCCACTGATAACTGAAGCTATACTGATATAAAGCAGTATACATCCTGGCCGTAGTGCGTCTGTAAATAACTGTGAAAACTAATCTAATCTACATTTAAAGTGTGATTAGATGCTGATTTTTTTTAGTATATTTTATCAGGCTGCTTTCCAGCTGGCTAAATTTCAGTCTTAGAAGAGGGCAATTTAGTCTATTTTAATTTCAGTGTGTTTAGTCTTAACTGTTTTAAGACAACTTTTTAACTTGACTTAACAGTTAACTTAACAGGTTGATTATTTAAAACCACAACTGTTTAATACTAAAATAACTCCTCTAAAGCTTTAACTTTGTGACTGTTATTGGTTTCTGTAAGTGTGAGACCTTATATATTTATTACTCAACAAAATTTGTTTCCAAATATTCTCTAAAGACATTTCAAAACATTGAAATTAGCAGCAGTGTTCCAGGTACTTCTATGGCAGCCGGGTAATACTTTTAGCATTAACTACTTTCAGAATATTTTTAGCATTAAATAATTCCAGAATGTTTTTTTGTGGAGCTACCCCTGTGCCATAGCAGACTATCTCCCATTTTTTTTTTCTTTACTGAAAAATAGTATTTAACAATGAGGAAATCTTTTTTTTTTTTCTTTTTTTCCTCCCCTGCAGAAAAAAAAAAACCCAAATCAAACAAACCAAAACAACTGATCTTATATTATCTAATGTGAAAATATGTATTCCAATGCTAACAATAGAGATTCTTCCAACATTTCTCATTTTAAGGTTTGAAATTTTGATTTTATGAAAACTCTGATGAATTGTGTGATTTATGCTAAACAGATCTGCAGGTGTATTACTAAATAAGAATTAATGTTTACAGATGTAATTCAGAAATAATTTCTAACACCGAAGCCTAAACCACTAAAAAATTAGAGAAAAAAATGTGTGTGCTTTAGATACTTAATAACTGAGTAAAATAGCTAATAATAACTAAATTAAATAGCAAATTAGGAGAAAATACACTAATAGCCTCAGACAATCCTGTGTGCTCTTCAGATATGTCATAAAACATAATTTCCACAAGAATAATTTACTGAAGCAGAATAAAGGGAGAATCAAATCAATAACAGAAATGTCAGATGTCAGGATTTAATATTGTAAGGATTCACACATGTGTGATTTAAGTTTTATCAAGATGAGCTAAGTTTTAAAGAAAAAAAAACTGAGTAGAAAAGTTAATGCTGTCAATTTAGAAATCACAATCCACATGCTGAAGGCTTTGGATAAGGAGTGCTGCTCTCTGTCTAGTAAAAAAGATTTGCTTAATGACTTCCCTAGAAGCTATATTGATGTATAATGTTTGAGAATATGACCTACTGCTTCCAGACTTCAACACTTCAACATGGCAAACCACATGCAGTAGAAACGTGACCAGCCCAGTTTTTACATAGTTATATTAATACAAAATAAAAACTGACCTATGAAACAGTGGTGGAAACTCTTGGCAGTACTGAAGTGTCAGCAACAGCAAAGGCTTTACATTTGAACACTGCCCTTTACATAGCGGGTTATGGTCTGTGAATGTATTTGCTTCGTATACAGGTTTGCCAAGCACAGGGGAAACAGTGAGTACTGAAAGACCCATTTTATATCTTGTGTTATTTAGTATGTTCTTATATACACAAAGCAGGGCATTGAAAATACAGACTAAAGTGGTCTTGGCAGGAGACACCCAGGGTCTGAAAGTCTGTTTAGTGCTGCAGCCTGGAAGCTCAAACAGACATAGTTAAATCTGTCAGTAGAAGTCAAAATCTCAATCCCAGAACTATCAGGTCAATTATCCCACACACTGATGTTCTTCAGCTTTCTGTTGGTCATCCTAATATCACGTGTGTGTCAGTAATTTAAAGCACTGTGTGCCTTGTCTTGCCTTTTGCAACACAACACATTATATGCAGTGTTTTTGTACCTGTTGTGATAGGATATAACTACACCCTGGTAATAGTTTCTAGGGGCAGTCCTCTGTTGATGAATGTGAGAAAATTGATGACAAACACCATTTGCTGGTGATATTACTGATTAAATGATCTCTTTCTGTTGTTCATCTCCACCATTTTCCTAGGCATTTTGCTACCCTTTTTCCCCATTCCTGTTTTGCATACTATCTGAGTTATCTCTGATTGCTGGTTAACTCTGTTGAGTCTTCTGAAACAGAAGCAATTTTCTCAACTTTGAATATCATATGTCCAGGTTGCAAGATATGATGATGATTGCACATTTAGTTCTAAAGTGTTTTGCACCCACTTTCACTGCTTATTCAAGTTCTGTAAATAAGAAAATTTGAAAGGCATCTCTTTCCTACTGCTGTTGATTGACTGAACCCCCTGAGGCACAATTGTCCAAAGGGCTTAATGAGATGACAAATTGTTCACCCTTAAAATTGTAGGAGACATGCTATGAACATCGCCACCGGATTCATAGCTAAGAGCTGTAGATGTGATAATATTTGCCACCTCTGCGAAGAAACAATGAAATTTAGTGAAACAATGCAGGTAATACAGGTAACAAGATAAGTATCTCTTCTCTCTGTTTCTTTTCTCCTGCGTTAGTGCAGATCTCAAGCTCTCACCTGTCCATTGGGCCAACAATAAGTCTGACACATGCTCTGTGTCCTTTTTAGGAACATAGTTAACGAAAGTTCATAATGAAATGTACCCATTTCATGAACTTGTTTCCTTTTTTTTCTTGGTGACTGACAAGTCTGTTGCTTTCATTTAGCAATGTGTAAGCAATGCTTTCATCCAGAAGTCTCAACAATGGACTGTGGTCCTTTCTTTGCTTCCTGGAAGGCTGCATCCCCAAAGATAAGAATGCAAGTAAAACTGAGGGGCCACTGATGATCATTTCTTTACAGAACTTTTCAAGCAGAGAAAGACAGGGCCACATTCTCCAACATTACACCCCAGAGTAGCTGCCTGTTGACCAGACATAAAAGCATAACCTTCATAATGTTAATAAAAGATACAATTATTAGGGCAGCTGATCTATCTATCTACTTATTCATCAATCTATTTATCTATGATATATATATATATAAGAACTAAACCACTCTAGAAACTAGATTAAACCAGGAGTTAATTGTGATGACTGAGAATGCAGCCAAAAGCTGAAAGTGAATATTAATTGTCAGCATAACCCAAATTTAGACCAGCACTAGCCAAATGCAAATACACAATGAAACAAAAAATCAGAAGCCCTGTACACAGATCTGCATCATTACATTAGATTGAAGAACTTGCTATGTTTCATTTTAAGATGCACATCCTTTAAATTTCCCCTTGAGAGGTTGATAATATCCTTTAGCTTGTTATATACTTCCATAAAATGAACTCCTGCTCACCTTTCCTATCAACCCTTCCTCCTCCATCTAAGAATGAGAAAAAGGGGTAAAATTTTAAATGCAATATATTTGAGAATTATGTTTATATATATATATACTGGATGTGCTTCTACCTAATAAAAATGTCATTTTTATAAGAAAGATCTTCAATTTCATTTACAGAAGATACATATTCTTAGGAGATCCAAGGTAGCGTAAATTTGACCTAACTTCCTGCATTTTAATTTTTTTAATGTAATTTTTCATAGCTTCCACTATATTATAAATCAGTCCTGCAGGATAATATTTTTTCCTTTGGAGAAAAACAGTTAAAAATATTAACCATACAATTTTTAATTCAATAGATGTTCTCTGAAAGCATTTCTGAAACCTAAATATTTGGGGCATTTTTTGGCCTTTAATAATATTTTTTAATCTTCAATAAGCATTCATTTTGCATAAAAGTAAAGTAGAGTTTTCTGCTGTACTAAAACTACTGATCTGGGAAAAAACCCCACAGCTGTGAAAAATCCTTATGAATCCCCAGGAAAATACACTCAGTGGGCCAAATGCTGTTCTCACTTATATCTTCATGTACACAGAACAGTGTAAGGAAGGGGCTTACCTTGGCCAAAGGTTCTACATGCAGTTTAAAGTATTAAACAGTAACATTTGCAGCTCAGTGTTTTTATTAATAAAACAAGGGCATGGATTATCTGAGAATAGAACAAATTCCTTTTACTTTTATGAACTAATATCAGTAAGTGCAGTACTGAAGGAATTGATTCCTCCCACAACTGACTGCAACTTCAGTCTGCGTCCTGGCCTGTTTCAACTTTGTTACACAGTATAAACTGACCCCAGCTGCATTTCTTCATTGCTACTGGATTTGCTGTCTCCATTCTTTTTGTCAGGGTTTCTCATGAGTTGATTTGGTCTTGAAGAAAGGTTTTTTCTTTCTCCCTGGATTGTTTGGTGATGTCCCAAACTTATTCTGTCTTGCTTACCTGTGTTTTTGTTAAGATTTTCCACTGTCTTTTGCACCCTTTCCTCTCTACGGCTCTGCCTGACAGTTGCTGATCTCCTGCCTACCTTACGTTGAACCTCTTGGTAAGCAGCGAGTGCTGCTCCTTTGAGGGTCAGTAGGGTCAGTTCTCAGAGGCTCAAGAACCATGTCCATGTGCTGCTGCCACTTCTCCATTCAAAAGAGCTGGAAAATACTGCTCTGTTATTCAAATGTGTATCAGGCATGACCCAGATTTTTACCTGCATCTTATCTGATAGTTTAACAATAAACTCTCTTGTGACCTTTATGCAGACAGCAATTATTATGAAAAACAAAAGGAAGCTTCTCAAAGGAGTATATCACAATTCAAACTCTTAATTCATACTTGGGCAAATATTAGGGAATTTTGTGTAACACAGGATTAATTACCAACTAAATATATTGAAACTAGTCCTAAGATTATGAATAAAACTTGAGACCTGAATAATCTCATATTTTGCCAAGTTTTGGTACTTCCATAAAAATTGCTAAAGCTGCATATGAAATAACATTTTAAATTGTTTACTTTGAGATTGTCAGAACAGTGGATTTAAAATGCATTTAATAAAAGAAGATTAGATTTCCTATAATATCTGCATAGCAAAGGCACTGTGACTTCTTCCAGTTCCTCTGGAGGATAGTGATTCTTTTTATATTGTTTTAATTTTTGTCCCTGCTTCTCTTCTATTGTGCACTTAATACCTTAATATGACAAAATTATTGGGTTTGCTTCTTGTAAATCCTCTGAAGACCTGAATGTGGAATAGGTCATTCCACTATCTAAAGATGTTATTTCGATTTACAGACTAGCTTTATGCTTATGATCTTGCACAGAATTTCTGAACTTGATGTTTCATCTCCAGCTCTCCTGAGATGGCTCACAGCAAGAATATTGCCTTTGTAACAAGTCTAAACTCAGTTTAGGTTTGGTCTTTCTTCAAACACCATTTGCCATAGCAATAACCTGTGAAGATTTAAATTTGCTCCTTTAGTGTCAGCTTCACAGTTATGGTTTCTACTATTCAGTTTTCTTTATATCTACATTAACTAAAATAATGAAATGCAACTCTTTAGTTATCAGTTACAGATATAGTACTAAGAAACCTTGTGTTTGCTGGGCTCCCTCAATCAAACGAACACATTTCTTAAAAGTATGTAATCTAATTTTTTTTCTGGTGGAAGCTGTGAAAAGACTTGTTTAGATGCATAAGACTGTAATAGATCACATTTGGAAAGGCGAGGGTATTGTGTCCTACATTTCCTCTTTTTCCTGTGTTGACTTAAGGACCAAAATATTCTTATACTTTTGAATGTCAAACACATCTCAACTGTGCTGAAATTTAATTTTTAAAATTCTAGTATGTTTTCACAACAAACCGTTTTTTATACCCTTACTTTTCCATTCAGTGTACTTAACCTTGGATATTGCTCTGCAATGCAAGCCCCCATCTAAGCAAATGAAACCAAATTGCAAAAGCAGTTACTTTAGTGAAAAAAACCATATCCAACAAAGCTGGGAGAAAATTTCTTTCTTTCTTCCTGGAATGAAATTTTCATGAATCATTATTTATCCTTGGTCATTTAAGGGCCCAGCCCAATTTAACAATTACCTTAGCTACTATTTCTATTGCAGATTTTAAAGAAAACTACTACTCTTTTGCACATTGCTAATGCATGTTAGTATCACACATTGTTCAGTTACACTTGAGAATTTATGTTTTAATACATGCTTGTCAAAAGAAAACAAAAGCATCATAACACTGTTATAGCATATTTACAGCAAAGTTTTACTGAACCCCTTTCCTAATTTTTTGATGCAGCTGTCCATAGCATAGTCTAAGAGGTTGATCAAGCTGTGAAAAATAAAAATAGGTAGTTAGGTATAAATCCTTCTACTTCAGACCTTTCCATGGTCTTCTGTGAGTCATATCTAAAAGCTCTGGCTGTAGAACCGGCTACTGGTGATGGATGCATCTATTTTTTTCTGACCAGAGAGTAATGCCATGGGCTTAAAAGATGCCACAGGAAATCCTTCAGGATTCAGGCAGAATAGGGAGTACTTAGTTCATCTAGAAAGCAATCCTGTTATGAGTCAGAAGTTGGGTAGCTAGAAGTTACAGTATCTAAGCATAATGACTGCTTTTGAAAAGTTACCCTCTATTGCCCCTATGCAGCAACGAATTATTTCTATGTAATACTGTGGGTACTCTGACACCTTGGTCAAGTTAATGAAGAATATTTTGATCCTATGAATAGGATAGTAGAAGATACGAAAATAATTATTATCAACATTTTAGCTCTTATCACTAGCTATTTTTTTCATTCTAATAGTCTGTATTTTGTTTTCTCTGATGTCTTCCAGAATTAGTTTATTTAAAAAGTATTTTTCTTCCAGTCCTTTATCTTTATTCTTAGGGGGTTGGAGTTTACAACATCAATTTAGTCTCCCTCTCTCATGTTTTTCTCCTCTTATTTTAGTAGTAACAAATTTTCTTCAGGATTGAAGCTTTAATGTCTTTTAACGATGTGTCATTTACAGAAGAGTGCTCTGGTTGTAGCATATCCACTTCTGGTTTAATTAGACTGCTGCTCTTCTAGGTTCCTTTCATCTTTCAAAATATATCCTGCCATTCTCTATTTTCTCCTTGCACTTCTTCTATCTTGTTTCTAATTATCATGGGAGTTGAAGAGCTTGCTCACTTTTAATGTTTTTTAGCTTCACAGAGCTTGTACCCAAGCTTCCAAATAACAGATGCTGGTAACAAACAAACCTGCTCAGTAAGCTCAGCTATTTGTTTTCCCACAGAAAAAAAAAAAAAAAAAAAAAAAAAAAAAAAGAAACATGCATCAGGAATAAAGGAGAGGTTCTTTACAACATGAGAGAGACATATGGAATTAATTATTTATTTAGTAGTCCACTTGTATCTACAGTAACATAAACTTTATCTTGTTTTGTTAACCCTGGCGAGTAGCCATATGATATAACATTAATGAGTTTATCCACATTTTTGAATGTGCTTTGAACACAGCTAATCTCACAAGTGTCTGTTGATCATGATCTTCATTTTCTGAAGAGCATCCAGAGTCACACTTTCCCCTCTCTTTCATGGTTAAGATGAAGCATCTGCTGCCTGCTATCTTGATTATCACCATAAAGAGCGAGAGTCTAAAAGCTAGAAGGATAGTGAAAATGTGCAGCAAACACTTGAGAGGTAAGTGTCCTGGAAAGCTGGCAACCTCTGTTTGTGCAGTTTTTACTGGGCTCTCTTTCCTTCTCTTCCCCTGCCTTTTTTTCCTCTTTCACAGAACTAGCATTGGCAGCGGTATTGTACGACTGATTAGTGCATGGTATATAGATTGTTTATTGGTTTTTTGAAACTGAGATTTTTTTACTTCATCTTAATTTTTAATTTAAAAAACAGTGTTTGTCAAGAAAGGTGGGAGAAAACTGACCTTTATGTTCCAAGTCTTCCAAATTTCAGTTCTCTGTGATCCAGGTGAAAAATTAGAGCATACACATTTCAAGGATTGTTAGCATTTCTGCAAGTATAGATGGTTTCACTTTGCAAAAAGGAGGTGACTGACTAAAGAAAGATTAGTAACCTTTTTGTAGTGGGAAATATAAATCTATTTGTTCTGTAACACTCTATTATCAGTGCTTCATATTCAATTGTTGGCAATTTACTAGATTAAGATTTAACACTCAGAGAATCACATTTCTTTACTTATTTTAAAATTATTGATGAATAATCTGAGATTAATTTCTACTCCTTCTTTTACCTTTATTATTGACAAAACTCTAAATTTCTGAATTGAGATTGGAAAATCTAGACATCTATGTGATCTTTGGTCAGTGAATCTGAATTGTCCAGTTAAAATCAGGCTTTCACTGCATTTTGTACAAAGATGCAGTAGGAGATTATTTAAGAATAAACATTACCTAGGGGACAAAAAAAAATATAGAAGGGTAGAAGCAACCACTGCTTCACACAAAGGGAACCAAACCAGAGATGCAGTGATTTACCTAAAATTTCTCAGTGGTTAGCACAAAAATACAGCATCATCCTGCATCTCAGTGTGCCCTTCCCCATAGGGCCATCTCTACAGAATTATTCATGACACATAAAAAAAAAAAAAACAAGTCTAAAAAATGTGGAAGATATAGGTTTTCCCAGGCTATATGGAAAGGAAAATATCTCCCAACACTCTTTGGCTCTTTTTCTTTTCTATAATTCTGGAAGAAAATATATGTGGAATTTCTATATTTACCAGGAACACTTAAAACTGTATTTAACAAATATCTGCCCAGATTTTTTTCCCTCTTTTTTGGGATAAATATAGGAAAAAATTAACAACATCCCAGAAATCTATAGCTTTAAGGTAACTGTGTGAAAAAAATGAGTTATGTAACTGTCAAATGCTTTGAATCAAAATTCCTCTACAACAGGCTGTTCTTCATTCTCACAGTCCCTGCCTTTTCTGTCTGTGACATGGGCAGTATGGCTGGAGCACTTGTCTGTGAAGACTGAGACAAAAACACCATTAAGCAAATCAGCCTTCTCCATGTGCTGGGTAACCAGGTCTTCTCTTTGCTTCCGGAGGCTGTTACATTTTCCCTAGTCTTCTTTTTATCACTGACCTACCTATGGAAGCTTTTTTTTGTTGCCCTTGAAACCAATGACCAGATTTAATTCTGTCAGGGCTTTAGCTTTTCTAATCTGATCCCTGATCGCTTGGACAATTTCTCTGTATTCCTCCCAAGCCACTTTTCCCTGCTCCCACTCCAGGCTTCCGTTTCGGTTTTGATTGTTCATCCACGCAGGCTTCCTGGCTTTTTTGCCTGATTTCCTCTTTGTAGGAATGCACTGCTCCTGAGCTTGGAGGAAGCGATCCTTGAATAGCAACCAGCTTTCTTGGACCACTCTTCCCTCCAGGGCTTTATCCAATGGTACTCTACCAAGGAGACCCCTGAGGAAGCCAACGTCTGCTCTACCAAAGTCCAGGGCAACAAGCTTGCTATGCAGTCTCTTCACTGTCATAAGGATCTTGAACTCAACTATTTCAAGGTCCCTGCAGACCAGGCTGCCCTTGAGCTTCACATTCCCCACAAATCCCTCCTCATTGGTGGCAACAAGATCCAACAGAATACTTTTCCTCCTAGACTTCTCATTGAAGATGGAAGTCATCAGCAACATATTCCAGGAACATGCTGGGTTACTTGTGCCCTGCTGTGTTGTCCTTCCAAAAGATACTGGGGAGATTGAGGACCCCCATGAGGACCAGGAGTTGTGAACATGAGGCTGCTCCTATATGTCTGCCTTCATCCACTCAGTCTTCTTAGTCAGGTGCCCTGTAGCAGACCCCCACTAAAATGTCCTCTGTCCCTGTCCTCTCTTAAATCCTGACCCATAAGCTCTTGTTTGGCTTCTCATCGATCCCCAGGTGGAGCTTCCTGCTCTTCATCTGGTCACTGACATAGAGGGTAATACCGTCTCCTTGTGTCCCCTGCCTATCCTTCCTAAAGATAGGCTATAAACTTCCTATAAACTTCCATTCTAACACTCCAGTCATAGGAACCATCCCACGATGTCTTCATTATCCCTATGAGATCATAGCCCTGCAAATGTGTGCATGTCTCTAACTCCTCTTGTTTATGCCTAAGTTTAGAAACCATGTTTTTCTTCTTTTGAAATTAGGAGAAAGTACATTGTTTGGATAGATCTTAGATGATTCAATAAATTTTAATTCTTTCATGATATCTGCAAATATAATAAAATTGATTAAAAAAATGAATAAATGCAAAATTACTGACTTCTTTTTCTAAAATCTATAGATGTTTAATTCATATGGAGAATCTAGGACTGAATAGAAAAGAACTATATACTAGGTCATCCAATACATCTCATCAGGGAGAGATAGTTGCTCAGAGCTATTTTTTGTGTCTGATTTTCCATGAATTTAGATTTATTTAGAAAACTATAAGTTTTCTGCTTTATATCCTCATGTCCCTACCTAAACAGTTTACCTTGCAGCTTTCAATACAATGTTTTCTCAGTTTTTCCACTTTAGCATAACTTCAAATTAAATATGATCAGAGTAACAGATGAAAGGACCTAAGGGGAAGCTAAGTGACCTGGAAAATATTTTGAATGGGAACAATATTTGTACAGTGATAACAAAAAACCAGTATCAAACAGTCTGGTCTTCACTCATTTTGGAGTCAGTAGAAAACTGATAATTTTGGTGGAAAAGGTTCTGTTCCATTATGTCAGTGTATTTCAACCAAGCTCATCCGGACTGGTAGTGATAACTCTGTAACCTGTGTTTTTTACAGACTCACTGAAGAATGTTTGGAAAATAAGGAAAATTTCAGCAACTTACACAAATCATGCTGCAGTGTATCATTCTGTGTATAAATATTTAAATCCTGTGGGAGTTTTTTAAAAAAAAAAGAATCACTTTACTAATTACAAGATTTTCTAATAATCTTGTATGAAGAAATTGTATATTACATTTACACAAGACTATAGGTGTCTGTTAAAGTAATAATAAATGGTTTGGGGAAACAAAAGATAAAGACAGATGTTAAAAATTTAATCAGAAGCTGATAAAGAAAGGATACAAATTTAATGAATTATTTTCTGACTTTTTTTATAAGCCACTTCTTTTTATTTTGATCTTATTTAAATCTTATTTCCTGCATAATCTTAATAATTTTTCTACTCAAGACAGTGTCCATGTACTTGAAAAAAGTGCATGCAAAATGATAGCAAATGTATTTTAAGGACTAGAGTCCTTCTAACTGGGCCATCCAAGATATTTGTTCAGTTCTACTTGTCTAATTTCTATTTTTCACTGTGGTGTTGAGACAGTTGTCAATGTTTGAATCAAAAGCCAATTTCCTGGTAATCAGCATTTACTTCTGTGGTTTTGAACTCTCACACTGAAAAAGAAACTGAACCTGCTGATTCCCAAGGTGAGCAATTAAGCCCCTGACTCACGCTGGACACTGCTACAGCCATGGCTAAACTAAATTTTTACACTATACTCTGTATTCTGAGCATATGTCTCCGATGAAGGCCTGCAAGAGCACAAAGGATCGTTCATCTTAGTATCTTACCAGGACTTTAGGTATTTAATTCTGCTAATCACAGACACATTCAATTCTATAAAGTCTGAAACCTCCCAAGGAAAGTTGTAGCTCTGTACTCAAAATTCTGACACCTTCAGACTGTATTTGTTTTAAGAATGAGGTGGCAACTTGGAGATTTTAAGGAAGTGCTTCCATAAAGTGTGTACATCAAGAGACTCTGTATAAGCCAGAATGCATTTCCCTCCTCTCAGAAGTGCGACTGAAGTGCAATCCTCTATGTTTTTTTCCAACTCTTTCTTTCCCCATTTTGTCTATCACTTCTTTCTACATTCAGATCTAGCTTTATGCTTCCTTTTTATGTCCAGCTGTTGTTTATGTTTCATTTAAAGTTCCATTACTAGAGAATGAAGGTAAGGGGTCTGGCTTATGGGAGTGTGATGTTCTGGAAACACCATCAGTACTCTTGCGGTTAGAACCATGGCAGTCCTTGTCTTATGTATAGACAGACTAGACCTAATAAGTGAGTTGTTCATGACTCACAAATCAGATTGGAATTAGCAGAAGAAGCTAATTAGTTCATCTTGAGTTAAGAAGTGACTTTATTTCCTCCTGTCTAAATCTTTGCAAAATGCAAAATGATAGGCAGGTTTACAGTACTGGTGTTTCAATTCACTGATCTCTTTTTAGAGTTTGTGAAATGAAAACTAATGCAAGTGCAGAAGGGCATGAAGTGAAATGGTTTATTATTTCATAAATAGCTCTATCCAGTGGAAAGTTTCACTGATTTCAGACTTTTGTGAGATTTGGAAGGGTAAGCTTAAGGAAAGAAAAATAATAAAATGCCCACAAAACAAGCAGTGCACTACAGCAAATGTCAAAGTTCTGATGTAGCAGAAAAATCAATGTAAAAATCACACCAAAAAAGCATGACAAAATTATCTGTCAGAACTTTTGTACAGTGTATAGTTATTTCAGCTCAGAGCTTGCAACCAGGGACATTTTAGCATCTATTTCTTGAATAGCAAGAGACTATCATCTTGCAAATGGTTTTGATAGGATGCAGTAAATGCCTGAACTATTGCAACAACCCACCAGGGACTAAATTGTTGCTAAGACAAAGGTTCAGCCCTTCTTCTACTGTTGTGACAGACAGTTATCCTTGTGCCTTTTTGGTAGAACAGCTCAAAGCATCTTTGCTTGGCCAGCGAGAGCAGAGATACTGAGCTTTCTATCCTCTTAATCACTTTAGGCAAGATTGGACAAATATTCACCACAGACTTGGTGAAACAGTAAACTGAAGGGTTTAGTCTTTATTGACTGTACTAACTAAAAGTAGTCATACAGGATGATGGATAATTTCTTGTACCAGATGTGAGTCTAACAACAACCAATAAAGGTTATTTTTATACTACTGAGTTGGAAACACCTAATTTTGTGTCAGAGTGCTAGTAACCCATACAACATACCCTTCTCTGTGAATGAACTAAACAGTTCCCTTGAATGAGACTATATTTTGTGGTTTTGATCAACCATAGTTTTATTAGCTCTGTCAACTATATTTTATCCTACCAAACCTTACATGCCAAATGACTATAAATAGAGGCAAATGCAGCTCTCAGCATGGCCCAGCTCAGCAGCATGCATTTTAGCTGCACTGCAGCAGAAGACAAGATATCTTCATCAGCAAGCGATGGCTTCAATGCTGTGCTATAGGTTAAAGCCAGTCCCTGTCTTGGTAGCTCTGTGTGGCATGTGAACTTGTAGTTGAAGATCAACCTAGCTGAAGGGAGTTTGGACTAGATGGCCTTTTAAAGGTCTGTTCCAACTCAAACAATTCTACAATTCTATGATTCTCTAACACACTCCTCAGCTGCAATATGCGCATGGTGCAGTCAGACTAGGGGCTGAAAGTGTAAAATATAAGGGTGCCATGGTTTGCTTCTGCCAAAATGCAAAATGGTGTGAACCCTGTGACTATTATTCAGAGGGGGTACGGTGCAGAATATATTCCCAAGATGTACTGAAATGAGAAGGTTGATCCACACATCTAAATTGGGCTGGACTTATCTATAACACTCTCCTAAAGGGTGTTGTATTAGTTCCACTTAAAGTGAATGCTTGTTTGCTCTATAAGTGCAATATTGTTAAATTACAAACAATGCAATTTCATGGTGATTGTGGTTCCATTTCAGTGCAATTATTAAAGAACAATGATTTCAAGGAGTTTCTTTAGCAAACTATCTCTGGTTTTTATGACTTTTGACAAATCAATAACAGTCCCTTGAAAAAACATAAAAAACCTAAAAGTAGTTGATTGTACAACTAGAATGAAATGGAAATTAGAAATTCAGTCAAGTTTATTAGCACAACAGAAAACAAATAAAAGAATCTTTGCAAACAAGAAGCAATGCAATTAAATCCAGCACCCAAGTGATTTAGTTGAGTAACCTTAATTGCAATACATTAGTCTTAATTTTGGTTTCTTACTCTGTCCTGCTACCTGTGATCCCCCACAAAGTCAAGAAAGCCACAGTGATCAAATAAATTAGAAAACCTCAGATACACAGAGGTCACTGTTGACATAATATGTTAATAATGAAAATATGGATCAAAAAAAGAAGTGCATTGATGTAGTATGTCTGAAAACCTACTGATTCTCCAGTACATTAATTCTTTTCACAAAAGAATTATTGTCAAAGAATGAGTCACACAACACATATAAGATGTCTTTGTCTATACTCTCCTTTACAATACTTTTAAAATGATTAATGTATTTTTGATTTATTGTATTTTAATTTAACACACTTAAGTCCAAAGCATGGGATCTGTCTCAGACAATATTACATATCAACTGATCACAATGGTATTTGGTAAAGAAAATTCAGCAGAATATTTAAATACACATGCAACTATATCTATAAATACATATACATAAAAGACAGGAGAACAATAAAAACACATCTAGTTGTAAATCACTGTATAGATAATACAAGCAAAGAAGGTTCTTTTGGAAAGTAGACAATGAAAAGGAAATTGCTCATACAAGTATAATTTGTTGTGAAAAGAAAAATGCAGCGTCTGTTTATGTCCTCTGAGTTTATATTTTTTAGTTTAGGTGGTGTTCTTCTTTATCAAACCACTTAAAGTAAACTGATTGCATGACGATACTATGGACTGTCCTTTCCAAAGGTTTAAGAAAGACTAAGATTCACACCTTACTTCACTGTCATTTCCTCATGGAGAAAATCTCATGTTGAATTGGAATTGGGAATTCTATTTAATAGAAATAATGTGAGTGCAGAAAAAAACAATTGATAGCTAAGTAAAAGTGTAAATTACAAAGATGTGATATGTCAATAACTCCCTTGAGTACTCTAGGGATTCAAGAGTTCTCCCCAAAATCTTACTACATTCCAGAGATCTGTCATGGTGATCAGCCATGACTGAAGATACTTCTTCCTCTATTGATTTCTCTAATAACAGCTCTTCATATACCTCAAGAAGCTGAAATGGAAAGACAATCTAATATATCTGTCATATGTTGAAGAAACTGGATGTTTGCTGAAGAATCAGAGGGCTCTGGTTTCTAAATTCTCCATACAACTTGATGTCTCATTTAAGATTCAAGATTAAAAAGCAAACAAATATTAATAGCATTAAAACCAGGAAACACCACTGAAAAAAATAGAAAATATTTTGTTTTATCTACTTTTGTGGAACAAAATCAGAAAAACTTTTATTTTTCCTTCTTTCTCTTGTTCACTTCCACTGGACTTGCAATTGACTAATATGCTTCTATGTTGCATCTAAGGTTGCTCATGCTAGGGAGAATGCTTCCCTGGTAGACTATACAGCTTGTGAATATTTCTAGATTTTTTTTCCAGATACCAATTCTTTCACTGAAATTTGTTCTTTTTTTCTATGTTATTCCAATATTTTAACTGAGTAGGGTTGTGAGACAAAGGCTTTGTGTTCGTTGTTGGGTCAGCTGATTCTGTGGCTCTCCATCACAAGGTGGAAGTTGTGCTCACCTACATGCTGTTTCTCAATTGTGGTCCCAGTCTCCCCATGGAACTGGGTCTGTGTGTGAGTTGGATGAACTTAGGGTAACTGGTGGAAGCACAAGGGAAGGAGTTGGGCTTGTTACAGCAGAGAGATGGCGGTAGGTTTGTTCACCATGCCTCGTCAGCCTAAAGAGTCCACAGTGATGGAAAATGAAAATGTTTCCTTAGGTTAGGTGTCACTTTCTGTTCTAGACTGACCTACTTACAAAGAGAAGTCAAAGAGGCTTTCCCCACTTCTGTGACCAAGGTTGCGATTTCATGAATGAGTCAACAGAGCCCGGAAGGAAAGTTGTTCATGTGGCTTTTTCAGACCTGACACACAACTCCTTCAGATAGTGTCATTTCCTAAAACTCCTGCAAGTCTTTATTTCCGTCTTTTTGTAGGTTTTCCTTTGTTGAAAAGACCTTCTCATCCTTTTAACCTGCTGAACTTTGCAGTTTTCCACCAGCTAGCTGCTTTGCTCTAAGGATGAGTAAAAATAAAGAGCTGTTCAGAGTCTCTGACAGTTTGCTTTAGGGTACAGCCTCAAATACAAATAAAGGTGTTCCATAAAGTCTTACAGTAATACTAAATATAAGGTTATGGTGTACATTAATTGACTTGAGCTGCAGAAATCATACAAAAATTTATCAAATTATTTTTTTGAAAACAGTTTTTTTGTTATAAATCAGAATGACAGTGCTTCATACTGATATGAGTGTATATTGGTATATTGCCTTTCTATCTATTTAATAGATTTAGGCGATCCAATCAAATAATCATATCAGTTTAGGATTTAATACTGAGTTAACAAAAGCTATAGTATTTTACAGAAAGTGGAATTGCAGGTTTTTTTTCTGGTATGCCATAAAATTATTTGTACTACTTGTCTCCCATTACTTAGTCAACACATAGGCAGTCAATAGTTTAGGAGACTTTTTAAATATTTGATAGTGAAGGTTGTACAATTAATCACAAACCACAGAATATGAGACAAAAAAAAAGATTATGCAGAAAATATTTTTCACCTTCAAAATACCGTGAGGTGTAATTACCTAAACGACTTTCAAAAATATTAACTAGTGTAGTACAATTATAATATTAATCACATCTTCCACACTGCATGTGCCCAGCTTGAAACCTTAGCAATTTTTTCTATTAGCAATTAAATTGCTGAAATTTACTGAAACAAGTTTGGGCTAGTGTCCAAGGTTGGTATTTCTTACTATATCTTTTGACAGCTATTTTCAGCATTGGCTAGTGCTAAAGGCTTAGACACCCAGAATCCTGGGATAATGTGGTACACCATTCTGGTATTTCTACCAGTGAAATAGACCCTGCCCTGTTAGATAAGATGAAATTTGATTAGAAAAAATGACAAAGTAGGAACATTGCAATTTCAGTTGTGAAAATAAAAAGAAATCTGGTAAGATCAAAACCACCAAAAAGCAGTGCCATGCTATTAACATGCAGTCTCTGGAGTTTTTTAAGCTATATATTCCAACTACAGTGTCAGTATTTTGAATTTGATATCAATTTGGAATTTAATTGAAATATAAAAACAATTGGAGTAATTTCATAGAATACTGTCATGGCTGATAAAAATATATATATTTTTTTAGGAGACTACAATTTAAACTGATAAAAATCAGTACTGATATTGCTCCAGTCAAGAACAATCAAAATGGACCTAAGACATCTTCCATCAGCTTGAAACTAGAGGCAATTCATCTTGCAAAATGTGTGGATATCTCCCCCTACAGAAAGCAAGCCACTGTAGGTTTGATACTCCCCCTTAAAATAGCACAATCTTTTCGACTTTCTTTACAACCGTCTTATTGTATTTCATCCATAATACACAGTTCTCTTCTCACTGGAAGGACTGTGATCTGGTTTCCTGAAGTCCAGATCACTGCCTAACAGTCTCTGCTTTTAGGACCAATGGTTAGTGGTAGACAGGTGTTTTGGTTCACCCTTTAATGATTGTTCATTTCTATTGTAACCTTGACTGCAGAGTTGAAGAGGTGAAAAAATCATGATTGTAATAGTTTCAGCCTCCAGATAAAGGAGTCCTAGACTGCTTTTGGTAGTATTTTTGGTAGCAACTGTTACCTGTTTCTCTAATTTAATAATGACACTTCCTAGGACCCATGCATCTCAAATTGTCTCAATTTTCCAGTTATCAGTGCTAAATTAAAGGAATTTTATAAGGTAATGATGCTCCATAGTCTTCAATTCATAGAGGTGTTTTTTCTCGTGTTCAAATGAACAGTGATACAACTTTCCTATAGCTTTCCACAAATCTTTGTACATTTTATGAGGGGACTACTTATGACTCGAGGCCCCCTGGTGGTCTAGTGGTTAGGATGCGGCGCTCTCACCGCCGCAGCCCGGGTTCGATTCCCAGTCAGGGAACCCCTCCGGGTAGATGGAGCTCGTCAGCCCTGTAAGGCCATCCATCTAAGAGAAGGTCACTCTAAACAAACCTACGTCCTGAGGACCTCGCTGCCACCATCCGAGCTCACTCGGCCCCGGTAGATGAACCTCAGGATTAAAGGATGGGCTCAGTTCAGCACACACTGTGTCTCGCCTAAAAAATCCACTGCGCAGGTTCGAAGGGTAATGACCTTTCCCAAATCTTCGTCCGCGAAGACTGGCCATACTCACTTATGACTCTCTTAACTAGAACTACAAGTCTCTTAAATTGGAATTACTTTTAATTGCTAGCTGGTTTTTATATATGAGATAACACGTCCTCATGGGCCCACTGTAGTTTTGCTCATATTTTGATGGTTTATCCAGCAGAACCAGATTTCTGTACTGAACAACATAACAAACAATGCTCTTTCTTAGCTTAAGAAGCTGAGAAAATATGGGCAGTGTATAATGATCTATGTCTGAGGAATTATGAAACGCAACTGGTCTTTATTAGTGGAAATATGGTTCAGGTACTGGACCTGAATGGGTGTTATGAACATAAGCCATCTGTATTCTCAAATGTGACTGTCAAGTAAGTATATCTAGCAGATTAGGACTTAAAAAAACCCACCAGTGTCATAAAATATTTCAGTTTCTTTGGTAATGAAGGTAATAAAGGAAAATGTTGTCTAGCTAGTTATACCTTCTGGACAGTTTTGAGCCTCACAAAGACTGTAGCAAACTGGTGATATGGTTTGAAGCTGGCTCCCTGCCAAGTCTCCAAACCTTACCACAAGTAGTCCCCCTCCCCCCAAAACCTCAGGGAGAAGAGGGAGAAAAAACAACCAAGAAAACCCGAAACGAGAGAAACAGCTAAAGTGATATATATAAATATATTTACACTTATGTTACAGTTATATACAATTGAAATATATACAATTTCACAAGGGAACAGGAAGGGGGAAGGGAAAAGGAACAAAATCAAAATAATATATATATATATCCCAATTAGAAGCCCAATATCTATCCACTAAAAGAGTTAGCAAAGAAATAGCTCACTACTCTCCTTGGGACAACCGAGAGTCGCTCCAGAACGATCGCCGGCAACCTCTGTCTGCCAAGGTTGGCAGGGCCTTACCAGGCCTTGCTCCCCAACATGACAGACTCAACAGCAGGGAACCTGCACCTCCAAGCCGCCAGAAGGAAAGAGTTCAAAGGCCTCTCCTCCTTTCTTCTTATAGTCTGGGGATCGTAGGGAATACCGGGTAAATCTGGACCCTTCCTTGGTTACAAACTGGTCACCAAGGAAGGCCTAGCCCAAACCACCACAACTGGGTAACAAAACATTTTATCTAATTACCCTTACTCTCTAATACAGATGCAATAAGTATATTTTTAGTTATTCGATGAAACTATATTGTCTACATTGAGAACTGCCATTATTGATCAGATTATTCATTAATTTTGTGACGGTATCACAACAGCAACTCACACTGGTTTGGATAGTTCATTTTTAATATCCTGAACCAGCTTCATCAATCAATGGGGTTCATCAGTTAGAGCAAATGTAGCTCCTGGCTAGGACCTCCCAGATATCCTGAATTAACCAAGTAATCTCTGGCCCAACTCAGCAAGTGCCACTGTTCTGATAACACTACGTAGTTACTTGTGTTGCTAGGTCATACCAAATCACCCTAATGCATCTCCTAAAGGAGCGGAGGAAAAAAACTCTAAAGCAATTTAATTGGAGATGAGATAAGAAAAGGATTTAATTAAGTAACAAGATGTGCGCGTACCCCTGTGTCTCAGGTGTTACAATTTATAATAGTGTCTGTCTAATCTGAAGTTTTCCCACCTGTGGCTTTTGCCCTGATCCACCCCCATCTCGCCCCATGGGAATTGGGACTTGGGGTTTTTCTAGACTCTCTCTTCATCAACCATCATCTTCTTCAGAGTATAAGGGGTACAGGGTGGCCTAGTTCCTGACCATCTTCTGCTGTTTGGGTCAAGGTACAAGCATTCTTCAAGCAGAACTGGCCTATCTAAGAGACTAAACATAGAATGGAATCCAGGGCTAGAATTGATATGGGGAGCATGGAATGGGGTAATAGGGGTTTGAGAATCATAGAATCATAGAATCGATTGGGTTGGAAAAGACCTCCGAGATCATTGAGTCCAACCCTTGGTCCAAATGTGCGTAGTTTCTGTGCTAAGGGTAAGGGGATAAGTGCTGCTGCTTCTAAATCTACTTCTACAATATAACTACTTATAAAACTTATAAAAATTAGAAAAATCAAAAAACTGAAAGGACCTTAAGGCATCAACAGATCTTCTAGATGTTCATCAGAGCTGTGTCTAGTGGCAGACAATTAGGGACATCTGGTGGTATGACATATCACATGACTTAACAGAGCTCCATGGGCAAAAAGAAAGGGATGATCCACCATGGTTGAACAGAAATGGAGTCAGTGATTTTATATAGTCACATAGAAGCTAGCATTCTATAATCTCTCACACATATCAGGTAGTATTATCTAATATTTGTAAATGTCTTTGATTTGCCTGAAATATTATCAACACAGAGTAAGTGATACTGGAAAAATAGATAGTCCCATTCATTGTGTGGAATGTTCAGAAATTCAGCAGTTCATCATCATAATCACTGAAAAGGTTGCATTGATACTAGTAAAGATATTATTATTCCTCCATTTTGCTTCTGAGAGATGCCTTCCCATAACCCCCAAATAATGTCTTGGTTTTATTTCTATGAGAAATAAAAGCCAACCTGAATTCTGAAGTACTAGAGAGCAGCTTGCAAATATTATAGCTTGTTTTTTGTTTTTGTTTTTGGTTTTTTTTAAAAAAATTTTTTACAGATGCTGTAGATAATAGGTACTTCAGATTTACTAAAGTGCATGATTGCTTTTTAAACTGTGCATTTCTTCATAATAATGCACTGTAAATAAGTTGTTGTACTGTAAAACATCACCACTCTCTCACAAACCTCTAAAGTTCTTAAAAGCACTCATTCTTATTTGGCTTTTAAAAACTAGCTATTAATATTTACATTTGTGACTGTGCACAAATACATAAAATCATCATAAAAGCCAGGGGTTTAAGTGCCTGCCCTTCCATTCACTGGGTCAGAAAGAACTTTTAGATCTGTCTCAGAGGATTTCTTGCTATTACAAATATGAAACTAGGATGTTAAAATGAAAAAGAAGCAAATTTAATAATAATAAAAATAATAATAATAATAATAATAAATACTTGCAAGAGACAGAGCTCAGCTTGATGGCTCCAAAGAGTAGAAGGAGATTATGTTAAAGCATAAATGGGGTTTTAACATTTTTAAATCCAGAAGGTCTAATCTAATCTAATCCTTTTCAATCCAATTTTTTTAATGCAGCCTAGACATCAGATTAAAGCTTGCACTTTTTAGGCCATTGCAAACAGAATCAGCATCTGTGCTGCCTTTCTAATGTTCAACATTTCAAAAAGGATTTTAAATGAATTAAGAGTATAATTATAAAACATAAACAAATGAAGAGCTTTCCTTTTCTGGTAAATGAAATGACTATTAAAAGGACAGGAAAAGGAAGAACCTATTCTTGAGGTCATATAACACTATAAAGACAACAGCTACAGAGGAAGAATTTTTTTAGAAACAATTCCTTTTTTTTTTAAGTAAAAAATCAAGAATGTGAATTTTATCTACTGAGTTTACTAGAACTGATGTTAACGAAATATACCGATCAGATAAAAAGCCTTGCTTTCTTTCCATTGTTTTCCTGGGTTATAGATGCTGCTGCATTTTGAATTTAAAGTGCATCTTAAGTCCTTGAAAAGTGCAAAACAATGTACTCCAGATTACTGTGTCCTATAGTAAATACAGCATCTCTTCTGCCAATACAAATATTTCCAAGCTCTCTCTTGCCTCCTGCACCAAATATATGACAAACTACTCATTGCTGATGTAACAAATCCTTCTTTTAACACACTTGTTTCTCCCAAAGGAAAGCCAAAGCATTCTACAAGACGGTTTTTGTTAGATTAACAGGTTCTTAGGCATTGGGGTAAAAAAACTTAAAACACCAATAGAAAGATGACCACCATGTATGTATATTGAACCTGGTTTCGTTCCTGATCAAGTCAATGGCAAAGCCACGCCGGGATTGTCTCCAGTAGAACATAATTAATTTAGCAGTGAATGTGATTTTGTGTTTCATATACACCTTTAGTAGGTCTTCAAGACATAAACTTGGGGCTCCTTCTGCTGTTCAAGTAGTCTAAATTGGATCTTCTGATAAATTTTTTATTTTATTGAAAATACCTCAGGATAGCTTTATTTAAGATGATAAGCTGTGGTGGACAGAATAATGAAAATAATTTGTATTCTTCTGAGTTAGTAGTTATTCAAAAAAATGAGCGCAGATGTGAACTCCAAGCATGGATAAGGAGGTACAAATAAGTACATTCAGAAGGATCTGAGTGGTCTGAACATGCATATAGTAGCTTTAATCCTTAAAGTTATTGACAAAATAAAGAAAATAAGGACAGTTTAACATTTTCTTTTACAAAGACCATGAATTTTCACTGCTTAGACTATCATGTTGGACTTGAGAACCTTTTAATGTCAAAATTTAAGATAAGGACAAATAATTAAAAACACTAGGAGTCACCACAAACTCTTACCTTTAAAGACAGGCTGAAATGAACCTTCAGTGTCTAATTCTGAAGCCAGTCAAACTGATGAATACCCAAAAGACTGCCAAATTCAAGACACATTTATCTTTTTTGCCTAATGTATAACACTCTATAATTAATCAGGCTCAACCTGCTGGAAGAAGACCTGAATAAACAAGGAAATAGAGACTGCAATGCATTTGAATTGGCCCTCTAGTTGGGGAAATCAAAGGACCAAGAGTTTGGGTTGCATGGGGGAACATGAAACCACACTATAGTTTAGACAAAGAACTGTAGAAAGGAGGATGCAGTAATGCTATCATAGCACTAACAGCTATTACTACTACAGCTTCTCAAAAGCCAACTAAAATGCAGACTTAGATGTTCCATTTTACACACAGCAGTTTTTTTTGCTAGTACACTGTTAAAAAGAATACCAACAAGCTCTAAAACATTTTAGTTCATGTCTGAGAAAACACACTGGTCAGATATTTTAAGAACAGAGAATGTATTCGAAAGGTGCAGCTGTTTAGATCATACATTTAAATTGTCAAAATAAAATTCAGTTAATGATTGGAGGATTACCTAGCATCAGTTTAGTGCATACATGTGTATTGAAAATGCCTGGTAAAATACATAAGATCTGGATGCATTTGGACCTTTCCATTACCTAAAGTAACAAAGATTATCTTTTTATATGTTCTCAAATACTTTATAAGGAGGCATAGCAGCCTCTGAGTTGGGGATGTGTAAACTCTCATGGTCAATGACTTGTCGATATTTACATTTTCCTAATTTTGTGTGAATAAATGTCTACACAGAATATTGGACAAGAGTGAATCCAGATATTCATTTTACATAATGACTCTTTCTTTGTTAGTTGCCCTTTTCACTTCCAAAATTACACTTTAGACCACACTCTCAATGTGACGAAATAAAGAGAACAATATTGACTTGAAATAAGCTCGAATCTTCCCTGATCATTGAACATTCCAATTGTTTGCACATCTAGATTTGCAAGGTCTTATGTGTACCATGGTTGGGATCTGCCTAGATATCTATTCATTCATGAAAAGCATCTTGCATATACTAGAAATTACTGACATGAGAGTCTTGATTTTCTATTTGCCCATTACTTTTGGGGGCAACACAGGATACCTCAGGCATTGCCCTTACTGTGCACACCATTTAACAACGCCTGCTTTGAAGGCCATGGTTGTGGGGTGTTATCAGAACTGCAAACCAAGTTTCTTCCATTAAAATGGGGTGTTAAAGCTTCATACTAAAGCCTAAAAAAAGCCCTGAAATATTCCTGATCCCTTCTGCTGTTGCATATTAATGTAGTCAAGTGCACGGCATAACCCTGAGCAATTAAATAATTTCTGAAAGGTAAAATTCATTGACAGTTGCAGAGAGAAAGAGAAAGTTTTTATTTTACTACTTAGTGATAGCTTTCTTCCCCCTGCTTTTGACTTTCTGTCGACATTGCTTATTTTTCCAGCCTCCCACACATATTGATTACCTCTCTCAGCCGATGCCCTCTGGTCTCCCTTGACTTGCTGCTTTATCTCGCTCTGTAACACTTGTACATTTTTAGTTACTTCTATTTGTACACATGGGCCAAATTTATCCTTGGTTTTCTGCCAAGGTGTTACATCAAGTATGAATTTGACCCTCTGAGTCTTTCTTACTGCTTCTGAAATCAGGTTTCTAAACGCAGATGAAGATGGTTTCCATGATGGAGTAAGTATTTATAGCGTAAGACCTGATCCCGCACACAGAGAGAAACACTATGCCTCTGATCAAGGCTATAGCTTCTTCATAGGCACAAGCATGTGATTTTAAGTCCATGACAGACTTTCTCACCCTCTGTCCTCCACTTATTGCCAGAGGTTTCTATAGTTACACTGCTGTGCACATAACTTTTCATGTGTATTTGGCACTGTACTCTGTGTGTACCTTCAAAGCTGAATTGAAGCCTTCTTTGAGACCGACCCTGATATCTAGATCTGTTGGTATACCACACATAATCTCCAGCATGAGTTTTTGAGGAGAATGTCCCTAAGGAAGAGCTGAGGACTGTACCAGTTCCAGTGACACCTCAGTAGTGCCCTGCTTTGCCTGGGAGTGGTATGGTAACCTCTCTGACAGTTTTACACACACATGAGTCTTCTGTGACTGCTCAGGAAATGTCACATCCAAGGAACACACATCTTTTGGGTCACAATCTGGATGCTGGAATAAAATGCATTTTTAAAGTGCAATTCTTACTTTTTATGTACAGAAAATACTGTGGTCTTTGCTAACAGAAGCAACACAGTTTACTCCATTTCACTCTCATGGTACTGAAAAATACTGCTCAATTTGAAATCTTCTGAAGAACTCAGCAACAATTTTTGAATGACATATACTGGTTAGTATATGTCCTATATGTCTTTGTATTTAGTATTTAATTCATTTCCCTTCAAGTCTTCCTGTCTTTAGGAAAGATTGGCAAAAAAAGCCAAACTTAGAGTGAATGTTTTTCTGGTCACACATCATCCTTTGCATATTTTTTGCATATTGAGTTTATTTCTGGATTATAACAAACTGTTACATTCCATTTTGTTTTAGTGGAAAAGAAATAGTACTAAATTCTAATCAGTTCACCAATAAACTAGCAGATAGTGTGCAGGAAATGAATTCAGTTTCTTAGTCTCTGAATAGGACAAAAAAGTAACAACTTTAAGAAACACTGATACAAACATGGTAAAGGTTGTAGAAAATGAAGAATGATTTCTGTTTTAATTAGCTTGAACAGTTGATGGAAGCATTCTAGGAGACACAGGTGGTGGCGGTAGATGACCCATGATTCGGAACCTTACAGGAGAGCAGACAGCACTATGGCTCTGTAAACACTGATCTTTGTACTTTTCTTCAAGTGTTTATTATGCCATACTCTTTTGTGGAGTTTTCCGAAAGCTCTATATGATTTTGCTAACCTGTTGTCTATCTCTCTGTCAATCTTACCATCCGAGGAGATGAGGCTACCTAGGTAATTAAACTGCTGGACTGATTTGAGTTCTGATTGGCCAATGGTGATATGGGGATGATGGAAGACTTCCTGAGGTGCAGGTTGATGGAGGACCTCTGTCTTCTTTAAACTGACTTCCAGCCCAAAGAGCTCAGCAGCGTCTGCAAAGCAGGATGTTAAACGCTGCAGAGCTGCTTCTGTGTGGGCAACAAGGGCGGCATCATCAGCATAAAGCAGCTCCCGGACAAGATGGTTTAAGGTCTTGGTGTGGGCCTTCAGTCACCTTAGGTTGAATAGGCTTCCATCAGTACGATATTGAATGTAGATACCGTCCTGACCATCGAGGTCTGCCGTGGCCCTTTGGAGCATCATGCTAAAAAAGACTGTGAATAGGGTAGGAGCGAGAACGCAGCCTTGTTTCACACCATTCTTAATTAAAAAGGGCTTAGAAAGTGTGTTGCCATATCTGACTTGGCCGTGCTGATCCTCATGGAGTGAGATGATCATTTTAAGGAACTTGGGGGGACAACCTCAACGTTCCAAAATCTGCCACAGACCTTTTCTGCTCACAGTATCAACAGCCTTGGTGAGGTCGACAAAGGTTACACAGAGACCTTTGTTCTGTTCCCTACACTTCTCTTGCAGTTGTCTGAGAACAAATACCATGTCCGTGGTACTCCTGTTGGCTCTGAAACCACATTGGCTTTCAGGTAGAATTCCTTCTGCTATAGTGGGTATTAGTCTGTTCAAGAGTATTCTCGCCAGGATTTTGCCAGCAATGGAGAGCAGAGTAATACCACGGTAGTTTGAGCAATCGGATTTAATACCTTTCTTCTTGTACAAAATGATGCATCTCCTAGAACGCTTCCATCAACACTGCCTCCGTACAATCTTAAACATCCACTGGTCAGATTTTGTGACCAATACATCTGTTCTAGAACAAGCAGCAGTAACAGGTATAGAGGCCATGTTGATGAGAACGCAGCTGCGCTGGGCAGGGCACGTCTCAAGGATGAAGGACCACTGCCTCCCTAAGATCTTACTTTATGGTGAACTTGCCACTGGCTGCCACATGAGAGGAGCCCCGAAGAAAAGATACAAGGACTCCCTGAAACAACATCTCAGCCTTGGCCATATTGATCACCATAACTGGTCTACTCTGGCCTCAAATCGGGAGTCCTGGAGGCACACCATCTATAACACTGCTGATGCCTTTGAGAAAGCACGCAGGATCACCCTTGAGGAGAAAAGGTAACGCAGAAAGAACCGTGTCTTGCAGAATATACCATCTAAGGAGTCTTTCTGCTGTGCCTTTTGCAATCAGATATGTCTGTCTCATATTGGCCTCAAAAGCCACCAGCGTGCCTGTAACAAATGTGGATAGAGCCTTCCCAAATCTTTGTTCGCGAAGCCCAGCCATGATGATGAGCTTGAACAGTATAACATTGAGGACAGCTTGCTATGGTCATTATTTTTAAAGATGAGGAACCTTTATCTTTTTACTACTGTGGTGTTCACTGTGATGCAATTACCCATTTTAATATATTTTTCCTGAAGTAATCAATATAAACAAATTTACTCACAGTTACTATAAATATCACACATTTTATATATGTGGTTACATTGGGATTTGCCTATATATTCAACTGTTTAATGCAAAGTTGTAAAATTTGGTTACACATGGGTAGAAAATTTGACTTCATAGATCTTAATGCAATCACTGAGAAATATGTCTTCTCTGACAGACATTGTAGGCAGAATATAGAAATTGCCTTTTAAAGATGTCTCTAATCACACCACGCAGTATTAAAATGAAGATTTTTTGTGTTCATGGTGAGAAAACCAACAGGTGACAATTCCTTACTTTCTCTGCGAGATTTATTTTAGCAGCATAAACACTTCACTGGCAGAAGTTTTTCCTCCTATTTATCTTGCATTTCCCTCTTATAAAGCATTTTTTTATTACATCTCTGTCTAACTTTGATTTGTTGTATTATATATTTTCCATTGTACTTCAAGTTCCTTTTCTCAATTGTTGTGAGAATCTGACTTTTATGGTGTTTGTGAAACCTCTTGATTCAGTTTGGGAGATAACAGTGATCAAAAAGTCTAGATAAGAAACAGAACTTATTGGAAGCATTACAATCTAGTATACAATGTAATAAATTATATATTACATATACTAATGTTTCAATAATTCTATGTTGAAGGTAGCCTGTAAAGAGGGAAGGCAGTTTGGAGACAATGTATGGAAAGGTAAGGGTTTGGTTTTCCATATTCAAGTGAAATTCAACTTACTTTCCAGACAGCTGTATTTTTCACTAGTTTTTAAAGTAAAATCATGAAGATATTAAATTAATTTATCAGTAATTATACGAGAAACACAAGATCTGAAACCATGACTATATTACATATTTCCTTCTGGTAGGGATTCAGAAATCTGAATTTTTTTAATAATCCTCTTGTTGAGAGATGAGGTTCTCAGAAGCGTTGTCAGGAAGCACTAGGTATCTACATCATGCTTCACAAACAGGGTCTGTTCAATAGTCCTATTTTTAGAGCAAAGAACTGGAGCATAGGTTTACAGACTCTCATCTGGGATCAGGAAATCTCCTGGATCTCTGATCTTAACATTAGGTGAGCTTTCCATTGCTGGCCTGATGCTCTACCATTATGGAGAGGAATGATGGTATTTGTAACACAGCAAAAGTACAAAGAAACATAATGATCACTATTAGAGCATTGATCTGGAGAACGTAGCTCTGATAGAAAGCATTTGCACCATGCAGGTGTCCTTCCTGGGATTTCCTGTGGCTGATCAATAAGAATACATTGGAGAGTAATTTGCTATGACTTGAATCTTGCTTATTCCTTGCTGTTTTCTTGCCAAACACACTATGTGGTGCTGAAGATGGGATCTCTTTTTAAAGATGAAAAAAGTTGCATTTTAGAAATTTCCCCCCACTATAGAAGCCAAACTTTCTAATTTCAGATGTTGTACATGGTATACAGTTTAAAATTCTAGAGTTTGGGTCTATCTCTGTCAGTAACGTAGGCCTACACCTGTTCTCTGTCGTCCCCTCGGCCACTTTAAATTTTGTGAATATAGTATTCCACCTGTATATTGTAAATGTTATCTAAGCTTGGGCTCAATGAGTGACCTATGCAATGGCTTTGACCCTAACAAATAACAATAAACTCCTAAATTAGGCAGATTTCCCTCACAGAACTCAGATTCTTGCCTCACAGTTACAAGCTGAAAGTTATACCAGCAAAAGAACCTGAACACTAGTGATATTAAAAAGAAAAGTAGTGAAGGTTGTCTGCCAGCTATTCAAATTCTTTTTCTTCTGTACAACACTCACAGTTTGACAGTGTTCTTTCAACTCATGCAAGAAAAGGATTTTACCAGTTATGTTCTTTTATGTAAAAGTTTATCACTCTATTGTCTCTCTTATATAAGAAAATCAGCTACCAGTTTATTTCCAAAAAGGTTACCTTATGCTTATTTTGGGTGAGATACTCTGGAAGAGTACAATGGAATACTTCACAGCCAAAGGAGGCGTTTTCTTAAAGCCTTCATGAAAAGAATTTTGGTGATTACAATCTTCAATCCTGCATTGAGTATTATCAGTCCTGATAAGTGTTGGCTGGAATTCCCATCCAAGCCTGGATGATGGGAAGTTTTATATTGAGAATTGCTGGTATCAGAAAGCCTATGAATAATCACCATTAGATATTGACTAAACACTTAGATTCTTTTGAAATCACTTTACCTAGAAGGATTGAAATACCCCTGGGTCATATTTAAACTGAATATAAAAATTATACTCCGTCTGATTTTCTGTATAAACTAAACCAAAATCAAGATGAGGAGATGAAAGATTTTTAAAAAATCAAGAGATAAGATGTAGGGGTTTGATTGGGCTCATCTGGATTTCATAGCCTAGCTAAGAATTTCTGGGGCTAATTCTAAAGAGTAACAGCTTGCGTGTAACTTTCTTTTTAATAAATGAAATGTTCCAGGTGCAATTAATTTGTTTGCAATTATGCTGATTAAGTTGCCTAGGATCCTTGTATTTGGATATTACTAGATGATAATTTCTGAGGTTTCTGTGGACCTCTTGATCATACAAAAAGCCGAAGTCTGAGCCATTATGCACTGCAGAAGCAAAAGCTCTGAGATGGAAGCAGAAGAAATACCTGTGGAATGGTGAAGATATCAGAAAATTACAGGTTGCAGAGCATTTCAGGGGAAAAAGAGACTAAAGGTATAAAGGTACAAAGTGTTGAGAGAAGAGGAAGGGAGGGAATCGGTGGTGATGTTATTAGGGTATATCTAAAAAGAAATCAGACTTTCTCCAAATATTTTAAGTTTTAGATACATGTGAGACTGCTGCCGGTAGAATTGACATCTTCATATGAACTCAAATTATTTTGTCTTTGTGAAAGACAGCTAAGGACTTGATGCTTAGTCCAAATGCTAAAGCACAGGTGCCATTTTGGATGTATTGATTCCTTGAACCCCACTGTATTCATGTATCATGGCTGGGGTCCCTGACTGGGCCTGCCATGGGACAGGGAGAAGGTGTGCCTGGTGGGACTGGTCAGGGTGACTTCTGGACCATGCTAAGTGGGTACCTGGGAGTAAACAGGATCTCAACAGGAGTCTAGTCTCCCAGGAGGAATTCTTTCCCCACCCAGACTGCCTTTGGCAATCTGACTTGACTTTAAGTCAGCACTGTGCTTCCCTTCATGCTCTGCTAATATTTCTACATGGCGTGCAGTGGTCCAGGCATGCTCAGATATTATTTCACTGTCCGGACTGGTCCCTATATCCCACAAAACCTTAAGGACAATAGGACCACTTTTCTTCCTTCCTTTACTTAGAAAGCTCCTCAGCAGTGGTGTGGGGATTAGCAAGGGTGGGAAGCTCAGTGTGGAGTAAATGCTATTATCCTTACATTTCCTGTTGGCTACCTGTGTAGAGGTATTAATTGTACTAATCAATTTGCTGATACTGTGGTTCCACAACGTGGATGAGCTTAGTGTGCTTGGCACCAGGTATAACTGAAGGACAAAACAGGCTGAGCCTGGACAGGCTTCTTCTGCTGGCACACACATAAAACAGCTGTCCTAACCCTGCAGCATCAGATACCTCTTTTTTAATTTTCTGTTTTGTCCCCCTCCTTGCACCCCAAATGACTATCACCCTTAGCTGAGTGCATCATCCTACATCAGACTCCCCTCAGAAGGGCTGACTGCAGCTGAGATTTCTCAGCTTCCCTGCTTGGTTTCACCACTTCCCTCTCAGTACAGAAGGCCCACTAGATACAGCTGGTCAGCTGTGGACTGGCAGAGCAGAAGAGAAGCTGTATGGAAGAAATGTCAGAGGCTGTCATTTCTGTCCCCTCAACCTTGAGAGAAGAGCTCTTTTCTAATGGAGAAGTACTGTCCTCTTTTCCACCTCCATGTAGGGCAAATCAGCACTCTCTACAGCAGTAAACTGTTTTTTTTAATGTAAGTAAGAAGAAAACCCTGTTTTTTTCTCTACTGCATGGCTAGACACTGGGAAAAGACTGAAAAAGAGAAATAAAGCCTTGTTTTAATTAAAATTTATACTCAAGATATTAAAATAGAGAAAATATGAAAATAAATAATGTTTTCTTTGCATTTTAAACCCAGCTCCATGTTATGTAGTGCCACCTTAAAGTATTAGGATATATTAGCACTGGTTTAAAAAGTTTATAACTAAGGAGAAGAATACACTTAGGGTAGAATATAGGAGACTTTAAATATACAAGCCAAATACCATTTAATATTTAATATTTTATTCAGCCTTAATCACTTTTGGATGAAAAGTATATGCCACTACTTGGAAGAATCTATACTAAAAAAAAAAAGGAAGAGGTCTTCTTGGGAAAAATGTTAATACTAGAAAGGCAAAAGATGTGTACAAAAATGGTGAACAGTGGCAAGGCCCTTAAAAAACATTCTTCAACCTTTCTTGTAAGTGTAGAGTACATTGAATCAATTAAATAAACCTATCATTCCAAGGTAAGAACAGGAAATTATCTTCACTAAGAAAAATGAGTCAGCAAAACTTATAACATCCTGGTAACATATAGATGCCACTGAGCTGAGAGAAATGCTCTGTTTAAACATGGACAACTGCTTATTGTAGGATCGTTTCTTCTAAAACATTTGATATTTCTATAGTAAGGGGTTTTTCATAAAATGGATTACTAGTCTGGTGTGATACATATTTGCAATCTGGCATTCTGGGGTGTTTTCGGACCTGAATACACAATCTGAAAGCTAAAAACTTCATGAATGAAAGGTTGCTGAGGGACAGCTCATCCAAGGGTTTAACCTTGCTCAGTGTGCCTTACCAGCTCTGTAAATAACACTGTTTCTGCTCCTACTTCACCATGCGTGACAAACCGCATAGATTGGAGAACATTAGGTAAGACCTGAGAGTACAATCAGCAGCACCAAATGATGAGCAATACGGACAATGTAGTACATTCCTAACACAGGCACAATGCAACCAATCCAAAGTAGAGAAGTGGTACAAATATTGAAGAGATGGGTTATTTGCAATATGGTCAATAGGTCAAACTCAGTTGAATAAAACAGTTTTTCAGGGTGCAGATACTTGTGCTGAAGATACATGTAACGAAGGAAGAAGCCAGTCTAGCAGTTGCATACATCTCATTCAGTTCCTCCTCAGTTGCCTGTAACCCAGCTCATGTCACACAGGAGAACCCCATTGATGCCATAAGGTCCATCTGTTTTTTTCTTATTTTTCTAATTTTATAAGCTTTATAAGTAGTTATATAAGTAGAAGTAGATTTTAGAAGCTGCAGCCCTTATTCCCTCACCCTTTAGCACCCTTTAGTTTACACATTCCTCAACCCTCTTACCCCATTCTATGTTCCCCATATCAATTCTACCCCTGAATTCCAGTAGAAAATGTTCAGTCTTTTGTCAAGGCAGGCCTCTTCTGTTTGAGGACATCTAATCCTGGCCTGAACTGCAAGAGAACAGTCAAGAACTGGGTGACCGTGTACCCTCTGTGCTCTGAAGATGATGAAGGTGATGAAGAGGTGGTCCCGAAATACACCCCAGACCCAATTCCCAGGGGGTGGGCAGGGGGTGGACCAGGGCAAAAGCTACGGGATGGACAAAACTTGGATTGGTCGGGCATTATTATAAATTGTAACATCTGAACACGACCTGGGCGCATATCTTGTAATCCTTATGCCTAGGCACAAATTAAACCCTTTTCTTGTCTCATCCTCAATTAACTGCTCCGGAGTTTTTTTTCCTTAGATCATTTAGGCATCACCATGACTGCAGATCCTTGATGTAGATATTACCCGATCCACTAAATGATAAGAGTTATGGCAGGAAAATGGCAGTTTTGTGAGGCAACCTGAGATATTAAGGCTTGAGAGTCAGACTGGTGAGGAAGGAATGGCAGGACAAACAACATCTTCAAGCTGACCAGATTCCTTAGACTTTTAAACCTATCCCAGATCCTGCAGATTTACTCTTTAGCCAGGTACGATACCCATGTTGTTACTGCTATTTGCAAAAGGGCCACAACCTATTTGTCTCTTCAAACCCTCTCATTTCCCTGTATTTGCCTTCACTAATGTGTAGTAAATGTGGCATGGTAAAAGAACATAGAGCCTGTAAAATACACTTCCTTTTAAGCCTACACATTTGCACTCTATGGAGGATTTAGCACCACTCACTGGAGTCACACGTGAATGCACAGCAGAGATTTGTCATTACGTTAACCATTAACTGAAAACCCTTATGAACCTGGACACCAAAATTTGTGGCTTATACAGCTTAGTCATCATGCACCTTGAAGGAAGTGAGGGGGACCTATAAATCACTCCAATCAATCACACCCTCCCCCTAAAAAATGTAGTCAAAGCACTCCAGAAATGAAACCATATGGCACAATCCTGTCAGCTCTGTTTATATAAGCTGTTCCTAGAAACAGCAGTAGTGTAATACCAGCTTTCCATACACTGAATCAATATTTGAGTGTTTGAGACCAGGTGTTTTATAAGATGCCATTAAGTGAGCAGAGCACATTAGCAGGTTCAAAACAGACTGTGGAGGGTTCCTCAGCCCCTGTGTCTCCACTTGCATTCCTCAGTCTCACAGCACCCACATGCACTCTCCAAGTCCTCTTGACTGGATTCAGCAGACCCAAACAGATTGTGACAATTGTGCCTTCTTTTTTCTCGAAGAGTTTTACACATTTAGAACCAGCAATAAGAAACTAATGAACTGCTTGTTTATTTGAATAACAGCTCCTGGTAGATGTGCTCATTGGGTTACACAGGCTTTCAGAGATCTCATTTTTGCATTGCACTGTTTCTAGGTTGCAGTGCAGTCGCTTTACTAGTACATTAATGAACACCTGCATGGCTGGTGACATTTGCCTGTCATTCTGCTTAAGACAGAAAAGAACAGACTGTGCCGACTGGCTTTCCAAGCAGTGCAATTGTAGATGTGGGTTTTAAAATACCAAGTATGACTTTTTTTTCTGCATTCTTTTCTGTATGGGATTTAGCTTGTTTGCAAGCAATGTTAAGTCAAAATTATTTATAAATTAATCTGACTGTTGTAACTCTGAGTCATATTGTATATGACACTGTATTTTTGCATTATTCAGCATTTTAAGCCACTATCTGAAAACAGGATGTTCTACAGTCTACTGAGAAATTAATATTTGCCAAAAAATATGGTGCTTTATTTGAATAAAATCCAAGTTACTCATATCCATCCTTGCCATGTGCAGCAGGATGGATTAATACTGAGAGAGCAAATATTAACTCTTTCAATATTTCTCTCAGGGAGAAGCAAACTTAATGTGTACCAGGAACTATTCAAAGGTCTCAGGCTGCTGAGATCATGGATGACATAAATATACCTTTCAGCTTTGTTTTTTGCACTCTCCATTGCTTACTCCCAAATCAGCTGTATCCTCCTACTTGAAGAATACTGGAGGCTCTTGCCTCGGGTGGTTTTGTTGTTTCCAGTCTGTCTGATGATATACTGTTGAAGTACTCTGTATAACTAACAATATTAATAAATATATAATAATATAAATTTTTGATTATTAACTTGTAATTATTTTAAGTAGGATATCACCATGTTTATGGCAACTTTTCATATGTGAACAGAGATTTCTTTCGAAGACAGTTAATTCTAGTTGTCAGAATATGGACGTGAATGGACAATAACTCAAATTTGCTTTGTTTGTTTCCTTTTTGTTAAAATATTTGAAAAGTAGACCCAAAGACTGATAATGAAAATTACTTTCGATTCCTGCAAAATTGTGGTCAGATGTTTTGCTAGAAGTTATTTATCAAAAAACCCCACTCTTCACCTTCGACTTTAGATGGAAATTGAGATTAAACCTGACTTTCTGTTTTGCATAATAATAAGTTCATAAAATTTGACAGACCACTCCAATGTCTGAGTGCCATCTTTCTGAGACCTGAGATCTGTTTTTTAGCATTGTTCCCTGTAACACCAATGCAAACCTAACTCCACCTTTGGAAAATCTGCAAGAAAGTAAGAGGCAAGGGTCTTCTGGTGATATATGCAATGTTCTGAGGTTCTCAGTCAGCACTCCGGGGGAAACAAAGATAATATCAACAAGAGCATTTTATTAAATCAGAATAAGACCTGGTATACGCAGGATCAAACAACGTGCATTTTTACAACTCCTAGAGTTGACCTCCAATCTATGAATCTTTATGATTTCTAATATTTCTTAGAAAATATTATTTATACATCACTATATCTTCAAATGAGTGTCAATAATAATTCAGTTATAGCCAGTTGGCACATTTAGTAGGATGTTTTTTTGTTTTGTAGATTTATCACGATAATCAGTGTGGGGTTTTCATTTTTGTGAGGTATTAGAAACTGCTTGTGAAGTCACTTAGCCTTTCTTTACTTTATAGGTCTTTTAGGATGATATTGCAGCACTGAATGAAAATCAAACTTATTGCTCAATGGTTCATATAGCGCTCAGATGTCACAACAATAATACTGTACAGGAAGGAGAATAAAACAAAATGGGAGAACTAAGAAATTTGCTTTTTTCTAAAGGTGGAAGTACACAATGAATGTGCCTATTCACTTTTTTTTTAATAGAACATTTTTATAAACTTTATTTCAGTTTTAGGGAGAAAAAAATCACTTTTTTCATGAAAATGTAATACAAATTCAATTCAGTCTTTCCCATTTTCCCCCTCCCAAAACCAAGATCATCACATTTCTGTTCCAGATCTTATACAATTGTCAGGAAAGAAACCAAGTTTTGCGTGTTTTATTATGTTCCATGGCAGACTTGTGATGGAAATTTTGTTGGGATAGAAATTAGATACCAATAAGGTTGTAGGGAATTGATAGCTATCTAAACATTGTTAAAAACGATACACTTTTTTGACTCTGTGTCAGGTATATAGCAGCATAAATTCTGTGGCTATTAGCAGAAAATATGTTCTTTGATGAGTCAGAGAAGAACAGGCAAAAGATTGAAAAACTATTTAATTTGTTGAAATTTTACAGTATTCTTAATAAACTGGAAATCAAATATTCTGATTCTTTTTAAAAATGGGAAAAAAAATCCAACTTGAAGTCAGTTGAATTTTTGGCAAATTTAATATATTTCATTTTTTTCTCTCATTTTCTTCTGTGCCCAAAATTTAAGCAAGATGCACCGAGTCTGCTCTTGCTAAAACTAAGGCAGTCATTTATGTGAGTTCTAAAACCAAACTCTGTCTTGGAAGGCCTAATTCATAATGAATGTATGTTTTAATAAATGGGAGGAACCTGGGCCAGATCCTCAGTAAAAGATCACTTCAGAAGTGGAAGAGTACACATGTATTTTGATTGCAATAAAATACTTCAGCATGGTGATTGAAAGTCACTTTCTATTTTAAACTGACAAAGTTCTTTTTTTAGGAAAAGTTTTGTGAACTTGATAGTCCCAATTAGTTTGAAAAAGTATCTTTAAAGATCAGAATTACTATGGGACTGAAATTCTAATTAAAAAAATCTTTCAAATTGTTTATGTTTTAATTTCTAGCAGTCTTGCAACTCAAAATCACATTTGACCATCAAAAAAACCTGGGATTTTCAGTTGAGGAATTTATTGTTCTTTTAGGCATTTGTTCATTTGAGAAAGAATCACGGTCTTAGTAAACTTCTCACAATTTATTAATGATGCATTTTGATAAGTCCTCATCAAAAGTTGAGACTGCTGAGTCCTGATTTAACCCTGCTAGCAACTAGGTACCACGCAGTGACTCCCTCACTTCCCACTGCCCCCCTCCTGGCGAGATGGGCAAGAAAAAGAGAAAAAAACCGCTAAAACTCATGGGTTGAGATAACCGTATTTTAGTAATTAAAAGAAAGTATAATAATAATAAGAACAACAATAATCATAATGATGAGGATGATGATGAAAAAGAGAGAGGAAGAAAACTCAATAAAAACAAGTGATGCCCAATACAGTTGCTCACCACGTGCTGACCAATGTCCAGCTCATCCTCCATCAACAATTGGCCCCTCCCAGCCAGATCGCCCCTGTTTATATGCTGGGCATGTTGGTCTGTGATATGGAATATCCCTTTGGTCAGTTCAGGTCAGCTCTCCTGGCCATGCCCCCCCTCAGTCTCTTTTGCACCTGCTCTCTGGCAGGGCGTGGGACACTGAAATGTCCTTGACTTAGGGTGAGCACTACAGAACAACAACCAAAGCATCACTGTGTCACCAGCATGATTCTCATACTACATCCAAAACACAGTGCTGGGCCAGCTGCTAAGAAGAAAATTATCTATCCCAGCTGAAATAGGACAGCTGTTAATGTAATATACAATGAGATTTAGCAGGGTAAAAGTCAACATCTAACTCAGAACCATTAAGACTTTGACAGGTCATTTCAACTTTTTCCACCTACAGAGAATTCTTCCTTTCATGTACACACAGATATGCATGTGAGTGTTTCCTTGTACATGATAAACATTTTCATATAAAATATTCCTTCTGCTTTGACACATTTTTTAAAGGCCAAAGATGCATGTCTTCTATTGGAGGAAGCTTTTATGTTTTCCTGATGTAATTTCGTATTGTGTTGCAAGTTAAAAAATCACTTACATAACATTAGGAATTAATCTGCAAGATTTTGACCAATATTTCCCTGAATTATTATTTTTGAATCATGAATTCAATTAGATATAAATAAAAGAAATCAAACTTTCTGTGCTTTGCTAAATATAGAAATAAAAAAATCCAAATGTCTCTAATGTAATTCTACTAAAGTGTGAGAATGGGAAAGGAATATTTTGAAAAGATATTGTCTAAAAAAATCCCACAAGTATCTTATCTGCCTATAAAATAATGGCTTCCTAATTTAAACCTCTTTAACAATGCTTTCATTATGAATCCTTCATAGTGAAGTGTCATTCATGGGCTCTTTCTGCCAACAGCCAATACTGGTTCAAAACATTGTCCTAGTTTAAAAAATAAAAGCAAATCCACTGTAGAACTCAAAAGAGTGATTTTCTAGCACAAAAACAGAAAGAAGCGCTTAAACATTTTTGTGTGCCTTCATTCATACCGAAGCTACTTTCTTATACGTATTGTGATTGCAATCAGGAATCAGCACATGCAAAGTCTGCTGAGTTTTTAGTGATGATACTTGGGCTTTGATTTCTTCACTGTCAATACAGCCTCCTTAGAAAGGAAGAGGTTTCTTGGATACCATTACCATTTAGTATATCTACAGAATTTTATTTTCTCTTTTTACAGGAAATATGTGTTAGATCCTGTCTATCTTACCTTCACCTTGTTGAGCTCTGAATGAGCCATATTTTAACAAAGTTATCTTCTAAGTGACATTCATGCTACTTTATTCTCTTGTGTTGGCAGCAAAATCCCCTGAGAATGATCCAGTCATTTCTTCCCTCTGTTTGTGTTTTACTATTGAAAACCAACGTAACTTTGGAAAATACTGACAGATATTTTGAGATCCCTGACAAGCTGATTCATGAAATAGAATGCATGAAATTTCCTTCCTTTTCATTTTCCTTGAGATAATCTGGTAATGAAAAAGATTTTTAAATTCTTAGGGGTTTTGTTGTTGCATTTAGTTTGATAGTGAGAATGATTAAGGTTGGAAAGAATCTCATGGTGTCATTCCTTCAATCTAAGTTCACCTAAGTTGCTTGTGATTAATTGGAAAAAAGAAAAAGAAAAAGAAAAAGATAACAATCCAGAACAGAATTACTCTTTGCCCTATTGTTTTTTAGTGGATCCAATAAAAGTTATATGCAATATCTAACTAAGCTGCCAATAATTTTGGCAAAGTATTTATTGAACAAAACCCCTCACCTCTAGCCAAGAGCATTTTCTGTCTTTTTTAGTGTCATCTGAAAATATGAAAATATTATACCTTGAACTCTGGATTTGAAATGGATCTGTTTTTGACTTTTTCTTTAATTTATTTTTTCAAGAAATATAAAAACAAAATAAATATACACACCAGGAGAAGAAACCACAGGTTTATATTTGGGTGATTATTCACTTGGTGATTGTGGTTAGTTACTGTCTATCAGCTTTCCTTTCTAAAACTTTAGCTAGAAAAATAATAGTGGCTTTGGTTTTCTTTAAAATAGTACAGTAAAAGAGTGATACATTGTCTTTACATCTGACATAATAATTTCTACTTTTTTCTTCTCTCTTAATAATAGGAAAAAGTAATTGGTGCTTGTAGATGTACTTTAAAACAGGTAAAAGGAAGAAAGCAAATCTTATCAACAGTGAAAGGAGAAGGGAAGAATCCACTCTCCAAAAGCTTTAAGCCATTCAAGACCCAATTTGTAGGAACTCTGCAGAATCCCTTGGCTAAACCAGGCAGATAGCTACTTTCTTCAAGAAATAACAAGACACCTTAAGAATAAAACTACTAAAAAATAAATGTCCAGGACGTTTATAGTAGGCAGTTTTGGAGAAGTGTGTTTCCAAAGACTTAGCTCAAAATCAAATCTCTGTGTTGCAGAGTTTGATTTTCACAACCACCAACATCTGGACCTGTAGATTGACTCTTAAGTCAGGGAAGCAACAGATTCAAGGCCAGACTGTACTTTTTTTTTTTTTTTTTTTTTTTTTTTTTTTTTAGCACAATATGACATTGTTGGAAACTTCTCTTGCTTGGATGAGAATAAAACAAGACATTCTTTATGAATACTGATGCCTCCCAGACATATCCTTTTTTTATAGAAAGTGCAACAAAATTTTATATTCTGTATCACATCTGTCTAGGATGATAAAGGAATATCTGATTCTACCATTTGACTCAGGAGTGAGCTAGATTAACTTCTGAGGTCTTTTCCGATTTTATATTGCCATAATTCTATTGCATGAAGTCTCTGCAAGTGCAATCAAGAACAGTAGTTATTGGTCATATACTTGATAAATTACATAAAACGTATATTATTTTGCCAAGAAAATAATCTTATTTGTTTTGAGATCACAGTGAATTGAAAATCATCAGTGGAAAATCCTTACACTAGTAAGAAAAGATGTCTCAAAACTGCTTCTACATCTACAGTATTAGTGTATTCTCCTTATTCCTCTGTCCTGTTATCCTATAATCCACAGTTTTAGGAACACAGGCAACTATTGACACTTTCTCATTTATAGAAAGTTCTATTTTGGAGTGCTGGAATGCCGAAGAGGAGTATTTAATTTTAGAATTCATAAGTTTTGTTCTTGAATATTGTTTCCTACCTTTTTATAGTTTTCTATTTCTTGTGTGTCAAGTAACTTTAATGATCTGTAATGTGCAGACTTGCAAAAGCGGAATATTTTGAGGTAGGAAACACATTTCCTTCAATTTGAAGCAGCAGCCATTCTGCTGATAAAAACAGTATGTTTTTTGGTATATCATTTATATCTTGGTCTGGCCTGTAAGTGGTACTGCTGTGGCTTTAGAGGTTGTAACATAATGGCATACTAACTATAAATGTATGTCAACATCCAAAATCATAGTCATTATTTGAGGAAAGGAGTTTTTCAGATTATTTTGGAAATAATGCAGGCATATGTGGTCTTTTGGTGGTATGTTCCACAGTGTAGTGTGTCATAGGGAAGAATAATCTAAGTAATAAGTATGAACTTATTGTGCAATTAATCTAGAGACTGAGCCAAATTTATGAAAGTTATGAAAGTTTTGAGAATATTGAAATGAAAACTTCAGACTACTGAAGTTATATGTATAAATACTTCCATTTATATATATGAGTACATTCCATTCTCTAAGGATTAAAAACTATATATATAAATACTTCCATTCACTTTAACGTAAATTCAATTGAAAACCCTTCAAAACTTAGAAATCCTGTAAACTGAAGATGCAAACTTTCAAAAGTTTTTCTTCTTATATCCTTCATAGATACATAACTAGACTTCTCTTAATATTTCCTGTTTGAAGTTAATTTTGGAATTATTAACCACACACATAAAGTCATACAGAAAAGTTAAGGCAACAAGTAAGACATATGTGCTCTTCTATAAATAATTTGTGGTTTATTAAAGTTATGAATCTTTGTATTATTTTGTTATAAAGCTAGTTCAGTGAAGAGAACAAAAAACCACTTGTATTTCAAAACTGTAATTTTCTATACATTGTTTGCTGCTTGATGCACATGCTGCAAATGATCTTCCGTCAGAAATAATCAGAGATCACACCTTCACAGCAAGAAATTTGTCCTCATTTTACTTCTTTAGATGCATTCCTCTTTTTTTTTTTAATATTCTTACATGTTAATCCTAATGAAGAACTATGATTAAGAATGAGCAACATTCTTTTATGTTCATGCTTTTTTTATGCCAACTCTTAACTGAAGATTAAGATAAGGAAGTCTGTACATCTGAGCCAGTAGAGCTGGTATGTTTTTTATCAACTCTGTCCTATTTGACTTCTACGTTAATCAAGGATCATTCCTTCCAGGGATTAAAAAAACAAATTTTCTGGAAAAGTAACATTCAGAAAAAAATAGTTTCTTTCCTGAACTTTTTTCTGTCTCTATATGAGCTCTATTTCCACTTCATCCTCAGCTGAGAATTCGTTGTCTTTAGTTGTCTTCAGGGAAATGAAATAAAAGAACCCATATAACAGTGAAAAAACATTGATACTGGATCTTATATGGTAAACATCATTGTTTCCATAGTGTCCTGGCCCACCAGACTAAGAAAAAAAAACTTCTCTGGCTTTTAGCTCAGGCATGTGAAATTTTGCTTCACAACTAGTAGAGAAAGTCTTATAATTCTCTCCTCAATGTTAATTTATGCTTACTGTTGGAAACAGATTACTAGGATTGATGAATCCTTAGTCTAACCTCTTTCTCTCGTTAAAGGTCCTGCCCTAACCCAGGACTCTCAGTGAAAGGAAGCTGTGGAAATTTAATGTCTGAAACTCTTCTTTTTCCCCTCCATGTAGCTATGAACTGAGCTTTTGGTAAGATATGATTATCTAAAATAGCAAATGTATCCGTCCTAATTTCCTGTGATATTAAAAAATTTAAAGGAAGAAAAAGAAATAGATTTGACGTATGTAACAATGTTTTCTCTGAACCAGCCTGATTGAAGTTTTACTGTAATATTCAGTTTCAGACTCATGATCTATGTGGAAAATCTTATAGCCAAACCCACAAAATTGGGTAATTGTAATAACAAAGTTTCAAACAACTTCCATTTTAACAATGAGATATTTCACTAAATTTGAAGAGGTTGCAAATTCCCAAATCATCTATTTATTTCACCAAGTGATCCATAATTGTTTCTTTAGCCCTTCTTTATCTAAATTTGAGCAAGTTTTTATATATATATTTCTAATTAAAGATTTCTTTTACTTATTAAATCTGTTAGCAAGTACATTTCTGTCTTACAAACCCCCTATTTTTTCCCAATATCTACCATCATTTGTTTCATACTAAAATGTCACGATAACTTTTTCCTGTTTTTCGTCTATTATAAAAAACTGTTGTCTGTCTAAAAAAACTACTGCAGGTAATGAGGAAAAGTCATGACTTGTGCATCCACAAATAATCTTATTTTTCTCATTTAAAAAGGCACTGGCTACTCAATAGTGAATGCTCCTAAGCAGCTGACAAAAGATAGCATGATTTGGCTTTTTTTCTTCAAGACATAAACTGATATTCCAAAAGTGTGTTTATAAATTGGGACATGAAGATTTTAAAAATGTTTTTAAAATGTTTTATATAAAGTCATTTTTATTTTATGTCAGAAAGGTACTTTCCAGTTACCAAATCCTTTCTCAAAAGTTAGTCCACACTTCTTCATCATTTATCTACAGATTTTAACCTTGTATAGTAGGTTGTACAACAGTTCACTTGCTGCTTACAGAAAGACTAGGGAAACTATTGGCATCCTGGGTAAAGTGGATGTGAATGAACTTGAACTATGTATACATATAGATACTGACATCTGTATATCTCAAAGGGTATGAACATCTTAATTTGTGGATTTTTCCTCCCTTAAACCTAAGACAAAATCTAGTGAAACACACTGAAGGAGGGTGACAAATGGACCACAACATGTAGTAGTTACATAGAATTTCTGTAATCTTGACAGGAAAACTGCGCACACAAAGTTATTGGCTATTTGTTTGCACAAAACCATTCTTAACAATCACTAGAATTCTTTAAAAGCAATAGTCTAGAATTCTTTAGAGATGAGAATCCAGATTGCCACTTGGAAGAGGTCATTTACTCATAGATGCCAAGTAATCGTTGATGTATTGCACAGAGGTCTGGGACGACTCAGAGCTGACACCTACTTGTAATGCTGCCAAAGTCAGTGCTCTTCTGGCAAAACTATCTCTGTGAATGTTTATTATATACTAAAGAAACCTGAAGGTAGTCACTAGTCTGAGACTGAGATGGAAAACTCTGAGTTACGTGTCTTACTTTCCTATTCTCTCTTGGTAAGCATATTGATATATGTTTAGACTTTTCTTCCTGCTTGACCATTTTTATTTCTCCGTATTTCTTTGTCAAGAGGGCTGGATATTGAATAAGTAAATAAGAGCTAATTTAGCTATTCTTTTCAAAGTAGATATGGCTTTTTTTATGTAAAGTCAATTGAAGATTAATGAAAGAAAATTATTCCAGAGACCCAGATATGGCAATTATCAGCAATATGGACATATGTTTACAAATAAGTAGAAGACATGATGCATAAAACCACATTTACACTCTAGGGCACTCCAGTATCTTGAGGACAGATATGGACAAGAAATGTAAAAAGACAAATAGATATTTTGGCAAATGATCAGTTCCACCCTCTTCTGCTGTTACCCCTTCTGAACATGGTATTATTTTTGTGATAGAGCTTTTTATGCTTGGACTTCATGCCCTTGCTCTGGCAAAATGTGTGAACCTTCAGGAATTGCTGAAAAGCCAAAATTTATGTCCCTGGACTGCTGAGGCAGAAATCAAATTACTGAACACTTACTGTGAAAGAGCAAAGCACCACAGAAGAAAAACCTTCTTAGTGGCTCCCCTTTTAAGATTTATCTCCTGCATATATCCTTATGTGTACTTCATTGGCTTCATCTAGACTCAGGAATAGTTCTTTGGATTAAACATAAACTAATTTAATTGTATTCTTCAAATTAGACTTCATCTAGACCAGTAAATAGAGAATTTAAAGAAATATTTCTTAAATGTACAAAACAGCAGGAAAAAAATAATAAACTGTATTAGAGGATTTTTCATTTGCTTCTTCAGCTGAGCAGCAGATATCAGACACATGCAAAAAGGAAGCCACATTGGTTATATCGCTATATAAAAACCTAACAGCAGAACTATAAACATCATTTAGACACTGAAAATTTCCCAGTCCGCTGATAGAGACAGACTTCCTTCAAAAGTGCAATCATCTGCATGCCTTTTGATCAGTGTCTCGTGACAGTCTAATATTATTTCACTTTAGAGCAACAACAAGTCATCTGTTCTTTGTAAAATACTTGCACATAGAAAGACTATCTAACACATTAATTTGTGGGATGCTAACAAATTTTGACTGTGTCTCCATGCATGCACATATCTGTGTGTCACAAATATCCATTGCAAGAAGATTTCATTTTTGTTCCTGGACAATCAAGCTGATCTTCAAAAGCTGTTGTGATGATATATTCTCACCTTCAGAGACACTAGTACTGATGCTGTACTCCACCTTTCAGAATTGAAAATTGTGGCTAACTGGTCATGTGTGAATGTTACATGCATACATGTGTGCATGTATAAATTACATGTAAGCTAAAATATAAGCCTGGCTTTGCAGATCTATTTCTTATATCAGGTTGAGGAAGCACCTAGCAGTAGCTGAAATACCTTCTAGGCATAGATATTTTGCTACAAAAAGTGTTGTCAGAACACTTACATGTGCACAGAGAAATGCACGTGGTAATTCATGGCTCCGCAATTGCTATTTCATGCTTAAACTTAGTCATAGGAATTACAGATGCAGAAAGTATCTTTTGACTTCAGCTGCTATAAGAGTTTCAATTGTAGTTCTCCACCTCTGTGTGTCAGCTGATCGTGTCTCTGTCATGTCATAGGTTCAGTCACAGTAGCTGTAACTTTTGTGACTCAGACTTCCCCTGCTAACCTTGGAAGAGAAAACTGTAGTATCAGAGTTCAAAGAAGAATGAAAAGTTTTATGACTTTCTAGTTCACTTAAAGGAGGGGATTTAAACTACACAGACTAATGTGGTACAGAAATAAAAATATATTTTTCTAGATTCCTTAAGCACAGTGCTGATAATCTGATATTACAGTATCAGATGAACGATTTTTGTGTGCAGGTAAGTTAATCAAAACACATCTTTTTGGTAATCAGCTCTGTAGTTTTGCACCAAATCTGACATTCATTTCTGCAGGATGAAATACAATTAATGAACCTCAAATTTTGGTGGATTTTTTGTTGTTTTTACATCTTCCAGTAAAAATGCTAAATTTCTCACAGCAAAGCGCAATTCCAAAATGACCTTTAGATATATGTAATTTTAAGGAAAGTAATAAAAGACATGGAAAAAAACCCAAGAGCTTTGTTTCATTTTGAAAGATACCTTCATTCTGACTGTTTTGTTTTAATGAGAAAGATAAAATGCGTCTTTTTGCAATTCTAATAAGAAGTTGAGTGCAACATGTAAATGTATAAAAATTTAGAAAAAAATCTATCGTGAAACTTCTCAGCCAAAAATACTATAAAACCATTCTAATATCTTAAAAAAAATAAACATTTGGCATTAAAAAGGAATACAACTTTTTGTCATTCCAAAAGCAGTAACTACTTTTTGTTATATGTTTACACCTCAGAAAAGATATATGTCAGCTTCTGGATCAAATGATCATAGAAATAGACTGAAAATTAATATGAACTCTCAGCAGTAGCAGGATTGTACAGACAGTTAAAGGAGTGAGTAAGAAAGAAGCACTTGGTTCCTTCTTATTCTGAAAATGAAGCTTTTGTTTCACAGGGAAAGGACTGGACACGTTAGAAACCTGACATTTTGGTATATCAGGATGATTGGATCTCAACTTTTGTGCATAAATTTACCAGGAGAAGTACCGCTATAATTCCAGGGTAAAATGATTATGTTTACATCTAATCAAGTGAATAGAGTCCAAAAGAAAGCCAGGAGAGAACTAGTGTATTGCTAACCAGAAACCTGGATTTTGTATAAGAGAAATCTTCTGTAGGAAATTCCTTTCATATTTTCCTTTTGCCTTGTCCAGAACAGTGGACTTTAAGAAGCTTAACACTTGCATGTCAACAGGCGATACTTGTGCGATAGTATGGAGATTTCTTTAAGCAATATTCTGTTATACTGAATATATTACAGTTACATTTACTTAGAAAATACATGATACTTCATGCTTTTCTCTTAAACAAAGAAATCTAGTGGGAATAAAACCACAGGTGAAAAAACCTTCAAAGGTGCCCTTGGTGATTCTTTGCACTGTGCCTTTGGGGATGACATACCAATTGCTACCTAACAGTTCTTGAAAAAAACCAGTAAGATAGAGAAACTCTACTTCTACAAGGTAAATATGGCATTACCTGTCCTAGCATTGCTTTCTTAGGCAGCTCTCCCACAGCACAATTAAAACAGTCCCCTGAACTCCATGGTATCCACTCAAGGCAATTTTTACACATGTCCATGAGAATGGACTTTGGAAAACAGTGATGTATGGACTCGGTTCTCCTCAAGCAGAAGTCTGTGGTTACAGTTAGTGTCTCTGAGTGATCAATTGAAGAGAACAAAATATGAAGGCAGCAACATTACCCTCTAGCAAAAGCCAGACGATACCACCACATCGATAGAAGGTTTTTGGGAAGACAGGGTTACTTTGTCCAGTCTGTTTAGTCTGATAGATCAAGAGAGTTGTGACTGATCGTTGTCAAATCTTTAAAACATCTCTTTATTAAATATGTAGGGAAAAGACTGAGACACAATGGTATAACTGCACTGGATGCTATTGTCAGAGAAACTGAAAAACTTAATCTACTAAAAAATGCGTTTCCACGTTGGTGGAAGCTGTCTTAGATAATGTTCATTAAAAAGATGTTAAAAAACTTAGGAACAGATGACTTGTAGGTGCTGCATGTTTTACTGCTTGCTAATGTGGAAAACTTAATCCACAAGGGAGTAATTTATGTGACTGCAGAGCTGAGCTAGTCAGTGCACTCTCAGACATATATAGTCCTGGTTTATGCAACTACACAGCTGAAATGTTCCATACTCAGAGGCAAATAATTTCTTTTGAAAATCTACTTACATATGCAAAATGGTCTTACGTCATATCTCTTATGTTTGAAGTTTGACCTGGTTGATATTTATGGTCCTTGGAATTGTACTATTTGTTTTGCTTAAAAGAAAAGGAAGAATTCCAGATGCCACACATTAGAATCCACTTAGATATATAGAACTAAAGGTGAAGGGTCTCACAGAGAAACTTTTTTCATAAGAAAGTAAAAAGGACAAAACTTAATTCAAAGTTAGATATTGCTTTATATGTACTATAAAAACCCCCTTACAATGGCCCTTAAATGCCATCCACTACTGTCCTTGTCACCTACTCTGTCATGGATGAGGTCATATACTGTTTTCATATTGGGTTTTCAGAACTGGGATTCTGTTATGAAGACAGAAATTTTTTTTTTTTTTTAGTGTCACACACTTCTGCATCACAACTCATATATGGAGTTAGAAGGCTTTCAATTGACTGTAGGCTGTGAATGTCCATTGATTTTCCTTAATTCCACACGTGATGTTGTTTTAGAAGACTTGGTGCCTAAGACTTCTCAGGTAATCTTCAAAATTAATTTTCAACATTTATTCTCTAATCAGTTATTTTGACATAATTTTAAATTATATAACATAGTTACAATACTCATACTATCATTAATGAAACACAGATTTTCTGAATGTTGCTTTTATGACCTTGTTGCGGACATAATAGTAAAAGTCTTTCAAGATGAAGGACTTTCAGATTGTAGAAATCAAGAAAAATATGTATAGAATTAATAAACCATTAAGTAAGATGACAACCTACATTAATTTTTATTGCAAAGAGGTTTTTGCTAGCCATAACAAAAAGTTATCACTCACAAGTGTAAGCTGTCTGAATCCTGTCAACATAGTTTGCAGCTATTTTCATGATACTGCACTAGCTTTGCCTGCAGATGAATATATTTGCTCTCAGAGGAAGCTAGCTCTGTGTTTTGAAAATGTGAATGATAAAGAAATAGGTAAAACTTAGCTTCCATACATGATTTGTTTCTGGAAGTTTTATGAGTCATACTTTTTTTCCCCCTGGTTTCTTTAAACGGCTTTAACTCATCTGTGATTAGTGATCAGGACAATAGATTTTAATCAGAAAACAGGATCCTGCAGAAAAAAAATAAAAATGCTACTATTCAGAATTATTTGTGCTAATACAAGCGATCCTAATGTTGCTTCTGGAAACCTCTCTGGTTGTAATGTCTACAAATTTGTTTACTTCTTCCAAATATGCTTTCTTCTCAACCATTGAAAACTATATTGTAATCCAGGTATCATTATAAAATGGCAGAGGAAATACTAATTCTACATAATTCTATAATTATAATCTTTATTAAAATTGAAGCGATGGTCCTCTTAATTAATTTTTTTTCTTTTTTGTTACTGGACTAAATTTTGCACAGTTTAAATTCTTTATGTGATTTCTTTTGGAGCTCCAGAGTTACTCCAGAATTGGCTGCCTTAGTAGCCAAACTCATGATCTGGCTCTTGCAAATTATTGTGTCCCTCTCAGGACTAGAAAGTTTTTTTCAAACTAATTTTTTTAGGAAAAGCAGACAGTTGTTAGGTAATAAAGTTCACATCTAGAAGGAAAAACATTGTTTCTAAGAACCTTATTGTTCTTGCTGCAAGAAGTGCATACGTGTTATTTTAAATAGCACTACCTTTTCCAATAATTATTGCTCAGAAAGATGAACTGTTCCATAGGTAGATTTGATAAATGGTAGAGGATTCTGGAAAGCAATAAGGGACATTGTTCACATACTTGATGAGTGGATAAATCTATTAACTCTTCAGGAGAGCTAGTTCAACTTCCAGCTGTAAAGCATCCATTTAGCTTCCTACTCTTCTGAACCCATATAATTAACAACATTACAAGCTGTAGGATATGGTTTTAGATTTGCTTAGATACCTGCAAATGGAAAGTCTTTCTCTAAAGTGGAATGGGCATCAATCTTCTCCCCCTGCCCCTCTTCCATGGATTTTCTAGTCCTAGAGTGACTTAATATTCTCATATTGTACACACTTTATGATCTTTTAAGATGTAAGATTTTAAGAATACATATAAAAATTCTTCATATCCTCATAACATCAGTCTTTTCATCCTGGTTGCTGTGTATGTGAAAGCAGGTAGTTTGAACTTGTTACTGATGAACGGCAATGCAAAAAATAATAGGAGGAAACACTTTGTCCAGTTCTATATTTGTAATCCAGTTTGGCTCAAAATATCACAAACTTCATAACAAAAATCCGCTTTTGCATTCCTGTTTTTAAAAATGTTGATCCAATCAAGTATCAAGTTCTATAAAAACTGTAAGTATTATGAAAATTAAAATTCACACAAAGACAATGTAAACAAACTCCTATAAATCTTTAGGAAAATATTTGGAATGTAATACTGAAGTATTTTAATAAAATTCTCATTTTAATTAAATTTTATTCTTCTGACTCCAGTGTTACAATAAATCAAACATCATGGAGCAGCTAGACATTTCACTTAACTTAGACTTGTGACTTGGAGTGAAATCTCTGATGCTCAATCAATTATCTAAGCTTTCTGCCTAGTGCTTGAGGAAAAGTGGACAGTTAGGAAAGAGATACGAAATACCCAGGGAGCAGGACTACATTGAAAAAGAATACCTTGCCTTAGCTGTGCATTCTTGTAAGTCCAGTTATGAAACATAGAGAGCATTAAAAAATATTTCTGATTCAGCCACTGAATGTATTTTGATGCTATTGTGAAGTAAAAAAAAAAATGCTTTTTTTCTCAAAACATTTAGTCACATTTATGTATTTTAGTCAATATACAAAATTAAACCCGATATTCTGAACACATTCAAAATGAGCTGATCAGACTCAGTATACCCTGAATGGACACCTTTTCATGTCCAGTTCAATCACGATTTAGGCTGTGGCAATTACACAGGGCAGTCAGGAGCAACCAGTAGTGAACCTGACTGGCAAAACATAAATACTCATGATTTTTCAGCTCTAACTTTGTTCTAGCAGGTGAACACTAGGAACAGTTATCCTAGTGGTAGGACAAAGTCTGTATAGAATTTACAACTGAATAAATCTTATGACATTTAATGTTGTGTTGGAAGACTGAACTTGTTGCTCATTATAGAATTTATTACTTCCCAAATACTGATAGGTGAAACACTAAAACCTGATTTATGGATGACAAAAATGGTTATTCTGTTCATTGAAAAGTCTTCAAAAAAAAAAAAAAAAGAAAAATCAATAAGGCTTTCTGAACTGTTTTGTATTTATAAGTTTTTCATCATTCTTTATAAAATAATTTCTGGAAAGAAATTCTGCAGGTAATAGTATGACAACAAACTTCATAGTATTCCTTCTAGTGGTCTATTTCAAAGATGCATATCTTTTTGAAAGATGAAGAGTGAGATGGCAATGTGAAATGGATTGGAATTATGGATTCAATTTCTCTTTAAGTGTTCTAACCTAAATATTACCTGACAATTTAGACAGACTGAATTAGTATTCATTGAATGACTGGAGTTTTGGTACAAATGTTGATGACAATTATTAGAAATTATCTCTGTTTTGAATTTTTTTTGTAAGTGAGGACTTGATAACCAAGTTTTCTGTGGTTTCCGCTGAATAACTGTAGATTAATACAGGCCTGTGCAATATTAGAGTGTCTTGATAAGAGAAAATTTCTCTTGGATATTTCTAAGGCCAAGGGTAAACAAAAAAACAAGAAGGAAAGCTTAATAGATAAGAAACAATGGATCAAAAGTATTGAAGTTCTTATTATTTTTTTATTTTCCGATTTTATTATTTATTTTATTTTCTCAACATCTTAGATTACCAGTAGAGGCTGGAGGCTGACCTGTGGGAAAGCAGCTGTGCAGACAAGGACCTGGGAGTCCTGGAGGACAACAAGCTTTCCATGACCCAGCAGTGAGTCCTTGTGGCCAAGAAGGCCAATGGTATCCTGGGGTGTATTAGGAAGTGCATTGCCAGCAGGTAGAGGGAGGTGATCCTGTCCCTCTACTCAGCCCTAGTGAGGCTGCACCTGGAGTGCTCTGTGCAGATCTGGGCTTCTCAGTGCAAGAGAAACATGGGGCTCCTGGAGCAGGTACAGCAGAGGGCTGTGAAGATGATTAAGGGACTGGAGCATCTCTCTTACACAGAAAGGCTGAGGGAGGTGGGCCTGTTAAGCCTCAAGAAGAGAAAACTGAGAACGCACCTTATCAATGTCTATAAGTATCTGAAGGGAGGGTGTCAAGAGCGTGGAGCCAGGCTCTTGGTGGTACCCAGCAATAAGACAAGAGGCAATGGGCACAAACTGATGCACAGGAGGTTCCACCTGAACATGAGGAAGAACTTTACTGTGCAGGTGACCGAAGACTTGAGTAGATTGCCCAGAGAGGAGTAATCTCTCACTGGAACTATTCAAGATCTATCTGGACACAGTCCTGTGCCATGTGCTCTAGGACAGCCCTGCTCGAGCAGGTAGGTTGGACCAGATGACCCACAGTGGTCTCTTCCAATCTGATCCATTCTGTGGTTCTGTGATTCTGCGAAAATATTATTTTGTTTGTGAAATGCTTTACTTCGTTAGCAAAGCCTTTGGGACTAAAAAAAAGAAACACAAGCTAAAAATTAAGTTTCATCATGTTAAAAATATTAACTGCATGTTGTTAATCTTAACATTTTTGAAATCACTGCAAAATCTGACTTATACCTTAGGCAAGCAACAGATTTACCCAGGGAAGTTTTATTCCAAAAATAGAACTTGTCAGCTGGACAAGATCGTCCTCTTTGATTTAATATTGGAAGAAGATTCGTTATTTTAGCCTAATAATAAAATTGGACTTTTTTTCTGAAAGAAAAGAATCTCTCATAGAAGAGATGCCAGTATATTCCCAGACAGCTCATTCATTTTCTTCACTAGTTTCATAGTTAGAAAATATTTCCTAGCAGTCACCCTGAAGTTCTCCTTCTACCTTGTCTGCCCCAGGCATCAGGAATAAATTATTCTTCTTTGCTGCAGATATGGAATGTATTTGAAGATTCAAAAAGCAATATGTCTCAGTCTTTTTGTTTTCTAGACTAAACAGTCTTATTCTCTCAGTTTTTTCCTTGCAAGACCATTTTACCAGCTCTCTGATTATTCAATCTGCTGTTCTCTAAATTCTTTCCATTTGAGCATGTTTCTCTTGACATGGCAAATTTGAATCCAAAATACACTCCCTTTGTTGAAGGCCACGTAGAATGGTTTGGGTTGAAAGGGACCTTGAAGATCACAATTTCTGCTTATCACAGAAAGACCTTTGACTTTTGAGCAATGCCATGAAGCTGTTGTCCCCGATTCCATTTGTGAACCATTAATAATCTGCAGATCTGACATCCAGTCATTTATTTCTCAGTCTGCTCTCGTGCAAGTGATTATTCATGTGAAAAACAACCTTGTTTTCCTCCATTTGATTAAATTAACAATTATCACTCTCTAGTTACTAAGAGAAATAAAGGATCACAGTTTGCACTTAGGCAGTGCAAATATCACCCCCTACATTTTGATCTTGCAAGACCAGCACTGAGTTTCTATGGTTGGGCTCCCTTGCTGTGCACCTACAGGTGAGGAACATTGCCCAGTACTTTCCATTGGTAGGACATAGTTTGCACAGTGTTAGAAACAATGCTTAACCTGTAGCCCTTATTTCTGGAAGTCCTCTATGTTCATCGGAGCCTTCAAATAAAGCTCATTTTTCTCCTCCTACCTCAATGCTTTTTCTTTGGCTAGCCAATGCCAAAGGCCAAGAGTGGAAATATACGGGTTGATGAAATAGCCTTACCTTGCTATGGTAGATAACAAGGTAGGGCTATTTCTCCCTCTTTTGTCATTTCACATTCAACTGGGCATTTTATCTTGTTTATCCAGCTTAGGGTTCCCCTTCAGCCTAAATAGTGAGCAGTAATTTCATAGGTGGATAAGTATATCTAAGCATTATTTTCTGCAGTGATTGTTTTAATTTATAATGACAATGAAAGTAATTGAAGAATATTTATTCTTTCTACATCCCCACTGTTTTTTCTTCCTTTTTGCATGAGTATGATTTCCTGCGTGGATGGATGGGAAGGGATTTAACAGATGAGAACACATTCTGACTTAATTTAAACAGTGAAACACATGCCAATGCCCATCTCCCTAGGTTTAAGAGAACCAATACTCAATCTTCTTATTCTTTACATTATTTACAATTTTATTTTGATACAGTTTTTTTTAGAGTGAGTATGACTTTTGTGACAATCACCTTTCAGAAACTGGTTTATAAAATAATTTTATTTCAAACTGGATAAACTTCACTTAATACCTAAACTAAATAACAGTCAAAGTTACTTTGATCTTATATATACATATAAATATATAAAAAACATATGTTTACATCTCCATTATCTTTTGTTACACCCACTTCAGAATTTTCTAGCTGAAACAGAAACTAAATCATTGCTGGACTGCCTATTCTCCTATTTGTTTAAAAATTAAAAGAGTAGAAACTACATTTTTGAAAAAATTAAAATTAAAATTATTGTCTTAAATATGCAAATGATCCTTGTGCAAAAGCAACAACCATGTTAGGAGTCCTACGTCTTTAAGAACAGATGTCAAAAACATTTAAATTATGCACTCCTGGTGAGTGCACTGGTTCTACCGATTGCCTTACCTAAGCTTACACCACCACCCATGTGGAAAGCAAAGAAGTGTCAGTATTTTTAACCATACATGTTTCTGTGCTACAGCTAAACACCGAATTGTAAAGACATTAGAGTAGCGGCTCAAATTTGAAAAGAAAAGTTAAATACTGTTAAACTGTGCATCTCCCTCTTTGCATATTCAATGACTGTAAACTTCTCTGATATTCAGACAAAAAACAAAGTAGAAGACAACTGATGAGTGATATGATACATTCACTCTTCAAGAGAAATTATTTTTAAAAGAGACCATTACATTCTTTAGGCTTAATACAAAATTGGAAAAAGAGGATGCACACAAACTGTGTGTGTACCATAATCCAGGCAGTTCTGGGAAGGTCTGGACACACTTTATAATTTTTGCATTTTCTTAAATGTAACTTAAATGTTACTGCTGTGTCAAGGCTCAGGTATGTGACAATTGACAGTATTTAACAATTGCCACACTTGTTTGCCTCAGTCCGTTTAAAACTGTTAGCCAATATTTGGGTTTGATTACAGTGCTAGAGTCACCCACGGACTGTTCCCAGTAGTCAGGATAAGGTGACTGTTTTGAGGGGGAGATTTAATCTAGAAGATATAGATTTAATGTAAGATTCATATGAGATATAGAACATTTATATCAGCCCCACTGAACCCACAAGGAATTACTGATATTGACACAGTTTAATACTAGGAAGACAAACATAGCTTTTAAGAGAGTGCAAAACACTTTTGATTACTTACCCAGACTGAAATCATTGATTGTTTTATCAGGCTAGGTGCTTGTATGTAACGGGCAGGATCAAGGAAAGAAACAAGAAAACAAAAAACCAGAAGAGATGAATGGAATTCTTAAACCAAGCTGTACTCAGGCAGACTAGGTATAGCTGTTACTACATACAAAGCCTTATACTTCTTTGCGAGTGCAAGTGTGTGTGCTTAGAGACAATACATTTCATCTGTTACTTTGAATTTTTGCAAATTATATTGATTTTGATTCTCTAATGGCTAGTGCAATTTCTCCAATTATTGCAGCTGGCAACTGCATTGTTGTTTAAAAATAGCTACTATCTTGCTTAAGAAAACTAAAGTTTTTGTGATATATAAATTTTTGAGAAGATATTTGGTACCACTTCTTAGTGACCATATTATAAAGCCTTTTATGATTGCCAGTAGTGTTGTTATAAATCTATTTTGCATAATAATTAAATAGTATCACTCTAACGCCAAGAAGTCACAGACCTTTTGTCATCATTAGACAAAATCAGGCTGAGTGTAAACACAGCCTATTTTCCTCCATGGTTTTGTATTTGTATGCAGCAATTGTCAGCATGTTGGCAGTGGACAGTGATAAAGTGCATTTTTCTGCTTGGGTGGTTAGCCCTTTCATTTTTACAAGTGACAAAATAAAAATCTGTTGAAGAGTGAACATGCTGCTTTCACTGTGTCATCTCAGCCCTGCGGGTCATTTTATTATAAAAATGTAAAAATCCAGTCAATTTTATTTAATCAGCTGAAAAGGAAAAGTGTTTCCAGGTCATTAATCAAGTGCTCCTTCTCTGTGGGACTTGTCTCTTCAGAAACTGCCATCTGAATCATTAATAAAGCTGAAAAGATTTTGCGCCAGCAGGTTTTTGAGAAACCTACGTGTTATCAATATAACTGGAGTAAAGTAATGTGAGGTCAACATATAAAGCTTTATATATTCATTGCTTCAAAAGCTGAATATTGCATATTAAAAACCAATAATTATTTTTTTAAAAAGCATTTAATTGTTGGAAAACATACAACTGTTTATAATATTGATTATATATTCCATAATTATATGTTTTCCTTAATGTTACCTAACCATATATTTACTGTAAACTTCTATGTGAATTGATCAAAACATGATGAGACAGTAAGAAGAGATAATTACTACTGTATCTATAATAACAACGGTAGTAATTAAACCAAAGAGAACTACATTCAAATAACGTCAAGCTTGAGACTTAAACCTCTATTAACAAAGACACTGAAGGCACTTGCTGCGTTGTTAGTGCATTCACCTCCATGTGCACCTCAACAAAGGCAGCTTGTCCTACTTGTGGCCAAATTCCATGTACCTTTTGTGGCAGGCAAGAAGAAAACACTTTCTCATCCTGTGAACATGTGCGATGAAAAGTATTTCCACCCCACGTGACGGGTAAGTTGAAAACCTTACGAAATATTGGAACTAATAGTTTAAAAGGTGGAGTATGGTGTAAAATAAACAGGACTGCAGGAATGAAGGTACTGTGGCCATTCATGTTCTTACCTGTCTTTGAGAGACTAAATTCTGATTCCCCATTTTTTCACCTGTTTCTCTGGAAAGAGCGTAGTAGCAACAGGAGCAAATTGAGTTTCATAACTGAGTAGTCTAATTTTTAGGTTTTTAATTTTTCATGGGGAGCATAGATTCAGGTATCTGCTTTTCATCAAAGAGAGCAAGCATTTGAATCCAATTTCCCAGGCAGAACCAGTTTCTTATCCCCTGGCTTCCCCTGAAAACTGCTCAGCTGGAAAACTCTTTCTGCCAGGAACTTCCTATTCAGAATACTCATGACTACCTTGTTTGTGATTACAACAGTGGTGTTTGGAGTTAGGAACATAGGAGAAGCTTTCTTGATTAGTATTTTTTGTTTTGCATTCAATCTTTTGCAATACAAGGGATTTGACACAATTAAATTAATTAACTATCTTTTCCTATTTATGTTTAATATTTTGATAGGTAAGAAACTAATTTTGCTTTCTGAAAGTGCTACAGGAATAATTTCAAAAGCTAAATAAATCCATGTCTATTCAGGAAGAGAGTAGTTCAAATTATATTTATATGGGTGTGCATTTATTCATGAGTATTCTAGGAACAAAATTCATTCATATTCAACTGACAAAAAATATGACAAAAAATAGATCTCATATACCTTTTTCTCTGATAATTTTAAGTTATCTTTAATCTCATACACAGTATCTTATATTTAAATTAAGATGTTGATTTCTTCACAGTGAAAGTTCATAGTCTGTTACAGTATTCTGAATTCTGAATTCATCTATCACTGTGACTTAAATTGTATTATATTCTTCTAAACAGTGAGACGTTAAGAGTTAATGCTAATCTCCATTATCCACATTACGTACTGTAGACTGAAGACTTTTTCTAAACTGTCTTGTAGTCTATAGTAAGATAACAGTTTAAGTTCTTCATAACACTGTGGATGTCCTTGCTTACGTTGGACTTTTCTTAATGTGGGTGATACTTATGTTGACACAACTGCATGAAGCTTGGCACGTAAGCTTGCAACAGGCCATCAAAGAGCCAGAATCTAATTGCATTTACACTAGTTCAATTCACTTGGAATTACTTGTTTGTACCTGTGTAACGGAGTGAAAAAGAACCTGCAGGTCCACAGCAACAGTAATTACTTGTCCACTAGGAACTGAACTGAGGCCACCAATTCATTTCACCCAGTTGACCACACAGTTATTGGATGGTAATGACGTCTTGTCCTGAGTAACAAAAGCTACTCATAACACGAATTTAGTAGTGGGGGCATTCAGAATCCATTTACCAATCCCCAGGACTGAAAAGCTCATGAGACTAGTAATGTGTTATGAAGTCTCTCACCATCACAAACTTACAGCTTGTAGAGGCTCTGCGTGTGTGTGTGTGTGTGTGTGTGTGTGTGCACGCGCTGTTTTTTTCTCTAACTGTAGAAAACTGCCTAAGGTACCCTGCTAGTTTTGGAAAAGAGTATCTTTACCCTGCTGTGATAATTTGGGAGGTGGTAGAATTTTATTATTCAAAGCAGGTTTCTTCTTTTTTAATTTTGTACATTTTTTTTACCTTAAAATGAAATTTCAGAGATATTTTAGTCTTAATATAGACTAATCACTATAATGGTTATCTAAAAAAAAAAAGTGCACCATGTAAATAATATAATTTTATCACTTGATTTGCTCCAAAATTACCAGTTCTATACTTAAGTCTATATTAAGAAAAAAAAAATATTAAATTTTGTTTGAAGATGAAAGACTATAGTCTTGAAAAAGCTGTCTTGAATCACGAAGTCCTGTCTTGAATCTACCAAGTCCTAAGTTGTCATAACAGGAGTAAAAATAGTACAACAATGATAAAACAGCACCAAAAAGCTTAGTTCCAGCATAAATGAAAATTCCTACAATTTTTTTGATAACAAATGTAGTAACTTTTCAGTAATTGTTATTAATTATTTTTAGCGAGAAAGTATCAAGAATTCTACTTAACAGTGTCAATTGCCATTAATATCAATCTTTCAGGTCTCACTTGTATGCACACATATACTTTGCAAATCAGAAAGCCAATATTTTGCAGTTGTAAAACAGATTAGATGCAGATCAGAAAATGTGGAACAATATCTACTTCCAAATTCACTGCTTTTCTGGTTTTGTTCCATTTAGACATTTACTCTGCATGTAAAGGTGCTGACTTGCTGGTTTCATAGAATCATAGAATATCCTGAGTTGGAAGAGACCTGCAATGATCACTGAGTCCAAGTCCTTGCCCTGCACAGGACACCTCAAGAGTCACACCATGTGCCTGAGAGCATTATCCAAATGCTTCTTGAACTCTGTCAGGCTTGATTCTGTGGCCAGTTCCCTGAGGAGTCTGTTCCAGTCCCCAACCACCCTCTGAGTGAAAAACCTTTCCCTAATATCCAAGTTAGCCTTCCTCCCCACATCTCCTTTCTCCTGGCACAGCTTCATGCTGTTCTGTGTTTGGGTTCTGTCTTTGATCACCACAGAGAAGACATTGGTGCCTGCCCCTCCTCTTCCTCTCAGGAGGAAGTTGCAGACTGCAATGAGGTCTCCCCTCAGTCTCCTCTTCTCCAGGCTTAACAGACCAAGTGACCTGAGCTGCTCCTCATATGGCTTCTTCTCGAGACCCTTCACCATCTTTGTGGCCCTCCTTTGAACATTTTCTAACAGCTTTAAGTCTTCTTTTATACTGTGATGTCCAAAACCACACACAGTACTCAGGTCAGTCTGTACCAGTGCGAAGCAGAGCGGAACAGTCACCTCCCTCCCATGCTGTTGATGCTGTGCCTGATGCCCTCCAGGACATAGTTGGCACTCCTGGCTGCCAGGGCGCTGCTGACTCATATTCAACTTGTCATCGACCAAGATCCTTTTCCACAGTGCTGCTCTACAGACTCTCATTCCCCAGTCTATATGAATATACAGAGGGTTGCCCTGTACCAAGTGCAGAATCAAGCCTTGCCCTTGTTTATCTTCATACAGTTGATGATTTCACAGTCCTTTCATATGTCCAGGTCTCTCTGCAGGGTCTCTCTGCCTCTGAGGAAGTTAAAAGCTCCTCTCAACTTAGTATCATTGCCAAAATTACTTCATATACCTTCATTTGTCATTAATAAAATCAAAAATCCTAACCATATTCACTTAAGAATCAAGTTGAAGACTCTCTATATACAGACTCTTAGGAATGACTGTAAAAATAGGCATCTAGACAATGTATATATTGAACAACCACACAGTAAAGTATTTAAAAAATTGACTTTTATGTTTTGATGGGTGTTTTTATCATATTTTACTTCTTTCTTGCTCTTTAATATCAGAAAAGTGAAACTATTTCTCTTCCTAGCTCATTCTCAATCCTATTTGCCAAAAAAAAAAGAAACAATATCTTTGTGTTTTTTATTATCACAATTCATAGGATGTTGTTCTCCTGTGTGACATGGGACCTCAGACTGAAACTGTCCCCTTTTGGTCACTTCACTCTGATCTCGTATTACTGCAAGACCATGCTAAATTTCTTGCCCTATTTTTTTTTTCTGGAATCATATGTTCCTGCAGGTTTCACTTTATTTGTGTATTTTATACCTAAGTTTGAGCACTACCCTCTCAACACAGTGACTTCTCCATTCAACTTACTGATAATTGAAGATTTTCCCAACTTTCATTCGTTCAGCTGAACCAAGTACACTGTTTTGCCACCTTCCTCTACTCTGACCAGATATTCCTTTGCGCGTCCTCTACTTTACTCCTTTTTTTATCCATCCTCTTCCTCCTCTTTCAGGCCTGAGAGACTAGAATTTACTCAATATTTTAGATGAGGATACATTGAGTTCTTAGGAGTTTTTATTTTTTGCTAATTACAACTTTTTCTATGTTTTTTTAATAGATCATTTCCTCTATATCTCTTCTTTCAGTGCAATCATTATCATATTCCTTGCTCACAGCCAGAGTTCACTACTGAATTCCATCTACTCTTGCTTAGCTAATGATTTCTCCTCTAGCATTGCAGCAAATGTTTGACTGAAATTCAGACAGATAAGAGCATAAATCAGTTTATTCATGATGGATGCATTTTTATCCCTTTTATTTCTCAGTACCTTGGAACATTTTGTAGAATACCTGTTTTGAAACCTTATAAAAATCTGTACTCTTTCTTTTGTTTCAAAATTTGTGTGTTTTTTATGTTTTCTGATTCAGTTGCTTTGTTGGAAAATGGATATGAAGATTTTACACTTGGCTAAACATGTGATATACACAGCTAAAACATACAGGATGAAAAGGAACACGAGATATAAAAGATGCAAAGCTATTAAAGAGTGTCCAAAGGAAGGCTATGAAGATGATGAAGGGTCTGGAGGGGGAGCCATATGAGGAGCAGCTGAGGTCACTTGGTCTGTTCATCCTGGAGGAGACTGAGGGGAGACCTTGTTGCAGTCACAACTTCCTCCTGAGGGAAAGAGGAAGGGCAGGCACTGATCTCTTCTCTCTGGTGACCAGTGACAAGACCCAATGGAATGGTCTGAAGTCGTGTCGGTGGAGATTTAGGTTGGATATTAGGGAAAGTTTCTTCACCCAGAGGGTGGTTGGGCACTGGAACAGGCTCCCCAGGAAGTGGTCATAGCACCAAGCCTGAGTGAGTTCAAGAAACATTTGGACAATGCTCTCAGGCACATAGTGTGACTCCTGGGATGTCATGTGCAGGACTGGGACTTGGACTCAGTGATCACTGCGGGTCCCTTCCATATTCTCAGCATATTCTATGGTTCTATGACATGGTCTGCTAGGACCGATTTAATTGCCTCTTTGTTAAATGTTCTGGGTGGTATATTCCTGTAACCTTTGATAATGTATATTGATTTGTATTTGCACTTTTTTTTCCTGACCTGAGCCTACCATGCAAGGAATGTCTTTGGTACTCGCTGAGAAAATCGAAAAGGGCGGTGAAAGTGATGTAAGTGTATTTGAGAACTAATTTCTTAGCCTTCTCCTTTGGTGAGTAACTACAGATTTTTTTCTCTTTCCACATAAGATACACATTAATAGTGTTACTACATCTGTTTTTCACCTCTGCAGTTTGAACTATTTTAGAATTGGCCCATTTCCTAAAAGATACAGAAAAACTATGCATTTTTACTATAGTAAAGGTATAATGAAGCTATGTCACTGAAGTTCGTAAAAATAAGTAGAATTATTTGGATTGTGGTTTTAGAAGCTGAAATGAAATAACCTACTGTCATCTGAAAGCCTTTCCCCCCAGATTTTTGGTACATTTGGCTTTCAGAGTGTGGTAGTTTAGTCTAGGCCTTCCTTGGTGACCAGTTTGTAACCAAGGAAGTGCCCAGATTTACCCAGTATTCCCTATGATTTTTACGTAAGCCAGGCTATAAGAAGAAAGGAGGAGAGGCCTTCGCTCTCTTTCCTTCCGGCGGCTTGGAGGTGCAGGTTCCCTGCTGTTGAGTCTGTCGGGTTGGGGAGTGAGGCCTGGTGAGGCCTTGTCGACCCTGGGAGACGGAGGTTGCCGGCGATCGTTCCAGAGCAATTTCTGTTGTCCCAAGGACAGTAGTAAGATATTCTTTTGCTAATTCTTTTAGTTGCTAGATCTTGGGCTACTGATTGGGATATATATATTTTTTTTATTTTGGATTTGTTCCTTTTTTTTTCCTTTCCCCCTTCCCTTTCCCTTGTGAAATTGTATATAAATTTCAATTGTATATAACTGTAATATAAGTGTAAATATATTTATATATATTGCCTTAGCTATCTCTCTCTCGTTTCAGTTTTCTTGGTTGTTTTTTTCCCTCTTCTCCCTGAGGTTTTGCAGGGGGGACTTCTTGTGGTAAGGTTTGGAGACTTGGCAGGGAGCCAACTTCAAACCATATCACAGAAAAATGTAGATATCCTTTCTTCAGGATAGACAGTATGGTGTTGGTGTTCTGTAAGCATCAAGGGCTTGTTTTTTCACAGTTAGCAGACCAGTTAATGAATTGTCTTGTGTGAATTTTTTATTGACTCTTATTAGAACAGTGAACATTCTTGCATTTTCTGAAAACCAACCTTACCCTTCTGTGGAGTTTTTCTTTTGCTTTTTCTCTCATTACTACACTTCTTCCAGCCCAATGCAGCAGAAATATCAGTCACACTCTTCATAAAATACTAAAAATTTATTCTGATTTTTTATACACCTCCTAGTAGCAAATCCAGAGATGCAAACAGTATCACACAATTTCTGTGAGTCTGATTTCCATCTATATGTCTGAGAAGTGTACAGCTTGTCATAAAACAACTGCTTTTTCTCTCTGCTCCAGGGATTAACACCAACATGTTCAATCAAATCCCTAAATCAAAGATTTATGTTCTAAAAATGATTCTCTAGGTGCTTCAACATCAACTCTTCTTTTAGGAGTAAATTTCATGAACTGTTACTGTCACCTTCCATGAAGGTGCAATTCCTTATGTGCAAGTCACCCCTGCACAGGGAATGCAGAGATAACAGGAGTACTTTTGCTTTTTTCCATGCATTTACAGAAGTGACTTCATTGATGTGGCAATGAAATATGTTCATTTTAAGGACAACAAGCTGTGTGGTGAAAAACTATGAAGATGCCCTATTGCCACCTTAAATAATACCTGAATGAGTAATAATGGGAAAAAGAAAAATGTTCTTGAAGGTCAGTTGTCATAGTTACAAGTTGCTAGTTTGGAAAATCAGTGGTTGTCACTCACGAATAGGAGCTCTGGATAGTAAATCCTCACTTGTGGTCTTGCCCAAACAATGTAAAGGCTCCCGCTCCAGCATGAATGCAGCTGAATGTTAAGATAGTTGGCACACTCACCGCTGTTATTCATTTACTTTAGCATGCTTAGGAACCTGAAAAGCAGATGACTTTTTTTTTTTTTTGTATATACATAAATAGTTCTTTAGTGAACTGTAGTGCTTTACAGGATGATAAAATATAAAAACAGAGATTATATGTCACAATACTGCAACAGCTTTTCTTTTGCTACTGGGTTTTCCTTTTACACACATGAAGAACTTGTTCTGGAAAACTGTCACAGGCCTACTGAGTTTTTAGTGATCTTGGAGCTCCAGTTCTGACAAGTCTAATTACAAAAGGAAAGAGGTGTATTAAAAATGCATTACTGCATAAAGCTATAAGATACATGGGAGACTTAAGGTTTTGCCTGAACAGATTTTTGCATTTCATCTTCTACTTATCCTGCTGATCCTTCAGTAGAACAATCTTATAAATATCAAACCATTAGTATGCTGAGTTGTCTGCAGAGCTCTAAAAACCACTGGAGAATGCTGCAGAGAAGTTATTCTTGTTTTGTTTCTGGGACAGAGAAAGGAAGAAAAGAGACTTGTCTTTACAACAGTATTCTTTTTTTTTTTTTTTTTTTTTTTTTTTTTGTGGTAATCACTTAAAATAAGAGATGATTTCATGAGAAAGAATTTTTTTCAGTTTTGCAACATAACACTTCACAATCATCATATCACATGTTGAAATAGAAGTAATTTCTCAAAAATTATTACCATATGCATAATTTTAGCTCATTCTATTTCAGTCCATTTTGTCTCCGTTCTTCTCAAGGTGGAATAATTTATTGGTTATCAATAATTTATGCTTATGTGTATTGTGAAGACTCCCTCTATTTAATTCCTCAGTGGTTTTGACAAATCTTTCTGCTTTTTGTGTTCTACATGACAAGTGATTTTTACACTCCAGTGTATTTATTCCTTATAGAAACAAACCTATACTTCTGTAGTGTCAGGTCAAGCTCTGAAACTTTTATATGGTCAACTGTGTTGGCCACCAAAGTTTTATAGCACAAAGAAGATAATAAGCATTGTATTTTTCGTGTGCATCGTATTCACCATTAGTACTGATTCCACATGTTATTAATATCAGAAAACAGAAAAGAAAACACTTCATTTTACAAGAATCCTAGGTAAATTTGAGTAGATATTTTCTCAGTGATCAAGTCTGTCAGAGGTTAGCATGATTTTCAACAGTTGTTTTTCAAGAATAGAAGTTCCAATATAATTTCCAGTGCTGCTTATTAATTTAAATATAGATTACATGTGTAGCAGATAAGTGGAATATGGCTTTTTTATCACAAATATAATTTCTATGTTTAGAAAAAATTCTGTTTCTCAGACTATTTGAAAAACTCAAAGTAATTGAATTGTGGCGTATAAAAAAATGTGAGACAAATTTTACAGCCAAAACTGAATGCACTAATTAGTCAAAGAACTATTGGTACCACCTTTATGCTTTTATAACTTTAAAAAAGTATCCTTCTTTAATCAAAGATTTTTTTTGTAGCCTCTATCCTCACTTTGGATAACCCAAACAAAAGTAAGAGATGATTTTAAATCAAAGCTTGCATTAAAGAAATAACAACAAAAAAATAAATAGTCTCTATTGACTGCAACAGGGTTGGAATGAGGAAGACAACTAAAGGTTCTCCTGGAGTCTTGTGAGTTCTGTGCTAAACTAGAAGTGATACAGGGTCCTTGTGGTCACTTGAAAAGGTGAAATGTAGGATACATGTGGATGTTTTCAGAGTCGCAGACAGGGTTCTGTCTCTGGATGTCAGTTATTGGGACAGCACTTCTATTAAGGCATTCTGCTGAGGAAAATAGGGTATTTCACACAAAAGCATGTAATTGCAATAACAGCCAGTACTCAGTGCAAAGCAAACATTTCCTTTGGTCAGGAAAAGGTTCTCATTTTTGCACACTGAATGCCGACTCTTTCAGTAGCACAATATTCACTATAATACTTGTGTACTCACAGGTAATTTTTCTATTTCTTAAAAAAATTTTGCACCTGATTAATATTTTTACATGTCTTCCACAGTTAAGTCATTTTATTTCTGCATACTATCTGAGCATTCTTCCTGTGCATTATATTAGTGCATTAATTTGTCTTGTTGTCTGTTACTTTGCACTTCGGTCATTTGTCATATTCAGTGATAGAACAAAAATCCATTATGAAGAAAGCCTACTGTATTTGGGGAAGGTTCCTTGTGATTTTCCACCTAACATTCAAGAGACATTAGATAACAATAAAGTTATTAAATTTTAGATGATAACTTTTTCTTTTGGAAAGATTGAAATAACTCCAAAACAGTCCTCTCACCATGGAAAATCTGTCTTGGAAGTAAAACTCTTTTTGAAGAAACGTTTTTGCAGTTAACATGGATTTTTGTGAATTTCATGCACCAGACTGTAAAGACGTAGAATACTGAACACACCTTGTCAAGGCATGGAATGTATCATATTGACCGGTTCACACTTTAGTGGCTGTTTAAACGAGTGTATGAGTATTTTATGGTTTTTTATTATTTTTTTTCTTTTGGCCCAGTTTTGTGGTACTACAGGAGCATGGTGGTAAACCATTCCTATCTTTTTTTAGGACACCCAAAGACAAAGGAACCTCTGCTCCTTTTGAGATAAAGGCGTTAGGAAAAAACATGTTTTTGACATGATTGTGCTTTGGAGATCATAATAACAAACAGAACTGAATAAAGCCCAGCTGAAATAACTCTTCAGAAGCTCTCATAATTTGGCTTCCAGAAGCATTTTTTCATTCCAAGTGACAAAGGTATTGGTCTCTTCCTCTTAAGCAATGCAGAAGTAGAAACGTGGCTTTCACGTGTGTGTGTGTAGACCACTGCCTAGTGTCTTATTCAGTGAGTTACTGCACAGAAGAGGCTTTTATAAGGTGTGTGTATTTGTGTCTGGGGCATAGCAGAACCCTTTGTGGCTTCAGTGCTTTATAAAAGTCCTGAAAGTTTCAGATAAAGAACATGAAAAAAGCACAAATATTTTATGCCTGCTCCACCACATAGACTTAATGTACCTTCTGAAATTCATTAGGTAAAATATAGTTGGCCTCGGGAATATGAATTCCCTTATCACTTCTGAAAGGGGAATCTAATTTTGATTTGAAATTTCAAAAAATTTCAAAGGAGGGTTTGAAGTCTTCTTTTTTCTGAAAAGCACTTTCAGAAAAGTTGTACTATATCAGAGGGATGCTCTCCAAGGTTGTTCTGAAGTTTGCAAATCTGTGTTGAGAATTCCTGAAAACTAGCCTAGTGGGCAAGCTTTCTTTGTTTACATGACACCATAAGTTTACATATTTCCTGGCTTCCAGAAGTAGTACAGTGAAGGCACACTGCCTGACTGGCTGGAAAAAAAAGAACCTCTCTTGCTTAACGGCTAGTTCCTTATCAGGGTGATATTTTATTGAAACAGAGGCAAGGCATCTCATCATAAGTCTGCTGCAACTTCCTAACTTGTTATCTAGGTGATGCTTTGTTATGTAGTTTATTATAAAAATTATTCACTTTGAAGCAGGAATACTGTCAGTATTTGGTCACATCTGCTGTTGCACAGAGATCCAGACAATACTTGTTAAAAATATTCTTTTGTTGGCATAGGAATATGCTTGCGTGGGGAACAAAATATCTTAGACAGACGGTATGATTGACTGTGGATCAGGTGGTGAGGGGGATCTCCATAGCAAGAGTCTTCCACTAGATCAGATATTACTGAAACTGTTTTCAGACCAGTTCTTAAAACTTCTCTGGCCTGTGATCCTGCATGCCCACTGCAGCAAGTGCATGATTCATCTCTCCTGACTGCTACAAACTACATAAAAAACATCTAACTCTCTTAAAGATGTACAAAATGCTGTCCTATGTGATTACTTGTACATCGGCATGAACAGTTTTTACTGAATAATTACAAGCATCTTCTCTGAGTACAGTTCAGCCAGTTCTGCACTAGGAACAGCTGAGGAGTCTCTTTGTCTCCTGTAAGTCACATACCTTGGGGATACATATTAGCAGTATATAGTCAAATCACCTACCTGCTCCATTAAATCAGATGTAGCCTTTTATCTCCTGGCTTTTTTACACAACCTTGTTATTGTTTTTGTTTCTTTTTGATTATCATTAGTTAGAATTTTAATACTGGAGGCTCTTCAGACTGATTATGCTGTGGACACCTTAGGATGTCTATCATCTCCTCAGGCAGCCTAGTGTATACCAGGGAGCCAAGAGGAAATACCTTGATTGTAAAGTTACCCAGATTATTTTCAAATAATTGCAATAAAGTAAAGCAGTGAACTGATATTCTCAAATGAAAACAGCAATCTTATTGTTATACTGACTTAAAAAGTCACTGTATTTCTTGTTGAAGTCTTAGTTTTGTATTTGGTAATTTTTTTTCAAATAGACCTGATTCTCTTCAGTGATATTTTGTATATTATATTAGATACTCATACATTCTTTGAAAATGTAAATACCGTGCTCTCTTTGGACTTCTGTCACTAAGTTAAAAAACCTATTCAACAATATTTCTGTAAATGGAACAACTTACAGTAATTCTTATAATTCGACCAATGACCTGTCTGGCTTGATTTTCTGACTTAGATAACATTCAGTTTGACAATTACTAAAAGACGATTTCCCAATTGGTAACAGTGGAGAACGGACTGAGTTCTTAAAATGAATAAAGTTATAAAATCTTAGTAACAGGAATTATAGTATGCATTTATTTATTTATTTATTTCATAATTTAAATTTGGGGCTTAGGTCTCTGAGTGTTTTCATTATAAAACTAAAAGTTAATCGAAACGTTGTGTGCGTAAGTCAGCGGTCCCCACACTTACTATTTACCTTTGTTTTCTCAATTTTTGCAGCTTATATATAATTTAAAATCTCTTTTTTTTTCTTCTGTACATGGGACTATTTGCTTTGAAGACAGACTAATTGGAGAGTCATTCATGTTAAGAATGCATGGAGCTGCTGACAGAGTGCTGCAGTAGAGCACTGGTATGAATTGCTTAACCATAACATTTTTCAGCGAATGACACAAATGTCATATATAGTGAGAAACAATATTGACTACAAAAATGACACAATCAAGTCCAAATTTTTATATAAAGTTTTGAAAACAAGAAAATTATTTTGTTCACAATGAAAATCCCTCAAGTCTTTCAACTTTGGTAGCCTTACTTAATTTTACTCAAGAACAACTCCATCACTAGGTCATTTACATATATATACAAACTAGTTTCTCCTTGTGGGTAGGGATACTTGAATCTTACATGTACATGTGTGACACCATAAAATGACGTTGTCATGACATCGGTGTTATTGTTCACTTTGGCTGACTACCAGGTATCTACTGGGCCTGCGCCCAGTCCCTCAGGAGGGAAAGGGGAGGAAGGGGGGGAAAAGGAGGAAAAAAACCCTACCGAATCGAAGCTGCTAAGAAAGGGTGTTTATATTTTCACAAAGAGGGAAGATGCTATAAACACTAGACGCACAGAGAAGATCTAAAAATAAAGATACTTCCCCACAACCAACGCTCTTCTCCCTTGAAGGAACTGCCCGACTGCTCTTCTCAGCCACCTGGAAGAGAAAGGGCCAGTTGCTTCCTTCCTGTCTATTTTATATCTGAGCTGATATAACATAGTATGGAATACCTTACTGGTAAAATACACATCAAATGACCTATCCTATTTCCGTTTCCTTCTCAGGGAGAGTAACAAACCCATTACAATTGGTCATACAGTCTCCATTGTTACTGTACAGTTAATGTGGCAGCTCACATAATACCCTGAAAATATATATGAAATAAGGGTCAGATCCCAAGTAAAGTGATGTAAAATGTCAGTCTTGTCATTTTTTTACTTCAATATGTGTTTGATTGGCTCTTAATAAAATCAAAGTTCAGTGTTCACATTTTTAACCACTGACTTTGCTGTGTATTTAACAGCAATATCTAGCAATGGGACTTGTGTGTTAAAATATGATTGAAAACTGAAGAGGGTTACTGAAAGTCACAGATTGTGTGTTCGTGGGAAAAGGGGCTTGAGCTAGGTTATGAGGAAAGCCAAAAATCAGAATGCTTTGGGGGTCTCACATGAAGGTCAGATGCACTGAGTGTGTAATAAGTGGGAGGCAATGCAGCAGCCATTATGTTCCCTCTGACAAGAGAGCAGCTCACTGACCTCGTGTGTTGACAAATGGAGAGGAAAACTCCGCACTGAGATGTAAATTCCACATGCAGGTCCCTCATGAATATCTTGTTTCCAGAATTCAAGCCAGTGACCTGGAAAACAAGATTCCTCCCCAATCAAAATGTCAGGCAGAGCTGGTTTCCTGTTAGGAAGGCTACTAGATGTATAAAAAAATTATGATTTCTGAGAAGAAAAAAGTGAGATGTCACACAGAGCAAAACATTACTTTCAAAGGGTCCTCTGCAACTCCCTTGAATGGCAGCTGTTAAGGATTCAGTTGTGTGTATGACAAACTGCAATGCAGGATGGAAGTTCTGTTGGGGAGCAAAAATGAATAGAAATTTTCAATTCAAATATTCATTTGAGAATATTTAAATATGTCATTCTTTTTAGCCTAAAGGTTAATACTTGAAAAGAATTTCAAATAACACAACTTGTAACCTTGTTAAATCCTCTTATGTAATGAATCAATGCTGAAAGACATACTCTGCAAAACTGTACTATTAAATACATAACCTTGCTTCATAGTGAATTTATACTTTTAACAGTTTCCTTGATTTGTCAGTTATTTGTTTAAGATTTTATGGGTTTGTATATGTACTTCTATATGAATTTGTGTCAGCACACAGAGAACATTTTGTAAGCATTATTATATTCTCTTTTGCATATTTATGTTCTGTTACCGTGCTCTCTTTATTTCGTAGATAATAATTAACAAAATTGTATGATGCCATTGCCCTCATACATCACAAGTGGCTGTCTGAGGAATTCTCTTCCATATGAGACATCTCTTTTCTCATTCTGTGCATGTATGACGACTTTTTATCAGGATCTCCATATTTATATTTCTGTAGTCCTGATTTCTTGTAGAAGGAAAAGATTTTTCTTTCTGCATGATGATTTAGCTCTTACTTCACCAGCAGACCTATATAGTATTTGGATGAATACTGTAAACTTTGATATTAAAATGTACCCAAATTTGCACCATGAACAGTGTAAATGTAGACTTTTGCTTAGAGACTGACAGCTTAAAGGTGCTGTGGTTCTTCAATTGACAACTTCATTTATTTTAAAAAATAAAATTAAAACTACAGGAGTTCATTGTATAAATGAAGTTTTTCCTACAGTGGCTAGGTTGTTTATGGTGTGAGTGATTCAGACAAAACCATTACAAGTTACGCGAAATTACAAAATAATTTTCTTTTTATCACCATATAAAATCTGTTTTCTATAAAATATTTTCAAAAACTTTTGACTCTGTTTTATGGTCAATTTAAATAATTGTCTGCACTTCACTCTGGTATCTTCCTGTGCTTCATTCTGAGTTGCACCATGCGCTGATCTGACATTCATGCTATTTCTGCTGCTTCGTACAATCTTTGTTAGGAGACAGCATGGTTTGAGTTTGTGCACAGAGCTTAGGCAGAATGAATATGTTAATAAGCTCCAACCTCAGATTGCACACTCAAATTACTATCAATTGTGCATGTAATTTTTCCAGGCTATTTGTTCTGAAAATAAGTACTAAATTATGCATTCAGTGTACTGTCATGTACAAGCACAAAAGAGGAACCTGCTCAAATATTTGCAAATGGGAATATTTGTGTGTGCAAATATGATACAATTCAATTATTTTATGTGCCTACTTTAGCAATTTGGAAACAGTAAGACAAAAAACATATCATATCGGAGGTGGGAATAAAATACTTAAGAGGCAGTCAACTTAGCCCACAAACTAGAGTGGATATATGTATTTCAGTTATCTGGCTCTAGCCGTCAGCAGGCACTTTCAAATCCCTTAGTCTGAATAGACTCCTGAATAACAGTGTAAAACAATTAGGAAAACATTATTATGAGCAGCCCTGTTGCTGCTCATTCCCTTACCAAAGGCTGTTTGCAAAATCAGGCAGATTTGCTAGGAGAACACAGTTCTAAGAAAGTTCAAACCTGTCCACACAGGAGACCATATGCAGGCAACACATCTACTCTATTGGTTTTGCTCTCCTCTTTCATGACTTTGGATTCCTTATTCAGTTGTTTAAATGTGTCAGTTTTTTTTTCTGGAGTAGCAGGTATGGTGTAAGACAAACTGACATGTGGCAGGAATACTGGTGTACCTGGTAGTGTGTGTTTTAAACAATTTATGACCCACACACATTCTCTAAGTTAGTAGCTCTACATATTTTTAACACTGTAGCTGCCAACCCTATATGCTCTGTCTCATGTACTCCAGGCACATTCTGATACCCTCAGTACTGTTCTGAGACATTGAACATTTCCAAGCTGTAAAGAAGGTGTCCTAAAGTAAGTCACCTGGATGATCAATGAAAAACAACTATGTGTGTATGTATATATATGTATATATATACATGTATATGTGTGTGTGTGTGTGTGAATCCTACACTTTTGGAGCAATGGAAAACAAACGAGGGAGGTATTAAAAAGCCTTTGCATGGGACAAACAGAGTTGTGGGAGAAAGAATGACGGATTTGAAACCAGTTGGATAAACTTAGAAGAAGGGAAACATCATTTTGGATTCTTCTAGTGTAAACTTGTTCCTAAAGCTAACTTCTAGAAACAAACAGGTCCAGATCTACATTGGCTAGACTGATATGATTTGAAATCATGAAGTTACAGATGCAAATAACTTTTAAATTCATGTAAGAGTTTTCCATTGAAGGTCTTTCAATACTGGTCTTTAATATAAAGCTAAGCATTTTTTGCTGGCCATGTAAGACACTCCTTCATAACTCTGGTTTCCTAAGTCCCAAATCTTTTCTCAGCAACGGATGAATTGCCCTGAGCTGTGGTTGCAGCTGTGTCCCCAGATCAGTATTGCTAGTACAAGTCAGAAGTAGACATTTGCACTATGACGTTGAAGTTCTACGGCAGCAGAGATGGCCTGCAGCCAAGCAGGAAGACACAGAGATCTGTAACGGAGAGAGAGACTGAGCAGGACTAAGCTCTACAGAGAGAGAGTTTGCGGTAAGAACCGAAACAAACTCCCCAAACACCTCTGAGACCTCCTAGAGAGGATGAGGAGATGGACTCCTATTTGAGAGGAGTCTTGGAGTGCAGCATGCACTGGAGAGAGGAGCTAAGAAGCCCAAGACATCCTGGAGCTGGACCGGGACGGCCAGACGAAATGCAGAGGTGGTGACCGTGGCCCCCTCGCTGCTGCTGCCAGGCTAGTAGCTGAGACAGAGCACGGGAGCTCTGGTAGAACTCTTGAGGCAAAGGCTTACAACTGAAAGCTGCCCGAGACGTTCTGACTCAGGGGTGAATCCCCTGAGGAAAAGGGACCGTCACGAAGACGCCCCTGCACTTCGTGATATGACGCGGTGACGCAAGCTTGTCCCTGATATTGCAGTCCACGGAAGAAAGGGGGGAGAGGAGACCCCCTTGTGTGTAATGGAAGGACATCCAGCTACAACAGTCCATCTACTGCTGCTGCATGGAAGAAGAGAGGTTGCTGCTTTGAGAGTGGAAAGGATCTTTCCTTCTCCCTTCTGGACTTTTGTTGGAGGGAGAAGAGATTGATCCATTGTAAATACTGATTTATCATAGGAGAGAGAGTTAAGATTATGTATATGATGTATTGTAATATTTATTTGTACAGTGATTGTAATATAATTCCCTTTCTCCCCATATTGAGTCTTGTGTAGTGTCTGGAAAACCCATCTCACACTGGGTTGAGATGTGGGAGGAGGGCTTGGACTTGGGAATTGGATTTTAGGGGTCTCAAACTACGACAATGTGCAAATGTGATACTCTGTAATGAGTTAAGCATCAAGTCAAAGATCATTCGGTCGTCACAATAGGTGGTACAAAAATGGTCAGGCTGGTCCTGTCTGCTCCAGGTGTTTTGGTGTGTGCAGAGGACACTTCAGATTCTGCGACTCTGTAGACAAGGTTTGTTCATAATCCAATCAACCCTGAAAGCAGTACACAACTCCAGGACCTTTGTCTCTTATCCTGTAATCATAATTTCATCCATTCTTCTTCTTAATGTGGTGGTAAAAACAAAGAGTTTTTATATTTTGAAAACTGCAAGTGGAAAGTTTGAATATCTGCAGTTAAAAAATATATCTGCATTTGTTAAAGTCAAGATAGGGTTTTTCATTGTTCAAAGAAAATGTTACCCATACCTTAGGAAAGTCTTCTAAATGAGTTTTTGTAGAGAGTCAAGAGGGATTTGAAACTTCCACTTTTGTTGGGACTTCCAGTTCCAGTCTGAGGACGGGAAGTAAGAACTGCTTGCTGAGACAAGCATCTACAAGAGACAACATGGAGCTGAGCTTGCTAAAAATTGCTTTCAATTAAGACATACTCAATTATATTTAACCATAGCCAGAGTAATTCTGCCTGAATTTTTGGATAGGAAAATTATCTTTAAAACTGATTTTCAGTAAATTCAATTTATTGTGTATTTCCTATTTCACACACCCAGGTTATGGGAAGCAGGATCTGTACTAGAGTTGTTGAGAACAGTAGAGTTACTACCAGGAATTTGAAATGTAGGACATGCGTGGTATAGCAGTTTCAAATTACCAGGCCACCTTGAGTTGTGAATTTTTTGATCTTGTAAGTAGTGTTACATTTTCAACTAGAGTAAAATCAAATATTTCTGTGCCCCTAAATGTTCACAGTATTTTTCAAAAAATGTCTGACATTTATTTTAGGTGATCATTTGAAACCTGCAGGTTAAAGATATGAAATTAAACCTGCACTATGTTACATGTCAATCACCAGTTGACTTCTACAGGAAGCTATTGAGAGTTAGCTCAATGAATTCTACAAGGAATAATATTTAATTGTAATTTAGAAGTAGGAGTGTGAGAGAAAGACTTACCTTGCAGTCTCTAGAGGTTTTGAACACTGGCTGCCTGTAGAGAAGCATTCACTTAGACTGAAGCAAACTTGAGGACACTTACCCAATAAGAAATATTTTCATTGTTTTCCCTAAAAACTATACTCAATCTCACTTATTACTAAAAAAATATTTGCCCACTTTCATAATATGTAAGCATCCTGATTGTCTGAACACAACAATTTGACCTAGAAACTGACAGGCCAGATACAAACAAACCTTTATAGGGCTATGAACAAAATTTTTCCCACAGTTGTGGCTACTACACATTAAGTTTAAGTAAAATGAAAAAATGAATACACTGAAAATAGCTCTTTTAGTATACTTAAATCATAGTTAAGCCTCTTTTATAAAAATCAGATATATCCATTTCTATCTTCATGCTTTATATCTTGCTCATTTAAAAGAGTTAAGGCAGCAACCACTCACAGGATGTTCGTAGAAGAAGGATTATATGAACTTGTAGTGCCTGTGCTCTCACTTCCAGCTCTGCTGGAACACATAGCCCTGCACATCCCTCCATATTCCTCCAAACATTTCACTCTGAAGTGTTAGAATAAACAAGTATTTGTGAACTTCTGCTTGTTTTAATAATACAAAGGAAAGTGGTTTCCTTTCACTGATTATTTCACCTCCAGGTGAAATATTCAGTCTATACACAGTTATCCATGTTATGATACATTAATGTGGATCTAGACAGAATGAGTTTTGTGTGATATACCTACAGTTTTCTCTCGGGCTCCTACATAGAATTATGAGATTATGATGGCAAATCTCTTCAAATTTTGTAGCCAGCAATTTGATCAAGAGTGACATCATGGACAGAAACACTAATATGTATCATAGAATCATAGAATTATAGAATGGTTTGGGTTGGAAGGGACCTTAAAGATCATCTAGCTCCAAATTCTTTGCTGTGGACAGGGGCACCTTTTACTAGACCAGGTTGCTCAGAGCTTCATCCAGCCTGGTCTTAAATACTTCCAGGGATGGGGCATCCACAGCTTCTCTGAGCGACCCGTTCCAGTGCCTCATGACCCTCACAGTAAAGAATTTTTGCCCAATATATAATGTAAACCCACTCTCTTTCAGTTTGAAGTAATTTCCCTTTGTCCTGTCGCTACATGCTCCCATAAAAAGTTCCTTTCTATCTTTCCTGTAGGTTCCTTTCAGGTACTGAAGGCTGCAATTAGAACATCTTGAAGCCTTCTCTTTTCCAGGCCAAACACTCCCAATTCTCTTATCCTTTCCTCATAGGATAAGTGCTCCATCCCTCCTCTAATTAGCTTGGTAACTTCCTCTGGGTTCACTTCAACAGCTTGATGTTTTTCCTGTACTAGGAACCCCAGAGCTCCCAATAGTGCCTCATCAGAGCAGAGTAGAGGGGTAGAATCACTTCCCTTGCCCTCCTGGCCATGCTGGTTTTGATGCAGCCCAGGACACGATTGGCTTTCTGAACTGTAAGTACACATTACTGAGTCACATCCAGCCTCTCATCCACCAGCACCCCCAAGTCCTTCTTGTCAGGGTTTCTCTTGATTTTTTCATCCCCAGCTTGTACTGATACCAGGTGTTGTCCTGACTGAGGTGCAGCACCTTTTACTTGGCCTTTCACTTGGGCCCGCTTCTCAAGCTTGTCCAAGTCCCTCTGGATGGCATCACATCCTTCAGGGGTGTCAGCTGCACCACTCAGCTTAGTGTCACCTGCAAATTTGCTGAAGATCCCTTCATCTATGTAAATAATGAAGATATTAAATAATATTGTTCCCAGTACAGATCCCTAAGGTACATCACCTGTAACTGATGTCCATCTGGGCTCTGAGTTGTTGACCACTATCCTCCGGATGTGACCATCCAATCACATTCTTATTTATCTAACAGTCCACCGATCAAATCCATCTCTCTCAAATTTAGAGACATGATGTTATGAGGGACTGTGTCAAAGGCCTTACATAAGTCCAGATAAATGACATCTATAGTCCTTCCCTTGATCACTGGTGTAGTCACTCCATCACAGAAGGCCACTGGGTTGGTCAGGCAGGACTTACCCTTCTTGGCACTGTGTTGTCTCAAATCAATCACCTCCTGGTCCTCCATGTGCTTTAACATATGTCTAGGAGGATCTGTTCCATGATCTTCCCAGACACAGAGACGGAGTTGACAGGTCTCTAGTTCCCAGGGTCCTCCTTTCTTCCCTTTTTAAAGGAGTGTACAATGCTTCCCTTTTTCCAGTCACCCGGGACTTCACTTGACTACCATGACTTTTCAAGTACCATGGAGAGCTGCTTGGCAACTGCATCAGCCATTCTCTCAGGACTCTAGGATGTATCTCATCAGATTCCACAGACTTATGTACACTCAGACTCCTCAAGTGGTCATGAACCTGATTTTTAGTTATGATGGGAGGGACTTTGCTCCTCCAGTCCCCATCCTGCTGTCATTCACTCAAGAGGTATGGGAAGAGAGCTTGACACTGAAGACTGTGTTAAAAAAATGTGGTGAGTTCCTCAACTTTTTCCTTATCTGTGGTTACCAGTGTTGTTTATCATGGGGGGTACACCTTCTGTGAACTTCCTTTTTGGGTTTATGTACCTGTAGAAGCCCTTCTTGTTATTTTTTACATCTTGTGCTAGGTTCAGTTCTAGCTTTGCCTTGGTATTCTTCATACCATCCCTACACAACCAAACTTCATCTCTATACCCTTCCCAGGTCACCTGTCCTTGCTTCAGCTGTCTGTGCATATGCTTCTTTCCCTTCAGCTTGACCTGTGGTCCCTACTCTTCCCTCTTGGTCTTTTTCTTTCTTTAACTGATTTCTTACTCCTGGGAATTTCCAGCTCTTGCACTCTATAGAACACTTCCTTAAAGATCTGCTAGCCCTGCTCCCCCTCCCTTGTCCCTGAAGGCAATCTCCCACAGGATCCCACTGACTATCTCCCCGAAGAACTGGAATTCTGCTTTCCTAAAGTTCAGGAGTCTAACTTTACTCCTTATCTGACCTATATGTGTCGAGACTGCAAACTCTATCAATGCATGATCAGCCCAGACAGCTTCCAGTCATGACATTCCTGATTAGCTCACTTATGTTGGTAATCATCAGATCTATATGCTGAATTTGTAGAAAAGGATAGGATATCTGCTTTAAAAATTTGGAAACTATTGAATATTTTTCATCTGAACTTTTATTTCAAAGTTAACTGTCTATGGCTTGTCAAAAAAACCAAAGATATACTGGAAAAATGGTCTTATCTGCTATTTAATGCATTATAAATTTGTTGCAGTAGTTATAATTATATATCACTGTATAACGGATTTGTGATGTATGTACATATTTGCCATAAACATGAAGTAGCAGCCAAAATGACAGTATAGAATGATTGTTCTATCTATACTGTCACGTAATGAGACTGCTACATTCCATTGACCCCATGTTAGCCTATATGTCTAATTAAATGAACTCACTAATTTTCACTGCTCTGATGTCCCTTGATCTTCTACAAACCTGATCATTTTGTTCTTTAAAAGCAACACGCCCTTCAACATTCACTAAAACCATGTGATCTTCATACTTGATACCTGTTATAACAGTAAACAGAAAATCATGAGAGAAAAAAAGTACTTACACACAGAATATTTGAGGCCATATTTTTATGGGACTAGGTTGACTCAAAGAAGAATACAAGACTTTGCTTTCTCAGTACTCTGTCTGAATGCATCAGACACACTGAAGGACAGGAAGGGCTTATTTTCACCATGAAATGTGTCAAAACATCTGTTCGGGTTTTTTCGGGGTTTTTTTGCTACTATGCCTATACAATGGGTAGTGCTAAAAACCCTCAGGTTGCTACATCACCAGTACACCCTTATGGTATATTGAATCATAGAGCCATAGAAATATCATGATTGCAAAGGCTTCTAAGATCCTCAAGTCTATCTATTAACCTTGTGGTTAATGAACCACTGTGTTCACTGCCAAACCATGTCCCCAAATTCCATATTCACATGTCTTTTGAATACTTCCAGGGATGGTGATTCCACCACTTCCCTAGGCAGCTTTTTCCAATGCCTGATTACATTTTCAGTGAAGAAATTGTTCTTAATATTCAACCACAACATTTCCTGGGGCAACTTGAGGTCATTTCCTCGTGTCCTATGCCTTCTTACCTGGGAGAACAGATCAGCCCCCACATCAGTACTACCTCCTTTCAGGTAGGTGTAAAGAGGGATAAGGTCACCTCTGAGCCTCCTTTTCTCCAGGCTAAACACCCCCAAATTCCTCAGATGGTCCTCATAGTCCTTGTGCTCTAGACCCTTCCCCAGCTCCATTGCCCTTTTCTGATCATGCTCCTCAGCGTCTTTCTTGGAATAAGGGGCCTAAAACTGGACTCAGGATTCGAGTTGTGGTCTCACCAGTGCCCAGTACAGGGGGTCAGTCACTGCCCTGGTCCTGCTGGCCACATTATTGCTGATCCAAGCCATTGGCCTTCTTGGCCACCTGGGCAAACTGGTGGTTTATGCTCAGCTGCTGTCAACCAACACCTCCAGGTCTTTTCCAGTGGACAGCTCTCCACCCACTCTACTGCCAGCTGGTAGCATTGTCTGGGGTGGTTGTGACCCAAGGCCAGGATTCTGCACTTGGCCTTGTTGAACTTCATAGCATTGGCCTCAGCCCATCAATCCAGCCTGTCCAGATCCCCCTGCAGAGCCTTCCTGTCCTCCAGCAAATCAACACTCCCACCGAAGCTGGTGTCATCTGCAGATTGAGTGAGGGTGAACTGGATCCCCTTGTCCAGATCATTGACAAAGATATTAAACAGGACTGGCCCCAATTCTGAGTTGCTAGGAATGCCATTTGACTGTCCACCAGCTGGATTTAACTTCATTCACCTCAATTCTCTGTGCCCATGGAGTTGCCTGACTTAGACTCATTTTTTTGCCATTTACATATGCCTTTCACTTTTTATTTGCTTTTCACTTTGATTTTAAAAGCATGATTCTTCTTTCCAAACCCAAGAAATTTTATTTTTTTTATACTAGGCATAAACCTTAAGTAAATAGTATGATAGGTTCAAAAATGACAGAGTGCAAAGCTTCTGTTCTTTGCCTCAGGTCAAGCAGACTGATCAAATTCTGATGCAACATTAAGATAATCTGGGGGTTGCTCTAATGATGTTCTAACTGCCTATGTTTTTTAGTGTCAAAAATTTGATGTAGTACAAAACTTACCATACTATAACACTTTATATGTAATACGGAAAAAAATTAAAATTTCTGCTTGACTTTTTTCCCTAGACTAAAAATGTGATTTTTGACTAATTAAACCAGTCATATATGCTACCATATTTACATTTTTATGTATTTGATGCCATACTCCCTGTGCCACCATACATGCTATTGTAGTAGTTCTGTGGTTAAGTTAAAACCAAAAGAAACTACGAAATATTAAAAAATGCTTTATTTGACTTGGGGTTTCTTCCTATACTGAAATTATCTAATGAAGTAAGAGGCTGAAAAATGATGTAGAACTAAAATATCCTCACAGAAGTACCTCTGATATTTGACTAAATAGAACAACTGCTCAAAATGATTCATGATCAGTTTTATTCTATGTTTTTTTTTTAAAAAACCTACAAAAAAAAAGAGCAGGATCCTATCAGATGTTTGAGAGTAAAGTAAATAGGATTGAATCTCTGCATGTTTACAGTAGTTAATATGTAGACAGAACACTTTTATAGAATTAGTTTGGCTCCTGTTCAGAATCTAGCAATATCCATATTAAATTTTCATTTAAATCTCTTGTACACATGAATAAGTAGAGGATTAACATATTTTTCTACTGTGTTTTTAGTATTTATCTTGATAGTTGACTTCTCTACACAGATAAAAGGAAAAAAATGTCGCCATTTAGCCCAAAAATGAATTCTTTTCTAAAAAAATAATGAAACCTTAGGTTTTAGAGATAAATATACCCACATTTTTCTAAATGTTTTTGTAATGTTTTAAAGGTTAAAGAGGAAAATTCAGCTGGATAGAGAGGATTTGATAAATTTTTTTTCTCCTGCAAGTTGTTTTGGAGGAATCAAAAGGCTATTTCCAGTGCATTCTGCAGTCAAAATGGAAATAATCAGAAATGTGATTCAGCCATAATACAGAAATTTCCCTTTCCACAGCAGAGAGGAGGGCAAGATCTCCACATTTCAGGAGTGAGTTGCACTTCCTGAAGGGATGCTCACTGAAAAACAGATTGAAATTTCTTCATTTGTGAGAGTGGGTGAGGATGAGGAGGTAAAAATATTTTGTCATGAAGTGACCAGTTCTCAGAGTAGCTTGGACTGTACTTTGTTTCTCTTCTCACCATTCTCCAGTTAATTTTCACTCTCACATGGTGACTAAACTGAGGGAAAAAAGAACTTGGTTTCATAGGTTTTCCTTTCCATAATGAATTAGTTTAGTTTTATATTAGAATTCTGGTGGAATAGCCAATCTACTATAAAATTTGCCTTTACAATCAGCCTCATGTTAACAGTCTTATTAAACTATTTCACAAAAAAATGTAGATTTATATTCTCCCACATGAGGACAAGCTGAAATACTGATAGATTTAGGAATTTTATAAGTGTTACTGATTTAATATAATATGTTTTTATAGAAAAGTAATCAGTTGTTGAAACATGTTAAAAAGAGCTTTAACCCACAGCATTGGTGTGCAGCACTACATAGATCTTTAAAGTGTCTCATACTCGAAAAGCAACTATTGAGATATTGGAAAATCCCTACCTTCTTTTCTTTTTAAATTTGTTTTATCCAGAAAATCTAAGACGTGATTCTGTCTCCTACAGGTATCATGCTTTCTAGTTCTGCAACAGATGTAATTTCCTATTTAATACCTTACTTAAATTTTTTAAGAAACTTCATTGTTTTGTGACAGGTGAAAGGATATTTCACTACAAAGAATTTAGTAGGCTTATGAATATTTATAAACTTACTTTTCACAACTGTACAGCAGATAATCAATTTCAGCGATTTTCATATGCAGTGGTTTAGAAGATTTTCTGGTTTCCTGTCTTTCCTCATTAAAACTTTTATCCTTTTTTTTTTTTTTTTTTTTTTTTTTTTTTTTTTTTTTTTTTTTGTGCTTTAGAGTCTACAAAAAATTGCAGTATCTTCCTCTAGTGTTCTAGAACTTGCCAAATACTAATTAGAAAAACACCAGTCTCTTTGCAGACCACCCTTCAGCCATCACACGGACAAAATAGTTGTAGAACTCGTAAGATTAGACAAACTGCACTGGGAACAGAACACAGACTTTGACAGAAGCTGGTGGACTATTAAGGAAGTAGCCAGGTAGTGGCATGCTGTTCTGACACTTTTCTTGCAACCAGCAAATACTGAGTGACTACTCTGAGCTGATGCCAAGGTATCGTGATTATCTTAATTAGAGCATACCTCTGTGCCACAATTATATCTGTACAAAGTTCCAGCAAACAAGACTTGGTTGCAATTGGTGACATGCCTCATTATCTAAATACACAGCTGAATTCAAGGGCTGCCAAGTGAGACAGAGTAAAACTGCACTTCGCTTGCCCTGATATGATGAAATTAAAATGTGTAGAGAAAGCAATAATCCGACTTAAAATTGTGCTCTGTTCACTCATCTCTCTGAAGGACCAGGATCAGCTTCTCCAACAAAACAAGAACAATATGCAAAATTTAATCTTCTCTTTTAGAAGACATTGGATCTGTCATCTGACTGCAGCATCCCACCATGTTTTTGGCTACTCTTATGCTGTTAGAAAAGTGATGCAGGAATTGATGCATTTAGTTCTGTGAAAGGTTTCAGGCAAGTTGTGTGTCTACAGAAGTAAAACGTGTCATACCTTTCGTCTGTACACCACTGCAAAATTTATATAAAAATTTCTGCAAAGAATTATTCATAACATTCTTCATTCTCTGGCATTAACCAGAATATTTTGTAAGCTGTGGAAGGTTTAATAACATTTGAAAAAGGCTATTTCTTTGGCAGAAGACACACACTTTTGTTACTTACACGAAGAGCCTTTTGAACTAGACATATTTCACACTTGACATGGACTCAAGCTTAGTAAAAATACCCATACAACCACTCTTCCATAACCTGTTTGTTTATCCTTGCAAGTTTTATAACTTCTATTATAATGTTGGAACAACTTTTAAGTATTCAAGGTCCGAACTGTAGGTCACCTCCAACAGAATACATTGTACCTAAATCTCTTGAAAAACTTGTAAAAAGCATTATTGTTAAGACACATCTTTTTCAACAATTTCTCATATGCTTGAACAGGCAACTAAAAAAAGTACATTGTGTGCAAGAATTCTGGGTTTTGTTGGTTGTTTTTTCTTTTCAAGTCTGGAGTGCATGAAATACCTGATATACTGGGGAATGATTTTGAAGTGGAGGACCTAGTGCTGTGCCACTACTTGCACTTGGAGACCAGCTGTGCCAGTTGCTGTATTGGAAAAAATACCCGCTGTGAATCTAGTCTGCATGTGTTGCTTAATTTCCTGAATTATCATATTCTTCTAATCAGTTTCTCAGTTAAGGACCCAAATTGAGGATCCAGGTGAGCAGCAAGGATTTGATGTCTAGAATAAAATAGTCTATTTTGTAATTTATTTTTTTTATTGTGCAATCTACTGGTACATTTATTCCATGTATCTTGTCCTAGCCACTGAACACTTCTTTTGATTCCACTTCATCTAATTGATCTAAATGATATTTCACAAACTCAAGAGACTTAAGCAGTACTATAAGAATCAGATGAGGGCACATCTACCAGGGAACTGCAAAATAAATAAATTTGTCAGACCTAGTAAGTGGAGACGGTTGAATTGTTCAATATGAACCAAACATTTACTGCCTTTCTCAGTATTTGTATCTTCCTTGAATTGGCCAAAATGTACCAGACATTTTGAAAAATAAGGCTTGATTTGGCACTATTAAATAATGCTTACAAATTTCTTGAGCACAGGATCAAGGCTCGATTAGACCTGTAATTTTTTACTTGTTTTAAATATTCCATAAAACATGTAAAAATATACAAAGTTTATGTTGCAAGGCTGTTCAAAAAATTGCACAAATCTTTCATTGTCTATTTGACTTGTTAAAAAAACAGCAAGAGGGAGAAATTTACAGAATCAATTACTTCTCTTGTGCTTGAGGAAGACATGTAGGAAAACATTTTTATAGAAAACAATACTGTGACCTGCTGTCTTGTGAATGAAATCCTTGTTTATTGGGTATGAACATCTCATAAGATATAATGCAATTCCAAAAATTAAAGAAGGAATAACTCATTTAAATGGCTTTTGGCTCATTGTATCTTTTTAATGATAAATGAATTGTAAATTTGAATGGGCATGAATGCTTGACAATTTAATTAATCCCATTTGGATAGTAACTTGATAAACTGATACTACTATTTTTTTGCTGTACAAATGTTTTAAATGTACTTCTGCTGATATGCTGTAGTAGCATACTGAAAATAATTTGAATGGTCTCTAATGCTCTCTCAAATTTCTTTCGGAGGAAATCCTGCTGTTAAAAGAAAATTCCTATTTAAAAGATAACATCCACTGCCTGTCAGCATTAAGGGTCTACTTAAATTCTTATTTGTAGTTGCTAGAGCAAGCTTAACTATGAGATTTGAGGTATAGCACAGGTGCACTTGGTCTACATCACATTTTCTCCATGTCCTGAATTTCTCTGGTGTTGGATTGCTTCGTGTATCTGGTTTAATCAGACAGTGTCAGTGTATGGTGGTCAGGTCCCTTAAGTCTTTTCATCTTGAAGTTTTCCCTGTGCAGAGAAGTAAGGATGAAGGGGGGTGGAGCACCTTACAAAACAAAACCCTTACATGAGTACTGACAAAGACAAATCAGCAGCACTTAGGCTGCACTTATGTTCATTTTCTGCTTTCAGTGTTCTCTGAATGGAAAGGACTGTGCTGAGGTGGTAATGCTCTTACAGGCTCTGTAGTGGAGTGGTAAACTTTATCAGGAGAAGGGCAGACAGGTTTTCTCAATTCCCACTGATAAGTTTGTTTCTGCAGTAATGCCACTGATGACTTCTCTTTCCCTTTTAAGTGGCATCACAAACTCCAAACTTGTAAAAATTGGAATCATGTCTTGAAAGGAAAGCTCATTTAGATATTTTAGTTTGAGATTGTTTTTATTCATACTTCTGTAGAAAATACAAAAATTCTTCACTGGAGGGTTAGAACTGAGTTCTTAAAAAAAAACCCCCAAATATATAGAGGTCCTCTTTTTCTCATGAAATACAATTTTCATGTTATATTTGAAAATTGACCATTCAAAATATTATTTTTTTGTATTAAAAATATAATTTGGGCCTTGATATTTGGGAATTTTAATTTTTATACACTAATAAAAAATTTCTTTGACTATGCTTTACTGTAATCACACAGAATGGAGGAGGAAGCAGTCAAATTCACAAGGATAATAACTGGCAAACACTATCTTTATTGGCAAAGGCATACTGAATAAGTTGAGAGAACTGATTATTCACCTTGATTTGGTAAATCTCGTAAATGGTGTCATCTGTCCAGATTTGGCTTCCCCAGCACAAGGGCACTGACAAAGTGGAGTGAGTCCAGAGGAGAGCCATCAGGATAATTGAGGAGCTGGATTATGTAGCACATAAGGAGAGTTTAAGATGTCTGAGTTTCACAGAATCACAGAATGGGTGATTCTGGAGTGACCTCTGGAGACCATCTGGTCCTCCTCAAGAAGGATCTCCTCCCTAAAGAATGCTACTCAGGATTGTGCTCAGATCATTTTTGAATATCTCCAAGACTGGAGGCTCCACAACCTCTCTGGGCTACCTGTTCGTCATCCTCAAAGTTAAAAAACGTTTTCTGATGTTCAGAGTGAACCTCCTGTGTTTCAGGTTAAGCTCAGTGCTCCTGGTCCTGTCAATGGTACATTAATGAAAAGAACCTGGTTCTTCTTTGTATTCTGTCTTCAAGTACTTATATACACCAGTAGGATCTCCCTGAAGCTTTTGGTCTCCAGGTTGAGCAGTTCCAGTTCTCTCAGCTTTTCCTTCTGTAGGAGGTGCTCCAGTTCTTTAATCATCTTTGTGGTCCTTCACTGGACTCTTTCCAGTACCTCCATCTCTCTCTTGCACTGAGGAGCCCAGAACAAGTCACAGTGCTCCACGTGTGGCCTGAGTAGGGGAAAAGGATTATCTTCCTCAACCTGCTGGCAATACTCTGCTTAACGCAGCACAGGATACTATTGGCCTTCTTTGCAGCAAAGGCACATTGTTCACTCATGTTCAACTTGGTGTCCAACAGGAACCCAAGGTCATTTTCTGCCAAGATGCTTTCCAGTTGTGTGGCCCCCAGCACACATTGGTACCTGGTTTTGTTCGTCCCTGGGTGCAGGACTTTGCACTTTTCCTTATTGAAATGCATGAGCTTCCTGGGTGCCCATTTCTTTCCCCTGCCAACACAAACGTCTGGAGCATCAAACACTTCTCTCCATCTTGTGTCATCTGCAAACTTACCGAGGATATACTATGTTCCATCATCCCGATCATTAATGAAGCTATTAAACAGGTCTGAACCCAATATTGAACCTTGAGGTACACCATTAGTTATTGACCTCCAACTAGACATTGAGACACTGATCACCATTCTCTGGGCCCAGACATTCAGCCAGTTTTCAATCCACCTCACTGTTGGCTTAACCAGCTTGTACATCAACAGCTTGTCAGTGAGGATCTTATGGCAGACAGCATCGAAAGCCTTACTGAAGTCCAAGTACTGGCTGGAGTCCAATATGTCTACTGCTTTTCCCTATCTACTAAAGCAGTCACTTTATCGTAGAAGCTTATCATATGGGACTTGCTAATAAATTCTGATAATTTTCTTGTCCTTAGTGTGCCTGGAAATTATTTCTACAATTTTAGAGGAACGTCTGCTTCCTGGAATTTTTCAAAGAAGACTAATTTAAGAAATTAATGCTGTTTCTAAGTATGTACTATTCTTATTAGACTGGATGACCTCCGCATGTCAATTCCAATTTGAATTTCTCTGTTTATCTATACTAGCAGCTAGTGGCAGCTAGCAGGTCCAGAGTAGTGGCATCGTCATGCACAATCATTCAGGGATCTTGCATAATCATAAAATAACCAAATCTGTGTATTTCAGATTGTAAAGCCAGAATACACAGTTTCGTTTTGTAATATTGTTATAGGGCAGTGGGTCTTTACGCTTCTTAGTCTTCCGGACATAATGTAGGCTTCCATATAATCAAATAACCAGATGTTATACCCATTTCCCTGTCCAGTCAACAGCTGGAAGCTGAACTCAATGTAGGTAATATTGTACTCCTTTCTCTGATGCTGTAGCTTGTGTCCTCCTTTACATTTAAAACATTTTGTTACATTTTTCATTTTTACCTCTTTATAAGTCCTCCTATGGACTTACCGCAGACTTCAACATAACTGCAATATCTTCTCTTTCCATGCAGTATAGTGAGCAGTGCTATGTATCTCTAAGCTTCACAGTAACTGTTCAAAATACCAAATAAAGTCCAATAAAGAAAGCTCATGATATTCTGTTCCAGCACATATGCTGTCACTGATTCTTAAGTAATGCAACTCCACCACCACATATACTGTGGTTCCTTCACAGTAGAGCCTGAGTTTTGGTGTAATCTGCAATTCTCTATGTATTTGTTATACATTAGATTTTGACCGTAAATGCCTAGCTCACCTCTCTCTGCACCTTTTGGGACTTGGTTCAAGAAGAAAACACAAGCTTCTTATTTTCCATACTTTGTAATTTGAGGTAACATTTGAGGAAATTAGGACAGCACTACTGAAGTACACGGACACTAATGAGCATATAGTCACTATGAGAAACAAACCTCAGTGAAATAAGTCTCCCAGGTATGTTCAATGACCATTCCACTGAACCATGCACAGTATAGAAGCCCTTGCATATCATGAGTGACTAACCAGGTGAAATTATCTCCCTGTAATTTTAGAAGCCTACATATAATCAGTTTCATTTGAACTCTGCCAGTGGCCCACATGCATCCTTCCTTTTAAAAAAAACTTTGCTATCTTCATTAGCCAATATCTATTATAAATGAAGGAATAACAGAGACTACATGGCAACTGTTTCCAAATTTGCTAATTTAAATAACTGCTAATGATTCTGAACAATTCTTTTTTCTGCTGTTTTAGTGTTAGGTAGAACAGCAGATTAGTCTGTTAATCAATGTTATTTTGTTGTATTATGGCTGAACACAAGCTCAGACCACAAATTTGACATTTGCTTAGTTTTCCAATATTCATTTTAAGAGAACTTACACTCCACAAAAAAATTTGAGTTTAGTTGTTGATAGTGAGTTGGGCTTAAGCTGACCTGAGTACTAATGCATTGAAAGATGTATTTAATTTGCTTTAGTCACTGTTCCATGACCTGTCAATGAGATAAGGTATCATTAAATAATATTAGTGCGCTTTTAATGAGAAAAAAACGGGGATTTTTTGTGTAGTTTATAATAATTTTAAGGGGCCTAAGATAGAAATGGAAACCTGCTTAGTGCTTCATATTTGCATTGAAATCTACTTCTTTTTTTCCGTGTTTTCCATGAATACCCTTGACATCTTGGTTTAATTATGAGAGATGGTTTTGTTTAAATCATTGTGTTACCTTCTTAGCCCAACTTGTCCTATTCCATCTCCTTTTTGTATACAATCCAGAAATGAAGTCAAAATGCCAAGGTGTAAAACCTCCACAATTTCCATGGCAACAGAGATATGATTTAGTGAACACAGGTTTTCATTTTCTAGAGAAAATCAAGTAAATGAGAGGAAAAAACCTTCCTCATGCAAATATAATTTCATTTTATTTTAAGGTGTAGAATTTGATATGAGATTTTAAGTTACATCATTGCAGTACGAGATGCAGCAAAATAACAACTTGCTTCTTTAGAAATTTTCCCTGGAGAAACTAATATGCTCAAGAAAAGATGGCCAGTGATTTAGTGGCTGATGTGCTTCTTTGTGAGTCTTTACTGAATTGCTGCCTCTGCAATTAGATATGGAAGATATAGTAGAAGGAGGGCACTCTCCGGGGTGACATCTAAAACTGTGGTTTTATAAACACAGGAATGATGCACTTTAGAAAGGATCATTATCATGCCTAGATTTTTGATAACCCTTACATAAGTTGTGCTGCAGTAAAACCTTCCTGTAAGCCTAATTCTGCAAAAATGTGGTAACTGAAACTAAAATATATTTAACATGAAGCACTGGAGCTTTCCCAGTGTCTTACAGCTGAGGGAAACACATGGGCCTCTCAGTTCAATAAACTAAAAGTATTATTGACTAAGAGGATGGAAAGTGAATTCCAAAGATGAGGCTATTTTAAGCTAATTAAAGATCCCATGGCACTATATGCAAGAGTAGGAACATCTGCTACTGTGTTGTAGTCAAATTACAGGTTCAGTAATTACTTTCTGCCTAATTGAGTTCCTGATTAATTTTATCTGGATTTAAGCATTTGTCATGCCTTTTTGTATTTTGTTGCTGCTATCAGTATAGCAGAATGAACTTATGGTGAAAGAAAGTTTCATCTGCTTTGGCTGGTGCTGTATATGCTGAATGTGACTGATAGCTCAGGGCAGAACACTGGAATTCTGAAAGTCAATTTGTGTTGGACTTGGAAGCAGTAGGCAAAATACAGTCTTAAACATTCTATTTGACTGAGATCTGTGTACTACATAAGGCTATCAGCCATCTGCCTGGAGAAAAATGAGTATTCTTTTGAATAAAACTCTTGTGCCTTACCAACGCCACCCCTTTACAAAGGATCTGTTCATATGAATTATTTTAAATGTTATGATGTGTAGATTCAACAGTTCTATTTGTTTTAAAAGGCATCATAAAAGTATATTCTATATGACTGCATGTCATAGGAAATGTATGGAATGTATAGGTCTTATAGTGAATTTGAAATTCTGTTTACAAGCAAGAGTAATCCAAATCTTATATAAACTCTGATGGAAAAATTGGAGGAATATTTACTGGACTTTCTGTCAAAACACAAAAATAGTTCAGAGGCATATCAGTACTTACTTTTCCAGCTGCTTAGTATATTGCAGTTGTACATATGGAAGTGAATTGTGAAAAGGATGCTTGTATGATGAAATTTATAATAGCAGATATCAGTATGCATATATAAATATATACACAAATATATACATAAATATGAATACTTCTGGAAGTCAAAAAATGAAGCATCTATATGGTATGGTAATCACATGTGAGATTATGTAAGAAAAGTGGCAGACTGCCAGAATGCAAGTCATTCGATGTGATCCCTATGCTCTTGATACTATCTTTAAGATGACTTCTGTTCCACTAAACTAAGTGAGCATCAGATTTCACCAACTGTGCCTGACAATAGATTGTGGCTAAGTCTGACAGGGCCCTTGGGAAAGAGTGCTGCCCTCTGTCACCATATGCCCTGGAAAGGGTTTCATACCTGTTACGATATCCTGAGGAGCGGGATTCATCGCTAAATCTATGCAGGGTCATTCCTAATTCCATAAAACTAATGATCTGTGAAGCATATTTTAAAGGTGCTTTCTGTGAATAAGCATATTATTCAGATGTAGTTTTTTTTCCTTGTATTAGTTTTCATTACACAATGATTACATTCCTCTGAGAATACGTTATCAAAAACATTGGAAGGATTGCTTAATCTCCCTTGCAATTCATAAATATCAGTTTATGAATATAAATTTTACAAACTTACTGGTATTTTAGAGCAAATAGACATGTTATTTCCTAAATTGAAAGTAATTCCCATGACAAAAAGATATTTTTCTGGTTTCTAACAAACACTTAAATGTTCACATAAGACAGAATGATGTTAAGCTCCATTTTTTTAACCAGAAATGTTCTCATGTCATGTGCATTTTGATCTCTTCTCTAAATAACCTTCTTAAGCCCCATATCATTGTGAAGTGTTGAACTTCACGTTAACACTAGGTTTCAAGGTATTTTCTACCCTATAACTTTAATATGGCCAAAGGAAAAAGTTTACAGTTCCCTATTCTGCTTATACATCAGTAGAAACAAGTACTTTCCTTTATTTTTTCCCCCATATGTAGGATAATTTATGGATAGCTAAATCATTATTTCCCAAATCTTCTTTTGCGAAGCCCAGCCATGAAATCATTATTCTATAAAGGATTAGATTAATACATGTATTGAGACTCTTGGTTTATTTGTAGACAACATCATTAAAAAAAAAAAAGCTTAACAAAAGCTTGAGATGTGAATTTATGAGAAATGCAGAGAGATGCCAAACTTCTCTCCCACATCCTGATGCAGTATCTCTATCCTTACCCAGGAAACATTTCCATGTGGCTATCTCACCCCTGTATTCCCCTTCTCAGTCCCCCCTTTCATATATGAAGAACCTGAAATATCTGAAAATCTCCTCCTAAGGATAAGCATTTGAATAAAAAATATTTAAGAATGTGGCAATTAGTTACATACGCTTGAAACAAAGAAAGTCCTGGTTATTATCCTGCAAGAAGGCATAGTTAGAATTTACCTTCTCTTTCTTCTTGACAAATGGGTACATTTTAATATTGAATGTTTTTGTTAAATAAAGATATTCAAAGGAAAATTATTTCCTATAGAGAAACTGAAGCTAGCAGAAACAGGAGTTTATTAACTAGTTTTTAATTATTGATGTGGTTATTTTAATTCTCTCAAATCTGTTTTAGGACAGTATCTGGACTGTGTAGGGTGGAAATGCTAATATCAAATCATGGCACTGGAGCTGGATTAAAGAACAGTTTATATACTTCTAATACTTGGGAGGAAATATGCTTGGAGAGTAATGGGATTGTAATGGCCTTGATTGGAAAAAATTAACTTGTTTTTTAAAACTGTGAAGTTAAAGTAGGGTTTCATAACTGAGTGAAGAGGATGAGTCTTGAGTAGAAAAAGTACCTTGGAGAAGTACTGGTTACAGTGGTCGCGGGCTGAGAAATATTTTGTTGAAGATCAATCAACTAAATGAAAGCAAAATCTAATTATTAGGTAAGTGCTTTTTTTGACACTTATATGACAGAGATGTGCTCTGGTATGCTCTTTATGGCAACTCAAAAACTGGAGCTCTTGGAAAACAGTGTAATTGAAGAACATCAATTTAGGTGAATGAGAAAATGAAATTCCTCAAATTACCTTGCCCTTCAAACAACACTACACTTGTGTGACTCTTCTTCTCACTTTCACTTTGGATATCTGGGAGTGGGTCAGAAGGAAGAGAATAAATAAAGGTCCTACATATGTCTATAATTCTTTTAGTATTGATCTTCCAAAGCCATTGTTTCATATCAAAAGAAGTAGATCAGTTCCAGCATGAAATTGTTCACTCCCCTAAGTATATGTTTCATCTCCCAGTCCTTCAACATGTCCAACTAAATGGTACCGTATGAGGAAAGCTGTGGACCCTGGTTCTTTGCTTGCTCCCCTGTGCAGTGGCTGGAGCTCCCTTGCTATTAAAAACAAGTCTGTCCAGCAACCTTTGCTGTACAGGTGTCATACATTATGTGAGACACTTCAGAGAAAGTCCTTCCGTGTGAATCAGTGTGCACCCAACCAGGATATAGAAGGTTATGGGGTGAAAAAGGTCATAAATATTATGCCCTATCCAATTGGTAAAGTCAAGGGGGCACTCAGCACCGGTGGATGCTTATTTTTAAAGAGCAACAAAGAAGATGTCCCAGTGTTTTCCCTGCCATTCCTGACAGTACACTAGTGGAAGGTTCAGACACACATACTTTCCTCAAGGCATACAAGGCTGATTCAATCATGTAATCAGACAAAAACCCCCAAACAATCAACCCAAAAAATATGAGAAAAAGAATGTGTTTGATTAAAATGAAATATTTCTCATCTTGATTTGTACTTGCTTATACATTTTATTACAGTTTGAAAGAAAAAGATTAACAGCCCAATAGGTGTTTCTAGAGAACAACACAAATGTGCTTATTTTAATCCCTCGCCTCCCTGTTTATAATGCCCCAGCTGAGCCTGAATGATCCTGTGAGAAATCCTACTCTGATTTCAAATGGAAATGACAAAATTTGCTTAACATCCTTCCTCAAAAAAAATTACACTCCATAGAAGAGCTGGGTGGAAAGAAGCAAAAACAAGAAAAGAACGTGATGAATTCAAAGAGTAGTTTCCTCCTCTAAAATTCAGGTTATTTAGGACAAATGGCTATGTGGAAAAAACAGTCCATAAAATAAAGAATGAAAAAATTATTTTCAGAATACCAGGAGACTCCCTTCTCAAGGGAATAGAAAGCCCAATATGCCAACCAGATCCACTTCTTAGGGAAGTGTGTTGCCTTCCTGGGGCCTGGGTTAAAAATCTGAAGAGAAGGTTCCTACACTGGTTCAGCCCTCAGATTATTATTCATTATTGTTTTTTCGGGTAAACGATGATGAAGTTGCAACTAGAAATTCGAGGGCAACCAAGAGAGACTTTGGGGCCTTGGTAAGACTGGTTAAAGGATCAGAAGCACAGTAGTGTTTTCCTCCATCCTTCCAGTCACAGGGAATGATTAGGAAAGAATCAGGGAAATCCAACAGAACAGTACTTGGCTCTGAGCCTGGTGTCACTGGCAGAATTTTGGGTTCTTTGATCATGATTCAGTTTACTTGACACCAGACCTTCTGGCAACAGACAGGGCACACCTGTTTCAAAGGGTAAAAAGGAGTTTTGAACAAGATTTAGCAGGGCTCATTGATTTGAAGGGGGAAAGGGTTAAAATAAACCTGAAGGTATGTAAAAGATGCTGCTGGGGGGCATAGTTCAGTGGTGGATTTGGCAGTGCTGGGTTACTGTGTTAGTGCTGGGTTAGACCCTTTTCCAAATAAATGATTTTATGATCCTATGATTCTATGATCCTTCTGTATATCCACGACAGAGACATGTGGATAGACATGCAAAGATTAGAAAATATATAGGCATTCATGCACATATTCAAAATAAATTTCAAATATTCTGTCTTAATTTATAAGAGTATTTGCATGCTGATTTCAGTCTTTAGTACTGCTTATACTCCTAGCAACTGAGGTAACTTGGCTAATTTAACACACATCATATTTTTCAGTGGATGGATGCTGAATCTTTTAATATTTTTAAAGCTCCGCTGGGAAAAGCCATTTGTCAACTCTGGTTCTGAAATAGTATTTTAGTATTTAGATTAGATTTTCAAAGTCAGTTTTTAAGACCTAGTAAGTGTGGGCTACTTTAGTTTTTGAGAATACCTGGATAAGTCTCTATGGGTTTACAAGAAAACAAAAACTAAACAAACCCATGGATTCATACCACCAAAGGGAGTGCAGAAAATAGAGAAATAATATACACAAAGTTAAAGTCATTATAAAAGAGCTACAAAAACAAAGGGCAGAGGAAAAAGATGAAAAGTCTATTTTTAAGTAAGAAATGTAATTTCTTGTTTTCTATGTACAGGAAAATTTTGTCACAACTTTTTTACTAATGTTAAAAAAATGGGTGTGAATATGACAGGAAAAATGGATAATTAAGATAATTAAGTACCAATAAATCCCCAAATCATTTGACTGATTCACAAAGTGTTTCACATACTTTCAAGTCAGATTTTGATTAAGAAATGAAGTTTGTCAAAATACTGCCTGGGTGTCCTGTAGTTATTCAGTTAGCATAAAATGTAAAATCTCAAATTGTACTCAGTAGTTTTGCAAGTGTATTAGACCGTTCATGAATAATTTTTCTTCTTTGAAGTTTTGGCCATAAAGTTGAACTAAGTCTCCCAAAAGCGTGGGAGGATAACTTACAAGTAACTAATTTGCAATGTACACATCCGTTATAGAGAATTTAACTTTTACTGTTTTGTAAGTCTGAATGTTTTGCATTTCCATTCATTGCAAAGGCCATGATTTTGTGTATGAAAATACAGATTGTTATTGCTTAATTTTGGATTCTGCTTTTTTTGTTCTCTAAAGGATATTTTTTGTGTATTTCCTCTCCAGTCTTTTTTCCACTCATCCATTTCTGAAGGCTCATCTGCTGTAGAATAACATATATTTTAAGCTTTTTCCTATTAACTTTCATGAGAATTTCTAAAATTCCTTGACTTTCTGTAAGGTTATTGTTTTGCTATAATATTTATTACCTACTAAGTATTCTTTCTGAGATTCTGGAGAAATAATTCCTTCTAATGTTAGTGTAGAGTTTCAGAAGTAGCAGTAACTAATCATTTGTTCTGTCTATCCTGTTTATACCACTCCAAAAATACTGAGGAATATGTTTCAATTTTTTTAAAAAATGTGTATTTACAAATGTTGTCAAAAGTGTTTCCTGGGTAGCAGTACAGGTGCAAACTAATGCACACACTATCCACAGGAAAAACTTGTAGACCTCACAGGATAAACACTCTTTTTGCTGGCAGCTGGCTGACAGGTCAGCCCCTGTGTCACTGTGAAGAGGTCTCATGATGTGCTGCTCCTTTTTTAATAGGATTTTTTTGGCATTTCTGAGAGATGCAGTCAGTTGACCACTAAACATTTCTGTTGGTTTGGGTAAAATATATTTTAATTACATTTGATTTACAAGAATGGAGCTGAAATAAGATTATAGGCCATACATGGGCTGTGTTATACACATGCCTATCTTGTATTTTGAAGTAGAGAAAGCATCTACTGCTAACTCTCTTATGGACTTTTATGTAAGTTAAACATTGGTGTAGACAACCTTCTAATGAGTGGACAACATCTGCCTTAAGCAAAATTGTTTACTCTGGGATAAATTGGACATCCTTTTCATTACCACTCTTTCAGTCAGGAACCTGGGAATACCAATGAGCCCCTGAAGATGGACAGATTCATGTGCCACCATTTCCACAGGGACAGAATTTCTAAAGCTGTAAAACCTAACTGAAATTGGCAGATAACCCTAAGTTCTCGAGGTGGATGCAGTTTTACTGCTTTTCCACTGGAATTTCAAAATATCTGTGAAAAGATGTCCACCAAGTCACAGAGTCTTTTAAAAAGCTAAATATGGATTTTGCGTGCTGCTAATTACCTGTGTACAAGTTAGTTGACTGACTTCCTATAAGTTCTTTTGGAAGGAGTTGGTGAAGCAAAAGACAATTTGAGGGGTTAAAGCTGTTACTCCAGTACTGAGACTGTAACTGATCAGAGCAGTGATCCTGTTTAATTTTTTTTAAAAAATAGTTTAAATTAACGCTTACAAGAGTGAACAGATGCAGGGGGTAACATTCAAAATTGCCAAGGTGATATCAGGAGCTCCTCATGCCTCAACAAGCATACTTTCTTCTACGCTCTTTAATTTAGGAAAATGCCTACAGTACAGTTAATTTTCCTGAATATGAAGGAAAAAATCTCAGGAGAAAGTTATCCTAGGTTAATTGAAAGACTGCCTGAAAAATCTCATTATCTTAGCAGATATCTTTGAGAGCTCATAAAGTACAGTTAACATTGGAATAGTCGCAAAAGGCAAACACAGCTTACCGATTGGTAATGGAAGAGAAAAACGGAATTATCAGCTCAGTTTCTGTCTCTGTAAAAATTCTGGGAAAAATTAACTAGCTGTTAAGAACTGAAGAATAATAAAGCCACAGTTATCATATAGTCCTATATGAGAATTTTTTTACTCACATTTTATCACCAGATGTCAAGGAAATCTTAGCCTCACTGCAACTGCTGGAGTGCAAGTTAATGTGCCCTAAAAGTGTTGACTGGTTGTTACAGTCAAAATGGCTTTCATGGAGATATATCTTGTGCACAGGACATGTGCACTCTCTTTAATGTTTTCTGTATTTCATTAATGAACTAGAAAATGAGTTTGTTTAGTCTTCTAATGCCATGAAGGTAGAAGTGTCAGTTATGTTAAGAAACTCTTAGTGTTCTATAACATTTTGTCAAATTGGAAAAACATTTAGTTGAATTTCAGAAAGAAACTGTATTAACAAGGACAAGTATCAGATTCTGCACCTGGGAAGGGGCAACCCTGACTGTGTGTACAGACCAGGAAATTAGAGGCTGGAGAGAAGATCTGTGGAAAGGAGCCTGGGGGTCCTCGTTGATGGAAATCACAGAATCACGGAATCATATAATATGCTGAGTTGGAAGGGACCCACAAGGATCACCAAATCCAACTCCTGACCCTGCAGGGACCATCCCGAGAGTCACACTATGTGCCTGAGAGTATCATCCAAATATTTCTTCAACTTGGACAGGCTCAGTGCTGTGCTATGAAGACGTTCTTCACCCAAAGGGTGGTTGGACAATGGAACAGGCACGTGGTGTAGATTCTAAGGGTGTCCCATGCAGGGCTGGGAGTTGGACTTGAGGATCCTGGTGGGTCCTTTCCATATCAGCATATTCTGATATGGATTCTGTGAATCTATGAACTAGGAAGCACATTTTAGAAGGACAAAAAAACTCTGGTACATGGGAAATAAGTACAGTTGACATATTTTTGTCTGACATATTTGGTTTGCTTTTTTTTTTTATCTTGTTTGAATTTACAGGACTAGACAATAGATAAACTAATGGATGACAAACAGTACATGCACATTCAGCAATGACTTTTCACAGTGATGATCTTTTACAAGAAAAGAAAAGGCTTATTATGAAAGAGCATCAACTCTTTTATTACATAAATACATTTTCTATGAGAAACTCTCCATCATCGAATTAGGAATTTGGCAATAAGTGGAAGAAAAATAACTAGAAAAATGTAAAACTTGTAAGTTCTTTTTCTTCCTACCTTACTTTCACATGTCACTCTTATTTTTAGGTCTCAGTAACAGAATTAAATCTTTCCAGATTTAGAATCACTTATCAATTTTTCAATACAATTTACAATATTTCCCCCCTGAAGAATGGGATGCCATTCAGAGGGACCTAGACAAGGTCAAGAAGTGGGCCCACGAGAACCTCATGAAGTTCAACTAGTCCAAGTGCAAGGTACTGCATCTGGCTCGGGGCAATCCCCAGGATCAGTCCAGGCTGAGGGATGAACATTAGTCTTGCATATTTTTTCCTTATTAAGCAATGAAAGCATGCCCCACCTCTTCTCACAAGGAAGTTGTAAACTGTGATGATGTCTGCAACTTCCTACTGAGGGGAAGAGGAGGGGCAGGCACTAATCTCTTCTCTCTGGTGACCAGTGACAGGACCTGGGGGAATGGCCTGAAGTTGTGACAGGGGAGGTTTAGGTTGGATATTAGAAAAAGATTCTTCCTCCAGAGGGTGATTGGGTACTGGAACAGGCTCCCTGGGGAAGTGATCACAGCACCAAGCCTGAGAGAGTTCAAGAAGCATTTGGACAATGCTCTCAGGCACATGGTGTGACTCTTGGAGATGATCCTGTGCAGAGCCAGGAGCTGGATTTGATGATCCTTGTGGGTCCTTTTCAACTCAGCATATTGTGTAATTCTGTGTATACTGCACAACAGCATAAAAACCACAATAATGAGTTATGAAATGTTCAACACAGAAGTATAAACAGAGCCTTCTCAAGAAAAAACAGTGTATTTTGGAGCCATGGGGGGAAAGTAATTTGTCCTAATCAGATGGCAATTTCTTGGAGAACATCCAAAAAATTTGAAATATTAAATGTGTATCTCAGGTAAATAGTCAGCTTTTATTTCAGTGTCCAGTAGTGCTGATCTCAAAATTTCTTAGTACTTAAATTGAATTAGTACTTAAATAGAATTTTCTAATTTGGTCCAATGCTGCAATGTTCCTATATATTTGTAATTAATTTTATCAGTATATTTAAAAATTCTGTACATTTTTTGTCAACTCTTATTGGAAATCTTTAGAGTGCTTAAAATGTTCAGCATCACAGCAAGAAAATTATGAAGAAATTGTTAGAGTAACAGAGTAACAAGGGAAATTTATATATTGAATTAAAGAAATTTAGGAAATAATAAATCATTTTAAATGTGACACATGAGGGTTTAACAATGGTTTTGTGGCATCAGTATTAAACAGGATCAACTAAATCAGCTGGAACTTTCTGCAATAGTCATGTTCATTATGTGCGATATGAAAAAGATAAATTTTACTGATTGCTTTATTTTGTTTTGTTTTCTGTGTCTTTTATTGCCCATTCCATATAGCCTTTGACAAAAGCATAGGCAGAATCTACCAGCAAAAAAATCAAAGGAATGCATGATGCAGTTTTAATGGAAAATCTTATTTATGGAGAACATGCAAGATGAAGCTGTGCAAAATACACTCCAGTGAAAAACTGAAAAAGTGATTATTAATTGTTTTACAAGCACTTTTATGAGGCCTATTATTTTCCAAAAGAAAAGACCTGTTATTTAAAAAAAAATCTTATCCAACAACTTTCCTTCCATTTGAAAACATGCTACTTTCTATACTGTAACAAGAGCAGGTGTCCTGTTAGAACAGCACAGTGCTGGTATATGTTATGGCAGGTACAATGAGCAATATTCTATCATGAAAGATTACCTCCTGATGAATGATAATCACTGTAAACAGCTGGGTGCTATTTGAATGGGTGGATGGTGGTCCCACCTAGCTGACAGCCTATGCATGTGTTTTATCTCATCATACCTTTCAAATCTTGCATGGAGTCAGGCAGAGACTTGGAAGAAGCTTCAGAAAGTTATGAAGAAAGAAATGAAGAATCGCAGGCTATCGAATGATATTGCAACAAATAAAGCAAAAATACAGGCCTTTATTATTGTCTGAGTTTATCTATGACAAGGAAGACCTTTTTGAAGCTGTATTTGGGAACTAAAAAATGAACTGCTTGACACATAGAGATAACAAGAGGCTTCATCCAGATTCTCATTCTTTGGCTTGTTGAGACTGCACTGAAATATCCAGCTGAAATCTTGATAGGTGTTGTAGGAGGTTTTGAGTTTAATTTTTCAGTATTTTCAACTGCATGTAATAGATTCCACTTAAAAATTCCCTTCTTTGCGTACAGTGACAATTATGAAATAAAATTAGCTTTTATTTTTTCTTCCAATAACTGGAAAATGGGACAAGAACACAAAATTTCTGGTTCTAACGTCAATTTCTGAGAATCAAAGTTTTACAGTTTTATGCAGTCTGACTACTAAGACAAAACGTTCCAAAGTGCAAAACATAATTATTAAATATAATTTTCTTTATTTATGACCCATTTGATTGCAACAATTCACATTATTTGCATCCTTGAAACAAAATCTTGAAGCAGATGGCATCTATTTATGGGGACCAGTGTATTTTTACTTCAGGATGGAGCTTTTCACTGTATATTCTTCAGGTTATAGGGCTTTACATATGCACTCCATGGAGTGCATGATAGAATCATAGAATCATAGAATCGATTGGGTTGGAAAAGACCTCCGAGATCATCGAGTCCAACCCTTGGTCCAAATCCAGTCCATTTACTAGATCATGGCACTCAGTGCCACGTCCAATCTGCGTTTAAAAATCTCCAGGGATAGTGAATCCACCACCTCTCTGGGCAGCCCATTCCAATGCCTGATTACTCTCTCTGTAAAGAATTTTCTCCTGATATCCAACTTAAATTTCCCCTGGCAGAGCTTAAGCCCGTGCCCCCCTGTCCTATTGCTGAGTGCCTGAGAGAAGAGACCAACCCCCACCTGGCTAGAACTTCCCTTCAGGTAGTTATAGACGGTGATGAGGTCACCTCTGAGCCTCCTCTTCTCCAGGCTAAACAACCCCAGCTCCCTCAGCCTCTCCCCATAGGACTTATGCTCAAGTCCCTTCACCAGCCTCGTTGCTCTTCTCTGGACCCGCTCCAGCACCTCAATATCCTTTCTGAACTGAGGGGCCCAGAACTGAACACAATACTCAAGGTGTGGCCTCACCAACGCAGAGTACAGGGGAAGGATCACTTCCCTGCTCCTGCTGGCCATGCTATTTTTGATACAGGACAAGATCCCATTGGCCTTCTTGGCCACCTGGGCACACTGTTGGCTCATGTTGAGCTTCCTGTCAATTAGTACCCCCAGGTCCCTTTCTGCCTGGCTGCTTTCCAGCCACTCTGTGCCCAGCCTGTAGCTCTGCATGGGGTTGTTGTGGCCAAAGTGCAGGACCCGGCACTTGGCTTTATTGAACTTCATCCCATTGGAATCAGCCCATCTCTCAAGTCTATCCAGATCCCTCTGCAGAGCCCTCCTGCCTTCCAGCAGGTCGACACTCCCTCCCAATTTGGTGTCATCAGCAAATTTGCTGATGATGGACTCAATCCCCTCATCTAAATCATCAATAAAGATGTTAAACAGGACTGGACCCAACACAGACCCCTGGGGACACCACTGGTGACCGGCTGCCAGCTGGATGCAGCTCCATTCACCAGCACTCTCTGGGCCCGACCCTCCAGCCAGCTCCTAATCCAGGAGAGGATACACTTGTCCAAGCCATGGGCTACCAGCTTTTCCAGGAGTATATTATGGGAGACGGTGTCAAAGGCCTTGCTGAAGTCCAGATTGACCACATCCACAACCTTCCCCTCATCCACCAGGTGGGTCACCTGATCGTAAAAAGAGATCAAGTTGGTCAGACAGGACCTGCCCCTCCTAAACCCGTGCTGGCTGGGTCTGATCCCTTGTCCATCCTGAAGGTGCTGTGTGATTGCACTCAGGATGATCTGCTCCATAACCCTGCCAGGCACCGAGGTCAGGCTGACAGGCCTGTAGTTGCCAGGGTCCTGCTTGCAGCCTTTTTTGTGGATTGGGGTGACATTCGCCAACCTCCAATCATCTGGGACCTTCCCAGAGAGCCAGGACTGTTAGAAGATGATGGAGAGCGGTTTGGCAAGCTCTTCTGCCAGCTCCCTCATCACCCTGGGATGATACTCAACCAAGCAACTTAGTTAAACTGCTAGTATCAGTTTTAGTGACTATGAAATAATATTTCCAACAGTTAAATCCAACATGTTTAAAGTGTAAAATGCATTGGTCTAGTATATCTCTTAAAGTGAAAATCAAAGGTTTTTCTGAGTATTTCTCATTGGAATTTATATGCCGGGGCTCAAATCAATGTCTTGTTTTGTTTGGGTTTCATCACCTTTATTTTTTTTTTCAAATGTAAAAATTATATTTATGATTGACCTCTCATTTTTAACCAATCTTGTTTACAGTTATTGTGGGCACTTTTCATCATTCTGTGGAATCATGGAATCATAAGATGTTTTGTGTTGAAAGGGACCTTAAAGATCATCTAGTTCCAACCCTTTATTATGAGTAAATATGCCACCCCCCAGATCAGGTTGCTTAAGGCACCAATCCAGACTTGCCCTGAACACTTCCAGGGATGGGGCATTCACATTGTCCTGGGGCAATCTGTTCCAGTGCTTCACCACCCTCTGATTAAAGAATTTGTTTGTGATTATCTCATCTAAATATCTCTTATAGGCCAAAAGGATAAGTTTTTAAACTAAAATAACTGCTTGTCTGTGTAAAAAGTTGCTCTCCCTCTTTGTTATAAGTCCCCTTTAATTACTGGAAGCCCATAAGGACATCTCCCCAGAGCCTTCTCTTCTCCAGAGTGAATAACCCCTGCTCTCTCTGTCTTCATAGGACAGGTGCTCTACCCTCCTGCTAATCTCTGTGGCCTCACCTGCACTCACTCCAACAAGTCCAAGACTTCCTTGTGTTGAGGAACCCAGAACTGGATGCAATGCTCCAGGTGAGGACTCACCAGAGAAGAGTAGAGGGGCAGAATTACCTCCCTCAACATGCTGGTCATGTCGCTTTTGATGTATTCCCGGATCTAGCTGCCCACCTGGGCTGCCAGCACACATGTGTGTGCTGTGCCAGCACAGCTCATGTTCAGCCTTTCATCCTCAAGAATCATCAAGTCGTTCTCTCCAGGACTTCTTTCAATGACTTTTTAGAAACACAGAATCATAGAATCTCCCTCCGCTGGGAAGGAACCCACAAGGATTATCAAAGTCCAACTCCTGGACCTGCACAGGACAGCCCCAAGAATCCAACTATGTGCCTAAGAGCACTGTTCAAACACTCCTTGAGCTCTGGCAGGCTTGGGGCCACCACCACTTCCCTGGGGAGCCTGTTCCAGTGCTCAATCACCCTCTGGATGAAGAATCTTTTCCTAATACCCAGCCTAAACCAACTCTGACAGAGCTTCATGCTGTTCTCTTGGGGCCTGTTGTTGGTCACCAGAGAGCAGAGATCACTGCTGCCCCACCACTGTCCCTTGTGAGAAAGCTGCAGACCATGGTGTGGTCCCCATTCGGCCTCCTCTTCCCCAGGCTGAACAAGCCAAGTGACCTCAGCTGCTCCTCATATGGCCTCCCCTCTAGATACTTCACTATCCTCATGTTCCTCCTTTGGATGCTCTCTAATAGGTTTATATTCTTCATATGTTGTGGCACCCAAAACTGTCCCCAGGACTCGAGGACTCGACCTATATAACATGTACATATAACCTTATAAACCTCTATGAATGTTCTTCCTCAGGAAGGATTCAACAAATCGATATCAATACATTGACAAAGATATTAAAGAGAACTGATCCCAAAACTGGACTCTGAAGGACACCATTCTTCACCGACCTCCATAGAGCCATTGATCACAACTCTCTGGCTGCCTCCATCTAGCCAATTTCTTATCCACCAAATAATTCACCCTTCAGCCCAAGTCTCTCCAATTTGATGATAGGGGTATCATGTGGGACTGTGTCAAAAACCTTCTGTAATTGTTTAGGTAGATGACATCAGTCAGTCTTTCCTTGTCTACTCTTGCAAAAACTCCACCATTAGAAAGGCACCTGACTGGTCAGGCATGATTTACCCTTAGTAAAGCCATGCTGGCTGCCTTGGATCACCTCCTTGTCTTACATGTAGCTTAGCATATCTTCTAGAAGGTTCTGCTCCATGATCTTTCCAGGCACAGATGTGAGGGTCTTTTCCCTTTTACCAGCACCAGAGACTTTGTCTGACTGAGCAACTTTTCCCTTTTTCCAGTCACCAGGGACTTTGCCTGATTGACATGACTTTTCAAATATCATGGAGAGTGACTTAGCAACAAGAGGTCCCAAACTTACAGTGGGAGGGACTTCACTCATTCTACCCCCACTTGGAGTTTCAGGGACTTGAGAGACCTGGAAAGCCTGACTGCCAGGGAAGGCTGAGATGAAGAGCTTGTTGAATAACTCAGCCTTCTCCATAGCCTTTGTCACCTGTTCTTTCTCATTTATCGGGCTTGGGGGGTGAGGGTTTACACTCCCTTTACTTTCTAATCTGTGTGTTTATAGAATCCCTTCTTGTTATTTTTCACATCCCTTGTAAAGTTGTGTTTCATCTGTGCCTCAGCTTTCCTGATCTCATCCCTACACATCCTTACTGTATCCCATCCTTACTCTATCCCTGCACTTTTCCCAAGCTACATGTCCCTGCTTCCACCGGCTGTGCATTTCCTTTTTGCTTCTCTGTATGAGGAGCAAATCCTTGCTCAGCTGTGATGATTTCTGCCCTTCCTTGTTTGATTTCCTACAAACTGTGATGAAGACTCTTTCCTCAAGTGGTCTTACAGTGTTGCCAGCTCTGGTCAGCTCCTCTGTCCCTAAGGAGAGTTTTCCAGGGGATCTTATCCACCAATTCTTAACAAGTTGGAGATTTACTCTTCTGAAGTTGTATCCCCTTAAAATTATCAACAGAAAGTAGTTTAAAATAAATTTAAATATATTTAAAGCATGTTTTTCTAACAGATATCTGTTGTATTGTACTGTCTTGTCTTGTCTTGTCTTGTCTTGTCTTGTCTTGTCTTGTCTTCTATTCTATTCTATTCTATTCTATTCTATTCTATTCTTTTTTGAGCCTACTATATATAAGGGGAAAGTGAATTAACTTCTTTGTTGGTGGGCTCAATCTAGTGATTAACATACTATTTTAATTTGACATTTCCAAAAGTGAAATCTGGTCCTTTTTAAAACAAATAGAGTTAAGATTAATGTCTAACTCTGGAACTAAGACAAAAGTCTGTTTCTTTTACACACAGAAAAAAAGATAACTAGATGTGTGTAAAATATGAAAGACCTGAAACTTATTGGGGTGAGCCTTTGTCCATGGATGATTTTGTCAGCTATGTTACTTTCCTGTTCCCCACAGTCCATAAAATACTAAGAAAGTTTAAAGAGTACCAGCAACACCAATCACAGAGATCTAAATGAAAGCCATGATATCTAGTAAATGATTGGTCTTGAACTTCAGAAATTTATGTTACTAGTTGGTCTAAACTGTAGCAATGAGTGCTATGAATGCCCTAAAAAAATTCTTACTCTTAAAAGTTATCTATTACCATATTATATTTTTTTTACTTTTCTAAATGACTAAAACATAAAACCTTGCAGCAGTTTCTTTTTCTGGCCAAAACAGACTCATTCATAAGCATTTAAAAAGACCAATAAAAAAGGTAAATCCTATAGATTCTCATGAAAAAGTTCTACAAGAATTCTTGCTTTTAAACGATGAGCCTATCTGATATTATAATACATTTTAATGCTGCATAAAACATTTTAATGCTAATGAATTTCCCATTAGAATGGAGTATCTCTGTAGACAATACTCATACTACAGCACTTGCCTTCTATGGAAGCGGATGAAGTTCAGAGGGAAAAATGCATCAAAATGCACTTGATTCTTCAGGTCAAAATCCTGAGAGTTTTTTGAAGAGGTCCAGCTCATATAGATAATATCATTCATCTCCTCACTGTTTAGATCACCTTTAATAAAAAGGGTCATGGAGAAACATGTAGGTCTCTCAGATTCTCATATAAAATTGTGTCAACCCACTCAAAAGATATCTCAGCAAACTTTTACATGCTTCCTACTATGATTAAGGTTACAAAAGTTACAGTAGTAATAGTAACCATGATATATGATGATTCATAATTTCTTTGCCTGTCTTAATTTTTTTTTTTTAGTTTTGATTTGTTTGGGGGTTTTTTTTGTAAACAAAATCTGTTTTGATAATTGTACTTGTAAAATGTTCTATAAATATGTATACTTTTTAAAGTGAAACTAATGGCTCAGAGCAACAATAACATCTAGAAACTCTAATTTATCTCTTCAGAATTTTTTTGTGTGTTTTAATTTTAGCATTTTAAGCACCAGAAAGTGGAAAATCTAGAGCTGTGCTTTGAAAATGAGTTTGAATTATTTTGTTTCAAATGAATATAGACATGCAAAAAGGCTTATCTGCACAGGTGGTTTGTGTAAAGGAAGCAGAATTATACACAGTTTGACAAAAGGTCACAAAGGAATAAATGCAATTCTTTTTGAACTTGACAATAATTTATTAGAGCTTTGCTTAATTCAAGTAACAAAATGGCACACTAAAGCTTCACAATTCTCTTTTGTATACATTCATTCCACCATCTTCACTCAATTTGAAAATAAACTGTCTATAGTGAAAAAGAAGGAAGTCAGTGTTGAAAGACAGCTAGTTAACCCTTTGGGCAAAAATTTGAGGTGAAATCCCAAGACCTTACAATTCATCGTATCATCTTTTTTTTTTTTTTCTTTGTTTTTCTGAAGCCCCAGTAAGAAAATCTACATGTTCAATGGGTGTTTTGGTGCGGACTGAAAGTCTTGTATTTTTGTGTGGAAGTGGCATATAAGGCTAATCCAATGGGACAAAATTAAAGTGCTGTTTTTTGATCCACAGGAATCACTTATAGTTGTCTTGCAAAGTGTTTTTTCCCTGCTAAAGTCACATCTGATTCTCCTAAGCAGTGGCAAGAAGACACTGGCCTGTGTCTTAGAGCAAATTGCAGAAATCTTTCTCTGACTGTTTGTAATGGCTGTATACCAGCCAACGTTGACTACTTCCACTGTTGCTTATACTGTCTGATTTACTCACATGCATATAGGTTGAACTGAGCTATATCACTTTTAAGTTTGGACACAAAACAAAAGTATGCATCTAGATTTTGAAGAACCTCCAATGTGTTTGTGAGGAACTGTAAAGTTACAGACCCTCATGAAGAGATAAGTGCCATAGAGGTAAATTTGATAATATAATGTACTGTGAGCATTACAAACAAGCAAGGATTTTGGCTTGGTATACATGGACTACTTCTATATCACTCTGTAATTTAACAAGTAAATGTGTTAGAGCAGGAGTACACAGCCTCCATTCAAATGTCACTAACTGAACTAGCCACAGAAATGTCCTTAAAGTATCAGAGAGGTGGAACACCTGGGAATACAAGAAGTCCCAAAAGCTTCTGCATCAGTTTTCCTGTGTGGTCTGCATCCCATCTGTGAGCTCAAGCACAGCCTTCAGGCCAGGGTAGCACTGCCATAGGGAGCTTAAGACCATACTGGTTTTTTCATTAAGAGTGAGATGAAACAAGATGGTAGCAAAACATGAGAAGCTACCAAAGTGCATCATGTTGGTTGTGATACCAGGTTAGTACCACAGGACCAATGGTACACTGGCCATCAGTGCTCAGAGGTTGCACCACAACGTGTTTGTGAATACTGCAACTCAACTTGGGCTTATTTTTTACATTGTAGCCAGTGTAGAAAGCACAGATTCTTGCACAGATTCAATTCATCAGATGGAAAATTCAAGTTCAAACGTAATTCTTGCTTGCCCATGCCAGGAAAGAAACTGTGTGCCAATATACTTTGAAACGTTGGCTTACTAGTTCTCAGAAGAGAAGCCGATGGGACACACCATCTGCAATGCTGGGCAAGATGTCCATGGCATACTGATTCATGTCATAGCATTTGTTATCTGCCAGTTCTTAACTGATATGACTTTAACAGAACTTTTCCTGTACATTTATTATTGTCATGAAACACAGGTCGTACCACGGGAACTCTGTGGGTCTGTGCTGATAACCTTTTCCTCTGACCAAGTGGTTTTGTTCTGTTTTCTGTCTTTCAGTTGTACAGTCCTATGACAACCTTGATCTATACACTCCTATACTTTTAAGAATCCCCAATAAGGAAGCATGTCAAAAGCTGCTTGAGTATTAAAAGAGAATTGATGTTCAGCTATGAAAGTGGCTCATGTTCCTTTTACACCTCAATCATATATCGATCCTACAGATTCTCTGGAAGATTTCCTACTTTTGAAGTGTTATTTCTGACCTATGACATTAAAATTACATGTTTAACTCATTAGAATTAATGCTCCTCCCTTTCTCCTGCTTTGACATATTTCTGCTTTTTGAAGATTTGTATATATTTTTAATTCTAAACACCTCTTTCTCTCTGCTTTAAACAAATCAGCTCTCTTAAGTTCTTTGAAATACCTTTTGATGAATATTAGAACCTTCTTTGACAACTAGCTTGAGTATCCAATACAGTGTATTTAAATATTTTTAAAAATGTAATCTGAAAGCATTTCAGACCCTTTGATGATTTATTTTTTTTATTACTTTTGGGCTAATTTTCTAGTTGCTTATATGTATTGTGAAAATGAAGTGAAATAATTTCTTTCCTGTACTGTTTGGCTTTCTGGGTAGACTTCTACTACAGTTCATCTTGATACCTGATGAGGGTATCAGGTGAGGGATTGCTCTGATGAGGAGTTCTTGGGTCATTCTATGTTCAAGACAGAGCTTTAGTTGCAAGCCTTACTTGAGAAGTTCACCACCCTAACCTGTGAAGCCATGGCTTCACTGATGTTTAGTGCATTCTCTGACTGTAAATGTTGAGGGCAGGTTGGCAGCAACCTCTGTGCACAGCTTCTACTTACAGAATATGATAAAAATGTAATGTTGCTCTTTGGAAATTTTGACTTACAATTTGCTTGCTGCAGGAGAGCAGAAACCCTACAGGAATGTATTTATTATGAGTTATTTACAACTTCTTTGTGCTACTTACAGAATTCAAGCGTATAACAATAGTGGCACAGAGCAAACTGGGGTGATACAATGGAGCACACATGATTTTGAGGGATATACTGACTACACAAATTGCAAAGGGACCTTGTAAGCAGACAGCATCCGGATAACCACCTGTGGCATATTCTGTGGTGCTCTGTCATTCGGTCAGAAACACTGTGGTAACTAGACAGTGAAGAAATCTGGGAAATTAAAGTCGCCTTTGGGAGAAATTTTTCAACATAATGTATATGCAAAACACAGACAAATGATATATAAGAGTTTTTTTCCAGAGCTCAACAGCCATAATTGAAGATTGTGTTAAAAACATTTAAAGAAATCCAAATTTGTATCCCATTCATTGCAAAATTCATAATTTTAAAGAAGTTTCAACACATGGACCTGACAGTAGTTTTGAAAATATGTACGGTGAAGAGTTTCTTTTTGTTGAACCTCAACAAAAAAACTTGCCTTTCTTTCAGGTGCAAAAGTCATCTAGAAATCTGCATGAGCTGGAGATTTTGAACTCTTGAAAAGTCAGAGCCTTCAGCTTTTTTAAAATGCAAATTTAAGGAAGGAAAAGTGGTTATCCCCCATTGTACCCTTCAAAAACACTATATGAGCAATGCATTTCATTTTTTCTGAGTCACTACAGTAGGCAAAAGCCACGTCTAAATCCTTTCTGTGGACTGAGTTCCTATTTACAACATGTAAGCATCAGTGTGAAGTCTGGGATGATTTTCCCAACAGAAAAAAACACTTGGGCTTGGTTTTGACTACAATCCTTTAAATGTCACAGAGGCACACGGCATGACTTATTTCCAATAGGTACAGATAGTCACCTGATAGCAGAAATGATTCACCTCATAGAAGCAAGAAGTGAGTGGCTTTGACTTTACATATAGCATAGAGCTACAGAACTGAGAAACTCCTTTCGGTGAATGTCAGAGAGGGAGGAAGCCTGCAAAAATCGCCATAGCAAGCACAGTTCATATATTAGCTTTAGGTTCTCCCTTTCTTAGAACCATCCCTCCTCTTCTTTGTTTTGCTTTGTAGCACCCAGCTTTGTTTTGTTAATCTGGGCCCTACTATTTTTGTGGTGCTTGAAGGTGCGGCAGAGCAAACCTTTGATTTCTGCTTGCGTTCTGCTATGCTCCATCAGCTGTCACACAGAGTTGTGGTAATCACCAGGTTTCAATGGTGTGTGTCTGAAAAATAGACCAAAAGCAATGAAATCACAACAGTGTGATATCACTCATACCAGATTTGGGAATCTGCAAAAGGTTGGGCATTTGCTTTAAATTTTTAATAATTCAGTAGATTTAATGGTCTCGCTTTATTTATCCTAAGCTTCTTTTGGTCCAACCAAGGAGTAGAGATTTCCCTGCAAATCTTGCATCCTCCCTTCCTTAATTCTCCAGCACCCCATCACTTCCCAGGAAGACCTGGGGGCTGCTCACATCCTGTTGCCATGCAGCCGTGGGGATGTCCAAGCAGCACAACATCCCACAAAGACAACTGTGCAGAATGACAACTTGTAGTTTAGCACAACATCTACAGTGACATCTATGTGATCAGTCTTCCCATAGACTGTCTCTTCTTGCAAAAACCATCTTCCAGACTTCATTCCAGACTGAATGTCATTTCATGAATATTGCTTCAGGACTAACACAAGAACTTCTCCTTGCTTCAGTAAAATTGGAAAGCAGTCAATGCCTCTCCAGACAGTTGAACCACTTCCTCCTTCTTTGATTTAAATTCACTAGTTTACTCATAGTTGGGAAGATTCACCCTGGAGTTCCCTGGATCACAGAGTAAACAGGCAAATAACCACATCTTAGACAAGAATAAGGAGTTTTCCAAACACTGTGAATTATTGTTATCACAGTTCTTTTTTAGACCTCAGTTTAGAATTGTAGAAAACACAGCAATGACATTCATATTGGCTGGGCTTTGCAGCACATATATGTGAAAGACTTAAAAAAATATTAGCACTGGAAATATCCACACGGGTTTTTTTCATCTGTGATTTTCTCAAAGCTTCCAAAATGTTCTTAACTTTGCTTTACCATTTAAGCTGTTTATATTCTGCCCAGGGGAAAATAAAAAGCAAAAAACTGAAAATAGTCAAACATTTACCGATAGAAGTACTTTGCTGAAGTTTCTGTAGCAAAAAATTCAAGTATAAGTACCCTATGCCCCTCTTTATCTTCACTGTTGCCCCACAGCTGCTCCCCTAGCTTGTGGTACTCACACAGCTGCAATGTGACCTGGACCACTTCCCTAAGCTGACAGCCACAGAGTTGGTTTTAGCTAAATTATGTTTAACCTGGCTCAGCCCCAGTTCAGCTCATTACTTTGACTCTTTCCATGGAAATGAACATCCACAGATGGAGGAAATCCTACTACTCAAATCTCTGCTTCCAACCAGAGAAATCTTCATAAAACCACAACCTCAGCATCAGATTTAATTGTGTCAAAGTGAGATATTTGATGAGACATTGACTGCACTAATCAAGTAATGCTGAGGAACATACCTGAGCATAACGTATTAGTAAAAAGCATTTTCTGTGTACCACAATGAGCCTGTAAAGCAAAAGACATAGAAGTAAAATTCATTCCATTTCACAAGTGGAGAAATCTTCACACTATCCTATCAGAAGAGAGATGCTGCTCTGATAGAAGACCAAAAGAGGCATACAGAAATGAAAATGACCTGCAGATAACAAATATTGCTCCCCAGCATCTATATGAATGTTTTATTAATTAAATTCTCTATTTATTCATGCTAGAGAGTTAAAGCAAAATTGCAATCTGTTTTAGATAATTTAGTAATTTCCTACACAGAATTTCTTGGAATAAGTTTAAAGAATGATTCAAATAGTTTAATTGAAAAGATGTAGTGCAGTGTACATGATAAAGCTGTAGCAGTAAAATACATTTGTCTTGTTTGCTGTGCAAATGGTACTGTCATACCTGTGTTTTGCTGTGCTGGATGTATGGCTGACTGGGTTTAGCACCAGTGTGAACAGAAGGGGGTGGTGTTACCTTAGCTTGTGCAAGGCTGTATTCTTCCTAAGAACAGAACAAAAAAATTACCCCTAACTTCATTAGATCCACTGAGAAAAGAAGACACCTAGGAAAAGAAACAAACTGACATTGCTTACGTTAAATGAGACTTCTAAAACTCTTTATTGTCATTTGATATGGTTTTTTCTGCCCCTCCTACTCAGTATTGTGGCATTAGTTGATTAACAAAAGACACATGAAATGCAAAGAGATGTTTAGTGTATAGTTCCGCACTATTAATATACAATGCTTCAGTTTTCATGCTATTTTATTTTTGAAAATCCATTATATGCATAGCAAGACAATGTAGTCATAAGTGATACCTGATTTGGGATTCAGAAGACTCTCCGTATGCCCAGTTTGTTGGAGTGAGGTGGGAAATGAGAGAAGATGAGGCAATATCCTACATCTGTGGAAGAGAACTACAGGTACCCCGTGATCATGGTAATGTCAAGTAGCAGCTGTGCTCTAAGGAAAAATCTATTGTAGGAAGATTTTGATGAGCTAGTGATAGCAAAGGGAGCTATGCTGTGCCATTGAGACCAGGAAGCTTACTGGGAACTATTGTAGAGGAGGTCCAAACTAGAAAGATTTTTAGCTTTTGGTTGTCTCTATGTGTATGTGTGTGTGTGTGTGTGTGTATGTTTGTTTGTACATGCATGTAAGAGAGTGAAAAACCTTCTTTTCATTCTTTGGCAAAGTAGCAATTGGTCCGTGGGACTGGTTATTCAGTCAAAATCCCACACTGTACTTCATTAACATAATAATTCTTACATATACAAAATTTGTTACATAAATACATATACTCGCAGCTAGATTTTAATGAAAGGAGCAAAGATGTATGAGATAAACACATTCAGACACAAAAAGTTACTTAACTATTATATATCATTTGAGGAGAATACATTTAAAAATGATATGACAAAAAAAATCCACTGCTATTCTAAAAGCTTTTTAGAATCTAGCTAGAATTGTTAATCTAAAGATTACTTTGGAAGTTTATTTAAAAATTATGCTCTGTACTCAATTATCTTGAAGTAGTGTACAAGTAGATTGTCTTCCAAAAATTTCCTCTGGGGATAGAAAACAATTTTTTTGTAGTCATCATTTCTCAGACAGCTTACTTGTATTTTTCTGTCTCCTGCACTGCCGATAATTTTGATGCACAAAAATGTCAAGTTTTTAAAAGGTTGTATTTTTTTCCAAGGTGAAGCTAAGTGTTCCTGACATCATGCAAAGTAGTGTGAGGAGAAAAGAGAGTTTTGAAAACATGCATTTATGACTCTTTGAAACTGTGATAACCACTTGGAGTCTTGGCAGTGTATCATCACTGACCTTTTCCTGTGAGTACTCATAATTGCAGAGATATTAATTAATCAAGTTTTACTAAAATGTTTTGAAGATGTACGATTTCAGACACTCTATGTATGACATAAAATCTAACATATTGTTTACTTATCTGCAGAACAGTCTTCTTAGGGGAATATGTATGCATAGTAAAAGACTGAAAACCATAGAAGTCACAGTAGCAGCAGGTGTAGGAAGGAAAAGATACAGTCAGTATATATTTCTCTATAGTCATCCTCTTTTACACAAACATGGCATTCAGAGACAGCAGTACCATACGTACGTTGACTTTTTTCCACTGGAGTCTAAGTAGTGCTACATGCTGCCTGGAGGAAAGTCCACAGTCTCAAAAAAAAAAAAAAACAACATTCTTAAAGAACTTGGTTTGCAAGCCCAACTGGTCTTATGTTGCTTGTTGTAAAAATGTTAGGTTTGCTTGATGTTGCAAGTTAGCATAGCAAAATGTTACTGAAATCTTGGTATTGGACGAGGTAATTACTTCAATTTTTCTTATTCCCAATTTAACTGTGAAATTAAGCATGTGCTTAATTTTAAGCACATGTGTAAATCTCATTGAAATCAGTAGGATTTAGGCACATATTTAAGTGCTTTGCTGAATTGGGGCCAGTACAGAAATATGACTAATCTCATTAATAAAGGAAACAGGAGTTAGTCCAAGTTACTTAATCACAAACAGTCTTCTTATGGAGAAAGAGCTGTGCTTTTTACGCCTTCATTGTTTTACACTTTAAAAAATAAATTCAAACCAGAAAGGAAAATTCTATTTTCTATAACATAATGATGCTATAATTTGCGCAGCAACACCTTCACAATTGTTCTTTTGCTTGTTTGTGCTACTGACATTTCCCACCCCCCGGTAAGTCTGTGCTCAGTTTGGCAATTCGTTTCAAAGCTAATCCTCACAGCTCCACATCTATGATTGAAGCAACATGAGTTGAAAGCTGGCTGAGGTTTTAGACCTCAGGGTTGGGTGTTTTTTCCTCCTTGCAGAATGTCTAAAGAAGAATTAAAGCAATTTTCTTAGATTTGCTATTCAAAACTGTTCAGCTACTCAGTTTGTGTTTTTTTTCCCTGTGGATTGCAATAATAATCTTTGTACATCCTACTTAATCTGCAGGTGAGTAGTTGTGATTTGCCCATATAAATCAGGTAATGTATTTTTTTATGAATGTGAGTATAATTCTCAAGAAGTGAACATTACATAGCAACTCATAAGAATAATTTCTTCAGACTGATTCAGAAGTTTCATCCTGTGGAAATATTCATCTATTAGTGTTGAAAGACAGTAAAAAAAATACAGGGAACATAATTTCGACTAATATATAACTGCACTTTTGTTTGTTTGATTGTCTTTGTTATTATTGTTTTGTGGGGTTTTTGCTGCTTCTTTGTTTGTTTTGTTAAGGGAGAACCCAGTCAATATATAATAAAAAGTAGATGTTCAAATATCATAACTTGTTGCACACACACATACACACAAGTTGATTATTAGACTAATTTTATGGTCATAAAAATCCCCTCAAAACCCAATAAGATAAGGAAGAGGTAGAAAGCATAAAAAAGTAAGGACATCGCCAAGGAATTCAAAAGAAAGACAAGAAAAGGAAAATCTCAGCTAGAAGAAAATAAGAATTTTAATGTAAAGACAGAAGCAACATGTCCAACAGATACAAAACCAAGTTTCCTTTTAATCTCTTTTCTTGATCTAGTCTAAAAATTTTGTATGTCCTGAAGTGTAGCAGGTGGGTTTATAGGAGCTGAAACTAAAGCAATTCTCTACTTGCTTCCAAATGGTGTTTCTTTGCTCTTGCATTGCAAGCCTAGTTAAGAACTGAAGACTGGTTGATTGCTCCTTTTTACCATGACCCTCCACAGTTGTTTGTATCCTGTAGGTAACAGAGAGATAATTAATGCAATAAACTGCCACAGCAAAATTTTTTCCATCTATGGAGTTAATTAAAAATCTAATTTGTGGTGGGATGCTAGCTGCCCATTTTATTTTTTGATCTGCCTGGGGTTACTGTTATATGATGGGATGCTGGGATGTAATTGAACATACTTTCTGCAGCTTTTATATTTACTAGCCCTTTTAAGAGGAATCCTAGAGAATGAAGCATGAGGTAGTTAAGTAGGCTAGCACAGCGAGTCTTTAGTAAATACATGTTTCTCTGGTGTGGTTTACAAGTGTGATTTTGACTGAATTAATTGTAGTGCTGCTCATGGCACAAAAATTAACTGGCTGCTAGCATTTCTGTGGCAAGCATCCAGTTTCAGAAATCTATAAATTAGGTGTAAAATTTTCTCTGAACTGAAATGCTCAGATTTATTTATTCAAAACTTTGCCCTGCTTAAAAAGAAATTGGCTTAAACTTTTAGTTCCAACTGATATTCAAGATGTTATGTTTGATGTGTATTCAAATTGAGGTATAATTTACACTTTTTTGTGCCCCTTCTATATCTTTCCACAGCTCTCCACATAATTAAGTGGAGACAGAATAACCTGAAAATACATATGCAGAAATTAAGTGTGTGAAGAATAACAGAGGAACAACTTCTATTCAGGGCAGGCAGGCTCCAATGACAGAAATCTGAAACTGGGGATGAATAATCTGAATCAATTGTAACAGCTGGTCGTTTCTCTGACCATCTTAAAATTTAAGACTGGGAATATTGCCATCAGTGTTCCTGTATAGCAGAAGAGAGAGAGGCTAACAAGAAAGGTTTCAACAAATACCTCTTGTTGGTCCTTAGGTGTCTGCCTGTCCTGTGTCCTTTAGAGAAGGGAAGTTTTCTAGACAAGGAGATGAGCAGAATTTCTTATCTGCAGATATGATGACAGTGTGCACGAGTATTGCCTGGATCAGAATACTGTAGCAGAGTGTGTGACTGGGTAGGGACACTACAGTCCTTGCTCTGGCAGAACACAAAAAAAATGATTAGGTAGTCTAGTGTAGTAAAAGCACAAGCCCAATGCTAGATAGTTTTACAGTGTAAATTGCAAAGCCTGTGAAACTTTTCTTGAATAAAGATTACTGGGTTAAAAAGTGCTCTAACTCCCTGTTAGTCAGCTTTTTCGGTGTAAGAGCAGTTTGATAATACTTATTCTCAGTTACAGATGGACTAAATGATCACAATAACTTGTTTAACTGGGAAATCTTTTATCTCCTGGTTTTCATTCATGTCCGGATAGTAACCAAATAGCAACTGTCAACAAACAATGGATTCATAACTTTCGATGGCAACCAGCAAAGGAAGGCTTTTCTGATACCCATTTGGACCATAGGTGAAAGTACAACTTGAGGTGCAAAAACAAGGGTAGATTAATTAGCACACTCCACTGTAAACTCATCTAATTGCCACCAAGAAATAAATACAAGGGGCATTGTAAGGATCCAGTTGACAAACTAGGACAAGTGAATCTCAGTAGGGGGTAACTCACAGTAGGCAATAATGTGGAAATTGTGAAGTTACCTCCCAAAGATAAAATAGATGTAAAAGAAAAAAAAAATTCTGACTTTCCTGAAACTTCTGAACAATTTGTGTATCAATAGAAAGATTTAATTAGGTCTCACCACTTAGTTCTAATCAGAACCTAAAGAAAGAGGGGAAAGAAAAATAAGAGTTGCAATCATATAAAAGATATCAGGTATGTAAATTTCTATTCGCTGTTGAACTGACTCCTGAGAGTGGATTAGTTTAAATACTCTGATGTGGATTAGCTTGAATACTCCTACAGAAGTTCAGGAAGACAGGTGGCCTTAAAACAACGTATTGTATTCTCAGCTGCTGATGCAGGCGTCTGTGATGCTTAGCCTTCCCTTTTCTCTCAGCATAAATGGTTACAGAGATTAAATGGTAGTTCATAGCTTCTGTTTTTAAACTACTATTATATCTATGAGTGATTTGGGGTTTTCCAGCCTTTATAGCCCAGATGGATGGTACAGTATTGTTGGGATTGACCTTAATGAAACAATAAAATAGTGGTATTTTCAACAACTACTAACATGCTCTTGTTTCCTCTCAGTCTTCCTATCTTGGTCCATGGGCCTCTCAGAGCCAAAAGCAGTGGTGCTGTCATGCAGTCTGCAGATTTGAAAATCATGCTACTGGCTCAGATTTATTCTCTCTTTAAACAAATACTGCGTGAACAGCTGAACGTTTGGAAGGCCAGTTCTCCATGGCTCTCTCCTGTGATAGATGGTCTGGTGTCTAATCTAAGTTTTGACCTCAAATTGCAGGATTTCCCTCAGTGGAGATTAATTTGTGGCTTTTTTTTCTAACCACCTATCCATTTTTATGAAAATAACATGACTGCTTTTGTCATAATTGATTGAAATTGTAAAATATATTCCAATATTAATGATTTTGCATATGTAGCTTCATTGCACTCATTTCTACAACAGTCACTTTTTAACACAATTGTTCTGGTAAATGAATAGCTTTGTTCCAAACTTCCTGAAGACAAGACATGAATTTAATTTACAAATGATGGCAAAGAAAAGAGGGAATTAGTAAAATGTGATATAACAAGATAAGCATGAGCAGATTAATGCCTCCTGTTTGTTCTTTTAAATGATTTTTCTATTATTTTTCTTTAATGTTTGAGCAAAGGAGGAAAATGGTAAAGGACTATGCAATAGGATTTTGCATGTAGTGATTGTGGTCCTCTGTTCACCAGAAAAAAAAAACCAACAAGACAAAACAAAGCAAACCAAAACATATTTCTCCTTTTCCCAGAAAGTAAAAGGGTGAAAATTATCAGAATTCATGTTGATTCCTCTCATGCTTCCCTGATGATTGTTTTCTGGAGAGACAGACACTTCCGAAGGCATTCAGAGTCCTCTATCAATACAGGTAGATTAGATTTTTGAAAGTGTTTATTTTGCTGAGATTTTGACCATATTTTGTTTATATTCTTATCCTCTGGAAATTCTTACAGCCCAGGAGCTCAGCACCCAGGCAAATGAGCAGGCACTGGCTCGTACTATTAGTTATTAAATTTCAAACATACACATATACCCTATAATATGTTACACTGTTGTTTTTTCAGGGCATGTCTGTTTTGTTATAAACCTGAAGGCAAATAATACACAATCCCATGTCACATTTCTTCCATCTAATCTAATACAGAGCTAGAACTAGTCCTCCTGTTCCTCTTAGTGCAAAGGAAGCACCCAGGTTCCTCAGATTTCCCCATGGATAGATTGTGTGTAATTTGTACTTAGAGACCCACTCAACTGTTAATGAACACATCTAAATTCTCAAGACTCCAAGGCAAGAGCATTTTACTTCCATACGGTAAGGGATTTAATCTTTCCACTCTCATGAAGTAGACACGGCATTCATCAAACTTCCAGAAATTCCGTGTAACTGATATTTCAAACTATTTATTTTCATGCTCTGAAAAATCCCAAACAACAATTTTACTTATAGTTGGGATCAATTTCCCAGGGCACTGTAAGTCTTTTTGCCACATTTCCTTCTCTGTTTGACGGAAGAAGACACTATTTTTGATCCAAGAATCTGTTCTGAAATATATTTACCTTTCAAAGTAATTTATTAATAAATGTTTCCTAACAACTAGCATTATTAATTTTGTAAAATCATCTGTGCATCACATGATTCTGTGATCTGAGAAATTTTATCCCATTATTTTAATCTTAACTGGCAGATATAAACAGTAAAGAGTACTGCAGACCCTAATGCTTCCAGACTGGCAGAGGTACAGGTATCAAGTATTACACCTGTAATGAGTAGGAAAAAATGGCAATAAATTTGACATGACCTATACATGAGTTTTCAAGTGAAATGTACAGGCAGACTCACAAACATTTTTTTTATTTGATCGACAACAGCAAGAGGCAATACTTTTGCTGAAGTTGGTTTTTCACATTTTTTGAAAGCTATTTTACTTCTTAGTGAAAAAGAAACTTGAGGTCTATTCTCCTTGTACCCCACTTTAACTGTAGAATATGACTGGAAATATGATAGAACTGATTTTCTGTCAATGTGCTTACAAGTAGAGTGTCCTTGATAAAGTCATAAATGACACTGTAGGTGGCAGTTGTGCTTTTGCCCTCTAACCTCAGCCTGTTTTTCAGACTGAATATCAAGAAAATCAAGCCATGCAGTATTACAGGACTTTTAGGGACATAATGGCCATATGGACATTCTTTGGGCAAACATTGTACAGCAATGGAAGTGAAGCAACGTTTGTTCTGTTCTGGGAAGTATCCATTGACAGACTGCAGACAGCTCAGATAGTAAGTAAGAAACTATCAACACAAATGAAAGGAAATCCTAGAAAGAGGAAGCAGCTAATATTTCATCTTCAAAAAGTGATAAACATTCCCACGTGAAAAAGACTTTTATTCAGCTAATGAATAATTAGGGTATTCAAAACAATGATGTTTTGTTAGGCGGTTAAGATGACTGTCAACAGTTGCGTTAAGCTGACTTCCCATTTAGATCACAGTCATGAGGAGAGGTCCAATAAATTATTTTCTACCAACCCGTATAACAAATCTGTTAGAAACATGAGAGGGGAAAAACACACCCTGGCAAGAGCATCGACATTGTGAAGTCTAACTTTTTTAGCTATTGGAACTTATTTAATTAAAACATGTCCTGAGCATAAGAAATCATAGCATGACTGTCACTGAGAGAGTGTGCAAGCTGGCATACTCTGACTCATATTTTTCCTTGTTTCCAAAAATATCTAACAGACATCTATTCTAGACTGAATACACACAACAATATATTTCCTTTGTAAGATAATATCTATTTATGCTTATATTTGTATAGCATAAATATATTTATATTATGATTATAGTTATGCAAATAAAATGCCTGGATTTGAAAGAAGAATTCAAACCAGTGTAATTGGACACCATTTGTGATATAGGTAAAGACCATAGCTAATAATGCAAATATAACTATTCAGGGAGCTTTAATGCCCAGGGGTCCCCTCTGAGCAATTTAAACGTAAGAACATCCTACTATAATGAAGTTCAGCCACTTGTGGACTTGCTGGTTTGTCCCATTTCAACCACAAATCAGGAATGGAAAGGTCTCCTAGAAGGAGGGGTATGTTCAACCATTTTGAAGAACCACATGCTTCAGCCAGTGATGTTGAGAAATGTGGGGAGTGTAGACAGGGACAAAGGAGTTCTGCATCCACACCGGACTTTTAGAAAGTGAAGCAAATCCCCACGAGCAGCAAAGAGGGCTAGAGGTAAAGTGAAGTAATTGCCTGAAGCTCTGGAACGCGGCCAAACATCTGGTAGCAGCAATGTTGTCAAAGGCGGGGAGGCACATGTTGAGTTGTTTTACTGAACCAGGGAAGGGAAATTCTCTGCTGAAGAACACCTCAAGAAATATTTTTTTTTTTTATCTTAATTCTTTTTTCAATCAGAAACATCTTGTATTTGTCCTGAACAGAGTATATGTATGTTAGGAAAAAAAATCTCACGCTAAAAATTCTGGTTAATCTTTTTTATCTCTACAGCACTTCAGAGTAAGACTAATAGACATTTTAAAAGACTTTATTGTTTAATTTTTTCACTGTCTTTAGACTAATCTGAATATGTCAGAAATATAAGCCACCTCTCATTCCATTCTAATTGTTAATTTTGTTAGCCAGGATGAGTATCTTAAAATGAGATCACCCTTTTATTCAGAGAAACCTAGCAGTTAAGAGGTTAATCTGTTAAAACTCTTAATATTGTCCATATACATAATCAAATGTGTAAATGAGCAATGTTGCAATTGCATTTTATGAAATCAAAATCATGCCTAAGGTCATCTGAATAATCCTTCAGAATAACAGCTTTAAATAGAGAGATGTGTTTGTAATAAAATGCTCATTATCAGCTTCCACCCTTTGGGTAACCTGCTTTTACCCTCCAACCCACTGGTCTACCAAGCTGAGATGTCTGTGAGAGATAGTGCTTCTAGAAATGACATATCAGAGCCGGTGAATCGGTCTGGCCACTACTGAAACCTGATTTCCGGATCCCTGCTCCTGAAGCAGCCACATTCCCAGTAGCAGCAATCCACAGGGCTGTAGCACAGCCGTCATTTAAAGAGGCAGCTGATGTGGGGATAGGGGGAAGCTACTGTACCTGTAGGTTAACAGATATACAGGAAAATTCCTGGGTCCCAAGGGATTCATCTATTTAAAATGACAGTTATTATCTTCTGCCATGACATGACAATTGGTATGCTATGAACTTTGTGTCTGCCTGAAGGTTGTGCGTATTCTCTGAGCACAGCCTCTGCTGCAAGAATAATAGTCATTCTCATCAGGCATTTCTCTGACACTTAATTCCTTCATACGTGTTTGGTTCAGTGCCTCACGCTTCCTGGCCATCAAAGCACCATTTTCATTGGTGCCACGTTTGGTTCTAAATTTGAAGAAAGTGAAGCTTCTGTGATCATGGTGTGTGTCTATCTTAATGTCCTCATTTTTCTATCTTGAGCAACTTTGACAGTTGAATAAGGATTTTAAAAATAAAAAAGTTTGTTCAAGTTTCCCTATACAAGAGAGTAAGCAGGGGAGTAAAAGCATAAGTTACCCAAGGCCATCTTATGAACTCCTGTTGATGGGCATAAGAGAAGTTACATGCAAGGGGAGCCTTGTGAATACCCTAATTAGGGAAAAGCCTTAATCAGAACCTTCAATCCAACACAAGACACAAATCTCAGAAAATGAGGCTTTACTAACTCTGACTCATGGAACTATTTGTTTAACATAACTGATGGTGATAAAACTCATAGCTTATGCTGGGAAGAATACAGATTTAGCCAAACTCTTACAGCTCACTATGGAAAGCCTCCTATTTTTCTCTGTACTCGTATGACAGACTGTGCACATCCATAAGTCACATGGATGAATTAATCACATGATTCACCCAATTAAATTTACCATAATCTTTTGGACTCATAAAAGTTATTTAAACTCTTTAACACAGAGAAACATCAGCTACAATTCTGGATTTCAAGGAAATACTTGGATTGTTTTTCAATGCACATTAAATTTTCCATCATGAATTAAAATTTTGAAAGTGTAATTCAAGTTGATGGGTTAACTCATAGTCTCTCCTACAAGCCTGGGATTGAGTCTGTAGGGAACCTACTCTTGTAGGATATATGAGAGCACTACAACGCAGAAAGGAACTTACAGGGATTTTTCAAAAACAATGATATGTATGACACTCTTCATGAAAGTGTTTCAAGACAAAAATTGTGACAAGGTCTAAGAGTTATGAATAGCCTTTAAAAGTAGTTGTATTCTATCTTATGTCCTAAGAAAATCCACTCTGATGTGTACTGTAAGCGTACTGTTAGAATATATTAGTAAAACAGAAAAACGGTAATAAAATGTTAAGACTCTTCATCCATTATTGAGAGGTCTTTCCTAGAAACTTGCTCGTGTTAGAGGGTGGTGTGAGTTCAAGGGAATAAATGCTGTCTCATAAAATTCAATGCATTAATATGCAATTTAAAGTTCACCATTCTTCTTTTTGCTCAATTCACCTTTTCCTTCTCATCACACATTTTGGTGCAATAACTTATTTTTCACTTTTTCAAATATTAGAATAGAAAATATGTTCTGCTCCAATAAATGCTCCCTGAATGGGTAAAGGAGTAAAAAATTACAGGAAACCACACTGAAAATATGATAGTATTTTGAAATATAATGTATGAATTTGGAAAGAAAAATTAGAATTAAACCAGGATTAAAAAAGCATATATATGTCACATATTTACATCTATCTACGCATTTTTTACAATCTATCTAAAGACAACTGTCTCTATAACCCCCAAATTAATTCCGTTTCAACCCAAGCACTGCCATCCAAGGAGTCTATGTATGCCAGTGCTGCTATCTACAACTTTATATCATTTGAAATAAATTGCACCTTAAATTTGAAGGCAATTTTAGGTAGTTTGGTGTGCCGTACAGATCCCATTTTTGATATTTAGCATGCCTGAGATCTTTCTAACCTATGAAGTCTGCATGTCTACAAACTAGTATGAATGTGTTTGTGTTTATTACCTTTTCCCATGCACGCCTTGAAATGACTAAATTACAGGTATTTTACATGTGTTTTGTGGTAAAAGACAGATACCATCTGTTAGTATAATTTATCTTGAAACACCCTGTTTTACAAAATTACAGAAAAGCACAGCAATTTGCTCCTTTTTTTTTTTTTTAATTTCTAAGACTATGGCAAAATCTTCAAAGCCCAGAAGATGCCTTCTAGCTAAGAATCTAGCCATGTAATAAACAATTTTCATCAAAGCACTGGGTTTGTGGAAATAGAGTACAATTGTGGATTCCAAATTTTGATAATGTTCTGTACTTATTAGCTATTTAGTCTTTTGTATTTTGACCTAATTCAGCCAGCAAACACATCAACCCTTATGTAAGATTAGATATACATACACACACATACTGCAGCCCAGATCAGATTAGCTGCAATCAAGGTAATTATGTTGAATAAAATTGTTCATCTGTGCTTTGCAGCTGCCATTTGGATCTAGTGTTTCATCCCAAGTGACTGAGTTGTACATATGTTCTTCCTTAATCCTGGATAACTTAGGTTTTATTTTAATACATAATCACTTCTTTAAAACTCAAGATTGAGATTACAGTATATTTAGTTTTGCAGATAAATTAACTCCTATTTTCTTTTAATGTTTTTCCTTGGTATAATCCAAAATTCTTTAATGGAATTCTATCTGGAATTGAGGTATCCAAAATCTGAGGTAGCCATCTAGACTGCCTGCTCTCTTCCACCTCTACCAGTTATCAGAAGCTACTTCCTTACTCAATTATCATGTTCCTTCTGCAGTTAAAATTAGACTATGAACATGTTCAGAGCACTAAATACTACACAGTAGCAAAGCAGGTGCTCTTCCTGAGTTTTGCTTTTACTATCTTACAATCTAGACATAATGTGGCAGTATGAATTCTCATAAGCTCCACTAGTCGCATTTAAAGAAAAACAAATTTAAAAAACCACAACAGACCTTCCCCCCCATAAAACAATAGCTCTGGAAAGCTTTGTTTCAAAATCATTGGTAGAGTTGTCGCCCAGTTTTGCAAATATTTAAAGAGTTTGGGCTTATGGTTGTGTTTAAACTAGAATTTATAATCACAGCTTTTGATTATGATGACATCAGAGTTCTGGCAGCAGCTACTCTTCATCATATTGAAACAAAGTTGCTATCAATCCAGAAAAGCAACAGTCTGTAAGACAAGAAAGGTGAACACTAATTCTGCCTAGGATTTCAACTCTCAACATCTTCTTTGAGAAGACTTTTTCAATTGCACTGAAAAGATGCAACCCTTTATCTCATCCCTCATGACAGAAAAAAGTTTCTAAATAAAATGGCCTTGCCTTTGTGAGCTATTTTTCTTTCATGATAAGTAAACCAAGGGAAACTGGAATCTGGTGTATAGAATACGTATTAAAACTGAACTCAGTTGTCATGTTTCTAGGCACAAGAGATAGAGATGGATCAATAAATAGATTTTATTAAAACTTTTGAGATTCATCATTTGAGGTTCACCAGTCTTCACACAGAGCCAAAAAGAGATGTTGTGCTGTTAATTATGGTAGTTATCAAGAAGGAAGAAAATATTACCTTAAAAAAAACACCTCTGGATTTGAACTCCAGACTCTATGTAAGAAGGAATCCAGTTTATCCATACATTATCTTGTAAGTGTTGTAAAGTTCTTTGCAAAAGAAAGAGGAAACAGAAAGATTAGGAAGTACTAAATGAGAAGCTCATTGTTAAGCCTATTATATACAAGCTTCTGTCTTTGTGTAAGTGAAAGGGGCCATAAAGTCTGGAGCAGTCTCTGACAAGTATGGGGAGGATTTGCCTAGTTCTGCTTTTCCTTTGAAAATACCATAGTTTCTGCTTTTCCCTCAAGGAAATGATTTATGTATAAATCCACAGAGACATATACCATAGTACAGAGTTTTCTCCTCTATGTCTTTTTTATGAGTGAATATAACCATATCTAGAATTCCTGTTCAGTTACCCTAGGACTAGAATTCCTTTCTTACAACTCTGCAAAAAGCAATAGGTGTATATATAACTATACACATATATACACACGTGGGTGTATATGTACACGTATGTATATATACATATATGTAAAGAAACAGTTTTTATAGTTGACTACTCATTTACTACACCCTAACATATAACAGATGTATCTTTTTGTTGCCTTTGTTAAAGAGGTTTGGTGTGGAAGGAAAGCTGGATTGCAGTTTTGCACTATTAATCCATTCACAGTAGAGTTGTTTATACAGCATTTTCCTGTACTTGGGTTCTGTCTGCTTGGTATAAGTGAAGCTACTCAGAGTAGACTGCACAACCTCTGTGTTTTTACTGTCTTCTTTGTGCTTTTTTATTGGCTTGTTACACTGTAGGCATTGATCTCATTAATGGAAATAGGTTATTCTTTGTCTCCTTGTAAAAATCATTACTCATGTATTGAAAATACCACTTTTTATCTGTTGTACTAGGCTTACTCTCCTACATACCAGTGATTGTGCCATGTTTGACATGATCTTACTCAAACAACCTATTCTTGGACTTGGATACTAGGTAGCACAGAGCTCAACATAGGCTTTTTCCTAAAATTATTGGGCAGCCTTTGGAGCAGACATTCAAGTAACATTAGCTGTAGTCTCTCGTTTAAAGACAGTACAAGTTTGTCCACTATATACAGAATGAGTTGGATCTGTGCAGAGGTACCAATAATCTATTGTGCAACCTTGGATAAATCCCATAATCCTTCCATCTGTTTTCCTAACTATCCTCTTTAACTTGTTATTAGAACTAGCCAGGAAATGTAACATAGCTCCTAAGAAAATTTTGGATCATTTCAAAAGTTGTCACTTTGGGAAGAATAAATTAAATCTAGAATTTCTTTAGTTCTAATAGATTTCTAAACGAAATCCTCCTGTGGCTTCATTTTCTACATGATGCAACGAAGAGAACTCTGCACAAGCATTTCATGGAAAGTGCTAATTTTCTATCAAGGAATATGCAAGTGGTCATATAATCAAGGTGATATCTCAGGAATTTAACCATACAGTTTAGTAATGTGAAATTATGAACAGATTAATTCATTCAAAGGTTTCAGCAGTTCTAGAAGTTGCTTAATGTCTAAATAGACAAAGGAAAAGGTCTGTATGGTAATAAATGAATCTCTGCAAAAGACTTAGAATCAAATAAGAACACTAAAAATGGAGCAAATTTCTATGTATATGAGGCTTCAGAGGATAAAACAGCCCGGGCCTAAGCCCTCTTCCTCTCATCCTAGTGAATTAAGTGTGTGGCAGCAGGAAATGTAAAACCTTTCACATGTAGGAAATGTTTAGAAAATAAATACAGAGAGCCATATTTGCAACTGCAAATTATATGCATTTTGCCAAGTTTCCTTCGTGATTTGATAACTCTTACTGTAGCTGTCCCTGTAAATATGAGAATAAATTTTTAAATCTCCAGAGAACTGGTAAATACAGGCAGATGCACTTAACTGCTGGTGAGCAACAAAAGTCAGACTGCAGGAAACTGTGGCACTAATGTAGCTCTTGATTAATCTCTAATTACACTTTTGTCATCTTAGCAGGGAGACAAAACTATAGCAGTTCCTAAATAGGCAGGCAGCATTTTGGCACCTAGCAACCAGCAGTTCTTTCATATTAGCTGCAGTGGACTCTGTGCTGTTACCTCGAAGGTTGTTATGGATCACTGCTCTATTATTTATAGAGCAGCATTTACAGAGGCCTTCACAACAGTGTATAAATTAGCAGCTTAACAGGCCATTGCTAACTAAAAACATGGCATGAGCTGAAGCATCAAGTATGAAATTAAAATGTGACTTGGAGATAATAATGTTTGTAACACACATAGAAAGGAATGTCAATTTTTTTTCCTGTTAACCATTTCACAGGCAGATTACAATACAGTCTTTAAGAATTTTCATCTGGGTTTGTGTGAGCCTGTCTCCCTCATTTCTCATGTGCACATAATGAGTATGTATGTGAATATATAGACATATTTATGTGAATATATAGATATATATATTTATGTGTAATAAATATTTTATTTTTTGACATAGGTTTTTTAAAGATTAGTGTAAAAACCTGCCTACTTTTTTTGCAGTAGGCTAATATAGCCCAGAGGTGGATGAGTGAAAATGGTGCTAAAAGGGATCTATCTGCTAATTGGACAGCAAGCTGCAGCAACACTACAAGTGTCTTCATGAAAGGGCCTTATTAGCTATCAATCAGGTAAATAACTAACTTTCTTCCATCTTCTGTTCTTTGGTAACTTGTCAGTGAGAAGACCGACTCCAAAGACCTCACATTAGTGTCATTCAGAGTGAATCAGCTTGAAAAGTGATTAAATACAGTAAATGACTGCTGGCTACCTGCAGTTGATTCCCTGTTCAATCAACTAAAGAAAGATATAAATTAATGCTCATATATTAGGGATTTGGAATAGGAAAATAGGATTATTAACCATAGGAAAACATAAGCAGAGGAACTTTATAAAGCTTTCTTTTACAGTTCTCCCTTAAAAATCAATGCTCGGCAATAAAAGAGAGTTCTGACCTAAATCATGGTGGTTTCTGCTGATGCTTCTGCTGGACTGGGTCCCATTTTGCTTTCACCTTCTCAAACGTACCATCAGAGAAAGTCCCTGTACAGTAGGAGAGAGCTAACAGCCTGAGCAGACATAGCAGATGATGGCAAGGAAGGAACCGAGCTGCATTCACTCCCTGTGTTCACTCAGATAGCTGGTGACAGAGTCAGAAAAGGGAGGTGCATTGGGCACTCCCTTTCACAGAAATCAATAGCTAAATTTCTCTTATCTTTATTAGAGGAAGAAATGGTTTTCAGTTTTGTATCAAAAAACCCACTGCTAGATGTGTTTTATCAAGCCACCTTTCTTGACTATGCCCCTAGTTACTGGATATTTCTAGAGATTTCTTTAAAGAGCTTAGAAGTTAAATGTGATATAGCTTCCTTTTTTTTTTAGGTAATGGTATTTTATTTTCAGTTGCTAGCTTAGAAAGTCATTCCCCTCTCAAGGTTAGCCTATAGATGGCACGTAGAGATTATCCAGCAATGTTTTTTCTGATTATAATCCAAAGGTCCAGTGAAGCATCACACAGTATGCTCATGGTATAAATAAAATTAATTACTGAAAATTGGAGCTCAAAACTGCTCAGAATGCCTCAAATTACTGAACCACAGAGCTTCTCCCAGCTGGCTAGGCTGCTTGTAATCACCATCACAGAACTGAAAGTCAAGGACTTAGTGCAAGCGGGTAACTTTACTCATCTAATAAAATGTTTTCTGTTTTAAGTTGAAAACAAAAAAAACCACCCAACCAACCAACCAAAAAAGCCCCAAAGAAATAAACCAGACAAACAAAAAAAAACACAAAAGAGAGTAGATAATCTGCCCCTTGTTGGTTTCTCCTGACCAATTTTGTGAGGGATGCTGCTAGTGTTGGTTCCTCCACCAAAGCTGTAGCTGTAGCTCTGCCCCTTGAAATCTTTACTGTTTGATGACAGAGCCTTATGTGGGACTTAACACAGAATATCAGTCACAGTGTACAGATAATATATGGTTGGGCTATGTAAAGGCAGAATAAGAAGTTAGAAACCCAGCAAGAAACCCAACTTCTGAGAGATATTTTCATTGCTTTCTCCTAGATTTTCATGGGTAAAAGTTTAAATAGTAGATTGTTAGGGTTCTTTGGCTGTTTTGATTGTTTAGTTGTTTTTTATATACAAATACCTAGTGTATTTGATAAAGCAAGAACACAAGGCTGATGAAAAGAATTTTTTCCAAAATCTCCCAGCTATTGAAAAAGACCGTTAATCATCAAGATGACTTAATTCACCAGTTGATCTCTATGATGATGTTCAGAGTTGGGATCTGAGATGCATTTGAGACAGGAATTATGAACTAATAAGGCACCAAGACGCTAATCAACTGTTCTCATTGGCTAATGTGGTGTCTATCAATGTTTCAACAGCAAAAGCAAAGCAGTTGGGAAAGTGTGGGTCCTGCAGCTGAATCTCTGTGTCATTACATTTGCAAGTTAAACCAAGCCCCATGTGAGAGAGCTCTGCTTAGACACAAATTTCCCTCAACTTTCGTCTGACCATGGGGTCTTATTCTATGTTGCAATTAATTGTAGCAATTGGGAAGGAAATTACTTTTACCAGTGAGCATATAATCCTATTGATTGTAAATTTCTAACTTAATTTTTTAGACTTCAAGTCATAAGTGTTTTAAAGCTGAATATCTGCACCACGGAAAGTTCCTGTAGAAATGTGCCTTGCAATTCAAAAAACTGCAATATGCAATCAAAATAAGGAAAGCAAAAGAAAAATATAAATTTCTGTAAACTCACAGTCATTTTTCTTATTACATGATTTTGCAGCTCTACATAATTAAGGTTCTTAATACATTTTAAGTATTCATGTCCATACCTTAATGTATTTGATTTTTTAAAGTACTATTGTAACCCAGAAGGATTTACAGTTTCCCGTTCATTTAAAGAACCCCAAAACATCCAGAAAAGCCTGAATGAAGTTTTCCAGCTGAAATCCATACATATTTCTAATATAATATTTTCAATCTAAACCCTCTGTTAAATTATCAATAAATTAAGTTATTTTTAAATTTTTTTTCTTGGACTGTAAGACTTATTCAGTGGTTGTTTCAGCAAAAGAAAGCTACATTTTTTACACTCAGTATAGAAGAAATTAAAAATAATTGGAGTTAAAAAATTACTTTGAGACGGTAAACACATCACAAATGAAATTAAAAACATATATTGTCAATTACCTCTGATGACACAATTTTAAGCAACTTGTTTAAAGATAACCCCTTGGTTTTAATGAATCACTTTGAAGGGTATTTTTAAACGAAATGTCTCTCTCTGGTGAGTAATTTAGAATAAATAAATCCATACTTGTATCAATTAAAAAAATAAAGTCCTTTTATAAGCCTATTCGATTTATTAGACATGGATATTTAAGGATTAGAAAGAACTCTTGACACTAAGGTTTAGGGTTATTAGGCAGATCACTGGAGCTTTGAAACAGTAAATCTGTGCAAGACAGCTTCAGCTGATGACTTCAATCAGGAAATTTGTTTACCAATCATTATAAATTTAATTTCATAAAATATATAGACTCAAAGAATCTATATTATATCTAAATTAATCTTTAGTTTCTGCTCTGTGTTTTGTTAGCATTCAATAGATATTTCATAATAGTAGCTTTCCTTGCATTTTAAATGTTAGAAATTAAGCCCATCCTTTTATTTAAAAAAAAAAAAAGACACATGAAAAGGCTCATCTTTTTTGAATTCAGCTTAAATTACGAAAATATGATCCCTATAAATCTGTGAAATGACAGAGTTCAAAAGTGTAATATTGATTGAAATAGAAGCTTCTTCTATATCTTTAGAAAATAAAAAATAATGTTTCTGTGGGAGTGTTCAACCGTATTAATGATATACAATTAGAAATGTATGAATTGCATATAATCATAAAAAATAATTGTGCTGATATTCCCTATTTATGACAGGTAGGAAAATAGCAGCTTTCTATTTTTTTTTTAATTTCTGTTTTGTGACTATTAGGTGAATCTAAGGTTTGTTATGTTATTTTATTACATGCATAAAACTTCTCAAGTAATTGATTCATCCTGAAACAGCTCAACATTTCATATAAGGAAAACAATATACTGAGCTTTAGATATCAGAACTTGAAAAGTACGTGTAATTAAATGTATACATGTGTACATTTGAAATTTGATGTCATTGGTTTTATATTTCCATTTGCTTAAAGCAGTTTCTGCTTTCTGTATGTACCTCTTTTAAAAGTTGTGTTTTCTACTTCTATAGCATTTGTAATAGAAAATTCTCTCTGCATAAACTTTCAACATAAATATTTTGTTATACTATTTTATTTCTGTGTGTATATACTAGTATACATATGAATTGTACACAAAATGAAGAATGCATTTGTTCTATGCTTCATATTTTTGATAGAATGAGTCCTATCTGCCATTTTCCGTTTAAAAAAAAAGGAAAATATTACATCCAGAAATGAGATTGAAAAAATTGGAAGTGTTTTGACTTTTTATTTTGAAAGCTTTGTGCAAAACAATACTTGACTGATGTGGGAAAAAAATTTAACCAAAAATTTGTGCTATTTTAGAGCTCTCTGTAAAGGTTTTTACATGGGAACTGGGGAATTCTGTTAAAAGAAATAAGCTGTAGTGAAAGTATTGCCAAGAAATCATGGTATTCTAAGCACATGTGGAAAGTTAAGCATGTAGTGAAAAATTTTCACTAAAGGTGGAGCTGGGTGACTTTTAAGCCAACTTTTCTTTTCCTTTTCGTATATCTTTAGATCCACTGATTCCTTAAATTAATTCATTTAAAATACATTATGATCTTGTATATTTTTAGAATAAGAGTGCTTAAGGCCCTAAAGTTCACAATTATATCTGATCAAATAGCTAGCAAACAAATATGAGCCATAAATCAAAAAATCTGACTGTGAAAGCTTTTGTCATAATGCAAAAAAGGATTTTGTCAGACTATAAAGTGAACACATAAAACAAAAGAAAACGTTATTTAAGACTTCTATCAGCAGGAGCATTTTTTTATTTGTGTTTTTCTTCTTGCAGCATAAGTAAAATAAAACCCATTCCATTAGATTTGGAGTCATTGGCATATCAAAACAGAAATTTTACTTTCTGTTCTTAGATGCAGAGCACATACAATTTCCTGTGCTGGTAGATTTTCTCTATTAAAGTTAAAATTTACCCCACTTGCTCGCTGTAAATAATTAATAGGCAGAAAAATTAAACCATACACAATGACACAGGAAGTGTGAACATGCTTTAAAAAAAGGGTAAATAATTCTTAGAAGATCTGTCCTCACCTATACATGGCATATTCCAGGTCACTATTGTATTTAAAAAAGTGGAAAATTCTCAAAGTCATAAAGTGTTACTGAGACTCTGCACATTCTGAAAGCAAAAGGAATTCTCTCAATGCTTGCAGGATTGTTTTTGGTTAGTTTAGTTTTTGAATGCACTAGAAATGGCTATTAGTGAAGAATTATCGTTTTTCTCCATATGGTGTGGTTACTTTATGATAAACAAAGGCTTTCATATTGTAATAAAAATGTTGTTTCCTGTGCTTTTGTAACACCGAGAATTCCAGAAGACCTAGATCCCAATGTCAGTATGTTCCTTCATAAGTGTGCATAGATCTGCTTGGAAGAAAAGTAGACAAGTGCATTTTTTGTTGCTGAAGACTTTCGTTGTGAAAGATGACTTTAGGAATACTATTTCTGTAAATATATGTTCAATCTGTAGACAAGGTATAAATTAAAAAAAGGGAAAAATACAAAAGTAAAAAAAAAGATACTATTTTAAAATTTCAAAACTATTTTTCTACTTAACTGTTCACTTCAAAAATTCTTATAATTTTATCTACTAAAAATTTTAAAATTCCTTAAGTGAAATGGAATATTTATTTCCAGTCAAAAGGACTGGTGTTTCTGGCAAGAACCAGTTTTATATATGATTAGTCCCTCTGACTTCAGTGGACCTACAGATCTAAGTGTAAGGCTAAGTTTTTGTCTGCTCACAGCCTAATTGATAACATTAAGGACTACAGATGGAGTTGCTTACTGTGTTTAATTTGTGTAGATATGGTATCTTGTTTCTTCTTTTCACATTCATTAAATGTCTTCCAAAGGATTTATTTTACATCTGCTCCTCTGTTAGTCTGCAGTCAGTGGTTTTCTTACTGCTGCAGATGAAATCTCAGAAGTGAAGCTCTGAAAGACAGTGCTGTTTTTGCAGAGAAAAAAGAAACAGATGACAATAGAACTATCACACACACAAATGTCTCTCTTTTATCATTCTAATCAAACCTGATTTTCATTTTTGTAAGTGTAACTCTAACACTCCACCTGGGAATACCTGGTCATTGCAGCTGAACCCGGCATGACAGCATATGCATGGTTGGGCTTGTCTGAACTCCAAGGGATAGAGCTTTGGCTGGTATAATTAAGGATTGTTGCATACAAACGCAGTGGACCTACACTGATTTACACCAGGTCACAGGTTGGTTCTGTGCCTTGATTTACTGCAGCCAGTTTGAACCCATTAGACTTATGCCAGTATAAACCTGAGGAAACCCAGTGGTGAATCAAGCCCCAAAAGAAAGAAATCTTTAGATAACTACTTAACAGCTGTGGAAATATTGTCTGGCTCTTGTAGGGCTTCATTACCACATGTGATGAGAATGCTGATTTATGGAGACAAGTAAACAAATCTCAGCAGAAAGGGTGTCACAGAGAAAAAGAGGAAACATATCCAGTACATGAACAGACAGTATCAAGCACTGTATTTGCTTTCACTGTCTGAGCCAGATTAAGATTTAATGTAAGACATTTCTAACTAATACTTTGGATTTAAAGGCAAATGAAAGAAGCAACACAAAACCCTATAGCCTGTTGATATAAAGGGCCATGGGCAAGGAGGATCCTTGTACTTGGTTCATTCAATGACTCATCATGTAACACTGGGCTCGTCATTTGGCTCTTTCTTGCCTCAGTGAATTCAGCTAGAGATTAGGATGAAAAACATACGTTCATATTGGAAAACAGATGATTTATAACAATGCTTCCTTGAGTAAATACATTACAAAGAAGTAGTAAACCCATAAATTTTACAGATACAATCATAAACAATAGAGTCGAGGTCCGTAACAACCTCAATTTCTCCTTTCTTCTTCAGGTTGCTTTTTTGTCTTCCTGCATTACTCTCACCATAAAACCATGCACATTCATAACAGATCAGCAAATGAGGGTAATGTTGTTACTTTCTGAATTTGTGGTCTGGTAAGAGGTGCGAGAGTAAAAGCAGAATCCCACTCCTTCCATAAATCAGTGAAGACAATGATGGCAGTTATATCTACTCCAATATCAAAAGTGAGTTTTACAGAAATTGTTTTGGACAGCTGTCTGGAGCTAGCAATTTCAGCTGCTGATGATGCATGCACAGGTGTGTGCTGGAGATGTAGAACAAAACCTGTTCACAATCTGGTTTTCAAACATAAGTATGTTTTGTACTTTCCCAAGTGAGCACGTGGCCCACAAACTGTCTTGTAGTGAAGGTCATTTTATTCAGTAGTGAATTATGTGCTCCTCATCTTAAATTGCTTGCATGGTTAAAAAAAAAAAAAACACACAAAAACAAACAAAAAACCCCTGTCAAACCTCTATGAAGATCAAAATCAAACACTAGGAAAAAGAAATGGATAAAAGTCTCAACAGCTTTTATTGTTTTAATTTTACATTTTAATGATTTGAACTGATCTCCTCACTATTGTTTTATTTATCAAAATCATCATGAAAGCTTTGACTATGAACAACAAAAATATACAAGCGTTCTGCCAGTCTATCAGACAAAAGATCTAAAGATATTTTGGCAGACTGTCCGCATACAGGGCTAATGGGGTAAGAAATGTGAAATGACGGAAAGGTTATGAAATACAGTGAAAAAACACACCTCCCATAAGAATTAGGATTCTTTCAAAGTTCAGATGTCAGCCAATTAAATCCAATGTTTAAATGCTGAGACAAAAAGCCACAAAGATCTCAATGCTATCTCATCAGAAGAAGGGTTTTTTTACTCCCCTGCTGGCAGCTTGTAGATGCAAAAGGTCTGGATATAGAGAAGTATGCAAGTAAAGCAACAGCTAAGGAGTCTCAATCAGATAAAGTGAAATCTGTGACAGATAGCTCTCTTACACAGGAGTCACACAAGCCTTGCTTGTCTTTCTCACGGGAATGATCCACCACTATTACGGTATCTCCAATGCGGCCACTAACATGCAGTTTTAACTCATTCACAGTTTGAAACAAGATCATGCTTACAGTGAAAAGCTGAAGTCTTAAGTAGCATGGAAACTCAGTTCAGCTTTCCTTATCACTTCTCTTCTACAGCTTTAATCAGGTGTTTTATTTATTGGGGGCTCAAAAAAATAGTGAATAGCCATTCATTTCCTCTGTCCCTATCCCCTTTGTATGTTTGACGCTACATAAACACGTCTGCAAGATATCTTCAAATAGATGTTTGAAAAATATTTTTCTATAAGTTAAAATAAGTTGCACTTTCATGTTATAAATTACACCGTTTGCACAGATGTTGAAACAAAGAATACTTAAAATTAGTCTTTGTATGCATTAAAATGCATTTATAGTACAATAAGAGGGATCAATATAATTTCTTAACATGTTTTCCACATAAAATCAAATCATTAGATATTCCTTTCAGCTTTGAACAGAAAAAAAGAACGAAAATGAAAAACCAATTTCAGAAAAATTTCACTTGTCTTCAACATATCAGTAAAATGTAATAAAGATACCTGGAAATTTCATGAAAAGCTACAGAGGAGGATACATTTTGTAGAAAAAATTCAGGAATTTTTATATTAAATGAGCAAAGTTCAGGAAACTAAAGGAAAAATTTGCATATTGGGCCAGGGAATAGGATGCTTACACTAATGATAGGAGGCACATAAGCAATCTACACTATCAGAGTAAAAGACTGCCATTATTTTTTCTGGAAAATCACTTTAGGTAGAAAGTGATGCAAAGTGTAAAAGGCATCCAGGAAAGGATGTTTTCAGCAAGTGAATATTAAACTGAACTTAAATCAGGTTCTTAAAAGAAAATATCTAATGTTACAAACATGACCAAAGAGGAGGGAAAGATATGAATTATGAACATGAGATTCCTCTTGACTCCATTTTTACTAATCTGTGCTTGGATTCTGATTCTGTCTTCAGATATATTCTTTTTTTTCTTTCCTAATTAGAGGAACTTTTTTCTTAACTGAAACAAATGATCTGTACTCTAAATGTGGCCCTGCATGTATCAAAATAAGTGATCTATCTTTCAGACATTGTGCATGCGCAAGTGTTCTTATCAGGGTTACTTTACTGTGAATTTTGAATATTAGTTAAGTAAAACGTGTAATGTCTTTTAATTTAAAGTTGCCATTTACCTGCAAAGAACCTGAAAAAGTGAATATTGTGAAATAAGCAAGTGCCACTAAAAGCACCAATAGTATTACAGATTATGGAAAATTCTTATACTTTTCTGAAGTTGGAATGGCGCTACATATTAATTGTAAGGTTAAAAATGTCTGGTCTTCACTGAAAGGTATATTTATTAACAAATTCAGATTTCTTTTTATTCCCTGGAACTCTTACAAATGCACAAGACGCAGTCTCAATACATTCAGGAGCTGCTTCAAAACAGATTATTGATATTCTGACCCACAGCTCTCTTGGAGGATATTGAGTATCAGCTGCCTCAAAGGTTGGCGCCAACCTTCCTCTTCTATGCACCACAAACCAGAATTAATTGCAAATCAATCAAACAAGCTACAACTGATCAGTAAACCAATTAGTAATTTTAGCTGTTCATCCTGTCTTCATTTACTAAGGGGAAAAATATGGGATGAAGGAAAGTGATTTCTAGTTAACATTTACGATTTTTTTCCACTCTGGTAACAAGGATGTCCTTGTAAAAACATTTCAAATAGGGACATATCCAAGCTAGTTCATTACATTCTTGAAACGCAGTTTCATTACATTCTTCTTATGGTTCTTTAGTTCTTTTTCCTCCTTACGGGTTTTATGGTCTTTTTTTTTTTGGTTGGTTGCTTCTTTTGAGGATCTTTTTTGGCCTGTATTCCTTTGGATAACAGGTAAAAGATCATTGGCCTTTTGATGTTCTGGTTCCTCTGCATTTTTCCTTAATCCATATTTGAGAAAAACAAGAACAGTGTGAATTGCGTGTACATAATCTCCACAGCATGTGAAATTTTCTCCTAGTTGTACAGAAGTGTGACTACAACCAAGACAGAGAGAAGTCCTATTAAACACTGGCAGTTATTCTTGATTCACATAAGGACATTAGGAAATATCTTGTACTGTACTGACCTCTTTGTTGTACACCTTCCTTGGGCCACGAGTATGTTTTCTACAAAATATTCAAAAACAGCCCTTCATTGGAGCTCTTACAGACCACGTTCTTCATCCTTTGGTGAAACTCCATGCAATCCTGAAGGTTTAGCTTCCTGGTCTTCTGTGCCATATTTAACCAAATATTTATACATTGCAAGTTCTGCAAAGAACATTTCAGAATTTCTTCTGCTTCTGATTATTCAAATCTGAGCTGTATATTGAGGCTGATTTGTGTTTGAAGTTGAAATCAAGAAAAATGCGAAAACACATATTTTGAATTTGCAGAAGCAGGTAGAATTTGACTTTTGCAAGTGTAAATGTGAACGTGACACTTCAAAAAAATATGTGTAGACACAACAGTTATATTATTTATTTTATCTATAACCTGAAATAATCTCTAATTCAATACATGATTTGACCACATATGTGGGAAGATAGTAGGAAGAAACCACTGACTTTTTAAATATATATTACTATATTACCTTGTAAAAGGTATGATAATAATATAATAACTAATATAACTGGTAAGGGTCAGATTTTTAAATGTATTTTACTATGGAATTAAAACAGCAATAGAAGTAGCTAGAGAGATTCTCTAGATAACTTGAAATCTAAGGGACAAGTGTCGTTCCAGCTATCTGTGTTAAGGTAGTTACACCAGGGGCTTAGTCTTGAGGCTTTCTTCTGCTGACACTGGAGTAAACTTTTGCATTCAAATTTTCCATGAGTAAGTCCTCATGGCCCTTACTGAGCAAGATGGTAAGGTCACTGTTTCTGAATCTACTCAGAACATTCAGAGTGCAAAAACCTACTCCCATGTCCATTACCTCTCACTGGATTACATTGTCCTGACTCTCACTGGATTACTACATTGCTACTTTCTGTTTCTAAAATGGGAGGAGTCTGTGGCCACCTCTGGAGAATTTGTGATTATACTCTAAAAAGGCAGCTTTTGTTTTTCAGTTTCTACTCTTTACTGCAAATGAAAGGGAAAAAGAAATTGAAATCTGCATCTTCCATGCTCTAAATAATCATCCTGGCTCTTCTGAATTTTAGATGAATTTATTAAAATTTTTGTGTGGCTTAAGAGGGAATTTCCTATGAAATTATTTTTTCTAATAATCTATATAGCACTGGAGTGTAAGTTCTTTGCAGATTAAATAAGGTAACATTGCATGTCACATCTCTGCTGACTTAATCTTTCTCATTTTACCAAAGTAGTTGATTCCATGGAAAATCCATTGTAAGCGGTCAAAACACAGCAGATTACGTTTCATGTACATTTCAAATTCTGTCTTTGTTTATTGTGAAGAAATAAAGTTACATGAAAAAAGAAAGTGCTTTGACTGAAGAAGTCAAAGATTAAAAAAAAGTAATTCTCACACCAGCTGCATTTTAACATCTCAAAAATAAGTTCCTGTAACATCAAAATACATATACAAGATTCTTGAAGGTCCTCCAAAGATATTTAGGACATTTCTTTTGCAGCATATAGGTATCCAAGAAATTAAATGTCTAGAATTGCCAATTACTAGAAGATTATTTAGTAGGCCTTTTTAATTTTTTAAAAAGTGTAGTTATTTTCTTCATAGATTGTTTATTAAATTTTGTTTCTGCTTGATAAAACAAAGAAACTTTACCCAGAAATAAAACAAGTTTCAGCACATGTTCTGGTCTCATAATGAAAAAGAAAAGACACACATATTTTTCATGGAAACAATATCTTCTGTATGAGACTGTTTATTACCGAAAAAGTTGTAAACTGAACTCCAAGAGCCTGACTGATTGTGACAGCAGCTTCTTTCATCAGCTCATTGAAATTAAATTTCTTTCAGTTGTTCTAATTAAGACCAATGGGAGTTCTGGAATTCACCAAAGATGTTTCAAGTTGCTCTCTTGCTTAGGTGTGGGTGCTATCAGCTTCTAATTTATTCAACAAATAGTTTAGTCTAACTTGAGAAAAACTACTTTCTTAGGTTGCCCTTTCAAGAAGTGCTTGTAACGATACCTTCTTATGAGTACTTCTTAATAGAGAGCACTGCAGTTAGAGATGAAAAGGATAAAATTTCTGGTGAAAGATTAATACGTGGTGGGAGCAATTCTGACAATGTGAATACAGAAATGTTTGTTACTGAACATGCAGTCACTAAGGACTCTCAGCAAGCACTGTTTGCCTTCAATAATGACTACACTTTTCTATTACAGATCTGGAACATACCCAACATGGGGACATCACCACTTTCAGTTCTGGATCCTGCAGGAGTCGTTCATAGTTTATACGTGGGATCATAGATAAGATTGCATTAGAAAGGAGCCCAAAACAAGTGTGGGAAACATCCTGGCTGCGGTTATGGAAATCCCACACAAGGAAGATATCTGATCTCCACATGCCCTGTTGTTTTTTTTTTTTCACGGCAGTACCCTATCCTTTCTGATGACACTTATTCCAAAGGGCTGCCTTTAAAATGTGGTCAAATGAGGAGAGCCCAGTCTTTTGTCTCACTGTATGGCAGATCCAGCCATAGGATGGCAGAAGCTGGCTTAGTTCCTGTCAGTGCAGTTCACAGAACCATAGTGTATCCTGCACCTCTGGTCCGCTGAGTCTCCAGGGTAGGAACTTGGCTGCATTTTTGTGTGAGCTCTTCTTCACTAAACACTCACAGTGATGTCTGAAAAGTGAGAAAATACTGCAAAATTCCACAGCAGAGGCTCGCCCAAGGTTACTGTGTATGATGCATCTGCTATATAATTGTAATTTTTACAGCTAATAATAGCTGTAATGACAGTTCTTCCATGCTCAGAGTTAAATCTCATTATTAGATATGTGCCTATAAATTTAAGACTTTCTTCTTAAATGGATTTCAAGCACATTAGGAAGTTATAAATTAAGCACTACTACATTTGAGAGAAAACTTTAGTGTTGAAGTTTTATTGTAAAGTGTTCAAAGTCTCCTAATTTTGTCTTCATTGCTATGAAACAAATGGTTGTAGAATCATAAGTCATTTTGGATAGTCTTTTATATGGTGTCATTCAGAGAATGATGTATTATTTGACTTTCATTGAAGAAGTGAAAAAAATTCCTGAAATAAAAGTTATATAGTGGGTTGGTTATTTTTAACTTGGGAGATAAATGGGCCATTTAACTGAAAGACGCATGCATTGTGTTTCATCTTTTTGATCTAATTATTACAGAGAGAAGGTGGAGGGTTTAAAAATTTACAAAGAGAAACTTGTCTTGTGCTTCAAATGTACTTGCAGTAACAACGAATTTGATTCAACATGATGTACTCGGGCAACTTGAATGGGGAAAGTTTTTAATATATTTGCCTGTATTCTTGTTGTTAAGATCAGCTTATGTAGGACAAGGACATATACTCTTGATACACTTAATCCTTCTTGTAATATTTCATGCAATTCTTATTCTTATAGGGACTATGCAAAGGAGGGATAATTTATGATGATTGCGAGGCTAATTCCCACAATCCAGGTTCTCTTCCCAGAATTTCCTAGTCTAGGGTTCTTGCGTGATCTTGAGTAAACATATCTATGTCTGTGTCTTCTGCTTGGGTCTTGGTGCTTCTCAGTGTTGTCTTCCTGCAGTTTTTATCTCTGGATTATCATTGACCCTGCAATTGTCCTCACTTTTGCAGATCTGCACCTGAGAGCACTGCAATGTGTTTTGCTCTTCCTGAATTTCTGTAGAATTGTAAACCTGGAGGTCCCTGTTTCTGAACAGTGTATTTGTGCACTGTTGCTGAGCAAAGCTGTGAGTGTACCACTTGGTGCCAGAGGCAGCCCAGGCATGCACCTGCACTTGGATAAGGCATACCAGTGGGCAGGAGAAGGTGAGACCCATAGTGTTTGGACACATTGCATAACTCCACTTCTTGTTGCCTGATTTTACAGGTAGATCCCAGAAGAGAGGAAGAGTAGTTGTTCTCGTAAACGCTGGGGTCAGTGACTGTCTTCTGTCCCACAAGAAATTGCCATGGCATCTATACCTAAATTTCCTTGCACCATAAAATAGGTGATCTTGCCCGTAAATGATATTGGGAACAAGCCTCAACTTCAATCATCATTTAGAGCTTATCCAGGTATAAGCAGCAACTGTGCCAGGCTAAAACTCTGACAGAAGGCTTACTAGCATTTAACTCCTATGGGAATGGGCTGAGCTCAAGCCCAAGACCTATTTAGTTTACTAAAGCAGGCAGAAAACCAGCTACTGCAGCAGGGGAGGGGGACACGTGAGCTACCAGCATATGAGCAGATGAGTGGGGAAGAACAGATGAGTAGAGACCTCCACATTTGGACTTAGCACGATAGCACTACTGACAATGATAATAAAATGTATATTTATCCCAATCTGTGTCAAATCCTCATAATAATTTATGTATATTTACAATAACCAAATTATATGACTGGTATGCTTGGAGTTTGATATGATCTGGTATGGATTATGATTGAATTTTGCAGCAGCCACTCAGAATTGGCTTGTCATCTCAAAACAATAGCCAATCTTCATAAATATTATAAATACTTTTTCCCTGCTCCCAAAATTGTCTGTTCCTTTTCCTATCTTTTTCCCCACATATACATTCTCTGTGAGGCACTTCCCAACCGAAAATCCTTCAGAAGTGCCTCTTTAACATGATTCCCTGAAGAGGTCAATTCCTTCTCCACCCATACCTGCGTTGATAAAAAGGGACTCCTGTGCTCTAGTTGGCATTCTTTTCCCAAAGTGAGAGAACAAGTGACCCAGATCACAGAGGCATTACCGTCCTCATAGGAAGGTTATATATGTATACATACATATGGATTAACATGGAGACAGCTTTTTTCAGCAATAGGGTGAAAGAAATTTTAAAGTGACAAAATTCTTCAAGGCAACTTCACAAATACTGAAAATTTCCAGACTTACTGGTCCTGTCACATTTAATTTAACTGATGACATAAACACTAGGCATGGTTACACAGAATTATTTTATTTTTTTTATGAACCACAATTCTTTTTTCAGTTATACTCTTAGTACTTTCAATTGCCTTGTGAACTGAAGTAAAATGCATCATTAATCTCGGAAAAGCACCTTGTGTTTAATTATTTAGACATGTAGGGATATTAGGCCTCCTAAGACAGAAGTTCCTTTAAAGTAACATCATTTTAATTTGCATTTATTTTCTCCTATTCTTTCTTTATATTGTCAGATTTTGAAGGTTTTTGCAATCATATTTTTTTACTATTTTGCATTATTATTAAATTCATATTTGGTCTTAAAAAGTCCTTCTAATGGAATGTATTTTTAGGGCACTTAATGTAAACTCCCAAAAGAAATTTAGCCTTTTCTCTAATACATGATATCGTTTTTCCTACCCAGTGCAAAGTGAAATCTTAAATAGTTTTACATATTCAGTAATATAAAAATGTCTATTATTTTAAAGAGTGGAATAAACTGAAGAAGTTTTCTAAACTTCTTTCATCTACCATGAAGAGATAACAATCACATCACTGAATTTGTTCGGAATTCATCCAATAGTTTCCACAATTCTCACAAAAATATTAATCGATGAAACTGAAATAGTTCCTGGTGATTAGTATATTCACTTAAAACTATTTCAAATTTAAAACTATTTCACATTTTCAAAGTAAAAGATATTTCTTAGTACTTTTCCCTTGGTATTCAGGTTTAAAAATTATAATGAGGAAGAAGGATTTTACTCTCCAGGATTTAAGAGAAAGTATTTTTAAATGGATGGAAATATTATGACCCGATTGTAATCGTTTTCATCTGATCAATTCTTGAAACAAACAAACAAACCAACAAACAAGAGTATCAAGCTTTTCAGGTCAATTTATCAGAAAATATTGCTGGTTCATTCATAAGGACTACAGGTCTAAAATTTGCTATAATAATTACTTGATAGAGAGCTGGTAAACTTCAGGGACGTTCTCCACTGTGATGTCTCAGAGCTGACAGGGTACCAGTATGCTAGATTAAGTGGCATGAAAAGTTGAAGAGGTATTCAATTAAAGGAGGATTGAAAAACTGTTATACAATTAATGCTTGTTGACATGAGAGTGATTTTGTCTTTTTTTTTCTCCTTTAAATATGGTCCATCAAACAAATATTATACTCTTTTTTGATAAGATTCTAGTTTGGTTGATAAAGATAACCACACAGATGTAATACATCTAGACTTTTAACAGTTTTTTATTAATATCATATGACATTCTGCTGGAGACACTAGCACTATGCAGTATCAATAAAACACATATTAAAAGTTGGCTATCAAATGGTTTTCAAAAAGTATTTGTCAAAGGAGAATCACTGTCAAATGTGGATCTTGCAGTGGGATTCTATGAAGACCCAGTGCTACTCAACGTTTTAACAAATGATCTGCAAGTAAATGTAAAATCACTGCTCTTAAAATTTGAAGATGACAAAAAATAATAGACTTTTAATATTGATGAGTACAGGCAGCCATAATTAGTCATCAAGTAAACTGGGACATCTCCTCCAGAATGTGTTTTAAGACAACTAAGTATAAAATAATATTCCAATGAATAATGAGCACAGGCAGCATCTTCAGGACATAAACTTTTGTTCTAAGAAAATTGCGACTTATGGTAGATGAGACCTGAACACGACCCTAATAAGATTTAATTCTTGGATACCCACATGAAAAAAGGTAACTAATAGGAGGAGGAAAGGGATATTACCTCTCATCTCTGAGATCACAAATGATATTCAGTCTAGGCTGATGTAATATTGTGAGAAGATCTTGAAATCTTACAGAGAATAGAGAAAAGATTATTTACAGAGAAGATACTGTAGAAGAGAAGAACTCCAAGAACTCTGTTTAGATTCTCAGAATGAAGATTGAATAGTAGTTTAATTACAGGGTAATCTTAAGCTAGGTGGCAGAAGCACAATAAAAACCAGTAACTAGAAGCTGAAACCAGACATGTAACGTAGAAAGAAAGCCATAAGGGTAAAAAATACTTCAACCATTTGAAAATTGGAGTGATGGACTTTCCATCTCTTGAGTTTTTCATTGAAGTCTGATGGGTTTATTGAATTTTCTCTCACTTCAGTGGATAGTAGATTGTATTACAAAATAAATATTAGACTGTTATTTATCATGTGTTCATTCCACAAAACCCATGACAATTACACCCATTAGGTCCTACCTTACGATATGTTACATAATTTCTGATGTATTTAAAACCAAACACTGGAGAGAGAAACTGGAAATTTGGTTGAAGTCTTCAATCTGAGACTGATTTATCCTCTTTGTTTCTTCTAGACAGAAATCATATCTAACAAATTAATGCTACTGGATACATACTCAAATGTTTATGAACTGCTTAGTCATTAAAAGGATAACAGATATGCATAGGGTAAAGGGTCATAAATTAAAATGGGAGATCTCAAAGAGGTAGGAAATTTAATTGAAGAAAATTGTTTGAACACAGTGGGCCTGCCAACACCTAGCTGGGTTGACAAAAAATTAAAATTGGATACTTTTGATGTTTGTGAAAAAAATAATTATTTATTAGCTTAAATAAAAATTATTAATGGGAACCTTTATTTGGATAATAGTTCAGATCTATGATGTGAGAATACAACAGGGTTGGGGCAGGTCTAAAAATGCATTCATTCCATTTTTCTACCCCATCTTGTTACTCTAGGCTTGGACTGTCTGGCAACAATCACAGATGTCTGAATGCTTATATTGTAGTGGTTTGAACCTTGTTTTCCCCAGAGGCTAAGAGAAGTGGTAGACCCCAAGGGGTGGAAACCCCTGGAAGTTTTGAAGTTCTGCCCAATGGACGCTCCTGCAGAAATGTAAACATATCACAACCAGACCGGAAAAGAAGAGTTGTAGTTTTGGTTGTTGTAGGAGAGGTGGCCATGTTGTAGAGCCACGAGGAAGGGGCTCTGAGCCCCTTGGGCCCTCTGGCCCCCTCCCAGCCCTGGCTGGGGGCTGCAGGGACCTGGAACAGCATAAAGCTGGGCTAGGTGCCTGTAGTATGCCGGGAGATGTTTTCTCCATGGGCGCAGAGCAGCAGCCGACGCTGACCAGAGAAACAGTGGCAGAGAGCCAGAGATAAGGACCTGAACTGAAGAAGCAGCAGAAGCAACATGCAGCACTGCAGAGGAGACTCCTGGAAGGAGAGTCGAGGAAAGGAGAGCCAGCAGCTGAGAGCTACAGAGTTCTTGGGGGTAAGACTGATACCAGATCCCCAAAACTCCTTTGAGACCTCCTGGAAGGAGGAAGATGATGGACTTTTACTTGAAAGAGCCTTGAAGTGCGACATGCACTGTAGAAAGGAGCTAGAGAGCTCCGAGAGGAATGCAGGGGGAGTTGACCTTGGCTTCCCCCCCCCTCGCACTGCTGCCACGGTGGCAGCCTGAGAGACAGGGCACAGAGGCCCTGCAAGAGATACCAGACCGTCACGAAGACCCCCCTGTGTCTTCGTGATATGACGTGGTGAAACGACCTTGTCTGGGGTTACGAAGTCCACGGAAGACCCCTCGGTTGTGAGGTGATGGGGCCGGGGGAGCTTGAATACCTCCCTCGTGGATGCTGGCAGAAAGCCAGCTATCAACTGCTGCATGAGATGAGAAGAAACCTGCTGCCTTAGAAGATGCTGCTGTTCAGAGACTGGAAGGGATCTGTCCTTCTTTCCCTCCTGGACTTTTATTTGGAGGGGAGAAGAGATTTGATCCATTGTAAATACATATGTCATGGTAGAGATAGTTGTGATCATGTGTATAATGTGATGTTATATTTATTTGTACAGTCATTGTAATATATTCCCTTTCCCCCACTTTGGAGTCTGGTGTGTTTTGTCTGGAAAAACCTCTCTCACATTAGGTTGAGATGTGGGAGGGGGGATGGAGCTAGGGAATTGGATTTTGGGACTATCTCAAACCATGACACAAGGTTAGTTACTTAACATGTGAAAGCAGGCCAGTGCAAGATGCTATTTCACACCAGGCAATCTGAATACATGTTCTGTTCAGATAATTTAAAGTTTCTGTTGTGAATTACAGTTGGATTTTGATCCTTATACCCTCCCTCTTAAAGAAGATTTTTCCATGTCATCCCCTATAGTTTGCCACATCCAAAACCACTTTACACAAAGCGTATTCTCTCTTGATTCATCAAGATGAAACAGAATAAGTAATTGTCTTTCAGCTTTTCTTTGCTGCTTTTAATTTTTTGCTTTTAATTCTTTGAGCCTAGAATATATGCAACAACAAAATTACTTGTAATAGTGCTGGATTACTTTGCTTTATTAAAAGCAGTGTTCACTACTTCAATTCCTAATTGTTTCTGTAAAATATTTGAGGAAACGAATCTTTTCTATTCCTATCTGCCCCAGTTAAATTGTATATAATCATTACATAATTACAGATGTCCTGTCTTCCTTTGCAGGATAATCATAGGCGTGACTTAAAAAACCTGCAGGTGTTTAGGTAAAACCACCTGGTGGGTCAACTGCTAAAGTACCACAAGAAATTACCCCACACATGTGCTGAACAGTCTTGTCAGCTGTTAACATCACAGCTATAGCTCCAAGGATGAGAAGAAAGAATTGTTTGCTTAGAGATGTTTATTAACATACAACAACAAAAAGAAAACAGGAGAAGAGCATTTTCTTACAGTTTATTTGATGAGAATCTGTCTTCTCTTGAAAATATCAAGACTACACTATTCATATTTTTTGACTGAGAGGTGTCTTGATCCATCAATAATCTTATTTTTAACATCAGTGGTCATTACACCTGGCACATCGGTAACAGATGGATAGCAGAAATGAGTTAGTGACACTTTGTCTAAGATGCCAAACTGATAATTCAAACCCAAGTCTCTAGTACTTATCTTCCAGACTTTGTATTCATATGTGTTGCATGAGGACAATTAAGTTTGTTCATATGTTTTCACTCCCCAAAATATCTATTCAAACTCTTACCTGGTTTTTACATTTCAAAGCCAGTATACTATGCTGTTTAGGCTGGACTGTGTATACTCACGGTTCAGAAGAAAAGAGGTAGAACAGTGCTTTTACTATTACTTGAGATTTCTAGGTTACTGCTATTCATCCAGTATGTAACCTCTACCAATCCTTGAGCAACCTGGTCTATTGGTGATGCATGTTTGTATATATCACCTGATTTTCCTACAATACGTTTCAAAAGCACTTGCCCAGTAGGATTGTCAGAATCTGAATACCTTCCTTCCAGTCCTTTTTACATTGCTTGTATTTCATGTACAATAAGCTTCTCTTTGTATCATGTTTTCTTTTTTTACCCCCTTTTCTTTTAAAGGACTAGGTTATTTAAAAAAATTTTTTTTTCCTTTCATTTTTATTTCTTAAAAACACTAACAAGTTTTGTCAATGAGATTAAAAACTGCTGATATTGAATGGCTACCCAGTTTTTACTGGGAAAAAAGAACATAGAAAATATCCTTCCACAACTCAATGAAACTTTATAATCAGTACACTGCTTGAATAAAACAGACAAACAAAAAGATAGAGTAGACTCAGTACAAAGTTTAAACCCGCCATACTTTAGCAGCTGCTGCCACCTGTAGCTACCTCATTTTAATTCAATACCTCTGCTACAGAGTTGTTGAAAGGGTGGATAACTTGATACCGTCTCAGTCTGCAGGAAAGGAGTAGTGGTTGTAGCCCAAACAGAGAGCCTGGTATGGGGGAGAAGACTGGTAGTGTTAGTTCCAGAGGATATGTCACTTTTATGTGAAACAACTATGTAGATCGACTAATAAGTCAGGCTTTTATATTGGCAGGCAGTCAAATACAACCACAGAAATCTGTGTGCCAGGTATGTGCAGCTGTATCTATCTCACTCCAGATTCACTGTTTTCCTATCCTAATCCTTTCTATGCCACAAATACAGCTCTGGCAGGGGATCTCGTTACAACCCAGATGACCCCTCCTGGTTAAAGCACAGTTCAAGCTATCTAGTTTCTTATTATCTAGCATTTGTGTTGAGGTGAACCAGCAGAGCCCTGAGTGCAAATTCTTTGTAACTGGAATGAAAGGATTTATCTGTCCTAAAAAGAGATGTGTTCACACTAGGTCTGTCACCACAATGACTGTGTAGCACACCAAGTCCTTAGACCCTGCTCTGTTTACAAAGCTGTAACTGTGAGCATTGATCAAGACATTTTTGAAGTCATTTTTACTTGCAGCTACCCAGACTTTTGCACTCACTGGAAACAGAGTTCCTACCCACACTACAATGCACAGTTGTAGTGTACAAGACAACAGCATGTTTTATTTTTTTGCCCAGTAACCAAACAAGATGTTTTTGCACTAAGGATAGAGAATTGAAAGGGAGCTCAAAAGAGTGTAATGAAAGATACAGCTATTTGGATTTGGAGGTAAGGGAGGTTATAGGGTGACAACAAAATTATGAAAAAAAATTACATGGGATAAGAACATCCAGGTTCTATGACAGACTTAGTATTTACACCCCCAACTAAAGTACAAACCAATACAGGTTTTGGCAAGTTGGGAAAGTATTTGGTCCAAATCCAGGATCCTGAACGGAATAACAAGCTGAGTAGGTAGTTCTGTTATACCTTTGATTCCCTCAAGGCAACCAGACCAAATGTAATTTTCCCATGGTACAGCCTGACATTTCTCTTTTCCCTGGGTATAAACAGGTCCTGGGGATACCCCTGAAACCTGGTTGGTGAGAGGGATGAGGGTGGTGATCTGGGATATGTATATTTGTTTGGATTATGATGATACCTGGACCTGTAAGATTATCAGCACCAAAATGTGAGGCAGCCTACCTGTTGAAAATGGGCTTGCTCTTAAAGAGGGTGCAATTGCAGTGCAATAGCAGATGGGCAACAGAGAATCTTACATTGGACTTGCTATACTATTTTGGAGCTCAGCTTACAAGTCCAGCAGTATCAAAAACAGTTTTAAAAAATTGTCAAATGCTTGGCACATTGTTATTAAATAATGAATAATTGAATAATAAATAAGGAATAAATGAAATGCTACACCTCGCTGAAGAACGATGCTGCATTAAGAGCCAAGTGCAAAAATGAAGGAAACTGCTGACAGGCTGGTTTCATAAACTCTTCCCCGGATCCTAGTTTACACCTTGCCTGCAATTTTTTTGAGTCTCACAGGGTGGGAGACAATTACTTGCATAGAGTAGAGTTTCTATATTGACTGAGTTCCTGTTGTTGCGCTACACGATTTCTTGTATATTGTCCTTTTCCTCCTCTCCTTTTCCTCCCTCTGTCTGCTAGTTTAGGATCCCATTACTACAGAAGAAAGTCCAATTGCTCTCATCCTAATGATTTTTCCAATCCATGTGGTGGTGTGAGACACTGGATTATTATATTTATTATTGGCTCAGACCAACTCAAGTGTGTGTGTGTGTGTGTGTGAGGGAAGCGACAGGTCAAACTTCACAAGGGTGGAGTGCTGCCCTGGCCCATGCCCCAGCCCCTTGGAGACTCATGGGCCAGCCCCAAGCTGTTGTCACTCACTGGCACACCTATGGCCCCACACCACACCCCCAGAAGCCCCTAACCCAGCCTCAGAATGGCTGGCACACTGGGAGCACTGCTCCTGTCCCGGGGACCCAGACTGGCCAGTGGGCCAAAAGTCTCGCCTGGTTGGGGTGGCCACAGGGGTCCAGAGCAGATAAAACCAACACATGGTTGCAGCCCTGCCATTTCCTGGACTCATCATAGCTGGATCTGTGCTGAATCTGGGGTGGTAGCTATAACTCTCTCTTTTTCTCTTTCTTTACTTCTTCTTCTTCTAATCTCTTTTCTTGATATTTGTATAATTTAAAACTGTATGGGTTGGACTTCACTAAGTTGTATGGGTTAGCATATGCTAAGTCATTACTTTGTGAAAGGACAAGAGGAAGTGGCCTTAAGTTACACCAGAGGAAATGACTAAAAGAAGTTTTAGCCTCTGATAAGAGCTCCATCCCAAGGAATCACAGAAGTATGACTGACAAACAAATTTATTTGAATGAGCCAGAAAAACAAGTAAGTAAAATTAATTCTACTTTCAATTCTTCTTTGAACTTTCTAATCCCTTCCACAGACCACTTCCAAAGTTGTACAAAGCAAGACAAGATCTCAATATATGATAAATATGATGCATCTTCAGGTCATTTACAAATTTCTTGATCAAAATCTGGTGAACTCAAGTAACTTGGAAGAGGAATCAAGTTTCAATTGTTGGAGTTTTTTGTTTGTGGGCTTTTTTAGGAATGGAGTAATAGAGAGCACAATGAAGAAGATGTAATTAATTGAGCAATGAATTCTTGAATAATCTCTCTGCTTAGAAATATGGTAGCAGTATTTTTGAATGACAAAAGTAATCCAACAATAATAAGCCAATCTTCCAAAATAATTGTGAATGTTTTTGTAGGATTTCAATCTGGTTTACATTGTTAACCGATCACTAGAGGCAGGAGGTGAATATTGAGATCAACTGCACAATACATTTTCCTCTTCTTTATATATACACAAAATTTTACAGATATGGCACTACTAAGACTTTTATTAAATCAATTAGCAATATGAATGTTTTAGTTAACAAACTGTTTGTTTCAGAAAAGGTTATTTACCTGGAATATAAGTGAAAGGATGAAAATTGGAAAATTAATTGCCTGGAGAAATAATTGGCTCACAGAAATATTCAAAACCAAGACCTGTTTCTGAATCCAAGTCATTACTTAAGTATTTTCTTCTCCTTACTTTTATTTATTATCGTAAGCAATTCTTAGAAATTTGAAAATGTGCAACAGCAACAAGAAAGTTTCCAGAAGCAGTTGCAACTGTCTCCTGGAGATAAGTGAACTTCTCAAAATAGCTACCAAAAAAAAAATATATACAAGGAATCATCCTTTTGCCCAATGTAAGAATAAAAACAGGACAGCAACAAAAGCTGTCAGTGCTGCCACACGCTGCTCCAGGGCAAAAGGAAGAGCTGTTTCAACTGAAAAAAGTTTTAGTTTAGCTGGATAATGTCACAGGTGAGCCTGATAAACTCAAATGCAATAGTGTAGTCAATATTTCTGTAGGTTGCAAGGACAAAATCCAAAGTGATTTTGGTTTCATCACTGAAACTACATATGGAATCTGTATCCTGGAAGGACTTTATGTTATTGTCAGAATGTTTTGTCTCCAAAGAAAAAGCAATCCATTCTAGAAATTCATGCCAGAAGTTGGTTTTTTCCTTGCTACTGGGTGCAACACTGTGCTCACAGTGTTAATCCTTTAGCAGCTAGGCACTACACTCCCAACTACATGAGTTGTTCCTGTGAACAGAGAACTATATCATTAGTCCCATGATGTTCTGTCAGTGGAGAGTCATGATGACCGATAAAGATACAAGGAGTGTATCTTTACACTCAGTTATGTGCACAAAAGATGTCTGAATTCTCTTTATTTTCTCATCTGCTTTTTTATACCCCTTGCTAGCAGCAAGCAGTATCCTTATTTTAGGTAAGCAAGCAACAGTGTTTTCATTGGCTAGGTTCTGTGGGCGATACATTTGGCAAAGCTCAAGGCCTGATTGCAGTTCCCACATCCTAGGCCTACCAACTTCACAGTCTGTTTTTGTTTTCTCCATTAGGGCTGCATACTGACTTCCTTATCATCAAGGATACACCTGAAAATTTTCCCAGTCAATATCTCCATCCTGGGAGCTAATAGACCCTCTATTAACCCCTTCAACTCCCCCTTTCTGTAATTTTTTTTTTTTTTAATCTCAAAGATGAGATATTAATAGCAGAAAATTTAAAGATTTTGGACCCATAAAGGTTGAAATAGGTAGGTAGATAGATGGATAGATGCGTAGATAGTTTAGTCTTGGCTATAGTTTCTGAGATTGAGCAGTACAGATAGAATTGCATTAGGTTCATCCCCCTCTATTCTATCAGTTCTTCCAAGCTATCTTCAAAGTCTCTGTCCTCAAAAGGGCCAAACCTTCACCATGCTTTCCGTGCTACAGCACAGTGTCAGTTGACTGTTGCAAAAATACTGTTGCAAGAGTCTATGTTGTGTCTTTTTATATTGATTCAGCCAATTTAAGTGAGAAACTGCACCTGGTTTTGACTGCACAAACTTATCATAGTCACAGAGGCAACATGCGGAAGCCGTAGCAGATTCAGGTCAGTTGCTCAGTGCACTTGTCCCAGGCTTGAGAGCTCACCCTGAGCAACTTGGAGTTGAGCCACTGTGCACACCTGTCTTGGGGCCAGAGATCATTCTCTGGGAAGGATGCTTTTTTTAGTTCATGCACAGCCAAAATTACCTTGTAATGAAAAAGGAATGTCTGGAACAATTGTGCCATTACTGCTGTTTACAAATTGATTGCCATGTAGTTCACAGGCTTTTGTCTCTAAGATCTTTTCTCCTGCAAGTATCAATACGCAGAAGGGACAGTTTGCATTTCCATGCAGTTGCAGTTATGCCTATCCTGCAAGAATGGACTATTTTTATCACAACAGTATAGTGATATTTAGTGGAATTTATTTGGAGGCCAGTACTACATGTTTGTATTTTTCATCAAAAGGTAATGTTCTAATTTTAATGTAATGAAATTGTCATTTCAGTAAAAATTGCCATTATATTTTAACGACTCAGTAAGACTCTATTTGACTCTTTCCCTCTCAACGTAGTCAAATGTTCTCTATTCATTCACATCCCGTTTGCAGCCAAATCATTAAATTAAAATTACTATATTCCTTTTTCAAAACCTAAGGCAAAAAGTAATTGCAAATCAGTGCATGATTCGCAGTAAGAGGCCTGGTATTCAGCTAAATAATCAGTGTCACTTCAACAACAGAATCATGAAGACTATTTAGGTTTTTGAAATAAATTTTTTTAAGAAAAGATTAAAATGAATCAGGCTAGAACTACAGGACTGAAAGCTAATGTCTCTGCTGTAAAACTGTTACTTAGCCTTGGGATAAATTTCTGCACCACTGTCTATGTTATAATATATTTTCTGTATGAAATTTTCATTTAAATAGCATGAAGAGATTAATGATGTCAAGGTAGATAATTTCTCTGTAAAGAAAAGAGAATAGCTGACATTATATGCAGTATAATTATTTTTTATTAATTGAATTAAAACACTGAACATTATATTTTGATGGTTGTATAAAATCCTTAGCAATTACATATTCTACAATAAGTAGTCTAAAATTCAAATGGCACCTAACTTTACAACAGATGCAGTCAGTAGATGGGCTTTTAGAATAATTTTTCTCAGAAAAAAAGAGCAAACTGGAAAAAATCATCATATTTTGTCATTTTAGAATTACATCATTTGCCCACCAAATCCTACACAATTGTAGAGAAAAGCTCCTACAAGAGCATCTTTTTTTTCCTATTGCTACAAAATATTGATGAAGTACTCTATTGAGGTAGAGATCTCATTAATTATTTGTTTTACAGAGAAAGAAGACAGAGGGAAATGAGTGCCGTGGCTAATGCCATAGTGTACCATCTTGAGACTTAAGATCTTTTTAATGTATTCGGCAGTGATGCAGCTGAAAGAGGAAAGAGAGAACTGAATGGATCCATTAATTTAATTGAAGTGAGCTGTGACAGGAGATAAAACATCTCAGGCCCTGCATCTCTTCAGGATGCATCAGCACTATAGTAAACAGTAAATGATACACAGACACACACAGACACACACACACACACACATATACAAAAAGTGAAAGGCATACATAGGTTTTTACACACACACACACCTCACAGAGCTAAAGGTATACTCTGGTTCTGGAGACCTCAAAACTAGAGAAATAACTACAGAGCCAGAGGTGAATAGGCAGAATAGGCCCTCCCTTCATGCAGTATCAAAAAGTATTCAGTACAGAATCATAGAATGGCCTGGATTGGAAGGGACTTTAGCAATCGTTTAGTTCCACCCCCCAGCATGGACAGGGATACTCACTCGACCAGGTTCCTCAGAGCTCCATTCCAACTGGCCTTAAACACTACCAGGAATGGAACATCCACAGCTTCTCTAGGCAGCCTGTTCCAGTGCCTCACCACCCCTCACAGTAAAGAATTTCTTCCAATATCTAAACTAAAGCTACTCTCTTTGAGTCTGAAACATATCTGCCCTTGTCCTGTCACTACCTGCTCTTGTAAAAAGTTCTCTATCTTATGGGCTCCTTTCAGGTACTGGAAGCCCACAAGTAGGCTACTGCATCGAATATGCTCCCATAAATAACTCCTGAGTTTAGCTATACGTGATTCAGAACTTTTACAGAAAAGTTGCATTTGTTAAATTTTTTTTTAATTCTTGGGGAAATGGACTCTGTCTTATAGTTTCTTGAAAGGTGGAGGAGAGAAGCAGACTTTCCTACTCTTTAAAGAAACTCTGATGCTGCTATCTTTCAGGTATCTTACCCTTGTCTGCTGATACAACAGACAGAACTTGCTTTAAAAGAATGGTACCCCTTCTAATATGTATGTTCTTCTTAGTTCATGGTTACTATGAGCCTTTTCAGTTAATAGTGTAACCAATTTATACTAATAATATGACACTATGACATTTTACCAATGTCATGGAATACCTGGGTTCATAAGCTGTAACTGCTGTGATTAATACTGTGGAGCTAATACAGCTAGCTAAAGGAACATAAACTGATGCCATTTTCCTGACCACAGAGTATTAATGTCATTTTTCTTCCTGAGATCTGGGCTAACACCAGGAGAATTGAATAAGATCAGAAGAAGGAATTTGTGATAGATATCACCTTTAAATACTGGCCCTGAACATTCTAAATTTATTGGGAAATTTGATAATTTCCTGCAAAATACTACTTGTTACTACTTAACACCAGTATTTAAACTGCTTGGTTTACAGTCATCTCAACTGAGTCTTTGTAAACACCTCCTGCCTGTGGTGTGAACAAACCTGAATTTCTTTCAAAGAGTGAAGGTTGTTACTGGAAAGGGACACTGTGTGAAATTACAACCCTGGGTAGTTCAAAGTTTCCCAAGTTCCTTTGCATCCCAACAATCTTCCTGTAAGCTTGATTTGACTGAAAAAAAATAACTTCATGTAATTTTGGCTAATAATTGGATTGATATATACACACAGATAACATAGATTCCACTTTACTGAAATATAAAAATAGTATTCAAAGAAAAAGATTTATTTTTCTTGCCCTATGAACATGCTTGTCTTTTCCCTTATGCATTCTTTTGCCCTATGAATTCACAGTAAAGCAAGAACAATCTTTTATCTTTTACATCACAATCATATTTATAATCAGTAGTTTAAAACAATTCTTTATTAAATAAAAAAAATAGGAAAAAGAAATGTTTCAACAGTAAGATAAAAATGAACATAGTTCCTTAAAGTAGGAGCTGCAAGCTCAGGAACACTCAGGGAACTGGAGGCAGAGGAATAAAATAGTTCTAGTACAATTTTAAAAGTTCAGGCGCTGCTTTGGGAGCCATAGTGAGATTGATCCATACAACTGGACTTGGCAGGTTAATATCCCAGAGCTGACTACCAGAGTGGTCATTTTAATATTTTTACATTTGTTTTTGCAATAGCTTAAATTCTAATAACATTAAGAAAAGAAGCAGCACAACTCAACACTGGAGAAAATTACATCTAGGCCTATATTTGAGCCTGTATCTATCCATGGAAATCAGAGGGCCTATTTCCCATCCAGTGTCAAACATTCAGTCAAAGTTGTTTTGTTCTGTGGCTTATAAATATTTATTTCTGTCTATATCTTTATGTGTCCACGTCGGTTGGTATTCAGAATAAATAACCAAGCAGAAATATACTACAGAGAATTCGTAGTGAAACTTCTGTATGGAAAACTTGAGGCTATACCACCATTCCAAATATGAGCTTTTGTCAATTCTAGCATTAGATCTGACTGTAGTATTAACAGATAATTATTTTATAACTGTTGTAATATAAGCTGAATTTGTTTATCTCTCATATATCCTTAAGACATTGAAAATTAAAAAATTCAATAGATCTAATATAGTATTCGCCTTAAATGTTAGCTGGATTGCTGTCATTTAACTAATAGTGCATTTAATTTTATTTTTTTTAAAAAAAGATGCAAGGGAAACAATCTCTGTCCCCTTAAAGGAAGTCATTTGAGCTGATTATACAGAGTGCAATGATACATTAATACATCATTGGATGTGAAATGTGTACAATGTGTCACATAATTCTTTATTTAGAGTTTATTAAACAAGCATTGACCTTCAGTCTTATCATACACAAAACTGTATCCTCATAGTTCGATAAAGTGGGTTGTCAAAGTAAATATTTACAGCAGCTAGTAAAATAAAATCAGGTTATTTTCACTAATGGTCTATAGTGATCATTTATTTTTTGAGCAGCTATATCCTTGCTGTCAAGATGAAGCTCTCTTTGGCATTAGAGATCCCATCCAACATAAGTCCCTGAAAGCAGACAACTGATTCAGCGTGGTGTCCTGTAGCTATTAAAATTGAATTTTCCAGAACAAGAATACCAAAAGCTTTAATAACCTCACTCACAAGGGCTCAGTTTTTCTGACTGATTGAGAAACCAACCAGCAAACACAGCCTGATGCAGTGCTACTGAACATGAAATAATATTACTTTCCTGTCACACTCTCTCCACTGTATAAACAGCAGCATCAAGTGAGCATATAATCTGCAGTATAACCAATTTCAAAGAAAAAAATGACAAATAAATCAAACACTTATAACTGAAGTATCATTGTGATGTCATTTCTTGAAGGGACAGCCCCATATAAAACCCCACAAGTGATAATTGTGTCAAGTAAGGCTATTTATGTATTTCTAGTATAAAACAGTGCTTCCTCTTACAAAAACTTTCTCTTTGGTTAATAATATACTTTAAAAAACCTTCCAGTCTTACAGGTGAATGGAATAAAACTTCTGTATGAAGACTATTCCATTGAACAGTGCTAGGATTAGATTAGGGTTAGGGTTTTCTCATGAGAAGAGTAGTTTGCAATGTTATTTGTATAAGTACACATTCCAGCTCTAGGTGTTATATCAGCTATTTGTTTTTCCTTAGTGTTTTCCATTTATTCTATCTTTCCTGAAACAGATCAGTAGTGGACACTGGGTATTAGTTGCACAGGTAGTCTGTATTTCCTATAGCGCATGGTGAGCAGGGCAGCACAACTTGCTTTAAAAAATGTGAACAAGAAGTAGTAAGTTGTTCTATTTCTTATTTAATATTCTAAACCAATGTTTATAGTAGAATTTCAGCTACCGAGCATTAAAAACAAAGATTATTTTTAAGCTGCAATCAAAGCAGTTCTGGAGAGACACCAGCGTTTCTTCATTTGTGTCAATTTGAATATTTAGCAGAACATACTTAGAGATCATATACTAGTGTATTATTTTGACATGAGTGTTCTGAAAGCAAGGTCGCAACATTCAGAATCCGATGAAGTATTTTAACAAAGGAATGTGTGTGCATGTATGTGTATGACACCTTCTCCTTCATAAAATTATAACTGTGCTTATCAAATTATAACTATCTTTTTAGGTATCTAGATAATGAGTCACAATCTCCAGCCATGTAAGATGTCGCTAAAGACCAAAAAAAAAGGAAAGGTGGAAATTGGAGAAGCATTCTTTATTGATGTTATATTTAGAAAGTATTTCTTCTTTTAAACATACTAATGTTCTTATGTATGACTTAATTCAGTCATTAACTTTAAAAAAATAAAAAAATAATCAATCTCAAGCTAAGAGAAGGATCATTCATTCACATAGTCCCTAGTTTGCCACTGAAACAGTGGCATTGTTAGGAGACAGCCAATATGCCTGAAAAATCATACCCAAATGTACTCTGACGATCTTCAGTGTAAATGTGAAAGTAGTATTTTAAATCAAATTAATCTACAGTCACTCTGCATTTACTCGTGAGTGTACTCTGGGTTGTGTAACAGCTTGTCCAATGCATAGCAAACTCTAGGAACGCTGGCTTCTGGGACAGCAGTTCAAAAGGCTGCAGACTTCTGGTACTACTCGTTGGATCCAGAGGAGGACCAGAACTTCAACAGGACTGTGCCTACCACTCTCAGCAAGAATGTGATCATTACTTTGACAGAACTATGACCATCACCTGGACCAACAGTTTTTCCTTTCCTTTTACTTTACACCCAGAGAGGCCACATGGTGCTCAGCACAGGAGTTAATAAACACTGTTCTGTTCTTTTCCTGGTGTGCTGGGTTATACATCTGTCTTTTGGAAGGTTAAAACCATTTTTTTCTGTATCATTGTATTTATTGTAATCTTTTTAGTAAATTGTAACTCTGACTTGTAATCTCTCTTGAGCTGGGTTCATTTCTCCTGCCGGAGAAAGTCCTGGACTTTTTTTTTTTAAAGTGGCATTTTGTCATGGCCAAGACAAAGAAAGTAATTTGTGATTACAATAATAACTTTCAGGAGAACATATCATCTTTTTATTTTCAACATGTAATAGAAATATATTGTAGTCTGTCATTATTGTCTGCTCTCAAATTCCTAATTTTATTTTGTTTCAAAATTCTAATCCCAGCCATTAAGGTTTTTGGTTTTGTTTTGGTTTGGTTTTGTTTTCTTTGGTTTGTTTTTTTTTTCAAAAATACTTTTATTCTAACATATGTATATATCTTCCAAGTAAACCAGCCAAGAAAAAAAAAAACAAACCACAAACCAACCAAACAAAAAAAGGCTACATAAATAAATAATTTAAAGAAATAAATAATCACAGTTCTTTGACATAGTTATAATTCACAAGTACACTGGAATAGTAAATTGACATTTTCAATTCTATTTGTTCCATTCAGTGGTTTAACAAAGAACCTTTTAGACTGCTGCAACAATAACAGTAATGGAATAAAATATATAGCGGCATGACAAATTCACCTAATTTATAGTAAAATCTGTTCTTTTCTCCAATACCATCCATATCTAGAAGAAGAAAAAAGCTAGTTCTGTTTCTCATTACTGTTTTTCTACATTCTATTAATTTCAATTTAACTTGTATGGCAACAAGTACTTCCATTTTCCCCATTTACCCTTTCACATTCCCTTGACAAAATTTAGAGATAGAATGGATTTTGTTCAGGACAATTCCCTAGAAAACCTTCTGTCTCCAGCTGCAGTGGAGAATAATGAAAGGGTCTTAACACAAACTATGTTTTTTCTTCCAGACCTGATAGTGTAAGTGAAATTACCAAGAAGTAAAATGAGATGTTCAACAAAAAAAATTTCTATTGCCTGTCTAGGACAGGAGAAATGAGGGTCAAACTCTTGTTACATAGTGCTGTCTTCTTCTCTGATCCAAAAGTAATTGAAAATAATGCCATAGACACACATATTTCTACCAGATTTTGCAAAGAAATTAATACAGACCTACTTAAAGGAGAACAGTGCAGTCTTTTGAAAAAGTTTGTGATATTAAAGCTATGTAAAGATGTGTTAAAACATGACAGCTACATATCAGTAATTCCATTTTTGTCAGGGATTTCTAACTAAACAAATTGTTTTAAGACTTGCTTTTCTTACTTTTTTTACTTGTAACTTAATTCCATTATAAATACGTTCAATAAGTTGTGTATTTCAGGGAAATACACAAGCTCAAAATTTACTTTTATTTTGTAATAAAAGTCTGGCATTTTCAGATCCCTTCTGAATCTGCAAAGGTTCAGAATTCTCTAAAACACTTTTGGATGGCAAAAATAACTCTGTGTCCATTGTAAGACTGAAGGGGAATAAAGACTAATAGGGATGTGGGACATCCTGGAAATAAATCATAGAGTCATAGAATCATAGAATCAACTGGGTAGGAAGGGACCTCTGAGATCATCAAGTCCAACCCTTGATCCACTACCGCTGTGGTTACTAGACCATGGCACTAAGTGCCACATCCAGTCTCATCTTAAAAACCTCCAGGGACAGAGAATCCACCACTTCCCTGGGCAGCCCATTCTAATGCCTGATCACCCTCTCTGTAAAGAATTTCTTTCCAATATCTAACCTAAACCTCCCCTGGCACAACTTGAGACCAGGCCCTCTTGTCTTGCTGATAGTCACCTGGAAAAGAGACCAACCCCCACCTGGTTACAACCTCCTTTCAGGGAGTTGTAGAGAGTGATGAGGTCTCCCCTGAGCCTCCTCTTCTCCAGACTAAACAACTCCAGCTCCCTCAGCCTCTCCTCATAGGACTTGTGTTCAAGTCCCTTCACCAGCCTAGTTGCTCTCCTCTGGACCTCCTCCAGCACCTCAATATCCTTCCTGAACTGTGGGGCCCAGAACTGGACACAGTACTCCAGGTGTGGCCTCACCAGCACTGAGTACAGGGCAAGAATCACTTCCTTGGACCTGTTGGCCACACTGTTCCTGATCCAGGCCTTGGATGGATGGCACTGTTCCTGTGCCATTGGCCTTCTTGGTCATCTGGGCACACTGCTGGCTCATGTTCAGTTTCCTGTCAATCCAAACTCCCAGGTCCCTTTCTACCTGGCTGCTCTCCAGTCACTCTTTCTCCAGCCTGTAGCTCTGCATGGGGTTGTTGTGGCCAAAGTGCAGGACTCGGCACTTGGCCTTGTTGAACCTCATCCTGTTGGAATCAGCTCAACTCTCCAACCTATCCAGGTCCCTCTGCAGAGTCCTCCTGCCTTCCAGCTGATTGGCACTCCCCCTCAGCTTGGTGTCATCTGCAAATTTGCTGATGATGGACTCAATCCCCTCATCTAAATCATCAATAGAGATATTAAAGAGAACTGGACCCAACACTGATCCCTGGGGGACACCACTAGTGACCGGCTGCCAACTGGATGCAGCCCCGTTCACCACCACTCTCTGGGCCCGGCGCTCCAGCCAGTTCCTAACCCAGCACAGAGTGCCCCTGTCTAAGCCGTGGGCTGACAGCTTTTCCAGGAGAATGCTGTGGGAGACAGTGTCAAAGGCTTTGCTGAAGTCCAGACAGACCACATCCACAGCCTTCCCCTCATCCACCAGGTGGGTCACCTGCTCAGAAAAGGAGATCCGGTTGGTCAGACAGGACCTGCCCCTCCTAAACCCATGTTGGCTGGGTCTGATCCCATGTCCGTCCTGTAGGTGTTGTGTGATTGCACTTAGGATGATCTGCTCCATAACCTTGCCAGGCACTGAGGTCAGGCTGATGGGTCTGTAGTTTCCCGGGTCCTCCTTCCGGCCGTTTCTGTGGATGGGCATGACATTCACCAACTTCCAATCATCTGGGACCTCCCCAGTGAGCCAGGACTGCTGGAAAATGATGGAGAGCGGCTTGGCGAGCTCTTCCACCAGCTCCCTCATCACCCTTGGGTGGATCCCATCTGGTCCCATAGACTTGTGGGGGTCCAAGCAGCTCAGTAGGTCACTAACTGTTTCCTTTTGGATTACAGGGGGGGTGTTCAGATTCTTATCTCTTTCTACAACCTCCAGAAGCCAGCTGTCTTCAGGAGAACTTGTCTTACTGTTGAAAACAGAGACAAAGAAGGTGTTAAATACCTCAGCCTTTTCCTCATCTTTGATAACTATATTCCCGTCCATGTCCAGTAAAGAATGGAGGTTTTCCTTGCTCCTCCTTTTGCTACTGATGTATCTGTAGAAGGACTTTTTATTATCCTTCACAGAGGTGGTGAGATTCAGTTCAAGTTGTGCCTTCGTCTCTCTAATTTTCTTTCTACATGACCTAACTATATTCTTAAATTCTTCCTGAGTAGTCAGCCCTTTTTTCCATAATTGGTAGGCTCTCTTCTTTATCCTAATTTCTTTCAAAATCTCCCTGTTCAGCCAGACCAGTCGTCTTCCCCACCGGCTTGCCTTTCAGCACACTGGGACAGCCTGCTCCTGTGCTTTCAAGACTTGCTTCTTAAAGTACATCCATCCCTCCTGGACCCCTTTTTTTTCAAGGGTTGTTTCCCAGGGTACACTTTGAACTAGTCTTCTGAATAGGCTGAAATCTGCCCTCCAGAAGTCCAGTGTGGAGGTTTTATTGACAGCCCTCCTTGCATCCCTGAGAATTGAAAACTCTGTTATTTCATGATGTCCTAGATGTCCACTGACCACCGCATCTCCCACCAGCCCCATTCTGTTTGTGAACAGGAGGTCTAGTGGAGCTCCATCCCTGGCAGGATCATTTACCAGCTGGAGCAGGAAATTATCCTCTGTACACTCTAGGAATCTCCTAGACTGCCTCTTCTCTGCTGTGTGGAGTTCCCAGCACACATTCAGCAGCTTAAAGTCACCCACGAGAACAAGGGCTGGCGATTTTGAGACATCCACCAGCTGTTTGTAGAATAATTCATTGCCCTCATCATTCTGATTGAGTGATCTGTAACAGACTCCCACCAGGATATCAGCCTTGTTGGCCTTCCCCCTGATTCTGATCCACAGACACTCAACCTTATTTTTACTGACTTCAGCTTCTGCAGTAAAGAGACTCTCTAACATATAGAGCCACCCCTCCACCTCTCCTACCCCGCCTGTCCCTTTTGAAGAGCCTGTAGCCGTCCATGGCAGCACTCCAGTCACGTGAGTCATCCCATTATGTTTCCATGATAGCAACTACATCATAGCTTTCCTGCTGCACGATGGCTTCCAGCTCCTCTTGTTTGTTACCCATGCTGTGTGCATTGGTGTACATGCACTTCAGCTGGGCTGCTGATTTGACTCTTTGCTTGGGCTGTCCACCCTTGGGCTCCTTTCTGGAGAGCCTGGTTTCTACCCTTTCCCCCTTCAAACCTAGTTTAAGACCCTCCTTATCAGTCCTGCCAACTTATGGGCTAGAGTCCTTTTGCCCTTGCTAGATAGATGAAGCCCATCTGGTTTGAAGAGACTAGATATGATGGAATTTGCCCCATGGTCAAAAACCCCAAAGTTCCGCCAGTGACATCAATCCTTTAGCCATGTATTGATAAGATGGGTTTTCCTACTCCTCTCCTCATTCATCAGGAACTGAGGAGAACACCACCTGTGCTCCTGTCTCATCAACTATTCGACCCAGCGATTTGAAGTCCTTTTTAATTGCCCTGGTACTTCTTCCATTAATGTCATCACTGCCAGCCTGGACTACCAACAGTGGATAATAATCAGAGGTCCGAATTAGCTGAGGGAGTCTCCTACTAAATGTGAGGCTTGTAGCAAAACTAGAGGACATAGGAATCTGAAGGGCAATCAGACTCCCTCAACAGCAACAATGGGTGCTATAGTCTGTGCAGCTGTAGGCTATTTAACCTAGAAAAGCTAAAAGCAGCATAAGCTACTTTTTACTTTGCTGTGCATTAAGCCTTGTTCAAAGAATCTATCCATTGCTATACAATGTTAACTGCTTTTTAATTTATTTGTGAAGGGCAGTTATCGAGTGCTGCTACAAGTTTACTGAAGAATCTGAAGATACAGCAGTGCTGCTGTGTACTGATCAGGGATACTGTTACGTGCCCATTTACTTGATCCATGTATTACTCTTGTTGGAAAGAATTTACTTCTCATCAGCCCTATCTCCCTATACGTCCTGGTTCTGGTCTCTCAGAATCACTCTGCAGGATGAAAAATTTTGTTCATAATTATCAAGTTACTTTATAGTTACGCTATTGTGACAGAGACTTCTAAATACTTACTTTTTCTTTGCTGACTGAAGAAAATAAAAGAAAAATTTATCTACTTTGACAGATGTATCCTTGGTGGTTTTACTACAATAGAGACTGAACAAAATTAGACTATCAACTAATTTAGATTTGAAATTATGGATGAAAACTGTTATATTTGGTGGAAGTAAATATTCATTAGAGATGGACAGAACCTGAGTTGCTCAAATCTAAAGGAATATAATGATATATGGTCTATAAGCTACATGAAGATGAATGACATGATAGACTTATGGAGAAACAGGCACAGGCTTATAAGATACAGCTGATCACAGTAACTGCTTGTGTGTTCGCCTGAATGCTTAGGAAGTGTCAGGCAAGCATATAACCTAAAAATAAGGATAAGAATAGCAAACATAGGTAATTACCACAGCAGCAGCTGAACCATCGAATCCTCAGACCATACTTTTTCAGTACTAACTTGTTCATGTGTTTTGATTGGCTTTGCATGTGTGTGAAATTGGGTATTGCTCTCTCAGGTTTCCCAGTAATGGCATAGGTACAGGAGAAAAGGGGGAATAAAGAGTAACTAATCAGTGCTGTCTTGGACTCATTTTCTTTCACAGGATACAAATTTGTAGCCAGTCCTCAGCCCTGCCAAGAAGTAAAAACTGCACATTAAGGACTCAGAACAAAGCCAAGCCTGTGGCCAAAGCATGTGAATCCATGACAAAATTTACAAATATTTCAGTCAGCACTTGAGATTAGCGTTTATTATCAAGTTATTACTTTATTACCCAACAGGAGTTAATTCAACTTGTAGATTTTTCTACTTTAATAATGATCCCATCTTTTTTCCCTTGTCTCTACCTCTGTGCCGTATCTTGTTGGAGAGCTGGGATTGTTCAGCCTGGAGAAGAAAAGGCTCTGGGGAGACCCTAAAGCAGCCTTCCAGTACATAAACGGGGCTTAGAAGAAGACTGGAGAGGAGCATTCCATAGGGTATGTAGTGATAAGACAAGAGAGAATAGTCTTAAGCTGAAGGAGGATAGGTTTAGATATTAGGAAGAACTCTTTAATATAAGGATTGTAAGGCACTGTAACAAGTTGCCCAGGGTATTTGTGGATTCCTCATCCGTGGAGGTGTTCAAGACCAGGTCGGATGGGACTCTGAGTAATGTGGTTCCCTGATCATGTCAGGGGTGTTGGAACTGGGTGATCTCTAAGGTCCTTTCCAGCCCAAAGCATTCTATGGTTCTATTGTTCTGTGATAACTTCCTCTCTGAAGGTAAAAAAAATGAAGTACAGTATGTTTCCACAAATTAATTTGCATATATTTTACATTATTCATTTCTTTTTGGATTATGACACTCTTTTTCTTCTAGATTATCAGGAGTTGTCTTTGTGTTATTTGGATTCCAAGTATCAAGGAGTCAAAGTGCTGTTTGAGTGACAATCTAGCTGTACAAAGGATCTTAGAAAGTTCTCAACACTCTTAAAAATCAATAAGGCTCTGCTTTCAGAATCACCAGTCGCTTTTGAAGATGGACTCATTTTTCTTTAAATACTCTACTAGTTTGTCCTCCTTTGCAGAGCTCTACATAGGTATTCATTACTCTACGTTAAGGATTTCTTCATGAATTATTGAGTTGGCATTAACAGAACTACAAACTCAGTCATGCTGTGCGTCCTTCCTCTTTTTATTTTCTCCACACTGGCCTTCTTCCAAAAAATGCAACATTATTTGGCAGTCTTATGAAAGACTTTATTACTTAAATGGACCTGCTCTTGCACTGGTCTCTGACATTAAATAAAGCTCAGCTGTATTATCAGACACTTGTATCTCTTTTACTTCACTCACACTTGCTGTCAGTCACTCTTTCTTGCCAAAAATGGAGCCTAGCCCAGAACAAATTGCTGCTTATATTTTGGTTTCAAGTACCCTGACCAGTGTGATTTCCAGTTCTTTTCAACTTTGACCAAATGCCAAGTGCACCAGCCTTGTTACAACCTCCTGAAAACTGGGTTTTGTAATGGAAGTGCTGACACAACCTTAAATATTGGCACGAGCAACATAATTATAATTATGCAAGGAGAGATGAGCAAAAAGAACACTATCGTTGAACACAGAAAAAAAGCTTCTCTCATTAATCATCTCATACATTTGAGAAAATGACTTCGGAAAAGGAAAGGTTAAAATGTTGAAGTCCTGAAAGAAGATGAACAGAAGACCACAGTTCATCCCAACATTCCTATTATAGCATCAACAGCTAATGAGAAAATTAAATTTCTCTGAGTAAAGACTGTGCTAAATATAATTATTGTTTTTTTAGGGTCCAATATTAAGTACTGTAGCAAAATGAAACTGAAGAGCCAGCTCTGGGAGAAGCTGATATGGATACTCTGCTTCAGGTATTTTCTTCCAGGCTGCAGCATGGTTCCTAATTTTACACTGGCTTTCAGCAAGCAATTATTTTATTATTTCATTAGAATTAGACACTAGTCACACCTTGTGACTATTCATTTCAACTTGACTAGTCACACCCTGTGACTATTCCTTTCAACGTGTTAGAAAGTGCAGGAAATATGTAGATAGAGGGGACTGTGTGTGCTTGTACATGCACATAGACAAACATACAAGCTTATTTCTTTGGTTATCTGGGTATTTGTACATGTACATGTGAACACAAATGTGTCATACGCATGAACTTAGTGTATGAAGACCTGTAGTGTCTTCTAAATACTCTTTTATGTAGAAGTCCCAAGTAGGAGTCCCTCCCCCAAAATCTGAAATTTGTTAGCCGATGTGCTTTTATAGTACAGGCTTTCTGAGTGAAGCTATTGTGAATCACCTTGCTCTTGGTAAATCAAAAGCCCTGGAAAAAAAAAAAAGAAAAAGAGAAAGAAAAAGAAAAATACTTTTTTGAAAAAATATTGATTTTCTTCCCTTCTTTCTCAATAATTTGTATTTTAAGCAACAAAAATTTCTTTTAAAAGATGTTTAGGTATACATCTGTACATAGCATCCTATACAAAGGAAGAACAGATGAACATAGTTGTATGTTTTTTAGTAAATAAAATGAGAAAGTTACCATAAAAGTAGGTGAGAGAGATTTCTAGTCCTGACCTAATGATTTGTTTAAGAGACACTTGATTTGTTTTAATGGCTAGATGGTTTGTTATGGTGCAGTTGTGTTTGAGAAGTATTAGGAAAACATTAACTTTTCAGCTTGGACAAAAAAATGAAGCTGAACCTGAGTCCACTGTTTTCTAATGTCTGTTTCACAGAAATTTTATTTAACTGAAAGATACTTTATATTTTGTTCCCATGCAGTCCTGACATCGGTGAACTATATTTTCTGCTGGGAGTGGAGCCATAGCCATTGGCCTGCAATGGCCAATGCAATCTGATAAAGCCAAATCTTTTATCCTAGAGGTTCACAATAGTCTCGACTGATGGTTAGAACTGGAAAAGGTCATTGAATGCTAATACTGAGGTGTCACTATCTTACCTGTGAATTAATGGTGCTACTACTCAGCACATATATTCCTTCCTAACCAAGTCTAAAGATGATGAATTAATATTTCATGTGAATATATTCTTATAAAAAGGGGTCAAAATTATCAGAGCTAATAATGAAAAAATTCCTAAATTTGCCCTTAAGTTAAGCTCCTTACACACATAAAATTTCAATGAAGTTTTGCAGATATAAAAGGAGGACAGAATCTCCTCCATTTTCAAACACATCTCTAAGAAACTTTCAGTAGCATACACTCCTGTCATAAATATGTGAAATTCCAAGTGCAGCTGGTGGTCAGTATGGTTCTCTATACTGGAGTTTAATTTGATCCTTAAATCATTACATCTATAGGTTTTTAAAGCATACTTGTGTGTTAGTTTTATCCCTGTTGGCAGACATTTCTTATGGCCTCATAGTCACAGGGTATCCTGGAGAGGTCTGGAATATTAAACAGAATTGGCAAGCAGAAGGAATGACTACACAATTGATAGACTGCAAAATCATTAAATGGTTGGTAACTTAGTTGTAGAATGAAAGGTAACAGCTGCTGTATATGAAACTAAAAGAATCAGAGAAGGAGAAGGAGAGTAGAAGCAGAAGTTCAAGACATTTACCTGACTAAGAATTCCTCAACTGTTGTCAATGTGTTGCTGTATCTTAAACTGAGAGATTTCATAGTTATCACTTTAGACCTTTTGCAAGGAAAGGTATCTCAGATGGTGCTGTGCAGCAAAAATTGTGAGGAGGAATCTAGCTGGATTCTACACGTAGAAAATGACTGAAGGAAATGTGTAAAAACAAGAAAATGACAGAATTAGCATAGTTTCTTTTATCCAGTCTCATTGTACTGTAATGTAAAAGTTTGCATCGGGCTTTGGCTTGCCAGAAGAAGGAGTTGTGGACATGTATAGCGCAATACCTTGACAGTCATGCTTCTGTAATTCTAGTTCCATTTTCCCTGGGAAGATACACTTGATTTACTCATGTGTGTATGGCCTGTTGTCTCTTTATTAATACTATTTACTATTACATTGGGATTAATGATCTCTCCAAAGATACTACATCAAAAATTGTCTTTTATGTGAAAGCTAATCAAGAGACAAAGGTCTCTTGTCAGATAGTTAATTCTAAACTCAGTGAAATTAAAGTAAAAATGAAAATTAGAGCAGCATGGAATTTCAGCTTGTTATTCAAAGTGTTACCAAAAGAACTAGAAAGTGTTTAACCAGATTATTTAGGATTCTGAATAGGATTAATGAGGGAAGGGAAAAGGATGATTTGGGCTGGACACCAGTGCCTGGATTACCAGTTTGAGGGCTACAGTGCCGTAGAGTTTAAAGGTGCTGCTGAAACTGGGGAGAGTTTGTCTTTTATCCTCTGATGATCACAGTGGTCATAGCAGCAAGCTTGTCTGAGATCAAGCAGTGTTTATACAATGCTCTTTGGCACATGGTGTGATTTTTAGGGTGTCCTATGCAGGGCCGGGAGTTGGACTCAATGATCCTGATAGGTCCATTGCAACTCAGCATATTCTATGATTTTATGATCATGTCCAGAAACTGTAATGTCACAATTTTGTATACAGAATCCTTTCAGCCATGTTCAGAGCATCCTTTCAAGGTAACAGTTTGGGCAAAAATAGTCAAATTGCAAACATAACATTTTCAAAATAATAAAGGTCATTAATTTTGACTGTGAGGATGACAGAAAAGAATACAGGAGGTAAGCAAAAAAAGCCCCAAAAACACAGACACAACAAGCCAAACAAAAAAAAACCCCACACTATATTAAAAGAGATACATATTCTTGAACAAAATTTATAATGTTAGCTATGCTATTCAAAATACATAGAAACAAGTTTTACTGTGTCTTAGTATTTTTACTGAGACTAAGAGTAACTTCTATACTTTGTTGCAGATCCACAGTACACTGATAGAACAAAAAAGGCACAATGTCTTCTCCCTGTCACAGTTTATAAATTCTCAAAGAATGTGCAAGGCAGGTAAGTTACCTTTACCATGCAGATTAATAAGGTTGAGATCACAGACTGCCGTTCAGACCATTTCGTATGCTGAGGTCAACCAAGATCTGAACACTTAGAGGAAATATCTTGCTACTTGGCTGTGACAAGTTTCCCAACAGATTATGTTGTCTCACAAGATTTTTACAGGATCTGTAGTTGCCACTTACTCTTTTTAAGTAAAATCTGATTTCTTAAATGTTTATATATCACTGAGAGAGTTTGCATGCTAATTTAATAAATATATATAGAATGAGCTTTATATTAGAGATAGGCAGACAGACTTTAGATGTATACACAGAATATTCCATGAACCTGTGTATAAATACAGATGGTTATTATCTCGTGTATAGAGTACATTATTTAATATCTATGGCCAAATTATGATAGCCCTGCTTAGACTGAATAATATCATACCCCATCAATGGCAGTGAACAAGCTAGATCAGAGTAGAATTGAGTGCTATACAGCATGCATAACACAGAAAAAACATTGACTGTATATACAGTCAAAGCATTTTTTCATTTCTACCATCTTGATACAGATGACCATTTGTAGGCTAATGATATTTTCTTGCTGTTCACTTTGGGCTTTTTTCATTTATTTAGGAAATTGTGAGATGCTGGTTCTACATCCAGCTCTGCTACTAACTTATTGTGTGTCACTGAACATTTATTGACATGGCCATTGAAAATGAAAATGATATCAAAAAACACCCAACAAGAGAATTTTTTTTAATTAATCTCAAAATGTCAAAGATTTCAGAGTACCAAAGCCAATGTAATATCATTGTTTGTTTTCTAAAATATGCTTTCAAGAGTTCTCTTTTTTGTTCAGTTTTTTACTGTGTTATCTGGTTAGAAACATTTTGCTCAGTCTCAGCATTGATGTCAGATAATCTTCATAGATATCAGCTTTGACAGAACTAAGTGGGTAATTTTTATACATGAAGTTCAATTGTTCTCAACACTGCAATCAAAAATATTTTGTATTAATATCACCCATGTGGAAAAGCAACATTTTCTTACCTTTCTTCACTGCGTAGATTTTACTGTTGAAAAGGAGGAAAAAAACCCCCACTTTCTACCTTTCTTTTTGCTACTTATCTCCTGCCCCTTCTCCCTTTTCATTATTACAAAATCCTTCTGTGGACCTGAACTTTTTTCCTGGTTTTCCTCTTGGGACTCTTAGCTGAACGTGATATTTATAACAGATTCCAAAACTCTATTCTGTTTTGTGTGTTATGTTGAATACACAACTCAGCATGGATGATGAGTATGTGGGTGGACATGCATTCAGAAAAAAGTCTCTCAAAACAATCTAAATGTATTTGCTACTAATTAGTTTAAGCGAGTTCCTTCTTACAGAGTTATGAATCTAACTGCAAGAAGTATAAGTGACAGTTTGAGAACAAGGCCATGGAATGAATAGTGACAAATACTCAACTATGAGTTTTAGAAAACACTGACTATGGTGTATAAAATGGTGTATAAAATTTTTTATAATTGCCCAAGGTCTAAAAGACTATGGTACACATGGTACACTATGGTACACATTTTACAGCAGGGCATTAAGACAGGGTTTAAGGAATACATACTAGAAATTCTGAATTCTATACAGCTAGCATTATCAGGAATTACATAAATATAAAGTAGCAAATGCACAGAGAAATTCTATAACAGCAAATGTGAATTCTATAATGACTATAGCAGCAAAGTGAAAATAAATCTTTTGTGGAAAAAAATGCTTTGTAAATCTACCTTTTTTTTTAAGTCTGATTATAAAGTAAAACAGTACTATTGAATTTGCTCAATTAATTGAAAATTTCATGTAGTTTTTGTCCCACAATCTCAAAACAACCTGACAAATCTTGAAAATATTTCAAAGAATGACTAGTTCATCAAAGGTCTGTGACTGCTTCAAAATATGGAGATGTTAAGCTTAAAGCTCTTCAAGCTGGGAAGGTATAGAACTGAGAGACAACAGTAGAGACATCTATAGATTCAAAGAAGGTGAATAGAGAATAATTTACTCCTATTTTCCATAACAGGAGAACAAGGATACCTATTGAAATTCGCCAGGCACACAGGTTTAAAACAACAAAAAGTTTTTCATGAACTGAAATATTTTATCACAGAATTTATTGACATAATCTGCATTTCATGCCAGAACTTTTTTATAAAGGGCTTAGAAACACAACTAATGGATGGCCCATGAAAAAATCATAAATGTGATGACAGAAATGTAACCTGTGTTAGAAGAAACAGGGATGGTAATGAATTTCAATTTTTTGTTCTTTGTTTGTCCTCTTCTTAGTTTTGTTTCTTCATCATTCTCCACTGGTCATGACCTGTGGCAGACTCACTCAGAGAGACTACACTTAAGTTGTAGTTATATAATGTATCTTTGAATCTGGTACCAGTCTTTATTTTTTTTTAAATGGAAAATAGTAATGGGAATTTGCTCCTGCCAAATCTCTGAATTACTTCAGATGTGGTTTTGGATGGCAAGTGAATTTGATCTGATGAATAGGAATTTGCACTTTCTTGATTGTGTTCCTATTAACATTTTAATGTTTATTGACACAGTCATGCTATCTGTCACATAATTCTTGCTCACTTCTATGCTATTCTTTTCTTCTCTTAGTCTACCTTATGGAGTAATGTGAACAAAATGCCATGTGGCTATACATTTTTAAGCCTTTTTATCAGGTTATATTACTCTTGAGCACTTTCTACACAAACAATCTATTTCTTAAATGCATTACTTTGTGAAAAACATATGTGTTTTTGGAACAATAGCATAAATTTTGAAGGGGCAGAGAAAGAGGTTAAAACTTTTCACTTTATTTCATTATTATGTAAACATCTCTGTTAAAATATTTTAGCCTAAGAAGATAGATGTCTGATGAGAATACATTTTTTATATATGAATTGTTATCAGAATACACCACAGGTAGAAGGGAATTAGATTATTTTCCTATGTTTTAAAGAAATTATGTGTAAGCGAGCATATTCTAGTGCTAAATTCTGCCTAGTCATAATGATATACAACAATTCATTAAATATTTGCTCTACTTTCACATATAAACAATGTTGCAAATCCATATTTTTCAGAACAATTTCCACAGTTGTAGCTAACACAACTTTATTCAAAGATCATTCAAAGTATGTATTAAAAAGATTATTAAAATTGTGTGGAAATGTTAGCATTTGTACCATATAAAATATCTAACTGTTTTACATAAATAACCCAATTGTAATTCTGTTGTACTTTTTGCTTTTGTTTTTTGCTATTCATTAAATTTTTAGTATTTTCTATACTATGTTTAAACTAATGTTTTATTTATGGAACCTACCTTCTCATTTTTACTAGATTTATTAAAAAGCAGATAGTTTTATTAGACCAACATAGAACAAGCCCATGAACCTTTTTGGAGAAAAACTGTTAAGTAAACTTTAAAAAAAGGAAGAGAGAGAACAGTTCTTATGAATAACATCTTCTATGATACATTTGCCGATCTGTAAGCAGTTGATAGTTATAACATATGTGGATGTTTATTTATATAAAATTTTATGTATGGCTTGCCATTATCAATCTGTTCCTACAATCAAACCATATGACTGGTTCGTGGAAGAAAATAGAATGTCTATAGGTTAAAGATTAAAATAAAATAATTTATTCTAACCACATTTGAAAGATTGTTAGTTTTGCTAGGAAAGAAAGGTCTCATCCTACCTAATCCTGAATTATTATACTAGTTTCTCTGTCTTTCCTCAGTGCTATATCAGACTTCCCCTGGCTTTGAAATAACTTTAAGTTCTGTTTATGTCTTCCTGACAGGACCCTCATCTTTCTTTAGATGCCCAGTCATGGACTTTGTCGAGTTAAGCTGATGACGTGACCTCACTGGCCAGAAATTCATCACTAAAGAAAAGGAAATGTTTTCACCTGGAAATGTTCTTACCTGGAACAGAGCAAGGTACAGTCTCAGAAAATTCAGGTTTATTATTAATAGTGGAAAAATATTGCCAAAGTAGAAATCTCTTTAAAAGATATTATAGTACCTAGCCATCAATGGAGCCTTTTTGCACTGTTTACATAGCAAATAGCTATCTTCTAGTTATAAACCTATTCATACTTGCAAAAAAAAAAAGAAAAAGCATGTTTTAACTTCTTGTTTTTCTTGCCCTTGTGTGAAGTGCCTGCCCATTAAGATAGACACTTTTAATTAAAAAATATATGTTTAGAGGACTGTTTTTCCAAATGGTAAGGACAGAAATTAAATATCTCTCTGTGTAAAATATCACTTATTGCAGGTACAATTTACCCTTAAATCAACCAAAATGGTCAACAGAATGTTCCTTTCATGTAAGGCAGTGCATTTCCATGTTTTCTTCATATATTTTATGTATGAATTTCAACCTTTTTCTCAAGTTGGTACAATGATCTCAATGGCTATAGTTACAGGAGTTGGTTTCTGTCATTGGTTTGTCATTGGTCATCTATTCTTGAAAACAAATGGGTGAATCTTTTCGAGCCTCTCATAGACAAAGATTTTTCCTTTAACCTCCAAAGCTGATCACAGTTGTACTCCACCTGGACTGAGTCTTAGATCTTATCTGTGACAAATATTGAAACATGAAGGCTTAGAGTTTAAAACAATCTACTTCTAGACATGCTATCATCTCACTATGAAAAGAGAATAACACAGCTAATCTTACATTACATGTGTCACTAACTCCTTCATGCATAGTAGACTATGGTCAGGCTCACACAAGGTCCATACTGATTCCAGAGAAGCAGAGGACACCTGGTTCTCCTCGCATTGAGTGGGACAGCAATTATCTTAGTCATTTACCTGAATTAAATATGCAGACCATATTTAATGAAAAATAAATCAGGAAAATATCCCAAATGGACCTATTAGCACAGAAAAGAAAAAACTCCCACAATAAATAGTTAATTTGCTATGATAGAAGACAAAATCCTGGGAAGGTGTGGGAAAATACTTTTCTAGTTCTACCTCTTGGTAACATGAAGCATGTTTTTCAACAGGGATTATATGAATGAGGAAATGGGACAAATCTTCTTGGGCTAAGACGAGGACAGAGGAACAATTGAGAATTTATCTCAGATTTTTTAAAAAGTAACTAAAACTGGTAAATTGGAACTTGTGAGAAAAGACTGGAAACACATGAGAACCTGAAAGCAGATAAGTTATTTGTTCATTCTAAATTTATCTGGGATTTTGAAGGGTGAAAGTGATGCTAGTTAAGGAGTAATAGGAGACCTGGTTATGTTTATTAATTTTTAGCATGAGCTGCTTTGCCTAAAGGAAAAACAGGGGCTGGTGCAGACATGTAGCACTGTTTTTTATTTTATTTCTTTGTAGTATTTGGAAGAACCATTGATATATTTAAGTTAGATAATTATTCTGTGGTCTTAGTATGTCACAGAATTTACAATGCCATTGCTGTTACTTAATGCTTTCTCTAGGCTTCCCTTCTTATTTTAAGAAGAGACAAAGAAGGTGGTAAAAAAGGTGTTACTTAAAATAATTTAATACTGCAGATAGGAATACACAATATTTACTTGCCTATTTTTTATTTTTTTTTTTTTTTATTTCTTAGAAATATCTGTGCTTTTAAATTTATTTGTATTTTGAATGTCCATTTGAATGCTGTTATTTAAAGCTTTAATGACTGCAAATTGTATCTTTTTAAATGCTCTACTGGTTACTGGCTTCCAAGGAACAAGTTTCATTGGAAAACACAAAGGAAAATGCAGGAACATGAGAACTGTGCAATGTAAATAACAATGCACTTACAGGCCATCGTTTTGCTTTCTGTATGACTCTCTCTATAAGCTGCTTGAACTGTCAGCTTCTCAAACAGTCACTCATCTTGGGCAGGAAACCACCTTCCTGCTCAAGGAGGGACCTTCTCCCTTTGATTACCTCTACAGGAATGCCAGAAACATGTTTTTCTGGGATGTTAAATTATTACACTGCGGTGCAGGAAGAGTGGAGGTAAAAGCAAAAGATATGCTTTTAATGTCTATTGCCCTTAGATGACTATCTATCACATTGGCTTGCTTTTGTCTTTGAAAAGAAGATTATCTGCTCAGCACGCTTCAGCTGGTAGGCTGTCACAGTCTGAGATGAAATTGACAGTGTATGATTAAATGGGCTCAGATAAAAAAAGCATACTTACTCACAAGTATATTTGTAGTTAATGAGGCACACAAACTTCTTGCTCCATGGCTGTCATGGCAGAGCCAAGGAGAGAAGGTTGGGAGCCAACATAGTAGTGTGAGCTGGTAGCATGCAAGCTATCCATTGCTAGCCTCGTACACATTCCAGGAACACTGGTACTTATAGGATTGTGTGGACAATACCCAGTTCATGTTGCTTAAATCCCATAGTCCCTGCTGTGTTGGCTGTTGCTGCATGGGCATGCACGGCTTGACTTTCTGTAAGGTTCTCCACGTCATGTGATAGTTGAGAGCACCTGCACCATATTGAGTTCATATTTGCTGTAGAGAGTTAAGTGGAAAACACCTTTCTAGTTTTCAACATCAGCCTACAAGCAGTGGCAGGACACGCATATAGCTCAAAACATCTGTAGCCTCTGTGGGGAAACCCGGTCAGCAGGTATGGTAGATGTTGCTGCTACTGACTTGTAACATCTTATGTACCAAGTCCAGCTCAGAACGCTACAGCTGGTAAGGAAATTAAACTCCAGTCAACAGTGAAAACATCTATGCTGTAACATACACTGTGGTTGTAAAATATTGTTGTTGAGAAACCAACAGAGTACTGTGGATTTTAATAATGGGAAACTGATTTAGAGATTGATGATGAGATAATGATTAGTTGCTGCTTGTATAATCTCATTATGAGGATCATTGTCTTATTGATTAATAAAACCTGCATACTCTGCCAGCAATGCAATTAAGGTAATAATTAGAAAGGCATTCTAAAAAATAACCACAGCTGATAAAAGTATCTTTTAATAAAAAAGCAACACTAAGAAAAAGCAGCAGTTTCCTTGATGTTCTTTGATGTTTTTCATATATCTTTTTCTGTGTGCCGAAAAGGAGAAAACAGTAGCAAAAACGTTTGAACCTATGTTTGGCCAAATTTAGTGCAAATATTACTCTAATATATGCAAGATATTCTATGGTTTTAGGTATGCAACCAAAATCCCTACCTTTTTCAGCAATGGCATGTACCTCTTTTGAACCTTCTCACTGAAGGTGCACCTGTTACTGTATCCTAGGAGGTCAAATTTACCTAAACGACATGAATATTCTCAGCTTGTGAATGCATAGAAATGAGCATTGTGCTCTGAGTTGAAGCTGCCTCGTGTGTGTGGGAGTATTCTTTTCATGAAGAAATACTAATTTTGACCTGCTGGTAGAGGAAGAAAAAGACAAATACTGTCATCAAACTGGCACTCTAGACAGTAGCACAACCCTGAGTGTTTGATCAACCTGAATGCTTCATAGAAAGTCACCAGTATGCATCACCATTAACCTTTCTGTTATGCATCACCAGTAACCTTAGTGATGCATAACAGAAAGAGGAATCAATGCTAGGACTAGCTCCTGGAAATAAAACTAGTTAAAAACAGCAGAAGGTATAATAAGCTAAAACAGTATCATTTCACAGGAGGAAGAATGGAGGATACAGACTCTCTATTTCAGATTGTACTCTTTCATGGTGGAATTCACAATTTTAGTTGCTTTATTTATTGAGTCTCATATTTCAAGGGTTTAAATAGTCAAGTAGTATAAACAATGGCTGCAAAAATTACAAGTGCAATATGTACCCCATATTGCAACATAATGAAAAATAATAATAAAATAAAAGAAAAACTGTTCAAAGTATGAACAACTGTGTAGATTTGATAGCTGAAAATCATGTTCTAGGTAGCTTCATTGGAAGTATTGGGCAGTTACTATTACAGATAAGGCTTTATATTCTCCTTGAAACTCTTGCTCTGTAGATGCAGTCTGTGAGACTCAGATCTCATCTGCTTTTAGTTGTCCTTGTGTATAAGATTATACGTCAGCCAGCTGCCTAACTTCTGTTAGTCAGGGTGCCTTGATTCGTACAGCCAATTAACTTCAGTAGGGTCAAAAACCAAAATGGATGTAGCTTGGTGAACTTCACAGAATAAATAAATCCCTAGAAAAGAATACCTCTTGAGATGATAGATTATTTCTCTGCTGTAGCTAAGAGATAGTTGTCAAGTCCTGAAATTCCTGAGGCTCATCCTTACTCTGCATTGTGTGTGTAACAATAAACAAGCTTCTAAGGAAGATTTTTGACACAGCTTTTCTCCATATTGATATTTTATAAAATGTCAGAAAATGAATGGAAAATAGAACCAGATATTTGGGGCTCCTGTAAAGCTCAATCAAGTAACATTTCTTTTAGACATGCTTCTCACCTATTTTAAAATTATCACTGGGGAAGAAGTATTCACAAATGTTGTTTCAGTAAAGACAAAATAAAAGGCTATGAGACGAGAAATAAGTTCAGCCTATGTTTTACCATGAATATTAATGTAATTTGTTTCCCCTTCTGGATACCTTCACTGTAATATAAAACAGAAACAGTAACAACAGCAATTTTTACCTGTATTTTATTAGGAAACAGAAGAACAAACACAATACCTTTTCTTTCTTTTTCACTGTAGACCTTCTCAATTATTTTCCCAACGTCATAGATTTTGTTCAAGCTGTGCATATTACATTATACTACTCAGAGGGACAACTGCTTATGAATGTTTTGAGATCTTAAAGGAATTAATGCCTTCTAAGTCTTGGGAATCCATCAGAAATCATTTCATATTTTCTGTTTTCATAGATCTTGAAGTTTTGTGCTTGAGAATATCGGGTCTCAATTTAAAAGAGACAAAAGAGAAAAAGAATCAGATTTAAATCTTAAATATGTTTGCAAACAAATCTTGAAAAGCTATGGGTTCCAAGCATTAGGAAAAAATACAGAAAAACTACTAAAAGAATATGAAAGAATGTTATTTTAGAATATCCAGATTTGTAATGAATTAATATGAATTCATGACCAGATTCATAGTGTGTATAACATGAATCCAGCTCCATGGAGTGAGTTCTATACTCTCCATTCAAGCTTAGAAAGTTTGATGGGCTAGCTCTGTTTTTAAGCTGTTTAAGAAGTTACTTGAACTATATAACAGTTATTATCCACAGAGAATTTAAATGCTTGTTCTTGATGAATGTACTTTTTCTATTTTCAGGACTAAAATTCATCATGACTGTGGATGAATTGTTTGACATTTACGTACCATGTACCCAGTAGGCTGAAAAGAGCTTAAAACTCTGTAAACAACTCTGCAATTGCAGAACCAAGTGAATGAATATATTTGACCATACAAATTTTAATCATGCTAGCTAACATAAGTGGGAAGAGTTTTAAGCAACACCATATCGCAAAAAAAAAAAAAGATTTGTTTGAGGTTTTAAACTTTCATAGCCTAAGATGTCAGAAAATCGTTGTTACGCATAGCAGAAACATCCAAATCTATTCAAGTTGGGCAGTGCATTACTGTGATTTTTAAAGGATATTTATCCATTACAATCAAATTCGTCATCAAATATTGCCTGTGGCCTATAGTTATCATCACTGTGCATTTTCATTTCAGTTGTAAAAAAAAGGCACTTTCTTTTTGTCTTCCCTGATTAACATTTTGAAGCTCTGTAATTTTCTTGCTGCTCAGAGAAACAAAGCACCCAGGCTCACAGAGAAAACCCATTCAGCAAGATGTAAATATTTGCTATTCAGAAAATCTCAATGACAGTTTAGTTATTTTAAACTAAAAAAAGAAAATTACTAATAATGATTGGTTTCAGCTAATGAAATGCTTTTATGCAAATATGTGAACCCTAAATATGACCTGGAAACAAAAGACTGCTTAACAGTTACTATTAAGCAATACATTAGGAGATCAATTAAACAGAACTCTTTCTAATGAATAAGCTCTACAAGAGTTGCTATGGAAACCTGGAAGGAGAAATCCCTAGAATGCCAATTTGCAATTTTAAGAACATAAAGTATTAGATATCTAGTGGCTGGCTGGAGAGTCATATACCAAAGTTGAAAACTGTCTCATATGAATGGAGACATTCATATCCAAGAGTTACTTATGAAAATATTGAAATGGAATACTGTATCTGAATGGATAGTTGTAAATACATCATTCCAAAGTGGACCATCAGAGGGAGCCAGAAATAATAATTTCTCCATGGAAGTTCATTAATGATAGTCTAGGTGAGAAAATAGACATTTCCTCAGAAAGCAGAGAACAGACATAATGGTTGAAGAAGGATTATCAATACTCTTGGGTTTTCCAATGTGCTTATGGCATTTTTCTATTTTTAAAAGACATATTATGGACAACACCAAGATAGCAGATCCAAAAGATGAATTGAATCACTTAAAAAGTAGACACAGGAGAACATAAGGGTCAAATAATTTCATTCAGAAAATTGATTGTATTTATATTTTAAAATAAATTACTTTTATTTCAGAATATAAAGAAAAAATGCCAAGTTTCAGAGGTAAAAAGCAGATCAGATACTGCAGCTTTCCCTTAGTATATGTGTTAAGTAAAAATTAAAATTATATTTCATATCTTTGATTTCAGGATGCTACAACAGCAATGACCTTCTTTAACTCTGATCACAGAAAAAAGTCTGTTTAATTTTTCCCACTGATTTCAGTGGCAAAACAGTGAAACCTTTCCACACTAGGTTTATATTTGAAGAATAGAAGTTCTTTTATTAGGTATATAAAGTTCAAATGTTTAATCAGAAGATGGAAACCTGCTGTTTCTAATCTTGACTTTAAGGCCCCATTGAATTTTAAGAAGTAGAATGAGCTTGTACTGGTGTCTACATTGAGTGACTACAGTAGCATGGAAAAAATGGGGCTTGGGGGAATCTAGAAGAACTCTAGATCTGAAACACAGCTCTTAGTTGCCCCTTCTATTTAACTCAAAGACCTAGGTAATTGCTTTGTGAATGGGAAGGCCATGCCATGTCACATTCCAAAATTTCCATCTGCCTACGTATTCACACAAAGCGACTGCAGAGTCATTCAACATTGCCATCTGCAAAACTAGCTGGGTTTTATCAATGGTAGTAGTTCTAGAAGACAAACCACAAGTAAGCTGCAGACAGTGATATGGATCTTGGTCCCCACAACAGAAGAAATAGTCTGATTTTATTTCTATTATGACCCTGTTTTGTCACTGAAAGAACTGAAATAAAAATATATACACTAGCATGTAATTACAGAGCTGAGGATTAACTCGACCTCCACTTCATTTTTCAGTACCAGCAGAAGGAAAATAATTAGTATATTTCACAGATGTTTTGTGAAATGCAAAAAGCTAGTTTGTTTTGCTATCCCAATTTCACTAAAGCTTTTCTTAACTAATCTATAATAAAGCTCAAATTGGCATTTCTAGTCCTACTGGTCAATTACTGCTTTTTTAGTGTTCAGAGCTATGTGGCATCTTTAAAAGAAGTAGATAGTGCTTCTATCAATTTAGGACTACAATATCCTAAACTATGTCCTACTACTAAACTACTATGTCCTACTACTACTACACTAGGTAACGTTATAGTGTGTTAGAGGTGACAATTACATTGCTTTTAAATATTTCTTTTATAAAATAATTACATATATTTTTGCTTGGATTCCAGGAGTATAACCTGTACGAGGCATGCCAGTCTTTACAAATACTAGACTGGGCTATGGGAAAGTTTCATATTGAACAAAGACTTCAGAATCAGACTGTATCCTCCTACAGTCTATTTTGCTTTAGTGTAATTCAGAGAAATAACATTAGGTTTCTCTCTAAACAATGTTTCTCAATGATACTTAATATAAAAATACATATAATGGAAAAGAAAAACATTGTTATCAGAATTTCTAAGTACTGGATGATTAATACAAAACTTTTAGGAGAGATATGTTATTCAGTAGAGTATAATAGTTGCATTTATTCCTGTCTTTTCATGTGTCTGAAGGAGATCACACAATACATAATCTTGCAGAAAGCAGTGTTTACAATGCTGTACATTTTCTTCCTGAACTCCTTTTGTACTGCACTGGCAATTTCTCCTTTCAATAGAATAGATTTCTTCATATCTACAGCCACTGGAATTAGTCTCTGATATTATGATAAATGTCATATTTATTATAGTTGAGTGTATACTAGCATAGAAATTCCTCTACACATGTAGAAAGATTGTTCATCAAATAATATATGGAAAATATTCATAGACTGGTCTCTGTCAATGCAGCTTCCCCAAAATTTAGGAAGTGAATAACTCAACTCTGCAAACCCGCAAAATTTGGCTAAATGTCTTAGTAAATTTCAGATCAAATTTATATCTTGAATACTCACTACCTTCTATCTCAGTAGATATATAAGTTTCTTCTCTTTTTATATTTATGGGGAGTTATCTACCAAGATAAATGAGGATGATCTAGTTTTCATGAAGTGTTGCTGAATGACCCACAGTGTTGACTAGAAACAGGGAATGCAAACATGGATGCACACTGAGTATTAAAAAAAAAAATAGATAAATGCTCAAGATGAACTCCTGGTGGAGCTTAGCTACACCTGACATGAACTCAGCATTACTGTAAATAAGAACAATGCTTTAAGTGCAGGCTCTTGGCTGCCTGTGAATTGTTAGTCCTTGCTAATATTATGTTTCCTCAGTGACACTGCAAAGAAGCCTTGGAGCATGCGCCACCATGCTTGGTAGTGACAGGTAGAACTCAGTAATACGTGGAAGTCCACACAAATGTGGTTATGGGATACATATTCCTTTCAACTCTGCATAGCCCTAAAACACAAAGAGCAGAGGGAAGAAAGAAACCCATCACTCTACATTCTACCACCTGTGAGCCATGATTGCCTGGTGGAGTAGCTTGTGCTCCCCTCAAATGATCCCAGTGCGAAATTTTGCCTAAGTGACCAAATTTACTCATCAGTGGCAGTGTCAGCTATAGAGCTGATGAGGAATTTTTCAGGGAAAAATATTTTTAAAAAACTCATCAATTCATCGAAACAGAAACTTCTCTGTGAAAGAAGTGATCTTGATGGTTTTCTGATGTAAAAATGAAAGGAAAAAAAAAATCTTCTTTGATATTGAATTCCATTTTCTAAGCAGTATATGTTATTATATAAAAATAACTTTTTCTTTGAAAATTTAAGATATAATTTTAAAATTTTTAGTCTCTTCCAAATGTTAACAGAAGTTATTGACATTTTTTTTAAATTCAACTGTTTATAACTGCTTTATATATATGACCCTTGTTTTCAAAAATCAGGATTTTAAAATAGTAGAAAAAAGTTTCCATTATAATTCTGATGAACTGCCATATCCTAGCTATCTCTTCTTAAGAGACTTGACAATCTGAAACAGTTATATTCAAATTCTACCATAGGACAAAGAAAGTTCTACATTGGCATATTTCTTCTCTTATGTGGGGCTTTTTTATCAGTAGAGAACTTGGCTCCTAATTCTAGTCTTTCGTTATTATCAAAGGAAGACTAACTCTTACATTTAAGGGTGCAAATCTCTGAAGAACACCCTATTCCTTAGCTTGACCAGAGATTTATTTGCCTAAATGAAGTTATTTGACTCTGAAAAATCTGGACTAAAATCTTGATCAACTATTTGAAAATTACTGTCACTGGAATTTATGTCAGTTTTCTTTCCTCCTCATTATTGAAAAATAATAATAGAAAGACCCCAAATGTGCCACGAATAAAAGTCCTCCAGGAAGAGTAGTAATGGCTGTGAAACAGGAGCAGTGACTGTAGTAAACTTTCTTCTTTTCTGAATTATCATGCTCTTTGCCTTCCCAATGACTCTCTACACTCAAAAGTAGCAATATAAATAGATCTGTAAGAAAAAACATATGATTAGTCCAAGTCCCCATAGTAAGTGACACAGCTTTTTTACTTGAGCCAAACTGTGGTAATTTAGTTGTTTCTCATTTAGTCTGTGGTGAGCATATAGTGACATACAAAGGTAAAAATAATTTAAAAAATTAAAAGGTGTATGCTAAGTAGTAGAGACAGAGGATTAATGATGCATGAACAGAAAAAAAATAGAGAAAATTGTTTAATGTCACTTTTTTCCAAATATTTTAAAGCCACTAATGAATGTTATGTATTTCCTATTTACTGAAAATTATTCCTTCTGAGACTCAAGCTGTCAATCATGATTTCTGTTTAGTAGAGGCAGTACAATGCAGTAGGGTGTTGCAGCTTGACATTGTTTTCCAAATATGGAAATGTCATATTTAATGACACAACAAAGCCAGAAATGGTGAATGGGTTAAAGTGAAAAATGACACATGCAGTTGATTAATTAAAGGGTAGATTAAATGTGTCTATATAAAATCATACCTTTGAATGGTTATGTCTTCAGCACTGAACACAAGCTTGCATGTCTGCTTTGTCTGAGAAGAGAAGAAAATCCTGGAAAGGATATATTATTTACCTCCATAATAAACCCAAAGTTTTTCATGGTCCATTTCTCCTACTGGCTTATTTTTATCTAGTTTCAGAAGGTCAGGGTGCCAATTCAATAATCTAGTGTTTTGAATCAGTGTCCTGACGCAATTTGTTTAAGAACTGGGCAATATTTTTTTCTTGTTACCTGTTTTTATCTCAATATATTTCTTAGCCATAACATCCTTCTGTGAGGGAAAAAAAATGAAACATGTCTGGTACCTGTAGAAGGCAGAAAGAACTTGCCAAGGAGATACTGAGTGTGCTTAATGGAACTTTTAGTGGCTTTGGGAGGAAAGAGTGTAACCCGACCGATGGTAAACACAATAATGATAACAGTTTTGCTGTGGCCGCTGGCGCTAAGGTATTGATTCTGTACTACTAGGACTGTTTGAAGCAGCCTATGAGCATTCAGGAAGGTAAAAAAACCCCAGCAATTATTGACAGTTTTCACCAGGCATACAATGTGTGGTGGCAAAGACATGAAGAAGTGGTCTTTTTCTGTTATTTGGGTGTTAGACAGTAACCTGACACAGGAGCCAGTACTGCTACCTTCATTTAATGTCCTTCAAATTTCATGAAATGTGATAAATAATTGAAAAACTGTGTTAGCCTAAAAACTTAACTCTTTCCATACATATTTCCATTGTCTTTTTCATACAAAACTACAATGAAATCCAGTCTTCACAATGACTGCATTACGCAGGAAGTTGAATAAACCCTTCTACTGCCTTTTGAGAGAAAGTATTGTTCAAAAGGTGATGTCAAGGGTCTCTCCCAAGACTAAATTATATGCAAGATAACTGTCTTTTCCAAGGTTCATCTTATAGAGAAACTTAGGAGTTCTGAAAGGGATTAGGATACTCCACTTGTTTATGTTAATAAAGTTCTTTTTACTGCTTCTAGTATAAATTTTGCTGTCAAGCATACACCTATAATTTTACATTTCTTAGAAAATGTTTTGTCAGGAGATCTCGAGATTTTATTTATGAACTACTTTCCACAGAGGAGTTAAATCTAACTGATATGCCCTGACTCTCAGGATGCCATTAAGTCTGTGACACTTCACAGCCTTTGTTAATCAAAATTGCTTTAGCTGACTTTTAGCAAAGCAGAGGCAAATACAGCCTTCCTTGTCAAGATCGAGGTACGCAGACTTACATTTTTCTGTATTGAAGCTGGTTTGGAAACTTCATATATTTAGAAATTTCATATCTTTAAATTTCTCCTTTATTTTTTCCAGTGTATTCCAGGTAGAGTTTGTCCCTTAGTCAGACGTGGAAGCTTTTCTGTACATCTGTTAATTTAAAGATGTAATTACTGAAACAAGAAAGTTGCACTCAATTTGATTTTCATTATCTTCTATTTCCAAAATAGTAGCACCTAAAATAGTAAATCTCCATTAAATACGAAAATGTACAGGTTAATTTAAACTTGTTACTCTGGAAGCAAAATCCTGCTACTATGAAAAGTGTTGCATTACCTCCATGCTTTCCAGACTGTGGACTAGCTGTGCCTTGACAGCATGTTCGCCAATGTCCAGGCACCTAAATTACATTCTGGCAACACTCACATCTCTGTTCTAATCCTGACAAAGACCCCAGAGAGAATATCTTTTACTAAGCAATCGTATTTTATAAAGAATATCCATGAAATCCCTTGAAAATTTATATTCCAAGAAGCAAACTAAAATTAGATGGTTCCCAAAATTAAATATCCCCATTTCTTCAGTTATATGTAGATACTCATTAAACAGGAAAGTAGATCAATATGCTTCAAGACATGCTCTGCATAGAGCTTGCTCCTGACTTCACTGAATGCTAGTATATGACAATAAGCTAGAAACAAGGCAAAGAAGTACCTTGCTATTAGTCCTCAGTGTTTACAGACTTGCAAGAAAAGGAATTTCGTTCACTCCAAAAAGTTTTGGGTATTTTTCAAAGCTAGGCTTGGCCTGTCTTCGAAATCTACATTTAAGTATTCATGCTTTGTTCCAAATTGTATTCAGTCTTTGTTCTTGGACTATGTAGCTTGTTATAGCATTAAAACTCACAAATTAGATTTACAGACATTCTGAACCAAGAATACAGACACCAACTACACAGGATTACAAAGTTACAAAATAGCATTGTAGCCACTAAGGGAACCCCTTCTTTAATAAACACAAATAAATTGCTCGAAATGCCATTACTAATGGTCAGTCTCAGAGAGGGCAAAGCCAAAACATGGGGAATGGAAAGAGGAACCTTCTATTTTTTCCCCTCTGTCAGAAGCCATTTACATGCTTTTAAATACCACCGAGACTGGTCTTGTTATCTATCATCCCACCTGCATCACTTTTTTTCCCCTTTTATCCAAATGTACTACAATTCCAGCATGCAGGCTCTCCTCCTTCCAACTTTAATTGACGCTGCTGCTTCGTCCCATTTGAGGAACCTCACCAACATTCTGAGTCTGGCCTCAGTTTGATGTTTAGATATTCTCCTTTCCAAAGCCACAGGAAGGAAGAGAGGCTTTCATTGGCTTTCACAAATATGTAGTTGTGGAAAACAGGACTATTTTGTTTCCCTGCTTAAAACTGGAAAAAATGCTTTTTGCTCCTCTCAGTTGAGACAAGGAGTCACAGACAAGATAAATATACATTTAAGTAAGTGCAAGTAAATTACTGTTATTTTTCCAATACAAACAAACTCCTACTAATCAGAGATAAAATGATAGTTTCTGTAGCTCCTGCTCCTGCAGTACCAAATGCCGTCAGCCCAAGGGGGGCTTCTGCGAGCCCCAGGGTGGTTCCTGTCAGATCAAGGGTGGCTCCTGTGTAGCTCACTATCCTCCAGGGTCCCGGGTCCTTTTCTGCAGAGCTTCTACCCGGGCAGGTTATGTCTAGCCTGCAATGCTGCCTGGGTAGCCTGGGGACAGGGCTTGGCGCTTCTCTGTGCTGAACTGCACAAGGCCTGTTCCACCAGCATGACCCAGTTCCTCTGGGTGGCAACCCTGCTCTCCAGTGACCAGTTTCTCCAGTTTGTTGTCACCAGCCAGACTGAGAAGCACGTGTTCCTTCTTGTCCCTCTGGCCATTGAGGAAGGTGTTAAACAAGACACGTCATGGTATAGACCACCATGTCGTACCAGGCTTTAGGCAGCATACAATCCATTTATGAGGACTCTCTGAAAGCAGTCATCCAGTTAGGATTTTGTCTAGCTGACGGTCTTCCGTTCACACGGAAGTGCCACTCTAACTTGTGTAAAACAAACTAAAGTGTAAAAACCTGGTTGAGGTAAACCTAGGTTATATCTTCTAGTCTCTCCTTGTCCCAAAATTTAGCCATTTATCATAGAAAGCAATCAGTTCAGCCAGACATGACTTAGGCTTGCTAAAATCATGGTTACTTTCAAAACACTTCTTCCCTAAATATTCAGAAATGTGACTCTGATCTGCATCCTCCATGAGTCTTACACATGATCTCCTTTTTCAGTAGGTACTGAGACTGTCAAGATAGGTCTTCAAGCCAGCATGACTGCCTAAATTCAGAAGTCTTTTTCCCATAAAGGCAAATAAAGATTAATGATGGCCTTTCAATGAAAGTGACAGTTTCTCAGCACCTCTTAAAAACCTGAGTTATAAGAGACTATTTTCTTTCTATATACACTGCCTCCAGACAAGCTGGGAAGGAAACCAAAATCTCTTCAGGATTAATCTTCACCAGTACAGGACAGTCATTTCTCTCAGCACCATAATACATGGACTTAGGTGTTGCAGCAAGCTGCTAAAATGCTAATGTATCCAGATGTAACAAAAAGAGGTGTGAAACTAAAAGAATGTGTTCAGGGTCACCAATCAAACAGAAAATTATCTGTCAGTAAAGTGAAATTGGAGGGCATCTCAGTTAACAGAAGGTAAGTATAGCTGGAGCCAGCTCTCTTGATGGCTTACTAGCCAAGAGCTGGTTGTGTTGAACAGGCTAAACAAAGACTCTCCTTAGTATTTGTTATAGGTTAGAAATTCAGGAGAATTTTTCTTTTCCCTGCCCCCCACTGTAGGAAAGATGGAGTTTGAATGGAAAGGGGGAAAGGGAGTTAATTAGCCTTACAAAAGAACTAGTTAGCCAGGCTGCATTCCTTGCTGATGGTCCATCAGAGGCTGGGGGGAGAGGGAAGGAGTTTTGGGGAGGGGGGCTGGCTCTGCTTGGAGGGGAGAGAGTCAGACTGCTGGGTTCTCTCTCTGAGACAGGGTTTGTGTTGGGGCATTTGGAGAGAAGGCCTGGAAGCTGGGTTTTCTGGCTTCCTGTCCTGGTCAGCCCTGACTGCTGGCCTCAACTTGCCTGCGAACTGTCTTTTGTCTCCAGCCCGGACCTGCTGCGTTTTCATTGGAGAGTCTCTGTGCTCGCTGGGAGAAAAGGAGGAGCTTTTGGGGTGCCATCAACTGAGAACAACAGAGAGTCCTGTTGGGGATGAACTGCTCTCCTTTCCCCTTCCTTCATTGGAGGAAGGGTCCCCCATCTTCTTTTCGGCTTCTCCTGCAACCCGAAACCAGCCTCCCCCAGACCCCCTCCCCGTGTGGTGACCGTCAGCGACCCAACAGCGCCCCTGCAGGTCACCACAGAGCACTGCAGGCTCTGCACCTCCAGCGATCCAACAGCGCCCCCGCCAACCGTGATTAGAACTGCGCTAAAGGACAGAGAAGTATCCAGACTTTTTCTTTTGTTTGAAGGGAACTTCTGGGTACAGGACTATTGTTTAGCTGTTTTTCTGTTCTGTTACTGTTCTTGCCAATATACATCTATCTTTTAATAAAGGGTTATTATTTCTTCTTTTCTTCCACACTTCCTCGATTAAAGCCCCTTAATTTTTGAATTTACAATTGCTGAGAGAGGAGTTTGGTCTGTCTCATAGCTCATCCTCTTTAACAAACATTCCAGTCTCTTCAAACTGAGACAGTATTATTTGCCTCCTACCACATACCAGAACTGATATCCTCTGTTCCATATTCTTATCAGAGACCCCAGTTCTCCACATCACCAGTGAGGCACCAACAGCTTATGTTTGCTGTTGCCAGTATGAAAGCCAGAACTGTATTTTCAGCTTTCTGCCGTATGTTTGGAAGAATGGTTATGAGAGACTTACTAAGAATGCATTATTGGCAACTCTTCATTCCTTTTACTGTGAACTTCGTGTTCTGTGGTATTTTTTGAGAGCTGCAGTTGTCAAGAACCAATAGAAATTCTCAATTTTCATATAAGACTTTAGTACTGAAAGTAGTAAAGAAAATCTGGAATTTGTACATGATGATATTTTTTACGTTTGTACATTGTTTCAAGTTAAACCCCTGTGCTGGTTTAAAGGTAAACCGGCAGGGGAAATGAACCCAACTCAAAAGGGAGACTATAAGCCAGAATAACAATTTAATAAATATAATACAATAAATACAATTATACAGACAAACAATTGGTTTTAACCCACAAAACCCAGATGTATAACCCAGCACCCTGGGACATGAACAGACCGGTGTTCGTTGGACCCCCCTCCCCGTGCTGAGCTCCACATGGTCCCCCTGAGTCCAAAGTAAAAGGAGAGGGAAAATCTTTTGGGGAGAGTGCTGTTGCAGTCTGGTCGAGAATGGTGGTCTCAATCTAGTTGAGAGTGGTGGTCATAGTTCTCTGGATCCCACGAGTGGTACCAGAAGTCCCAAGACCCCAAGATTACATATCCTCATGTTCAGGCAGGAATGCCCAGTACCTCCCTCAAGGCAGGGAGTTCCACAATGGGTATGAGGACAGGAGCATCCTCCTATCTCACAGGCCTCTTAACACCCAACTTATAGCCTGAGGGGTCAGGCTGCTCTGAGCACATCGTGTAAATGGTCTATTGATAACAGTTTCTTGGAAATGACATGGAAGGGTATAGAATACACAGTTTTGGGTTACACCCACACAATGACGAGCTGGTCCCAGCTGTTCTGACTAGGACAACCCCAAAACTCAGAAAACAATTAAAGAATTATTTACATGTCTGTATTATGTTAACCTGATGATTTAAAGTTATGCTAATAACTAGGCATTAAAACTTTCTATAGGTTTATATTAAATGAAATCATGGCCTGTGTTTGGTTTTTTTTGGAGAAAACATCTGCAGTCTGATTACAAAATCTGGAATTTATTGCTCCCATGTTGACTTTATTACTTTTGTGCAAGTTTGGACCTGAACTCTGTGCCTGTGAGGACACTAAGTCAGATTTGAGACTTCACCTAACCTCTAGCTAGTGACAGAATTGAGCCATTCCAGAGTCATGGCACAGGTTAAGAGCTAGAATCAAAAGACAGTGAGAGAATATATGCTGAACAATCACACACTGAGAAGGATTTGGTAGATATTAGATAGTCTAATAACCTAGTTGATAGACTAAAAATGTAAGACAACAGAAAATAAATTTAGTTGTTTTATAAAACAATCATGTGTGACATTTTCACAGAATCACAGAATCAATTATGTTGGAAAAGACATCTGAGATCATCCAGTGTGAACCTATAACTGAGTATCATTGTGTCATCTAGACCATGGCACTGAGTTCCTCGTCCAGTCTTTCCTTAAACATCTCCAGGGATGGTGATTCTGCCACCTATTTGGGCAGCGCATTTCAATACTTAGTTACCTTTTCGGTGAAGAAATTCTTCCTGATGTCCAACCTAAACCTCACTTGGTGCAGCTTAAGACTGTGTCTTCTTATCCTGTCTCTAGCTGCCTTGTTTCCGTGTATAATGAGATTTGCAGAATCCCAAAGATTTTATTTAGGTAAGAGAGGAAAATGAGATCACAGGGAAGCAAAATGATGAAGAAATTAGAATATGACCTGTAAAAGGAGACATTCTGTCAAATTTAAATCAAAATGTAAATTACAGTCAATCCTTTCAAATAATACTAGTCAGTCTCCAAACTACCAGACTCTAGAAACATTTCCTATTAAAAAATAAACAGCAGAAATAAGGATATTAATGGTATCAGCAGCCATATACTTACCAGTCCTAAATACAAATTTTCATTCTTCAGAGAACGAGCTTAGTGCTAACTGAAAGGAATCAGAAAGAAACACTTTGCAAGCTTCTTGACATACTTCTCCTGTGCAAAGGATTTCTTTAAAATATGTCTAACCAGTATCAAAGATCTGACATTAACTTATTAATTGCAGCGACAATTCCTAATTGCTGCAATGAACTCAATATGCTGGCATGGACATGTCAAAGAATATTGATATTTTTCAAATATTATGTCAAACTATCACAGAAGAGGAGAGACAGGCAGAAACTGTATGCATTGAGATAGAAAACAGTTGCTTTACTACTGTATTATTACAGTTGCACAGTAATTTATTAGTAAAAGCTGTAAAGGTGAAATCACTGAAGCATGAACAGGGTTGTGTTGCGGGTCCGAAGGGAAGAGGGGACAGGACACGAGGAAGGGTGCAAGCAGACTTGTTTATTCAGGCGTGCGCCCGATTCTTAACCGTCCCACCAGGGGCAGGGGGCAGAACATCGAGAGGGCTATCAGACAGACAAATGGGGGAGCAAATCAGAACAGGGCACAGGCAAAAGGGGGAGGAGGAAGCCTGGGCATGTGCAGTTGTGCACTGTGTAGCATGAATACAGTGAAAGTCCATATGAAAGTCCTGCCAATTGCTGTATGCTTTTCTCCATGCCTGGAACTGTTCCCATCCTGAATCTTGCTTCTCCACATCCTGAATCTTGCTTCTCCACAGGGTTGTACAGCAAAAATAGGTCTGCATGGTAGCAATCAGTGCTGCATGCAGAGTGCAAGACAAGAAAGGCAGCTCAGCAGCAGCAAAAGTGTTTAACATAACACTGAGTCAGGCTGGGAGGGTCAGGGTCATGGCAGGTAAAATTAGACAGAGCAAGCAGGGAAGGCTGTGGAAGTGCTGAGCATCTGGCAATTATTTAATACTTCAAGATACATGTTCACAGATCTAAGAATGAAGATATTTTAAAGAAAAGTGGGTAGAAAGTATACAAACTGAAACTACTTGAAATTGGGCATTGTGATTGTAAAAGCGACAATTAAAATTTATATGGCAACCCTAAACTATAAAATGACCATGCTGTAAAACGCAATAGAAAATTGTATAGATTTTAAGGTTCAGCTCTACATTGAAAAAAATGAACTGTATACTAGTACTCTATGATTGAACAGATCTGTGATTTTTTGACAAGGTTTTTTTGGGGGAGTGGAGCTGGGTATTTTTGGGTTTTGTTGGTTTTTTTTTTTTTACACTCAGTGTTTTGAAGCAAATATATCTTTAATTCTGTAAATATCTGAATGATCACTGGCATATTCCGTATCAACAGCAAAGTCAATTATTTTGGTAAATTTAGGACAAATTTACTCATAATGGTTAAACGGTTGCCTTCAAATAGGACAGATGAGGAGGAAAAATGAAGGTGTTAAGACAACAGAGGAATTACCAAGTAAAGAGTTCATGTATAATTTTGTTATGGACAATTTTCATATTTAGGCTGTTTTAGTGCAGTACCTCCCAAATTAGCAATTTTCTTTAAGTTCCTATCTTTGTTCTCTGAGGCTAAGATTTTAATGCCTACAACTGTACTTATTACTTTCAACAAAAGTTTACTGTATGAATATTAAAATATGAATGCCTTTTTTTCCTATCGGGGCTTACTGACCTCTTTGCTCCAGTAGCCAAATAACTATATTAAATCAACCCTGTACAAAATATCGTGTCTTTTCCAAGACAAAACAAGATTATATTTTTTCATTAATCCTCCAATATTTTTTGGATACTAGCATTTGCAGAGTATTTATTGATTTATATAGATTTTATCAATAACAAGGATAATCTTCTCCCAGCGATGCTTCATTTCTTAGAAGGCCCCCAACTTCCAGCAACTCTCTTTGTTCATGAAAATTCTATTGAAGGCTTTGTGTTTATGTGAAAATGAACAATTTACATATTTATTGCCCGTGATTTGTGTGCTAGCTGAACCAGCAGCAATGATCAGAGAATGCTATGTGAACTGAAAGGGGAGTGATTCATGTGGCTGTGAATGAGACCAAAAGGGCAAAGAACAAGTACAAGTATAAAGAGATCAGCAGCTGAACGTTGTTCTGAAGAGGAAAGAATGAGTATGTATGCAGAGAGATTATCAGCAAAACTGTGTATTGCAAAGTCTATCTATCATATTTCTAAGGTTCTTATCACAATGTCACCTAGTTACCATATATATCAAATCATTTATCTCCCTGGATTTCATCTCTGTGATTCTACAATTTCTCTTCATCTAGAGTTCCTGAATAGAACAGAAACCATGTAATTTTTAAAGATATGTATAATATCAACATCCTTCTTTTATCAGGAAATGGTGTTTTAACTGTGTTAGTTACACAATCGTTTACAGTCCCAAATAAACAGAAAAATTATCTGTTGCATCATATGCTGATTCTCACTTACGTAGTCATATTTACATTAGTAACTGATTTTATCTGATTAAAGGAAGTCACAGAGATTTCTACACATTTGTAGAATTCAATCCACAGATAGAGTAGGCTATGAGATTTTTGTTGTCTTTGTAAAGAAATGAAATATGGGAAAGTTCAGTAAATAAACTTCAGTACACAATCTAAGATAACTTGCATCTACCTCTGATTTATAACATAGTAGAGTAGGAATAAGGTATACTAATAATTTGCTTTTGAGTGGAGGGTCTAAGAAAATGTGACAATATGAGTTATAACTGTTGACATTTTGTCTTCTGGGTTTTGTTTAGGGTTTTTTTTGTGGGTTTTTTTTGTTTGTTTGTTTTGGTTTTTTTGGGGTTTTTTGTTTTTTTTTGGTTGTTGGTGTTGGTGTTTGGTGTTTTTTGTTGTTTTTTTGTTTGTTTGTTTGTTTGTTTGTTTGTTTTTGTTGTTGTTTGTTTTTGTTGTTGTTTGTTTTTGTTGTTGTTGTTTTTAAGTTGGTGACCCATAGGCATGCATTGTTTATCGATAGCAGAATTCTTGCATCTCCCCAAAAGCTCTTACAGTGGTAGGTGAATTTCTAGAAACTTTTTTGTTAAATATACCAAATGGGGCTGTTGTTATGCTGATTTTCCTATATCAAAATGCTTGATGTGATTCTGTAAGGGTTTTAATTCTGTCTTCTTTGTCTTTTGTTGTCTACAAACAAACCTATGACACCAAAGCTAGCTCGGGTTTGACATTCTTCTGTGAACTGAGACAATTTTCTTCTTATCAAAAAACACCAAAGCTTGTTAGAAGCAAGTGATTCATGCAATGATCGAAACCTTGCACCCAGAGGGAAAAAGAAAGTAGACATTTAATCAGAATAACAGTAAAAGCCATCTCATGTACAGGTAGAAGATGAAAGCAGTCTCAGCATGAAGCTTTCTTAAACTACCCTGACTGCTGGTGCATGTGTAGACAATAATCGCTTACACGTATGAAGCTCATTTGTCCTGTATATTACACATAATACAATTGACACATCATAAATGTTATCACCCTGTGAGATAACTGCTTTATATACATTTACTGATTCTTATTCCTCCCTTACAGAAGGGATTTGTTTCAGATAACTCCCTTTTGTGCCATGTGCAGGACTGACAAAGTGCATACACAGTGTGCACCGTCAGTTCTTGTTGAAAGTTCATTCATTTCACCAGATTGATAATGATTGTACTTTATCATTTGGCACAAAAGACTTGTATTTAAAAAGTGTATTAGCTTACTGGGCCCTCATTTATAAAACTTGCTTTGTTAGGAGTCCTGCTGGTGACTTCACCATGGCAAACTCCTTTGAAGTGCAGACTTTCTTCTAGCTTGTTTGCACTTTTAAATGGACATATCACCAGCCTCTGCTTACATTTGACTTCACATATCTCCTGGGGCTGGTAGTCATAGTGGTAAATATTAGCACTAATAGCTGGCAGGCTGCAGATATATGTGTGTGTGTGAGGGGGAGTTGGTGACGTGGAGGTGTATGTTTGATAGTTTTTCTACTATCTGCTCTTAGGAAAGAGGCTAAATTCTGCTATATCTACTGCTATGGTCCATAACCAAGCAGCTGAGAAAAATTAGTGGAAAAAATTCACAAACATATATAATATTCAAGTGGAACAAAATGGAATCATAGAATCATAGAATCCCAGAATGAGCCAGGTTGGAAAAGACCTCTGAGATCATCAAGTCCAACCCTTGATCCACTACCACTGCGGTTACTAGACCATGGCACTAAGTGCCACATCCAGTCTCTTCTTAAAAACCTCCAGGGACAGAGAATCCACCACTTCCCTGGGCAGCCCATTCCAATGCCTGATTACCCTCTCTATAAAAAATTTCTTTCCAATATCTAACCTAAACCTCCCCTGGCACAACTTAAGACCATGCCCTCTTGTCTTGCTGATAGTTGCCTGGGAGAAGAGACCAACCCCCACCTGGTTACAACCTCCTTTCAGGGAGTTGTAGAGAGTGATGAGGTCTCCCCTGAGCCTCCTCTTCTCCAGACTAAACAACCCCAGCTCCCTCAGCCTCTCCTCATAGGACTCATGCTCCAGTCCCTTCACCAGCCTAGTTACTCTCCTCTGGACCTGCTCCAGCACCTCAATATCCTTCCTGAACTGAGGGGCCCAGAACTGGACACAGTACTCCAGGTGTGGCCTCACCAGCACTGAGTACAGGGCAAGAATCACCTCCCTGCTCCTGCTGGCCACACTGTTCCTGATCCAGGCCAGGATGCCATTGGCCTTCTTGGCTACCTGGGCACACTGCTGGCTCATGTTCAACTTCCTGTCAATACAAATTCCCAGGTCCTTTTCTACCTGGCTGCTCTCCAGCCTGTTGTCAAGTTTGTCTAAGGCAACTTCTTCTGTTCTAAAAGACATTTCAGCCTGGTTGTGGAATATGAGGTGTAGATTAATTATATTGGTTAAATTTTTAAATTTCTTATAGCACATTGTAAATGTGACAATCTCTATTAGCTATTTACCTGTCTCTCATTAACAGTGTCTGAGAACATTTCAGGCATTTCTGTAAGGTGTTATTTAACTTCCTTCAGAAATGGGAGATTTGAGTAGCAGGAGGTTAATCTCTACATTTTGAAATATTTGGAGTATGTCTGCTTCAGACGCAGAAGCAGATCAAATTCAGATATGACAGTGCAGACATTCTAAGCTACTTGAAGACAAAAAGATAATTTCACAGGAACTGGACAGTGTCCTCTTTCCAGTTCTGGGAAAAAAAAAAGAAAGACATAGGGAGTTTCGTGTGAAATCATGTTTATATTGTGCCTGAGCAAATATTCTAAGGGAACAGGACTTATTTTCTCGAATAGAGGATTTCAGGAGCATGGTTTTGTTGCACCTAGACCTGATGTATTCAGGGCCAGCAGCCAGACTCTTCAAGACTCAATTCCTCAGTTGCAAATTTTACATGCAGTGGAAAGATTTGCACCTTTAAGGTGCAAACAGAACCTCACCTCCTAAGTTTAAGTTTAACTGCATATATTCAAAAATTTCATCTTAAGTCACTTAAGATCAAATCAGAGGTGGAACAGGAACATAAATGCAAATCTCTAAAAGCAGCTTATCAGGATTCTAACTACCATTGTAGACTTGATAAAATAGTAAGAAGATATTCAGATTTTAGACAGACAATGTTGAGAATATTTTGATCTCTCTATAGAGTTTCTCGGGTATCTTGTCATTCTGGAGAGTCATGTCATTGTATTGTGACCTAGTACTATGCTATGAGGATCCTATTCCAACCAGTTCAAAAAACTCCCTAATAAAACTGTTGTATGGGACACAGTGATGCACAAGGCTATAGAAAAGACCTCTAAATCTTCTTGGCTTGACATTATATTATGATCTTTCATAAACACATTTTTTTCTTCAGTCATAGCTGTGTCCAATATTATGTGTTTCACAAATTCCTAATTTTCAAAGGCAAAACAGTTGATTTTAAAAAAAATAAAATTACAAAATTGCATTCCAAAGGAAAAATGTAAACAAAATTTTAGTAGTTAAATAAGGATATTCTGGGAAGACATTTTAAGGACAAAAAGATTTAACAAATTATTCTTGGAATATGAAGTGCAACACTGCGCTCAAAAAAACATAAATTAGGAGAATTCTTCACAACTCTTTGGTGTCAATTTTGCTTACCACTCTATGCTGCATATCTGTAATGTACTGGGGTATTTTTAGGGATGTTCAGTAATATGTATCTAATCTATTTCCTTTTTGGCTGCTGTTCACAATGTTCCCTTCCCATTGGTTTAATTTCTGTTTATTTGTTTTCCGTCTATAACCAGGAGGCTTATATTTAAATTATGTATTTTCACCTGGCCAGCAGTGCACCTGTTTTTGTCTTTAAAGACCTCTGTTCAGAGAGACCACACTATTTCACTATCTTATAGTTTATACAATTAAAAAAAATCTATCACTATAATTCTTTATTTAAACAACTATTGTGAAGGTATTTTCTACATTTTGCAGACTTAATATATACTTTTCAATTTATTACAGCTTCTTCATTCCTCTCTAACCAGGAATTTATACTAAGAATCATACATGCATCTCACAAATGAAACACAATAAATTAGTGAGAAAATAAAGATTCACCCATATTTTCATTCCATAGACAACTGATACAAATTATTCTTGAGGTAAAAGAGTATTAATATTCCTGTTTTACAATTAAGAAAACCAAAACGGGAAGGAGTCACTTAATGACCATGAAATCCTAAGGGAAAGGTACATATTGTTATGTGGTACTCGTGGCTTCTAAGTATATATTTGTTTCTCTAGACAGTTGTGAAGACAAAATTTTGTGTATGTAGGAAGATACTCTAGTATTATCTTGAGGAACATGGGCCTGCCAAAGAGCAAATTCAGGTCCCTGAAATTTAGAATAGCAAAATTCCATGTTTAAAGAATTGGTGAATGAGATTCCTCAAGAAACTACTCTTAAGGACAGTGAGGCTCACCAGAGCTGGCCTCCTTAAGTTCACTTTTCTTAGAGTGTAAGAGCTCTGGCAGTCAGGCTGAGTCTCTCAAGTCCTTGAACCTCCAGGTTGGGGTTATGGTTAGGGTTAGGGTCTGTCCTGGGAGCCGTGCTCTTCAATATCTTTATCAATGACAGACAGTGGGAGCAAGAGCACCCTCAGCAAGTTTGCAGATGACATGAACCTGAGCGGTGCAGTTGACACAACACAAGGGTGGGGTGCAATACAGAGTTACCTGGGCAAACTTGAGAAGTGGGTCCATGAGAACCTCATGAAGTTCAAGTCTAAGTGCACAGTGCTGCACCTGTTTTGGGGCAATCTCAGACTTAAGTAGTAGAGACTGAGAGAAGAACTTACTGTAAGAAGCCCTGTAAAGAAGGATGTGGGGGTGCTGGTGGACAAAATGCTGGACACGAGACAATAATGTGTATTCACAGCCCAGAAGGCCAAATCTATCCTGGGCTGCATCAAAAGAAGATTGGCAGGCATGTCTTCAAGGTTCCTTGCCATTTAAATTTATCTTCATTTATTATAGTACCATAATAAACCATAAGGGACAAAAAAGAAGTATCTCCCAATTGTCACTCTATCTGTAAGTACACTTCCACTTAAGCATAAAAGATTTCGTAGCACTTCTATGAGAAGGCAGTATGAGAAAACACAGAATCAAGTTTGAGGAAAGAGAAAGGTTGAGGAGAATAAAGGGTCTTCCCTCTGAAAGGTTATAGCTCCTGAGAGCACCTTAGCTCAGGCCTTAGGCAGAGACAAAAAAATGGAGCATTCGGGATGAATATATACAGGCAATAACATTGAAACAGCCGTCTGTAAAAACCCAGGCCAAGCTCTGAACAGATCGGATACCAAGTCTACAAATACAGATCCTAAAGTACTAAGAAGAAAACTAATTGACAGTGCTCATAAATAATAAAATAATAGATTTGCATTGTAGCCTTATCTTTCAAGACTCATGAATATTGAAATGGCTAGGGTATTTGCAAACACTGGAAACAAATGAAGAAAATATGCCCCCAGACAAGTACAAATTCATCCCATACATCTTGATAAACCATTACGAAAAAGGTGGAGATAGTCTAGTCCTATGTTTTCATTATTTTTAAACCTAACATCATCCATCAACTACATAATTTGAGCATGAAAAGTCAAATCAATAAAGAAGTGATCTCAGTTTTTTGATTCACATTCTTATATTACATCATTTATAAAACCTCTCTTAGCACAACTTGTAGTACAAATGCCTGAATCTGAATAAATTGAGGAGAATATCTGTTGAAGTGATAAACAGCTATTGGTTCATATATTTACATTAAATGATCTTGATAAGTAAGCTTTCCACATGGACTGGTATAATCATTCAGCACCATGGAGTGAGTGCATTACCTCATCAAATCTTTTGGCTTATCACAATATCATTTTAACTCAGATTCAAGTCCATTCTGCATTCCATGTCTGATTTTCCTTCCATGCTTCCTCCACCCCCATTTCTTAGGAGTATATGCATGGGTTTGTGTTCTATTTAGCCCAAGGGAAGAAAAAATTCTGCCTGAAAGTCAGAATAAAAAAAAAAGTTACTTACTTATGGAATTAAAGTAGCATTGGAAAAGGAAATAACATTAAGTAATATTGTTATAGATTTTTTGCTATAGCTTTTTGCACTGTACTGCTGTCCTATAACACAACAGAAACCTAAATCCAGGTGATGTCTGAAACACATATCTAGTCTACTGTGAAGCTTAAAATGTTGTTTGCCAAGTAGAAGGCAATGTATTTGCAAGATCAGTTTTGAAGTCTGATTGTTATGTGATTAAGTCCAAACTATAATGAACAAGGAAAATGGGCATTGCCATAGTATTTTATTCAAATTCATTCATGAAATGTTTTCAGAAGCTGCTAAAAGGGAAAGTGAAAACCAGTATGACAGTGTACATTGGAACACGTATTACATGCAGAGCTTGAGTTCTCTAACCTGCCTTTGTTGTAAACAAACACGAGTGTGTCTGGTCAAAAGGCAGAGAATGCTAAACTGCATTACAAATAACAGGCCTTATGCTCAAGTTCATAACTGTCATGTCAGGAAGCTTCCAAATGGCCATTGTAAAATTCAAATCATTGCTTAGAGTGCATGCCATAACTCCTATTTTTCTGAAACAAAGAGAAGCATAAGAGGAGCATAAGAAAACAGGTACCATCGAAGTTCCTTGTTCCAGCTCCATATATGTGTGAATCCAAGCTTTGTTTGACTCAGAATACTCAATAAGTCATAAATATTCTTAAGATAATATGTTTATATCTGAATTTTGTTTTTCTTTAACACATGAAAGAGCCAAGGAAGCAGATATATTTTAGATCCTATAGAAACTTCAACAGTTACAAGGCTTCCAAGCCATTCTAATAAAATACAGTGCCATGACTTATATAGAAAGTATGTGTAAAATTGAATGATAAGGAATAGATTTATTTGGCCAGGAACAGAGCAGTAAATTCAGTGGAACATCCTGTTTGTGGTATTGGTATTTTTTATGTATAGTCAGAATGTACTGTTTGTCTGGACTTTAATGTACACACTAACACACATTTTTTATAGTGATCACTCTCCTGCAACGCAAATAACGCATTCTGCTAAGCCTTTCAATAGTCTGCTGATTGTGTTGTTATTTCACTCTTGGGGGGGAAAAAAGTTAATAGAAGATAAGGCCCTTTTGAAGAAGGTGAGATTACATTATTTAAAAATTATATATTTTATAAGATAGGGTTTAAAAACATGTCTGGAGAAGTCAACATTGTGTTATGAATGGTAGTGATTATGTTATCTGTAAACTTTGAAGCTTTACGTACTGATGTGAACAATTGACTTCGTTGTTTTGTCATTACCTCCAGCATTCCTCTTTCAGAGCTGCTGAACTGACTGCTGTTTGCATAACAAGAAGTAAGGCAAGTTTGCTTACCCACTATTTCATTGACTGTTTAGCCTGAGCTGATAATGACTTTTCATGTTCCTGTCTGCTGGATCTATTTCTTTGCCTGAATTGTAAAATTGACTGGATAGCTAACTCCTTTACCTGAGTCATTATTCTGAGAGAAAATTTTACCTAGAGCACCAAGAGCAGTTCTTGAAATAACACAATTTGTTAAAGCTTACAGACATTGCTACTACCTTTTAATCTAATTTCTTTATTCTATTATATAGGAGGGCAGCACATAGTTAATGTTTGGTCTGCAGATCAATGTCTAGTAGATAAAATCCAAGAAATATTTATTCTTTTAATTGCTATATGGATTTTACCTGAAAATGATGAGTACTTTTATTATATATTCTACGAACTGCATTATTTTAAGGGATGCACAAATAAAGACTGCATCTTATTCCCGTTGTGTGTCTGATAAATTATATCATTTTTCCTTCTTACCTTTTCTTTTCGCCAACCTACCTGTGTATGGGAACTCCCTCTTAGGGGAACTGTTGCATTGTTCTCTTTACAGATATTGGTACAGAAACTTGGAAGATTGTTTGTGAAGAGCTTTCATAAAAGAAATAATTTAATTATACTTACAGCATATAGATATTTTTTCTTGCAGAGATACAATATATAGAAATTTTTTTTTTAATCTCCAAATCTGATAAATATCAGTTACATTACTTTCCACTCACTGAGTTGACTTTTCATCACGCAGCTATCCTTCTAATTTTAGTCTACTTATTCCCAGTCAGTTTATAAACATCTTTTGCTAACTTTGGCCATCAGTTTAAGTAGTTCTTTTTCTTCTCTGATGTTTACTGGTGCATTTGTCTGGAGAAGTCATATCTCTTTTCAACCTTTATTTTCTTGGGCTACATAGCCAAAGCCTTTGTATCATTTCTATGGTTTAGCTTTTTTTTTTCCCCTAATGAGAAGCCTTTGTATCTCTATAACCATTCTAGTTGGCCTTTTATCCTTTCCAGACAGCATTATTTTCTCATGAACCTGGATGAGAGGTTTCAGTTCCCTGCAGCAGTCCCGAGCAAGTTCTCTGTGGGCTCAGTGTTTTCCCATTTCTTTTTTGCAAATGGATTTTATAGTCTCTTACAGCCGACTCAGGTACTCTGTCTTATAACAGCATCTTATAACTAGGATTCTTACCTTCACTATCCTGTCTGAACACATGACTTTTTTTAGTTTCTAAATGCTTCTTTCTTGTATTTTTTACTTTTGAATTTAATTTTCTCTAGCTCATGTCTACCCTGTAAAATTCCCATGTCTCTTTAGTGATACCTCTTCTGTCATCAGCATGTGTATAGCTTTTGTGCAATTGGGATTAGTAAGGACATAAGACAAGAGTCATTCAAAGATTATTATGTGAGGAATTCTACTAGAAGACCAGTAACTACTTCATCAACACTTCCTTTCATTATAATTTGCTCTTTCTCCTCAAAGAACTAACTCACTTTATTATTCCTCTACTAATACTTCACTACCCTATGTGACTGCAGAGTTTCCTATACAAAAGTATGCCAAATACTTTACTGAAATCCAGATTAAAATTATTGTATTTCCTCTGTTTAGAATAACTTATCAAATAAGTATACCTAGATATTTTAGCACAGTCAACCCTTAGTAAATAATCTTCCATTTACTGACGTAACTTTAATTCTTTTTTAATTCAAAATCCATTCAACAACTTTGATACTATACTCAGTGAGTCAGTTTCTCCACTTATGAGATAGCAGTCAAAAATACATGACTTTCAGATATTAGACAGCGGTACATTGGCATTGCAAAAATGCCTTGAGATCCTTAGTAGAAAATGGTCTGAAATACAAAGTACTCATATTTTTCATACACTGCATTTAAAGAGGTACCTCTAACAGTTGTGTTATATGTAAATATCACTTCTATAGTTCAAAGAACTCTTCTTTGAATGGATGCTTTTATTTGTGAACACTCTTTTTAAATTAAAATATTGTTTTCCTATTTGTCAAATTATGTCACTTTTATAAGCTGTCAATCAAGATAAAATAAACTCACACTATCCTTGAGTTGTATGTAATACAACAGGCTTTGATCAAAAGGATAAAGGTATGTCAAACATTGTCATCAGCACTAACTACTGCTCTTATCACTCTGGAATGTGATATTTTCTCACTAAATTGTGAATATTTGATTCCTTCTACTTTTAAAGCTAAATGAAACTCTTCCTAATTGCTTCAAATATCCATTCACATATGTCTGTGTAGAAAAGAGCAAGGTTAATTTTATCGTTCCTATATTAAAGGGATATATTTTATTAGCTCAGAATATGCTCAGAAGAAATGGATGCAATTAACATGGAAGATTTTTATTAAATTCACATAATGTTGTTTTATAATTACCTTTTTGAAACAAAAAAACCCAAACAAAACAAACCAAGTTACATCACTCATTACACCATAAGCAATTATTTGTATTTTTTTTCTTTTTCTAGAGTTCATATGAATCATAAATGGCATGTCTGTTCATCCACTGTCCATGTGCCCGAGAGAAAAGATGAAGGGAAGCTACTGAAAAGGATAAAAAATTTTGTAGAATAAACTTTTCTCTTGAACTGCCAGGTATTCAATGGAAGCATATTTGCATTTTTCTTAATTAATTCTGTAGATTTTAAGAAGACTTACATGAAAAAGTATTATACAAGAACTATTATGAACTTCATAGGACTAAAGAAGTCCTTCTAATTGTTTCCTGAAATTTGAACAATCTCAAATAATTTTATAATATGTTGTATTTTAATTACCATTACTTTTATAATTTTATTTTTTAAATATACAGAAGATAATTGCATTCCTTTGCCATCTAAACACACACCATTTTAAATATTGATTATGAAAAGCTGGAAAAAAAAATCATGCTAGATCTTCTTTAGTAAATATGAACCTCATTGGCTGAGAAAGATTTGGAAACCAGTTACTGCTCTGAATCATCATAGTATATAAACGTGAGCGTAATGAAACTTATGAGCAGTTCCACTGATATTTCCTGAGCTGGTACTGTTCCTTAAAGTTTCTGAGAGCCCCTTTAACACTCATTAAGTCCATATCAGTGCGTATGGCTCCAAGATTGCATTGCAAGAATGCGCAGGCTTCACAGCATTCCTGAGAGAATCTTGAGATCATTTTTACCATGACAGTACCTGAATTGTTTATTCAGTTAATTCTGTAAAACTCTGTTGTTTCAAAGTTCTTTTTTTTTTTTAAAGCACACTAACAGACTTAATAATGATAAGTAACTTTACAGCATCAGACCTTTCTTTGAATTACACAAGATTTTTCTAATATGAGAATAACTTTTCCTACTTTGATTGTCAGTGTTATTCACAGAAGAATTAGTTACGTATCAAGTCCTAGAAACTTGTCATATTTACTTGTCATGAGTGATCATGAGTGGATGGCAGTCTAAAATTATAACCATAATTGAAAGCCCCAATATTTAAAAAACTTTGTGCAGTTAGATTACAATTTTGAAGGAATATAACACTTATTCTCTCAATTAAAAATTGCAAGTAACACTGGACAGCACACTGTAGCATTTCTTGCTTTCTAACATGTTTTATTTCTCAGTTGGTTTTGTCTAGGAAAATTTTATTGTAGGGAAATAAAAGTTTTCATACAAAATGTTTGGATGAAGTTTCTAACTGTTATAAATTTGAGAAGATTCCAATGAGTAGCACGTAACACATGGAGTGTCTGAAAAGCTTCATGTATGGGTGACCTACCTCAGGTGACCCATACCTACTCCAGACCTACCATCCCCAAACTGCCTTTCTTAGAGTGGCTTTTTTGCATGAAGAATTACTAGGAAACTCAAAATTACATTTTCTTGCCTTTTTGTTTGTTTGAGTAATCTTTAATGATTTTGACTGAGCTTAACTGACTTGTTTTTGCTTTCATTTCATGTTTCTTTTATATGCATAAGCATATGTTCTCGATGTTCTCACAAATGTTCTCGATGTTTCTCCCTACCTCCTCATGACTTCCAATGGGAATACAATTCTCCCTTGACTGTCCTTTAAGAAATTATCTTATTTGTTGTTTACGCTCAGGTAGTATTTATAAAAATAATCTTAAAGTATGAATTTTTCAGGGAACTTCTTTTTAGTCATACTCCTCTCTCTCACATCACTTTTTTGAATTAAGCATAGTATACTTAATGTACTTTATTCTAAAACAATCAATAATAAAACTGCTGTGAATGAGTACTTATTCCTGTTTCAACACTATGCTGCAAATTGTTTTTGTGGGATAAAAATTTCATAATTAACTTTTGTCAATATCTGTTGTTCATCACCTTTTATTTCTCAGATACTAATGAATGAGTTATAAAGGAAGAAAGTTGTTACGCAATTGAAACTTGAGATTGTTTTGGCACTTTTGACAGTTGCTACTGAGAAGTGTAAACCAAAATGGACTCCACTTCAGACACTAAAATGCAGCAGACAAAACTATTATTTCATCCCCTGTGGGCCACTGTCCCTGTTCACTCTTTCTTTTATGTCATCATGTTGGTTTGATACCTCTAATATGTTTAATAGGTTTTTCTCTGTCCTTATAGGCTAACGATTCTGCTTTTTCTTAGAGACAAAAATGAAAAGTCACGCTGTTCTGTTTTATGTAGCTCTATAGGGACAGTTTTTATTTATATGTTTTACACTTTTATTGTTTAAAGGGAACTAAAACAATGAATGATTTATAAAACATAATCAATGTTCTTTATGCAGCAATTTATGTTTTCTAACAGTACATGTTATTTATGTTTTCTAACAGATGATGATAGCTGCAGATTCTGTTAGATCTTGTTTTAACTATACCTGACTCATCATATTAGAAAAAAAAGAAAAAGAAAAGAAATAAAAAGAAAAGCAGTTCTAGATTTTCTGTACATTTGATCCTCACTCCAAAGTCTCTCCAGCTCACTCCAAACAATCCTTCATTTTATTGGAATGTTTTCCTTTTATCAAACATAGAACAAAAAAAAAAAAAAAGAAGAAGAAAAAAAATTTAAATCTTAGGAAATATGTTTTGGTGGACCAGATGTGGGGTTGCCTTGAAGGACTGAACTAGGATACTACAGTTATTTAGTTCTCTCAGTTTTCCAGGTCCTTCAAAGGAAGTCTCAGCTGCTCTGTTAGATGGATGCAAAGTGTTATTTAACTGCAATTTAAAAAGCTGAACACTGCCAGAGACACCACTATTAAAAAGAAGTTATTGATTGCTTTCAACACCCCATGATTTTTCAGTAAAGTAAAAAAGAAAGTATTTCACCCTGTATGTTTGCATTATCTGAAAATAATTAGTGGTAAATGAAAAACTTGCTCCATAAAGGTTTTTGAATTAATTTCTTATAAAAGAAATTATTTTATAAAAGTTTTATTTATTAAATATTAAAAAGTAATAGCAAACATTTAGTTAACCAGAGAAAAATATTTCACATATGTTGCAATTCAAGACCATTTTAAATAAGTACAAATATAAACATAAATATAGGTTTTCCATTAAAGCAGTAAGCACACAGAGTATTATCAGATTTGAATTTTCTTGTTCTTCACACTGAGGAAGTTCAGAAGGGAAGGCATACAAGGAAGAGTATAACAGTATGAAAGCCCATCAGAGTAAGCCTTATGTAGTTTATGTATGAGTGTTTCTCCCCATTTCATAGGTGAGGTGGGAATGAGAAAGCTGGGGACTTAAAATATTTGAGTTAATAGAAAATTGCGCTTATGGATCTTTACCCTATATACCTTTCCATATTATATATGTACTTATTCTACCTGCCTTCTTCCTATACCCACTTCATCTTCCCAATTATTGCATCTTTTATTAAAAAAGCCCACCTTTTTTAGCATAAATTGTATTTTTTCCCATAATTGTATCTTTTATTTCCAGTCCATACACCTGAACATGCACTGGATATCACTATGCTACAGGCCACTATCATGCATTTCCTTTATTTCTAGGTCTCTTTCTTCTTCTCTTTGGCTACTCCTTCCAGATTTGCTAGCATATATGCTAGGCAGGAATGAGCCTCCTGGTAGTTACACTGTCCAAAAAGTTGTATTTGCTATACACATGAGGAAACTTTTTTTTTTTTTCTAGAGTGATACCACCACCACGGAAACTGTTAGGAATGAGAAGCAGAATAAAGAGCAGACAAGCAATGGTGAAACTTTGCATTGTCAGATATCTAACAAGATGTAGACATTTCTACAATGTCATTAATATATTATTCCTTTATGTGAGACCTGTATCAGAAAACTACAATATCATGGATAGGAGTCTGAGATGCCTGCAGCTAAAAGCCTGCTTCTGCCTAACCAATGTACTAGAAAATTAGGTGCCTAAATTAGGAAGGTGTGGCAAACTAACCTTTAGCTTCTACTTCAGACATGGCCCTTAGTGAAAACTATTTGATTTCTTTTCTGTAGCTCTTCTAAGAAGATCAAATCTTGAATGAACTCAGAGACAGCAAATCCACACTAATCTGTAATGGTTGATCTTCATCTATTTGGGAAGCAAGTCAAAAGTTGTCAATTGAAGAATTGAACACAGAATTGTAGCCAGGATCAAATAAAAAACCTCTGCTCTTTCTCCATGAGACTTTGATGCTTCTTGATTGTCAGAACCTGCAATATTTTATAAAATCTATAAGTAGTTAAGAAAAGGAGTATCGTTGCAAATTGATTTGTGAAGACAACATCAATTAGAAAGAGAGGACAACAGACATAAAATCAAACTTTCCAAATCAAATCATGTGTTCGTGTCTTCATTCTGATCCAGGTTTTACTTCTTATATTCTTAGGGTAAAAGAAAAGCACAATCTTGTTTAACATTCCATTTCTGTTACCCTTTGTATGTGCAAGAATAAGGAAGATGTTAAAGAGGATCCTCACTGGCCTTTAGGGAACACCAAAATCCTAACATATCTTTCTGTTAAACAGCAGTAATATCCAAGTTTGAGATGTTCCAAGAATAGATTTAGGTGGGGGGCAGAGGGGAAAGATGTGAAATGAAAAGTGAAAATTTTTCTGCCTTCAAATACTTGATATTCTGTAATGGCTTTCTAAAGTAAAGTGATGGACAGTAAGGAGACATCAGGTGATGTGCCAGATCATTTTTTTTCTTCCTTTTAAAATGGGTATTTGATATTCTTATGTCTTTGTACTATACCTTCCTCTGAAGCATCTGATAATGAGTCCTGGTTCAGACTGAATATGGTGCAAGTATGACAACTTCTGTGCCTCTATGATCATTTGCAGTTTTGTGAGAGTCCCACTGGTGTTTATGGGATGTTTGCTTCTGGCTTCTTTGAAAGAAGTGTCAATTCCAGATTGATTCATTGGAACATTTAAAGTCACATTTTCAAGCCTTCCCAAAACAAAAGTGAAATGTTTGCTCTCACTTAATTTTTGCAGGTCTTTGTGATGAACAGCTAGAGTAACACAGGAGAAACGTGGAAATCAGAGAATTTTTCCTGAGCCTGCCTATGTTGGGCTTTTCTGATTTCCCTTTATAAAGGTAGTGGAGACATAGATATGGCATTCTGATCCGCGAAATAGAGACAAAAATTATAGAATGGGTGAAAAGATAAAAGAACCAAGAAAATGCTGGTCATAAAATTGATTTTCTGAGTCTAATTATAACTCAGGTTCTGTTTTACCACACTAAACCCTGAGTAGCATCTCATCCTAAAAATATCTTCATTAACCTGTCCTGTAATAATCACCTCTCAGAAAATCTTTCCAGATTCCTTCTTTGCTAAGGTATGGGGGTGTTATATTTTTATTGTGTGCATTATTTGAAGAAATGTTTCTCCTTGAGGTCATGCCTCTCATATTTTTCTCAGTTTTCAATTTATTATTTCCATTCATTATAGTTCCCATTTAGGTACTTAATTACAGATAGAATTCAGGTGAATTAAAAGTAAATCTACAAGCCTTTTGCAGGCTTACATTAATGAAATATTGTTAAAGAAATCAAGAGCAAATTTGCTGGTGAAAGGAAGCTAATAGAGAAAAAATAAGCAAATAGAGAGTTGTTACAACCGCCTCTCCCTTTGTTCATGATAAGATATTTCATGTCATTTGGCAGAAAAGCTCGGGGTGGCCACATATTTAGAAGGCAGTCCCTTACCCTTTATGAGAGCTAGAAGGATTATGAAAGAAATGCTACAGAATATTCACAGATGTCTTAAGTGAATGCTCTACTCCGAAATTGTTTCCCGGGAGGAGGGGGAGAATCCAGATGCTTAAAACCATCAAAACAAAAAGGTTTTTCATAATTCCAGTGTTGTGCATTAATTTCACTATCTTGAGTATAACCAATTTAAAGAAATGAAAGTTCAAAACTCATGTTCTTTTTTGTGCAAATCAGAGCATGAGACCTCAAATATGCACCTAGCAAGAGAAAAAGGAAAAACTGCTACACGGGTTTTGCTTGTTCTCCCCCCGGCTATGTTGCCAGTACAGCCATCCATCACTGAAAAGTACTCAGTCATAAATTTGAACTGAATAGAAGTGACTGGGCTGTCTGTCTGCTGCCTCCATCAAAACCAAAAGGCTTCTCAGCAGAATTTTTCTTTCTTACTTCTACACAGTAACAATGTGTGCCATTCTAAAGAGTACAAGTGACATGCAGTCTGACCTCTTGGCTGCATGTGTTACAGCTATAGGCAACCCAAATGGTGCCAGGTGGGGATTACACAGGGCAGAACAACATCTGCTTCACTATCACAAGGGTAAATGATAGTTTCTCATGTTATGTCATAAACAGCCTGAGGTAAGAAAGACTGGTAGAGTTCCTGTCACAAATTAAACTCTTGCCAGCAGGTAGGATTCCACTCCATCTGTCCATGTAAGTAGCTCAAACGGAATAAAAGCTATATAAAATATTATTCAGAGAGATAAAAGCCAAATAATGCAATTTATTTATGGGATGGAGCGAGAAATGAAAGCAAAACTAAATAGAAAGAGAAGATAACTAAATAGAAAGAGAAGATTTTTCCTCTATGATGAATGGAAAGTGCTGTGCTGTTACATAATCTGTTTTCAGAGATAGGAGCCAGAATCTCTGAAAGGCTTTCTTTTTTTTTTTTTTTTTTTTGCTTGGGAGAAGCCACACAGACAGACACAAAGTACACATCTTGGACTTACACACCCATAGCTCTGAAAACTACTCCAATAATTCTGCTCATTCAGACCAAACACAACTTTGTGAACAAAGCAGCATACTACGATCTAAATAATCAACTACTTGATAAATGTTTGCTTTTTTCTACACTGATGAGTTTCTTGAATTGTTCTCTATTTGGAGATAGCAGATAAGTTGAAATCTCTTCAGGGAAATGCAAGATGTGCACAGAACAAATATATTGGAGTAGACCTAAGCTATCCAGTGAAAACATCTGTCAGTTTAAAGACACTGAATATTTTCAATTCCAACATCATTTCCATTCCCACTAATGACCAGTGATGTGTTTATAAGATAAGGAAAATATACATTTTTATAATCCTGGGCAATGTATATTGAGTATTCTATATGTGTTATTTTGCTGCAAAACAAACAAGAAGAATACATAGGGATATGTCCTAGAAAAGAAAGGTTTTGTCATAAAAACCAGGCCTATTTACCAAATTCGAGGAACATATAGTTTGAAAATGCAACAGTAGTGTTAGTTGAGTAAAAATTATTGTTTTATAAGTGTGCGGTAAATTTAGGAAGTGTCTTAAGCTTTCATTTTCTTAAGCTTCACTCAAAGCAGAAAGAGGTTTGAACAGTGAGTAGCAGACACCAGCTTTTAAGATATCTGGGTTCCTAAGAGTGTGAATCAATCATATACTATCCCAGCAGTTATGTCTAAATGGTTCCAAGAAAATTCTACCATTAATGAGTTATTTTTAGAATCAGACATTAACTATCTGAATCACTTAGACCATTTTGGAAAATATTTGCCTTTATTTGACGCAATAGGTTCATTTCTTAAAAGATTGTTTGTGAAATGTATAGCTTGTTTATTTGTTTGTTTAGGATAATAAAAAATGAACTTCCAGAGATACCTTAAAATGTTGGCTTTGAAAAACTTACCATGTCTCACCACGTATTTCTAAATGCCTTTCCGAAACAATAAATTACATTAGTTCTTAAAGTCATTTTGTGCTCCCCTTAAAACATTACAGTCGAAAACCTGATTATTTTTATGTTCTTTTAAGCTAAGCATGAATTAAGAGAGCACATCTCTTGCTTTCTGAATGAGAACAAACAGTAGATACCCTAATTCCTCAAAAAATAACTCTCTGTATATAATGACTTTTTAGTAGAACAAGCCAAACTGGACCTCAAATTCTAACACGAAACATATATAAAGTGATTGTTTTGGTCAACATTGCTGAGTCTAAAATATCAAAAAATATTGCTGAACTTGTGCATGGAGTTATAATTTATGCTGTCATATAAGTAAACAGGAGTTTTCAGTGGAAAAGTGGTATAGGAATAGTAGTACTCAAGTAAAAGAGGAGTCCAAAGCAAGTGCAGGAACTAGAAATTATTGAGATAACACAAAATTTAGGGCCTGATTTTCTTTTGGTAGGAAAGTCACAAGTCAGGAGCTACGTAGGTAGAACTAAACATGAGATTGAATCAATTATCTTTTGGAATATATTAGAAAATAAAGCATGAAACTCCTTACACTGAGTATTTTAACCTACAAGAATACACAGCACCATAAATTAAAAGTTTATGTAGGAGTAATTTTTTTTGGAGCCATTAACTATGTTGCTATTAGTATGAACACTCAATGAACAAGAAACTTTCATTACAATCCACTGCTGCCATAGCAGCCTGCTATTGATCCATCACTGCCTTCATAATGCAACAATAATGGTTATTGTAGGATATATGCTAGCACCTAAGATGATGAATGGCTGGCATACTTTCAAGATCTCAAAGAGCACATCTGCAGTTATTGCTGGGTTATTGGTCCCAAAGTACAGGAGAAAGAGGGGGGAGAAAAGTTTAATATGAGAACTTTAAAAATAATATTGAAGTGTTGAATATATCTATGCACAAGGCAGAAGAGAAAGTCAAGTAAAATTTTCAGTATGAAATTACCAGACCAAAGACTGTAAAGGTAACTAAATGAGCTCAAAATGGCTTTTGAATGTGACAGCTTAAAAAAAGTATATCAATGTGCATTGAGGTAGCAGGTGCAGACCCTGAGATATTCACTGGTTTCAGAAATAGTACAGTTTGCTGCTTTCATATTTTTAAAATTGTTGAATGTTACTCAGATGTCAAAATAGAGAATATACAGATTCTTCATAATTACTCACCCAAACACAGTTAGAACAGCCTAGAAAATTTTCTTATAGCAATTTTCTTTTTAAAAATGACAGAAGAGCATTCTGCTAATGACTACAGGGCCATGGGACAGGGCTTATATTACTCAGAAGAATGGAACTTCAACTTCTGCCTCTGGAGAAAATGAATAAGGACCTGCCAGCCAGCCTAAATCTCTCTGCCAGTTAAGGTGTTAAGGGAACATATTTGGTGCAGGTAGCTCAGTGTGCAGCTGCAGTGCCAGCTGCAGATTGAGCTCTGGGTGGTGGGACCCCCCAGGCAAGAGGCTGTGAACTGCCCCTTTGCATAGCAAAGAGCACAGGGACCTGTGGCCCAGACAGGACTGGCCACTGAGAGGCATAGCACAAGCTGAGGATCCCAGACTTTCATGCGCTTGGATTACGAAGTTATAAAAGGACCAGAAATCCTTTGTTATGTGTCCCTCCTTGGAGCTTGAGCTGTAGTTTTGTTATTTATTGTACCAAAATTAAACTGTTTCAAGGATCTGGATGTCTGAGACTTTCTATGGGAAACCTGGGGTCGAGCAGGTAAAGAAACCTTGCCCAACTGTGTGAGTGTGTGCACGGGGAGTTAAACAGGGCAGCCATTGGGTCACTGGAACTGCCCTCTGTGAAGGGGCCTCAGTCCTAGTGCAGGAGTGGGTGGGACTGCCAGAGTGTCTCTTGGATGGTTGGACACAGAAGTTTCCTTAACAAAGAGATGTTTTGAGGTCTGTCCTTCCTATGGAAGACCCTACATGAGTTGGTTAATATGTGTAGCTCCAAAAGAGAAGTGAATCTAGAGGGCATCCAGCACTGAAAGACACCTAATTTCGACCTTGTCAATTTTCAGCATGTTTGCCCTTTTCCTTTGTTATTTCTTCATGGGTAAGTTCCATTGCTCCCTCTAGTCTGATGACCTTATATGATGATTTGCCGCAGGGGTTTAACTGTTCCCATCAATGTAATGAGAATTCTACTTCTCAAAAGCATGTATGCTTTTAGGTACTCCAGTATGCCATGTACAACCTGTACGATGCTTTGAAGACCTCAGTCTCAATGCCTCCTCAGTACACTATGATAACCAGTACATTTGTTTCACAAGACATGCGCTGAAAGAGAGGGAGCATTGTTGTTACTGACAGTAAAAATTAAGCTATTGGTAAACCACTAGTTTTAAGAGTAACTAAAGTAAATATGTATTCATTTGAGACCTGATTTGGGAAGAAAGAAAATCTATAGAGTAACCTGTAAGTAGATGGACAAAATAATTGCTTGAAATGTAAATTTATTTTTATATAACTAATTAAATATTCCTAGCTGGGCAAATGATTTGCTAAAGTGATTAATTTTAAATTCTCTGAATACTTCTTCACAGTAATTCACATTTCAGGCAGTAAGAGGGCTCTGCAGCCATATGTGGGCAGTAGCCATCATCCTTCCCATACATGCAGGTCTCCAGGCAGCCCCCGGGCAGCTTGTCTAGGTTGGTTCCCCTGTGGCCTGAAGTCTGCTCTCTCAGCGCTCACTCAGCACTCTTGGATTCCACTTTCACGTTCACTGTCCATTTGAACAGCAAATCTTCTTGTAAGGATGGCCTTGGGGGCTATTCTCAAAGGATAGTCTAGACATACATTATTGTGTACAGTCCATCTCTTTTGTATACAACAGAGAAAGAATTCAATGAAGCTTTTTTCCTAATCCCCATGTAGCATACTGCCAGAGACAAAGCAGAGGAAGAATGGCATTATATATTTTATATAGGAACTAGGAGCATGCAGTGATTTATCCTTTATCTCCACTATCTCACTTGCTATTGTACCATTTATGTACTCTGTGCTCAGTTGCTCCCATTCACTCAAAATAAAACTTCCTTGAAAATACTGCATTTCTGGTAACTGCTATGTTTATTAGAAAATAGTGTTAACTTTTCTTCTTCATTCAAAACTATTTATAAACAGAAAGTACTGTATACTTACTCTATGAAGAAAAGTAAAACTAAATTCCAGATCTCTTACACTTATAAAGCACAACAAATAATCTTTTCTAGAACACTCTTAATTCTCAGCCACATGTGAGTATAAGAAATCATATTCTGTCTAGTCAGCTTATATATGTTTCCCTTAACAGATAAAGAGGCTGCCACATATTTCTTATGATTTGTTGCAGAGATGCTGTGCATTATAAAACAAATGTCATGTTTGGTGCAGACATGCCTCCATTTTTAAGGGACAGGAAGAGTTTTCTTAAGTGAGTTTTAAGAGTGGCTGTCAGAAAAAAATTTACAAGGAAAGATTTTTTAATAAATTTTATAAATTTTTATAAGTTCATCCTTGAGGTCGAAAAGATAATGTAAAAAATCATTGTCACTAGCATGGTAAAGAAAAGACAGCCATATATTGTCAGTATGTTAACTGAAACACTGGAAGAGTAAGAACTCTATTTATGAAGAAATTTGAATGAAAATTACAAATTTTAAAGCTATAAATTCTATGCACATTTATTTTTATCAAAAACCTGTAGACAATTCCACAGTAGCAAACTTTCTTCTTTATTCATAAGAACCTGTGAAACAATGTTTGTATCAAGTTATATCCCCTTTAATTATCCTTTTACAGACAATTTTAAAGACAGTTTTGGGTGCTTCTTTCACCACTACTTGATACATGGGTGGACAAGAAAGCCAGGTGTTGTGATGCATTAGGAAAATCATTGCCAGTAGGTTGAGGAAGGTGATCCTGCCCCTCCACTCAGTTGTGATGAGGCCTCACCTGAAATGCTGTGTTCAGTTCTGGGCTTCTCAGTACAGGAGGGAGACATGGAGCTCCTGGAATGAGCCCAACAGAGGGCAACAAAGATGAGTAGGAATTTAGAGCACCTTATTCTGCTCAAATACTTCTTCTAGGGACGTGTGCAGACATTTGAGTTGTGATGCTATCAGGTAGCTTTACACTTAAATTCTGAGAAGATCCTTGAAATAGTCACTTACCTAGTAGTTTATTTTCTATGTTCTCAAATTTAGTCCAGAAATTGATCTAGGATAACATTATTGGAATGATCAGAAGGATGGAGACTATTCCTATTTTGTTCCAATGCATTACTTTAGCTCCTTTCTCTACCATTGGGTGATTTGCATTTGGATTTTGAATTCAGTTATTGTTCTTTTGTCCTAAAAACTGAGTTAGAAGATATTCTGAGTTGGTGCATGTTCCTGAAGATGCCTGACACACATTCTCAGACAGACGTCTTAATCCCTTTCAGTTCAGATGTTTTACTTCATAGAAATTCCTTAACTATTAAGCACCTTTTTCTGGGTCTTCCATACACATATATGGGACAGACACATAGAACAGATGTTCTCCTGACTTCTTTGGGCTACTGAACGGTTAATTGTTTTCTACAGATTGATTCAGAGGCAGCAGGAGCTGACTTTATACACTTAATAGTCTCCTGGATAGAACTTTGTTGCAGTAAATGCCTCCTTATAGGAAATGCAAGACATAAACACCTTACTTTGTAGTTTAATGGTGGATATCTTCTCTTTGTTAATATGAGGGGGATGGTGTAGGAACCCAAGAAAATATAAAAAGTAAATCTCACTGGTTTGGCTGAGGCAGCTAAGTTCAGACTGGGGGATGGGGGATTCAGCTGTGAATCCTTCCCATGCAAAAGGGACACTTTTCTGCCATCTGGACACCTAGCAGAACTGAAGAGCAGCGTGCCATCCTCAGAGCAGAATGATGATCTGAGAGTTTCTCTGCAACTGCCTCAGAGTTCCCATAAAACCAGCCTTTCCCAGGCCCTAAAACCTTCAGCAGGAACCGCTGCCTCATCCTTACCCACTACGTATTTCTTATCTAGTGACTCTTCCCACTCATGGAAGCTACTCACAGCTGTAGCTCAGGTCCCTGGACCCACAAGGAACCTTCATACCCAGTGATAAGAGCTGCAGAGTTAAATAGGTCAGCTATATTATTTTATTCATTATATTTTGATCAGCAGGGCTTGAGCGTGTGCTTACCACAAACTGTGATTTATATTGGAAAAAAAACCTTATAAACAATGATGCAAGTAGAAGAAACAGACATCTATTATTAATAATATTCAAGGTATAGGGCAGGTGAGGTACTACCTTGGAAAATTCAGAGGTGTATTTGACAGGTTATAAATGTTCATAAACTTCTGTAATACAAAACAGGGAATATATAAAGATTTTAGGAGAATGAAAACCTCTGAAAATGATTCTCCCAGTGACCAAAAAATAAACTTGCATTTCTGCTTGTAAGGTCTAATTTTGCTGCTTCTGATCCTAACTGGAGGTGTGATAAACATGGTCCTTGGAGCAATTTCTTTTTTTCCTTCCCATATGCGATTGTTGTTTTGCAATGTATTTCAATACAATGTAATTATGTTATTTTAGGCTATCTTCAACATACTGTTTACAGGCTTGGTTATCATCACGGCCAGTCTTCGCGAACGAAGATCCGGGAAAGGTCTCCACCCACATTTGTTACAAGCGCGCTGGTGATACAGGGCTTTGCAAATGCGGGTAAGGCCTTCGAGCCTGCGCAATGGATTTTTTAGGTGAGACACAGTGTGCGCTGAACTGGACCCACCCTTTAATCCTAAGGTTCATCTGTCAGGGCCGAGCGAGCTTGGACGGTGGCAGCGAGGTCCTCAGGACGTAGGTTTGTTTAGAGTGACCTTCTCTTAGATGGATGGCCTTACAGGGCTGACGAGCTCCATCTGCCCGGGTTTAGAGTTGTCCTTCCCTTCTGTGTGTTCTGGGGCTCCCCTCTCATCTCCCACGATGGCACTGTCCGCACAGGCGAAGCTCCCATTCTCTCGCTCCTTTCCGCGCCCGGGGCCGGGCCCCAGTGCCCGGGGCTGGGCTGTGCCGCCGCACACACGCCCAGGGCTGGCCAGGCCGCGCCACCGTGAAGCACGCATCCAGGGCCACAGGCCTGGTTATAACTTGGTTATAAAACACTCTTAAAAGCCTTAAGTTATACAAAAGTGTGTTATGATGCAAATTGGAAGTTTAGGCAGTGTCTGCATTTAAATTAAGCTGGCATCACCCCTTTAGACTAATAACTAAATAATTTATTTATATTTCTCTTTACTGTACTGATGCCACCTGAAATGTCACTGCTACTGATGCTCTAGTGTAGTATCACCAGAAGCAGATCTGTACCCAGCAACATCAAATGAGATTAAAGTCTATTATGTCTATAATCATCTTAATAAACAAAGATTTTTATTTTGCTTGATAGTGTAAACATTACATGAATTTCTAATTTTGCAGTAAACTCTTGTAGATTTTTTTTTCTCCTGTTTAAATAAGTTAAGTATGCATAAGGCTCTGCCATTTGGTTGTTAGACAGTGACTGCCCGTTTTTGGGCCAGCTTGATTTCATTGTTCTTGTAGTCATATCATGAACCTGTAAGTGCTCAGTTTCCCAGGCTGAACCAAAGGGTGTGTGATGACATTAAAAGTTTTTATTTTGAATAGACAAAAAAGATATTTCTTAAATTAAAGGATCACTTTTAATCCTGGGGGAGTTTCTTCTTGAAACTCATATGAGAAGGAGAAAAAAATGTTAATTGAATCTTCTCATTTACACCTTCCATCTGTTTTCATTCCAGCTGCATCTGCTTAGATACTTGAGAAGCAGGTCAAACTAACACTTAATGGGTCTCAGCTGATTACTGTAGTAATTTAATAAAATTGCTACAACTACAAAGTAGAACTGGAAAGAGAGCTTACACCTTGGAGAAGGTTTATACTATTTTTCTTGGCTTTCAAATTCATCAGAATGAGTTGGGGAAAAATGCATAATTCTCTTCCATAGGGAGTTTAATCTCTTTTTTGAGCTTTGTAGAACTTCAGTCTTTGTGTTCAAATAGTGCTTCTTATTGACATTTTGTCAATGTCTTTTTCAGCAAGTACTATACCTAAGTTATTTTGTTTTCTACTAGAGCTGACATTTCTGTCTAGTTTCCTCCTTTTTTCCCCCCCTAGTTCTGCAAGTTAAAACATTTTTATCTTTTAAATGCACTCTTGCAGTATACAGGGTCTGTGTGAAGATATATGATAGGATCAGATTTTTTTTATGGTATTTAATGTCTACTTTTGGATAACTATTCCTTTCAGTGCACTGATTTAATGTTGTAACTGCAGTAGCCTAATGATGTAAGTGAACCATACTGTTTAGACATAGTAAAGGATATTTTTTCCTTCCAAATATTCCTCTTTTAAAAAAAAAATTATTCTCTTATGAAGATAAGCTTTCAAGTTTGTATCACTTGCCTTATATTACTAGGAAAAAAAGTAGTTTCCTGAGGAAGAAAATTCACTTGCTAAGATTTACTTTTTCCAACTTCACCCATCTAAAAGTTAGTTTTGTCGATTATCTCTTTAACAGATTTTGAGAGACAGACACCACTATAAAATAACTCAGTCCACCTCTGGTGGACACCAATCACAGAATAAAATATTTATATATATATATATATATGTAATTATAACTAATATACCAGCTAAGTCAGTCTGAGCATGTTCTGTGAGAACTTGCCCAACATGAAAAGTATATTTGTGTATATGCTGAAGGTCTGCTGCCTATTTCTTACTCACTGTATAAGATCAGTGCTGCTAATATGTTCGTGACTCTTGATGGAAGGAATTTTTGTCCACAAAACAGGGGGTTGCACTTACACAGTGTTGAGTGTAAGTAATAGGAGGAAAAATTGTGGCAGAGTCAGAGGCCATAAAGAAGTCAACAGAAGGTTTGGTTGAGGCAACCGTTACCAGGTGCATGTATAGTAAAAATTAATGGTGGTTGTTTTGAGCACATTTATCAAATTAGGCACATAGGTGTACAAAGTGAAAATGTGCGTATGTCTTAACAGAGTGGTGAAGGTGGATAGGGGTATCCTTTGTCTGTTGGGGCTCAGAGGAGTAGGAGGCCACAAAGGATCCAAACATGGAATTAAACTAAAAGAAAATTAATAAAACATAGTTACTTTAACAGATTTTCTGTGAAAAGTTAGTAATATGAAAAGTGGTGGTAAAGTCTTAAAGATGAAGGTTGATGCCAAGATTATAGGGAGTAGGCAGATGAGGCAGAGTAGACAGAATTGCAAATGAGGATATTTTTCTTTCACTGAAGTTGTAGACATTTAGCTGAATGGTTTTGAAGTCGCAGACTCTGCCCAAGACAGAACAAGAAGAATGTTGTCAAATTATTAAAAACATCAAATGAGTTGAGTGTTGAGCATCATTGACATTAGAGTAGAATGTAAGGTTAGTATGGTACAGATAAGATTATTAAGGAGGAACATGGAAGAGCTGAGTGCCAAGGAATTAACATGTAATAATTGCTCCACCCTTTCTTCCTAGCACTGTCTTTAAAATTAAGTTCTCTAGCTTCACCTGGCAGTAATACTATCCTCTATATTTATTTCTATTCTGAGAACTCACTCTTAACTGAACTGAAGCAGTCCTAATTGTTTTGTTTTAGGCAGATACTTTTCTAAACAAATGCATTTCTAAATTTCATTTAGTTCATAGTACATAATTTGTTAGAATGTAAAAGGCATACTTTAAATCCATAGAAAACAATTTGGGGCTGATTCCATATAAAAGATCAGAATGATGAATGGAGGTACAACCAAATCATGCTTAATGGGGGCTGGGGGGAAAGGTTTTGAAAGGATTTGGGGTTTGCTTTAGAAATATTTTGAAACCATCAAACAACACAAACCCCCAAATTTGAATGGGGATATAGTCTGGTTACAGTTCAAATTAAGTGTATTTTTTACATTATTTACACAAATGAAAATAACGTTTCTTCAGAATGTTAAAACCTCTATGGAAGTGAAACTGTGACATTCTTTGAATGCTTCTGTTATCTGATACTGTGCAGGCTGCCTCCCTGCACAGGGAGCAAGTCAGGAATGGAAGCTAGACAGAAAGTACATGAGGTCACATTAAGAGAAGGATACATGGGAAGGCAAGAAAAAGAAGAGAAAGAAAAAAATAAACCACCAAACAACACCCCCCCCCCCCCCCCCAAACCCACAACAAAACCAAGAGTAGAACAAGAAGCCAGGGATTATTATTTGTGACTACTAATGACTCCCTTCTTTGCCATGTCTCTGTCTTGTTTAGGTTCCCATGAGGAGGCATATTGCAGAGGACCTGTCTTTTTTCATAGATGATACTTTGCTCCTGTTTGTTGAACCGTAGTCTTTGTCTGACTGACTTAGAAGTAGCAAAGGACTCACAAGGTTTAGAAGCTGCACTCGTGACGTTTCTTTGTGTAAAAGACACTTAGAAGCCTCCATTTTTCTTCTCACCAGGTACATCAATACTGAACTCAGAGAAGTACCTCTAAATCAGCTGCTCCTTATACTTTTTGTCCTTTGGAACCACTTTTATCAAAAGGTGCTGCAGAAGAGGAAAAAACTATAGGGTTAAATTAATTCCTAGTGGAATTGTCAGGTTCTGAAAGTCATGCCCATAATTAATTTTGATGTCTCTTTTACTTATCAAGTATTCATCAATATGTACACAGTCGAAGTTACAAAGATAATCTTTTGGACTGTAAAAAATCGTATTACCAATGAAATACTACACTAATATCTAGCAGAGACCTTGAATTAATTTTCTCATTATTTTCAAATGTTATAATCTGTTCACACACCCTCTTTGAAGTGGTTTTTGATGTCTGAAAAAGCTAAATGCATCTTTTAAATATTTATTGTTCCTGATAACAATAATCAGGGCTATCTCCATTTTGAACCGATGTAGTTAATATGAAGACACTTAAATAAGGAAAGTAAAAGCTGCACATGCAAGCAATGCAAAACCATGAGCAGCCAGCATTCAGCCATCCCCAGGAGAGCAGGGCTCCATCACACATAATGGTCACTTGAGAAGACAAACACCATCATTCCAAATGTCTCCCTCTTCCTCCTTCTTCTTCCCACTTTACATACTGAGCATGATGTCATACGGTCTGGAGTATCCCTTTGGTCAGTTGTGGTCAGCTGTTCCAGCTATATTTCCTTCCAGTTTCACATGCATCCCTACTCTGCTCACCAGCGTGGCAGTATAAAAAACAGAAAAGGCCTTGGCTCTGTGTAAGCCCTGCTCAGCAATAACAAAACTCTCTCTGTATTATCAACCCTGTGCTCAGCACAAATCCAAAATAGAGCCTCATACAAGCCACTGTGAAGAAAATTAACTTTACCACAACCAAACCCATCACATACAGTTAGCTTCCTACTAAGGATCAGTCTTTCACACCTTCAAGGCAAATAAAGACTGTGATTATTATCGTGATTTTGCATCACAGGCAGAAATTGTTCATAATGGCTTTTATAATCAGGATACATCCAGTAGAGTTTTGGTGTCTAGTTGAAAGAAAAGGAAACAAGCTGTACTAGAACTGACATTACACAATCAGTGCAGATTATACTTATGTTTATTTATGTTTTATATACTTATACATGTTTATTAAGAAATATATTTTATATGGCTTATTTCCTTCAGACTTCCATGCACAAGTACCAGAACATGGAAAAGATATTTCTATGACAATTTCTGTCAGGAATAATGCTGGCCTCTGTTGCTCATTTTTGTTGTCCAGATTTATTACATTTATCTTTCAGTTTAATGGCTCATTATAGCACGTCAAGAAATTTTAATTAGTACCAGAATTTCAACATGGCCTTTATGCAAAAAATAATATTTATATACATGTGAAATAACAATGAAGAGCTTTAACATTCCAGTTTCTCTCTTAGCTGCAAAAAGAAGTACAAACTAAGTACAAACTATCATAATCACTTTTCTGTTTCACTTGTGTCCAACCTGGGATGACCAAAGGGGAATAGTTATGCTCCTTCACTGTGCAAATTAGGAATTAGACTTCTGCGAATGTTCTGCGAGGGCTCTGAGTTTCTTACCTTCTCCTTGGCATTTGGTCTTGTCCCCACTTCAGCTGTTCTCTCTTTGTTTTTATTTCCTCACTTTCTCACTGTCTCTTTCCTACCAGTTGTATTTCAAAGCAGTTTGTGGGAATTTTCCAGAGGCATTAGTTTTGGCTGGCCCCTTACCAACCCACTCTCATCTTGGGAGGTTATACTGGTGCAGCTTTTATTAATCGCATTATTATAGCACTTCACTGTGCTAGGTGTTTAAAAGCATGTTAAAATAAAAAATCCAAATAAAAAATCCTCTCCTTACATCATTCCCCTGTGCCCATCTGCTCTACTTTCCTTGGTTCCTCAAATGCTCTCATGTGGGGTCTGCAGAGGCATCTGATGGCAGAGCAGAAGAAAAATTAGGAAAATTGTGAATCTTCTTCTAAAGATGCAAGTGCTATCCAAAAACACTGAGGTAAAAAACAGTTTAAAACAAAACCAGACATTTCTTGCTCATTTATCTTGTGATGCACAACAGAAACTGACAACTTATTTTCACTAGCTTCCTGAATGTTTGGGTTTTTTTCTGGGACTTTTTATTCTGTTACTCTTTTTGATGAAAATATATGAGGAATTTAAAGACAGGACATTCTTTAATAATTAGTATTTTGTTTTCCTTGTCATTCTTTGGCATTGTATTTATTTCTAACGTGGCTGTAATTTTTAACTTCAAATGGATCTGATAAAAATGTGTGAAGTAAAAAAGCATTTGCAGAGAGACGGTCTTGAAACAAGCCCCAAATAGACACATTCTGAAAACATACTTTGGATCCTGTTCCAAACATCGGATTTGGTAGCTTGCTTCAGTATGTCATCCCACTCATCCTTCTTATCCCCTTGTGACATAACAACAGATCCTGATGACAGGATGAGAACATACTTCTGTAATTTGCAGGGCAGGTCAGACCACAACAAAATTTCTGTGAAGCTTGCTGCTCAGTGTAGGCACTAGTTAGCCAAATATTTAGGCACATGCTTAATATTATAGATGTCTTTAAACTTAAGCTTATTTACTTAAGTTCTTACAGGCAGACTGACAGTGGAGCATGTGTTTATCTTTCTTTGATGTGAAGTATCAGTACAGCTGGGCTATGGTCCCATTCTTGATTGATGAAATTTTTAGGAGAGATGGCAGCTGAAAAAAGAAGCCCAAGCAACCTTAACTGACCTGAATTACACTGAGATTCTGAAATCACAGAATCATAAATATTGGGAGTTGAAAGGGACCCACAAGGATCATCAAAGTCCAACTCCTGGTCCTGTACAGGAAAGTCCTACTGTACATGAAAGTCCTAATAAGTGCATCATGTGCCTGAGAGCATCATCTGAACACTTATTGAATTCTGGAAGGTTTGCTGCCATAGTCACTTCCCTGGGGAGCCTGTTCTGGTGACAAGCCACTCTTTGAATGAAGAATCTTTTCTTAATATCCAATCTAAAACCCTCCCCTGACACAGTTTCATGCCATTCCTTTGGGTCCTCTCACTGATCACCACAGAGAAGAGATCAGTGTCTGCCCCTCCTCTTCCCCTCGTGAGAAAGTCGTGACTGCAATGAGGTCTTCCCTCAATCTCCTCTTCTCCAGGCTAAACAGACCAAGTGACCTCAGCCGCTCCTCATATGGTTTCCCCTCAAGGCGCTTCACCATCTTCATTGCCCTCCTTTGGACACTCTCAGACAACTTAAATATCTTTCTTACATTGTGGTGCCCAAAACTGCACACAGTATTCAAGGTGAGGCTGCCCCAGTGCAAAGCAGAGTGGGACAGTCCCCTCCTCAACCAGCTGGTGATGCTTTGCCTGATGCCCCTCAGGACACGGTTGGCCCTCCTGGTTGCCAGGGCACTGCTGACTCATATTCAACTTGACATCGAACAGAACCTCCAGATCTCTTTCTGTGGAGTTGTTCTCCAGCCTCTTGTTCTCCAGTCTGCACATTTCTTGTATAAAAGTGTACGGATGTGTTTGAAAAGCAATTTAAAGTTACAGATGAATTAGAGAAAAATAAGATCATATTATTAACAGTGGTGAAAATTTTTAGAGCAGTCCTACTTGCAAAAGTCACTGCTTAGTTGGTAGGAATAACTGTCCGTATTGTATGATCTGAGTCTGCTGGTAAGTGGAGGGACTTCTAAAATCTCTGCTAGTTCTAAGTAGTTTTCATGCTATACTCAGCTATTCATTAGAGGAATGAACCAGGTGTATGTACATTACTGTTGCTAAATTTTAAGACAGAGAATTAATTAGTCATATTTGTTTTCCTCTAAATTCCTTTTAATTTGTCTGGTATTTTTTGAGCATCCTATGTCTTTTGAATGTCAACTACCTGCACCTGGTAAACCAAAGGTAGTGATGTGCTCTGCTACTGCCACTTTCCAATAATAAATGAACTTTGTTTTAAAACCTCCTTGCTACACAGTCTTTTAATTTATCTGGGAATAAAATATTATTTTATTTTATATTATTTTATTTCTGTCATATATTCTTACTAATGCTATTATGGCCTGACTCTGTGCTATTATGGCGTGTGCTCACAAGCCAAGTAGAGACAGATGGCATTAAGACCCTAAGCCATTACTGTATGCACTCCTCTAACACACAGTCCTGCTGTTGAGTTTGCCACGTCATGGGACTGAGCTTCTGCCGGCAAAGACATAATACCCTTAACACTGCAGACACCCTTCTTTACCCTTTGGCTCATGTGTGTTGTTTCCATGCTCCAGGAAGGTCTTAGTTAGGTCTTAGTGTGGTCAGAAAATTTCACTTTTGCGTATCTGATTCTTATTTTAGCATGATGCACTAACAGTCTGGCTGTACTGGCGGGGGTTTAGCGCTATTTAAGGAAAGATTTAGTGTTATTTGAAAAAAGTCTTTGCTGTCAGTTGCTCAGCTTCACAGTTCTAAAGGAAACACTTCCTATACCTTCCCTTTTAACATATATAAAGAGGAATAAACCAAAAGTCCTTGAGACTCAAAATGAGGCAGATCTGTAATGCTACCAAGGTAGCAGAACTGTTCTACTATCTTTTTGCATTGAAACAGAAACTCAGTCTTGAGGCACACAGAGGCAGCAGCAGTAAGTTCTATAGCTTGGTCCTTGATCAAGGGGTACAAGGGTGTTCACAGAGCCAGGGAAACCCAACACAGAGCAGAGAGCTCCACCCAAAGTTGGCAGCTCTGGCAAGCTGGTGCAGCTTGGGCACTGCCAGGAGAAACTACAGAGATTGAAAGAGCCCTGGATAATGCTGAGACCACAGAGGACAACTGAGAATCAAAATCAAATATGAAGCTATAATGACTGTAGAAACCCATGAGCAAAGTCTACCAGGAGAAGCTGTTCCAGCATCACAGAACACATACCACCAAATGGAATAAGAGCTCATAGTCAGTGACTAGGACAGTAGGCAGTAAGATGCACATCTGCTGACCTGACCGGGAGTCTCAAGAGGTATGCTGCCTTCTGGGAGCTTTGAGAAATTTTGACTATAAATCAATGGGTCCTGACAATATTCACCCAAACGTGCTGGGAGCTTGTTGACATCATTGCAAGATCACTCTCCATAATCTTAGAGATCACGGAAATCGGGGGATGTCCCAGAAGACTGGAAGAAGGCTAATGTCAACCCCATCTACAAGAAGGGCTTAAAGGAAATCTTACTTCAGTCCCTAGGAAAGTTAAAGAACAAATCCTCCTGGAGAGGATATCACAAGCCAGATGAAGCATGTGACTGGAAAAAGCCAGCAAAAGCCAGCCAAACCTAATTACCTTCTATTACAAAATGACCTGATAAGTGACATGGAGTGAGCAATGGACATGGTCTACCTGGATTTTTTTTAAGAGTTTTTGTATGATTTCTCTCAGCCTTCTTCCAGAAAAACGGATGTGTTACTGTCCAACGAAGTGGTCTGTGTGGTGGGTGGGGAACTGGTTGACAGGCAGCACCTGGAGAGTGGTGGTACAACGCTCCTTTTCATGCTGGCAACCTGTTGCTACAGCCTGGTCAGGGACTGCAACATGGTCTTTTAGATGATTACTTCGAAGGCAAGATTAAGGCACAAAACTCCAAATGTTAGGTCTCAAACAGACAATTTACTTTATTTGTAACAATAAGTAATGGTAAAAGCAGGGGTGGGGGGAGAAGAGGGAGAGATAAGGAAAAGGAAAGGCTACAAAAGGAAAGCGTAGAAAGGTTACCACCACCAGTGAGAGAACCGGGTGTAGTCAGCTTCAGGCAGTCAGGGACGGGCTGCTGGGGGGAAGCAGGTGGTACGCAGACTGGGACCAAGACAGACAGGAGACGCAGGCAGATGGGACAAGCAGGACGGAACCAGGCAGGATGGAGACAAGCAGGATGGAGCAAGGAGTGGAGCCAGCAGCCAGCACGGGACCCTGGGTAACACAGAATGGACTGAACTGGACCGGACCATCGGGCAATGCTGGGCACTGCCTTAAATACCTCCCAGTGGGTGCCCACTGGCCGGCTTGGCTCTGGGCAGATCTTTCCACGATGTCAATTGGTTAAGCTGCTGGTATCCAGGCAGGCTGGCTCTGCCAAGGAGGGAAAATGTAACAACTTTCTGTGGGAGACTCTCCAGGGGTTCCAGCAAGCAGTCCAAAATGTCCCCTAGGTCAATGAAGACAGCTCTGCAAAGAGCCGAAGTCGGTGTCCGCCATTTTGTTTGGTCGCTGGACTTCCGGGGGGGCTCCTGAAAGCCCACAAAACTTGCACTTGGCACGTACCACAGCCAATGGAAATAGCTTTGTTAGTGTGAAGTGGTTAATTGCGGCTTGTGCAACTTTAAAAGGCTTCGAAGAAGCCTTGCCCAAGGGGCTTAATTGCCCCATTAACACCTCTCATGCGTCAACAGAGCGTCTAATTACCGTTTATTGCACTGGTCAATGTAAAAACAAAGTACTGAGTTAGAGATGGAACAATCACACCTGTCACAAGTGGGGTCTCCAGGGATGAATACTAGGCCCAGCACTGTTTGATATCGTCTTAAGTGATTGGTGGGATCAAGTGTACCCTGATAAAGTCTGCTGATGATACCAAACTGAGTGGGGAAGTAGTCACTTTGTAAAGGAGACTCACCTTGCAGGAAGACCTGGAAGGCTGAAAGAGTAGGCTAACAAGATCCTTATGAAGTTCCACAAGGGCAAGTTGTTGTCCTTGTAGCCTGGGAAATCATAATCCAGGAGTGCAGAATAGTCTGGGTTCTGCGCGGCTGGGGACCAGCTCTGGGGAAAGGGACCTGGTGGTCCAGGAGGAAGACAAGCTCCGTAGGAGTGATCTTTGCTACTCAGCAAAGAAAGGCAACAGACTGCGGGGTTGCATCAACAAGGGCATCACCACCCAGAGATGAAGAAGTTATTATCCCACTCTTTTCAGCTTTTGTCAGGGCCACACCTGGAATACTGTATGGACAGGCTAGAGAGGTCCAGAAAAGGGCCAGAAAGCTGACCAAAGGACCAGGAATCCTGCTGTATAGGGAAATGCTGAGAGAACTGAGTTTGTTCAGTCTTGAGAAGAGAAGGCTTAGGTGAGACCTTATCAACCATGTTCCAGTATTTACAAAGTGGTTATACAGAAGGTGGAGACTTCCTTTTCACCTGGAGTTGCATGAAAAATAGCCTAATGGGTACATGTTACTCCTGGGTACATTATGATTGGATAAACGGGAAACCTTTTCACAGTGAGAACAGTCAGTCAACAGAACAATCTCCCCAGGGAAGCAGTGGGTTCCCCCATGTTGGACACTTTAAAGATTCATCCGAACAGGGTGCTCGACTTTTTGTCTAGATTGTGCCTTTGCAAAGAAAGGTTGGACCAGCTGATCCTTGAGTTCCCCTTCCAACTTGGTATTCTCAAAGAGAATAATCAGGTAGAGGGTATGTTTTCAATTTCTGCTCATGCCTGTAGGAAAGCACATCCAATTATTAGAAATGTCTTTATATGTTAATGTATTTCTAGAATTATACTTTTTTTATAAAGAGAAAATATATATTGCCTAAAAATCATAGTTGATTCACTTTTTTTTTCTTGTTTTGTTTTGTTTTGTTTTTCTCCAAATTCCTCCTAGATTAACCAGGCAAAATCAGGTTAAAATGTTGAATGTAATTCAAAAATACAGCATTTTTTCCACTCATATTTATGATCAGACAAGTACTGATTTCTCTTTTCTAATCTGTTCAAAATGTACTGTTTATTAAGAAGAAAATCAGCCATTCAGAATGAAAGAAAACTTGTACTTTATCTCTGGCTTCTCCTTGACATATTTAACTTGTTGTACAGATTTAATTTTTTTTTCTTTTTTTTCAAACTTTCACTGAGTTTTTAGCTTCCTGCCTGGCAACTGCTGGATAATGAAGTGCTGAGCACAGCACTTGCTGAGAACCAATAAAAAGGCAAAGACTTGATGTCAGGCTCTCTCAGACTTATTTAATCACTATGAGTGGAAAAGAAGACAGATTTTGATTAAGACCAGCTAAACTGATCAATATAGTTCTTGAACTTGCATAAGTCACTACTGGTTACTTTCAATAACAGTGATAGCCTGTATCTAGGAAGAAATATCCTTACATTATGGTCTTTACGTATGAGACATACATGTGGACAACCACTGAATGCTCCTGTAAGTATGCTCCTGTAAGACGGTGCGTTATATTTCTTAACAGTGGATTTTTGTTGGTAGTGGGAGGTATAACTTCAGACAATTTTTTTCCATTGAATCTGTGAGAAAACTGAATTGTAAAACGACACTCGGCTACATATAAGCACAAAAGGAGAGTAAATATATAGTGAGCAACCTGACAACCATGCAACGTGCAATTTTCACTAATTCCATTCTTGATATACTAGTCCAAGTTCTAAAAGGGGAGAAGGTCAGGGTGGAGGTGCACTACTTGGGGATCCTCTAGATTCGTTGGATATGAGACTTAAACAAACAAGAAATTACTTTCATTGATTAAATGTAGATTGAATTAGTAGGAAAAAATGACAGGCCTTGCTAAGGTTGTGTCCCTTAGTCATTGTTTAACTCAGCGTGACAGATTCAATCTGCTCAGCCCAAAGGAAGGCCAAAGATGTCACTCACAGACTCTGCACAATGCTGGAGCCGTAGAAGAGCAAAATCGAAAAGTTGCACTTTATCAACTCACAGCCTGGAGCCACTGTTCTCATTCGGGTTGTGTTAGCAGAACAATGAGCTACAGCAGGCACAAGGCCTCTCCACATAATAATTATAGGTATCCCACAGGCAAAGCTCTTGTTGCTTTTAAGAGTTGACAGAATGTGTCTTGTAGGCATGACCTAGCAGATGGGGGACTTTTTTCTTTCATCTTATCCAAAAAGCCACCTAGGAGAAACATAAAAAGAGTCTTGATAAGTGATATATTTTCTCCTAAACAGGTAGGTTGATCACTGTAAGCTGCTCTTCTTTTTCATTCAACCTTAAAATAATTGGAGATTACCTTAGTGGAAAGAAGTCAAGCATAGTAACAGAAACAGGAATAGACCTTTTGCTCTATCCTGCTAATTTGTGTCACCTACTGCACTGCCTTATGTATTGATAGTAGAAAAAATGAAGCAGAAAATTAAGTCTGAAAGGCGTTTTTGTCCTGCTGTCACTTTGTACAACATTTAGTTCAGTTGACATGACACTGTGCCTTTTGTTACATAAAACTGTCACATTGTCCCCTTCTGGTTAGCCACAGTTGCCGGCCAAATCAATAATGTCTGTCAAAACTGTCAAATAATGAAAACAGTCTAAAAATATCTGTTATAATAGATAATATTTTTTATGACCATTAAAAAATACAACAAAATTATGGCACCAACAATATGAGCAAAGAAATGAAATAAACTTAACAATTAGACCAATAAGCTGAAGAAGGATGTTTTCAGATATAATGTCATTTCTAGACATTTTAACTATTTCATAACCACTTTTGATGGTTTGGTATGGTACTAATCTTTGAAGACAGTTTATGATTACTGCAGGACACTTAAAACGTGTCAGCATATGTATTTATTTTGTTAGAGCTGTTAAGTACTATTTCTTTTCCTTCAGCTTTTCCAGAAAATAAAATAAAACACAGGCAGTCTTAAAGAGTACAGAAGGAATCCAGTGGAAAAATAAAGAGACTGATTGTCTTTTTCAATTTTCCACTTTTGCTTGGAAAATGGCATGATACAGAAACTGAGGGAAAAGAAATACAGAGATTTAAAAACCATAGTCAATGTCTTATGATGGGATTTCCTTTTTACCTTCCACCATATCAGACTGAAATTCTCCAGATGTTTTTTTGTTTATAGTTTCCTCCCGGAAGCTCTGGTAAACACGTAATTTATCTAGAATGTGGGAGAGAGGATTATTGCCCCAAAAAGACACAGTTTGTCTGAAAGATGCTGTGATGCTGGCATGTGAGACTGAGCTTCCTGGCTGGATAATGCTGGAGGCTACATAGCCAAATTTGCCTGCTGTTCTTCCAAACAGTCAGGGCAATAACTATCAATGTTGTCCATATATCTTTCCAAACGCTGTACTTTAACAGATATTTTTAAGAGAGTCTTTTGAACTTCAGACTTACAAAACTGTGAGTTCTGCATTTATTTTGGATGCTTTCTGGAAGGCCTGGCAGGAAATGCAGAACTGTTGTAAATGGTCTCAATTATGTCTTCTTTTGTAGGGAGAAAAACGTGGATTTGAAAGATCTTCATAATTCTTTTTAGCTGTACCAAAGACATTTCATCTGAATTTTATGTCTTCAATGTCTTGTAAAAAATTTCTTCCTCATATATAATCCAAATCTGCCCTGTTTCAGTTTAAAAGCATTATCTATTATTCTATCGCAACAGGCCCTGCTAGGAAGTTGTTCCCCAACTTTCCTGTAGGCCCTTTTCAGGTACTGAAAGGCTACAGTAAAGTCTCCCCAGACCCTTCTCTTCTCCATGCTGAAGAACCTCAACTGTCTCAAATTTCCCTCAGAGAAGAGGTATTCTAGCTCTCTGAACATCTTTGTGGCCCTTCACTGGACCTGCTTCAACTAGGTCATGTCCTTACGTTGGGGCCGCAGAGCTGGATGTAGTACTACAGATGAGGTTTCGTGAAATAAGAGAAGAGGGGCAGCATCACCTGCTTCTTTTGATGCAACCCAGGGTATGGTTGGGGTAAACCCAGAACTCTGAGCTCCTTTCACTGTATTTCAGTGCCATACATAGAAAGTTTTCTCTATGTTGTGTACACTCAAAATTTAGAAATATGTAAGTACCTTTCATTTATTGCAAGTAGAATTATAATATTAGCTTAGTTTTTAAGTCTTTTTTTTAGATTGGAAGGTGTTTACCTTGTCGTTTAGATGGAATTCTGGTTTTACTAAATTCATTGATTTAGTTCAAGAGCTGTAAGATTCCTTAACATACAGTAAATTAATAGGAATAATTCTCAATCCAACATGTCATAGGTTATGTTTATAAACTCATGAGGTAGAATAAAGTGTTGAAGTCCTTGTATTCTCTGTGTTCTGCTTAAGATCTTTAATATACTGTAGTAAATTGCCTTTACATTTTACAAAGTTAATTAATTAGACTTTTTAATTACATATTTGATTTATACTTTTTCAAGGTTTAAGTCAGTATAAAGTCAGAAACTTAACTCTTGTGAACTGATTTCCTCTATTTCCCAGTGCAACAGGACAAGAAAGTCCTAAGAGAAGAAAACTTCAACTGACAAGATTTTCTCTCACTTGATTTGATGTTGGATTTTATTGTGTGGTGTTACGGCATATTTGCAAACATATTTGAATTGTGTAGCTGTAAAAAGCAATAATAAATCATAGCATGTATCTTGGAGAATTGAAATTTTGAAATGTTAATATGCTACTGATACAACCAAAGTATGTTTGGAAAAATTGAGATTATTCTCTTCTAGATGAGACAATCTGTAACATTCTCTGTTAGAAGCTTGGAATGCTAAACAGGGCAGTGACTCATTTTTTTCCCTTTTTTTCTTACTTTTTTTTTTTTATTCCTCAGAAAGAACTTGCACATCTTGCCAAGTCAATTTTCCACAATGTTTGAAAAAAGCAAACTTCTGTATTCTCATAGGCTATAGTTTTTTCTTAACCATTTTCTATAGACTGATCTTAACGAAAATAGACAGAAATTTTAGCCTACAAATTTCCCAATGTCCATACGTTTTATTTGCAATCCATGCTCTACAGTTCCTATGTTGAGTTCTCCAACACTCTTCCTGGTCACAATTTTTCTTCCAGTGTGGCTTTAAAAGGAAGGTCTAACACCATTTCCAGGAAGAAAAAATAATTTGAGACAGTCTCTGCAGAATTTGTGTGGTGGAGTTAAGTAGTTATTCTGCCTTTTTTTTTCCTTTTTTCGAAACTACAAGATGAGTGACTTGAGTTCCCTTTTACTCTCTGAAGTGTAACTGACGGGAATAATTCTTTGTTTATAAGAGTTGAATTTGAGCCAAGAAGAAATGAGTAAGTCTTTAATTCTGCTTAGTGAACTTCTGATAATTCCTCTTGTGGTGAGAGTTGCCCGAGCTGAGAGCCATCCTTCAGTCCTATTTATTGATGAACACATTAAAATTTTCCATAATATAAGGTACTTTGACTCTTTGACCATTTATGCTGGCTTTTAAAGGCCTCATGAGTCACCCAGGAAGCTTCTATATTGAAAACACACATTTGCATTGATTTGATACTTTCTTACAGACCTTATAAGGAAATCCAAATAGGTTATGTGGCCAAAAGATCTATGACTCTTGCACAAGGTGCTAATGAAGAACTGGATTGTCTCTAGGACTGACACAGCTGCTCTCAGGGGTGGGAGGGAATGATGTTTCCCACTTGCCCATTGTGGCTCTGGACACCAGTGATAAATTAATCAAAGACTTAATGAACGATATTCTTCTCCCATCAGCAGATGGATGGAGGACATGTGAATGGCTCTACATAACAATCAGGGCTCTGCAGGTGAAATCCAAGGAGTAATCTACAATCTCTGAAAGAGTTTAAACAATCTAAGCAACCTTCTCTTTCCCAAATATCTGCCTGACCTGGAGGGAGATTGTGGGTGGGAAGAAGAATGAAAAACCAAAACCAAAAAATCAAACAACCTTCTTCACACAGCTCCACCGGAAGGAAAAAAAAAAACAAAACAACAAAAAAAGCAAGCAGCTTTAGAAATTGAATTGTATTATTGTATTTCTTGGTTAAATTATTATAGTTTTTATCCTTTCTTGTCTACTCAATAAACCTCATAACTGGATGTGGGAAAATTGTTGGTGATTTTTGATTTGCCAGATGAACTACAGCCTCTTAAGTTCACATTTATTCCCCAGTAGATCCTTAAGGGGTTATTATTTGGCTTAAATTGCTTTTTTTAAGCCTTGAAGTCTGTGTGGGTATGTAGTAATGGGTACCACTAAAGGCTACTCCACATGTCTAAGACAAGGCCTAGTATCCCTAAAGAAAACATTCCAATTAAGAACCTATTTACTAGAAACAGAGGACTGAAATTTTCTATATATAAACTTTCATTGACAGTTCAAGTTTTGGTAAAAAGGGATGCAATTTTATTAAAAAAAAAAAAAAAGAAACAATAGTATTTCTTTAGCAAATTTTGTTGAATGAACTTTATATTCCGAAGGAAGAGTTCTAGACTTCTTCACATTACTATATTTCTAATTTCCTACTTTCTAACATGTTAGAAAATCACCCTCAGAGACTTCTGTCTTGTTTACCAATCACAGCTCATTCAAGTCATTTGTCCATCTTACTATTTTTTTTTTATTCTGTTGTGCTCTATGTCATCTTGATACTATTATCCATTATAGTGGATCCTGTAAGATGGCAAATCTCTATCCCTATACAGGTTAGTATCTAGTTATGTCTCAAAAAGCTTGGCAAAGTAGAAACAAGTTTAACTAAGAGAAAATTAATGTATTAAAAGCACACTCAAGTGTGAGGAACATGACAAATGTCAAAGACATCATCTCAGCTTGGGGAAAAGGGAATACTTTTTAATAATGGAAATAAACTAAAGGACATAAAATGGATAAGGAGAATAAAATCACTGAAAGGAAGTAGTGGAGGTATCTAGGGTATAAAAGGGACAAATGTAGAAAGAGACTGGGATGCTAAGAATCTTTATTAAAAATGTGGTGCTTTTGGTGTTTATGAGTATTTCACATTGGTGGCAGAGATGAAAAGATTTTTTTTTAAAATGTCTGATCTTTCCTTCAGCTCAGTAATCTCCCTGACCTCTGTAGTGCCAGAATTCTGGAACTGTCAGGTTCATTCCAAGCAAGAAGGCAGTTCAAAAAATTGAGTCAGAACCTGTGTCAAATGTTGAGCAGCAGCAAAAAGGCATTTATGAATCCGTTCAGGCTCAAAAATTATGCAGGAATTATTCCACATATAATTATGAATAACAAACACATCCAAGAAAATTGCTATTAATTCACAGATTTGCACAATTTACAAACAGAATACAAAAGCAAAACTTCTCATGCAATTTCTTTTTAATTTTTAACTACACAACATGCTCAATTTACAATCTATATCAACAGAGTCTATCTAAAACAAAATTTTTGTTAGTTGATCCTCAAATATACCTTTTTCGTATTTTCTTTTTCTTTTTTTGAAGCATTGTTTATGTGTAATGTAGCAACATTTTGCTTCAGAACACTCTGTTATGGAAAAATTTAAGACTGGAACTGAGGAGGGAATGATCACTTTATTCCATGTGTTTGAGGAAAGACATCTGCCATCTTTGCATACAAGGCAAATTATTCAATTAAGATAACGTTGGAATCACAGTGAGGATTTCTTTTTTTTTTTTTTCACAGACCACCTAGTTTTTCATTTTTGTCTTCTTTCGCAACCAACCATATAGATTCAACATGCTTCATCAGTGATTCATCAGTGTACTGAGCCTCTGCAGAAAAGGACATGAAACAAAACAGTTTTGTAGTAACATTTTTTCAGACACAGCTTTAAATTCTAACCCAATGTAGCATGCCATACTGCTCAAAGTAATATTACCTTTTAAAACAAGCAGTTTTTTCAAAAGTGTTTACTTTTTATGAACAAAAAATACATTTTTCCAAAATTAGAATGACAGTTGTCTTTCTCCTTGTTCTTTCATTACTAAGAAAGTAAGTCAAAATACTTGAATCATTTGCTATTGTTTATTTACTCAGGGAAAGCTATAAACTTTATTGTATAATTATTTCTGAATTGTTGTTTGAATGACCACATAATCTGTTAATTTGGTCCTTTTGAATTTTCACTTGTATTTCAGAGATAACATATTTTTTCCAATAGACATCCTGTAATTAAAGGGGAGGCATTTTTAGAACAAAAAGTGGAATTTCATTTTCCAAACCATTTGGAAACTGGATTAAATGAAGTTTTAGCTGCCTAACATGGGGACCAAACATGGGGACCAAAACTGTATCTCCGAGAACCTCTGTCTATATATTTCGTAGTCCCAGAGGCCACTGAACAAACAAAGTAACTTTATTTTGATTGGAAAGGTTCCTACAGCTCAGCAGGAGTGGCACCTAACTCCAGTTTATGCCACACAGTGAGTTGGAACTTGGACATTTCTCTCTCTTTTCCCAGTGAACAGTAAGCAGTTTCAGAGCATGCCTATCAGGCACTGACTTCCAAGACAGCTGCTGCTCAGAGACTGGGCAACAGTTGCTTCGTGGGAGCTGGTGACTGACTGACTTTGCACACCTTTTTCTTTCCTCTCCCTTTTCCCTTCAACTAATAAACTGTGTTTGTATACTGACACATTTTTTTTTTTTTTTTTTCACTTTTGCATTTGCTGTTCTCTCCTCCATGTGACCGTGGAGGAGGAGTGAGTGACTGAGTAGATGTCTGGCTGGGTGTTTAGCTGCTGGCTGGGGTCAGCCCACAACACTGCCCTACCACAATAATTGGCCCCAAAAAGCAAACACATCCAGCTGTCTGGCAGGGACCACTGTGGATAAAAGATCACAGGACCATTGTTGTCTGAGACTTCATGCAAATCAAATTGAAACCCCTGGTATTAATGGTGTTTTGTCCTGCAGATGTTAGAGAGGAAGTGGTAAATTTGCTTACACGTGTACCTCTATTAAAGTTACATATAGCTTTAAGTTGCACGAAAATGGAGTCCTGTATGTTATGGTTAGATAAAACGCTACTTCCCCATTTCTTTGTCTGGCTAAGATATCTTTACTGATATGCTTTTGATGTTTTGCTTACTGACTTCAAATGGTTTTTTGCAAGTGTTAATTAGAACGAGGCATATTCATGTTTTCCATCTTATTCAAAAGTTAGGTCTTGCATTATTTCTCATAGCAGCTACCTGAATGTTTGGAGTTTGGCTTGTTTAGTTGTTCATTGTGCTACAATTGTCTTTTCCTCTTACAATTGTAACTTCTGTACATCTGCTACAGTTCGTAAGAAAAAATATCTTACTCTCTAAATTGTAGAGAGATGTATTTGATGGGTGGACTGTTATACGGATAAGCAAGTGGTTGAATGGTTGCATCCAGAGACAGGTGGTCAATAGCTCAGAGTCCTAATGGACATAAGTGACAAGTGGTGTTCCTCAGCCGTTTGTATTGGGACTGGTGTTATTTAATATCTCCATTAATGACACAGATGAAGGGATCGAGTGCACCCTCAACAAATTTGTTGATGACACCAAGCTGACTGGTGTGGTTTGCACACCTGAAGGATGAGATTCCATCCAGAGGGACCTGGACAAGCTGGAGAATGGAAATATCATATGGTTTAATAAGACCAAGTGCAAGGTACTGCACCCGTGTCAGGGCAAACTCCTGATATATAACAGGCTGGGGTATGAGCAGATCGAGAGCAGCCCTGGAAAGAAGGACTTGGGGGTGCTGGTGGATGAGAAACTGGACCAGAAATGTTTGGATGATACTCTCAGGCATGAGGCGGATGGTCTCAGGACTCTTGAGGATGGTCCTGTGCAGGGCTGAGAGTTGGACTTAATCCTTGTGGGTCCCTTCCAACTCAGCATATTCTGGGATTCTGTGTGACCTGTTACAGCAAATCCAGAGAAGGGCCACCAACATGATAGGAGGGATGAAACACCTCTCCTGTGAGGAAAGGCTGAGAGAAGTCAGTTTGTTTAACCTGGAAAAGAGAAGGATTAAGGGTGACCTAATTGCAGCCTTCCCACACCTAAAGAGAGCCCACAAGGAAGATGGAAAGGGACTTATAACAAGAGCACGTAGTGACAGGACAAATCTACTGAAAGAGAGTAGGCTTAGATTAGATACTGGGCAAAAATTCTTTACTGTGAAGGTGGTGAGGCATTGGAAGAGGCTGCCCAGAGAAGTTGTGGATGCCCCACCCCTGGAAGTGTTTCAGGCCAGGTTGGACGGAGCTCTGAGCAGACAGGTGTCCCTGTCCATGGCAGGGGGTTGGAACTCAGTGATCAATAAGCTCCCTTCCAATCCAGGCCATTCTATGATTCTGTGTTTCCAGTTCTATCTTATTCATTGGTATGCTGGAGATCAGTCAGCCTCTAGAAATATACCCCTCCATGAGATTAGCAAGTCTCCAGACCTTGAGGCTCTGACAGGTTATAGTGATCCACCTCCAACCTAAGGGGGTGCTTCTTTAGCAACTGAAAAATTCCTACTCTATAATTTTTATGTTTATTGAATCCATTTGTTGAAAATATAAAGAAGAAAACATAACCTACAGAAGAAGAATTATAAGGACCAGAAGATGTTATGATCAGAATAACCTTTTTCATATTTAGAACTGAACCTTTCCATCAAAAGCAAAACACGTTGAACCATTTAGTTACCTTTTCTCTAGTCATTAATACAGACTTTGTAATTTGTGTTTATAGCAGTGAACAGATGACACTTGAATCTAGTCTAAGCTTGTTTAATTAATTTCTGCCAATCAGGAGGGTTCATTTCCTTCAGTTATGATAAGCAGTAATGATAAGAAGATAACTTTCTAATTGACTGTGGCATATAGATATCCTAATATTTTTATTTGTTTCTGCTCAGAGATTTTTTTCAAGACACATTTCTCCTAGTTTTATTCATGACCGAAAGAACAATGAATGCATTTAGTTATTTGTCTCATTAACTATTTACAGTGTGACTGAAGAATAAGTCATTTTTTTCTGTGAATGAGACTTTTTGCTTCTACACTTACCTTTCCAGTTTCAGCTATGAACAATCTCTGGGACAGGAGTGGGTGTATGAGTAAGCAGTCTTCCTCACTTGCCTAGTGGTTATATCATTCATGTAAACGTGGATGTCTCCTGGGGCAAACTTCTGCTCCCACTACCATTTATGGATTTTGTGTGTGGTTGTTTTTCCTCAGTGACTATGTCACTTAAAATACACAAGAGAGTCTGAGGGCGGTGATCAGAGATCTTCCTCTTCCCATACCAAAACCCTCTGGTTTTAAAATGTAGCACTCACTAGTTGACTTTCTGACCTGCTAAATTCTGAATGTTTGTAGGCAGAATTATAAGCACAAGAAGACAGGTGGGAAACAACCTTCCAAACACGACTGCTATTACTTGGTGCTCCAGGTATGCTTTATGTCACAGAAAAAAATGCTGACATCTTCAGTCCTATCAAAAGTGTGGTGCTGGAAGGAGAACCAGAACTTCAAATCTGGGACATCAGTTGAATTTGGGCTTGCAGGACCAAGTAGTGGCTGAGTTGGAGGATTTTCCAAAACTGGATTTTGGACACAAGTACTCAAACCCTTTCTTATATCTCTCCCTTGTGCGTGAAATACTTGATTAAATCATTAAGGAATACATCCTTATTACTATCAGCTGTAAAATGGCCAGAGACTAAGAGACCTTGAGTTTTTTATGAAGTTTTAAAGGCCAATGGTTTTAAACGGTTTTAAAGGCACTGGTTTTGAGTATAACCCTTTGATAGTCCCAACTTTTTCTAATCAAGTCTTCAAGAAAGCAAATCTCAATTGATCATGTTCCTTGCAAATACATGTTTTTCTTGTGCATGTTGCTAAATTCACTTTTTTTGTCAGCTTTGAATTGCCTTTTACACTGTTCTGATTTGCTAGTGAATTTGCTCTAATTATAATAGTTCCCAATATCAAAATTTGTTTTTATCCATTTTCAGAAATTGTCTGTGCAAGCTTGTGTGTATTGTTTGACTCTTTCCTACCGTGCTATCTGCACTATGCTACTTTCTATTTTATGAATTAAAAATAAAATACTATTTTGAGCTACAGCTTTACTTATCAATAATGAAACACCTCCAGAACCAATTTTTAGGCCTGTTGTGTGCATTCTTCCTTTTCAGAATGGATATAGTAAGATACATCTTAGCTGTATGATTGCATCCATGCAGTGATGGATCTCATTACCTCCTCCTGTGGAATAGAGCCATTATGAGCATCTTGATCTTGAAAGATGCTCAATAACCTGAGCTCTCAAGGGAACCAACAGGAAGTGCTTAGCATCTCTCAGAACCTGCCCCTACAATGTAAATTTTTGCATTGCAAGTACTTAGTGGCACTATGAGAATTAATTCTAGTTATTTTCTTTATTTCCTTAACCAGAAAATTTTACTTATTTGAAATCCTTTAAGGCTATTTCTGTTTAAAAATAAGTCACCAAACTGACTTGCTTGGTTTAGGTTATTTGTTTCGTGTTCCCAAATGTTCTATTCTGATGTTTTGGATTTTTGCTGGTTCATCATTATTCACATAATCTTGAACACAGACCTGCATTGAATTATGTTGCACATTTCTTATGAGCTTTAACTACATTGATTTTTCTGTTATTCTAGTCTGGCTCACTTTCCTAGAACCCTATTATCACCTTAGTAAAGGAAGAGTGTTTATAATGAATGCTCACACAAGGAGGAAAAATTACTAATTTATTTTACAAATTAACTGTGCATTCCTTGTGTCCAGTTCCATACCACTCTATAATATTAGGAAAAAATTGATATTTAAAAAAACTTGTTACGGAGGATCGCTTGTGCTCTCTTGGTTTATAAAAACAGGTGTGCATTACAGGAAACCAAGTGTATGCCACAGTCTAAGCATTTGTTTGTATTTAGTTTATATATATTTGTGTGTGTGTGTGTTTGTGTCTCAATGTGCAAATATATAATTATACACATACGCACGTATATTTATACACCCGCGTCACAAAACATGCAAGCACAGTCCACTGGGTATTGCTATACTCCTATAGAGTACACATACTGTATAGATTCTGCCCTGCTTCCAAATAATATTTGTCATGTTCCAGATGCTTGAAATGACAGTCTTTGTGTATAATATGTCTCCAGCACAATTTAGACCACCATACGCTCATTTGCCCTCAAGTAGGCCTATTTAAAGTATAATTGACTGCCCTGGCAATTATTGTAAATAGCAGCTGTCTGCTGGTAAAAAAAGCATATATATAATGACAGAGAAAGGATCAAATACAAGCAATAGAAAAAGAGCATAAAGAAAATATCTATATAAGGTATTTTAAACCAGATTTTATAGTGGAAAGCCACAAGGCCTATTAGCCATTTCCAATTAAGGACTATCAAAAAATGAAAGAAAGTACTCAACTATTTATGAAAGACAGCTGGGTCTACCCTAGATATAAAACTGGCAAAAGTTTATTTGTTCTAAAATTGTTACAGCTTACAGCACTTCATTTATTTTCATTAACTATGTTAGATTTGATGAAACCTTTGTTGTATCATGTACCTTCTGTTTCAGACAAAAACACCTTGCTTTGTTTTTCTCCTAAATAGCTACATAATTAGATGGATTATTTCATGTGTCTGTGCGTGTGTTTGCTGAAGAGAACAAGCCAGATAAATTAGCACTTAGCAGAACACACAATAGCACATAATATGCCCTTGTGTTTCATATAAAGCTTTATTTGTCATTCACGGGTGGTTGGCAAAACTGACTTTGCTTTTGAAAATGACAGGTGGTACTCTGGTGCTTTCTGTATGAAAAAGAGAAACAACCTTCACCGAAACAGCGTCTGTCAATAGCTCCTGTGATTTAGTATTCAATCTTAGGTTTGTGTTTCCTCTAAACTTTTGTTTCATTTGCATCTCTTAGGTCTGACATCACCAAGCCAGTTTAATAGTTGAGATTCTATGCCACAAGTTACATTGAGTCCCCAAAAGACCTACTTCTTTCCTCAAGGCCTGATTATAAGACAGGTGAAGTTCAGTATATTTCAGTAAGATCTGCATTCCTTGTCAGGAATCAATAGCCCTCCTCCTTTCTTTAGGGGTTATTAAATTGCAGCTGTAACATTAGCCTTCTTTATCTAATTGATTGTCTTTTCACAGGGCTGAGAAAATCAATAGCAATCAATGGGACTGCCCTGTTTTTCCTTAATAGATGTTTTCTCCTAATTGGCTGCCTGGGTGGCTTCAGTGAGCTCAGTATGTTTTCAGAAGTCCACAGTATGTTGCAGTTCTTGTAAACTATTTTACCATGTGCAATGGTTATTGATTTTATAATGAAATCTAGAAAATTCAATAGCAATCAGGAATATAGATCAGGATTCCTACGTACGTCAAAGCAAAGGGCAAACTCAGTTTGCTGCCACTTCAAGCTGTGATCCAATTAAATATGTCATTAAAGTATTATGGTAGCTAAAGACTTTCTAAACAGAGTTGGTCAACTCTTCTTAATTTCATATGAAAGAAAAAATATCAAAAGGTTTCAAAGTTTTTGACCACAATGTCCAAATTACAGTTAAGATTTAAAGAGCAGATTAAAGCAAGACTATAGAACATTTTCAAGACTGTGCTGGTCATTGAATTTTATCCGTCTTGACCTCTTGAAATATTCATTCAAGTAAGATACCTACTAGAAAATCTAGTTGGGGGGGGGGGGGCGAAGTAGGTGGGGAGAAACACTAAGCGCTACCCAAATTATGCATTTGACCTTTGTTGAAAACGTCAGCATGTCAAATTATTCTCAGAGTCCACTCAACACTTAGAAACTCACTTCTGCCTACCGACAGATTTGGAGGCGGATAAATTTCATGAGAACTTATTTAATGTCATTTCTCTCTGCAGCGTTTGTGCCCAAATTTTGTTCTATACCTTATCTTTACCTCGTATGACTGTCATGCAGAAGAGCAGAATCAGCAGCACATCAATCAAAGTCTGCAGAGATCAGCTGACAATGGTGTAAATAGCAGATACTAAGATGCAGCCTACATTATATAAATTTGTTACTGACTTAAGGCTTGCTCTGCATTAGGGCATTAAATCTGCAAGAAGGCTCTCCCTCAATTGTATACCGTGACAGAGTGACAGCAGCTCAAATTTCTTTGATAATGACAAGACCTCAAAATTTCTCCAGTGAGGAGAAACAATTCTGTCATTTGAAGGACAGGAAATATTTCATATATCCTTTTTTCTTAATTGATAAAGGGAACAAAAAGAAAATAAAGGAGAAAAAAAATCAATGTCACTTAAATTACACACAGAAAAATATATTCTCTGATTTTTTTCCTTTGTATAATCTTTGTTGTCATTGTTGCTGTTCTAATGAACAAACCAAACCTTTTCCTTGTTCTCTATCTTCAGCAGAGGGCTCTTCATCATGACATGGCAAGTTTTTTATTGTAAAAAAGACAACTGTCATATAGAAAGGCATAGTAATGAAGCATCTGTAAAAAAAATGGCCAAATATTGTACCATTAAAGGGAACTAACTTTAACAAACATCAGAACTGGCAACACAGTTGGCAGAAGTCACAGAAAAGGTTTTCTTATTAATGTATATTTGTCACAAACATTACGGAAGTCTGTAATTAGTAGTACTGAGTTCCCTATAAATGTTTGTGTTTTATATGAAAGTGTTAACATTGTTAAATGAATGAATATTTGTATCTATTCTGTAATTTTTATTCAACCATAATGCAAAACCATATGCACAGTTTAAGACATTGCATAACCCTTGAGAAAACCCAAACAAAAGGTATATCTCTATTAAATCTGAGAACTGCATAATCTGTATAACAAGAGGAATTTAGGAAAAATTATGAATCTGCAAAATATTATCCCTTGGACATGCTTTAGCCAGAGGGAAAATGTTTGTACACATGCAACAAAATATCTTTGATTCTACCCCTTTCTTCTATTCTGTATACAGATTAACTAAATAATTGACAGACCATCTGTCTACATAAAAAAGTTTTCTTATGCTTGCCACTGTCTTCTCTGTGCTGCTACCTCCTTCTCACCAATTCAGCACATAAAATATGTGTATATCTTTTGTGGTCATTGGGAAACAATACCAGATCTTTATGTGACCCCTGGGACAATTTTGAATTTTTGGGGCACACAGAACATTTCCATACACCCAACTGCAAGACATGAAAAAGGACTTAGTGGAGGAATTATCCCTTTGTATTGCTGTTTTGTTTGGATTACATGTAAATAAGAAATTGGGGAACCTGACCTGATGATGTGTTAGAGAGATGTTAAGTCTTTTCAGCATATTGTCATAACGATGACAATGGCAGACAAAAGCATAAACTTGTCTAACTGCTTTGTGGCATTATGGCACAAAAGAAGAGCCCCAGTCTAGCAGAAGAACAAGGTAGCCCTTGACACAACTATCACTGTTATTCCTGGTGGAAATTTAATTCTAAATCCAGAGTGAGTTTTTTGTGGTTTTTGCTAAAATGTAGGAATATATAAGAGCAGCAAGATAATACTGGTATAAGCAATTTTTTTTTGTTATAAACCCAGTTTTGTTTTAAAACTCAGTCCAATTTCCAGAAGGGTCTGGGTGGGAAGAAGGAATTCTTCCATTCATTGCAAACTTAATTATGTTTGTACTATATGTGGTCAAAGCAAGAACAACAAATATGAATCAGATTTCTTCTCTGTCCAGCTCATGATGTAACTGATGAATGTAGCCCAAAACTTATCTAGGTTGTTTCTAGTGACGAACAGTATTTCCATCCAGTTTCAAATACGCAGAGAAATGGTTCTTGCTTTGTTCACTTTTTGCTGTATCTATTTATGGATTACCATGGTTTTGATCTCACTGGATATTTGAAGGATCACAAGTTAAAGGCAGTCTATTTCACTTGGATGAATATATATCTTGTATTACTATGATAGTTGAACATTTCGGGTTTTATAGACTCATGTGTTTTCATTATTTTAAAGTGTGGTACCTCCACACAAATTCATGGAATCATTATATGAAGGGATATTTTAATTAAGTTTATATTTCCTGTGATTTAAACAATTGCTTTTAGATTTTCCGAAAACCTGAAATTCCTCACAAGACATGTAGGAAGCATCAGAGAAATGGAAAGGAGAAATATGCAAACTGATAACGATAAGCTTTTTTTATTGTACCAGTAGAAGGACAAAATCAAATGCTTAAGCAGATACCCCAAAAGTATTTTCATAATACAAGAAAACATTTTTACCAATATTTTATAAGGAAAAAAATAAATCTCTCTTAGTGTAAATGAGAATTTTAGCTGCAGTCTTTCAGTCAGAGTTTCATTTTCCCTTCAGTAAGACCTACTTGAATTCCAGCCAAGGTGTCAATTTACTAGCAGAAGTGTTATGAGAACAGCTCTGCCGTGAGCATTCCTGAATTTTCTCAGTATAGAATCATATAAAAGAATCATAGAATGGCCTGGATTGGAAGGGAGCTTATTGATCACTGAGTTCCAACCCCTGCCATGGACAGGGACACCTTCCACCATACCAGGCTGCTCAGAGCTCCGTCCAACCTGGCCTGAAACACTTCCAGGGATGGGGCATCCACAACTTCTCTGGGCAGCACCTTCACAGTAAAGAATTTTTGCCCAGTATCTAATCTAAGCCTACTCTCTTTCAGTAGATTTGTCCTGTCACTACATGCTCTTGTTATAAGTCCTTTTCTATCTTCCTTGTGGGCTCTCTTCAGGTGTGGGAAGGCTGCAATTAGGTCACCCTTAATCCTTCTCTTTTCCAGGCTAAACAAACTGACTTCTCTCAGCCTTTTCTCACAGGAGAGGTGTTTCATCCCTCCTATCATGTTGGTGGCCTTTCTCTGGATTTGCTGTAACAGGTCAATGTCCTTCCTGTGCTGAGGACCCCAGAGATGGATGCAGTGCTCCAGGTGAAGTCTCATCAGAGCAGAGTAGAGGGGCAGAACCACCTCCCTCAACCTTTTGGCCACTCTTCTTTTGTTGCAGCCCAGGACACGTTTGGCTTTTTGGGCTTCAAGTGCACAGTGCCAGGTCAAGTCCAGCTTCTCATCCACCAGCACTCCCAAGTCCTTCTTGGCAGGGCTACTCTAATTCACTTCATCCCCCAGCCTGCACTGCTACAGGGAGTTACCCCAACCCATGTGCAGCATCTTACATAAGTTCACGTGTTATTCCCATGGGCCCACTTCTCCAGCTTGTCCAGGTCCCTCTGGATGGTATCCCATTCTTCAGATTTGAAACAAAGATGTGAGGTAGCTATGTAAAAATGTGAGTTACCTATTAGATGTATCTGTTCAGCATTTTAGCACTGTGACTGTGCTTGACTGGAAACCTATTCTGCCTGCAAAAAGGATAAACAAAATAGTTTAGAAGATGAGTCTTAATAATAGCAGTATTAGTGTTTGTACAAATATAACCTGAACAGGTAAAATACCTTTTTCGTTGTAGATTAATTCAAGGGAAACCTTAGTTTAAGAAACCATATAGGTTCCTCATATAGGATCCTCATATAGGATCTTGAAATATTGGAGGTGGCAATAATAATTGTTTCTCCTCACTTGACTCACACCTTTCTGCATGCTCTCCTGATAGAAATGGCTGTTTCAGCAAGGTGCCAAAGTATATAATTTTTGATAATGTGCCTTCATGTGCAGAAATAAACTGCATAAATTTTTTTTAGAGTTCTTAAAAGTGCTAATGGAATCAGAGCAAGATAGTATCAAAAATATATTTTCTTAACTATTCATTAAAATCACATTAAAAATGAGGATGAGAAAGTTGTAAATTCCTATTACGGTGAAAATATAATATCACAAAATAATTAGTTTTTAATTACCTTTTCTATATTTACTCTAACCATTTGGTTAAAAAATAATTGCTAAGCATTTGCGAACAATTTCTGGCTGTGACAGCATTAGCTTTTCTCCCCATACAATTGAAAGAATTAGTTAATAATTGGTACATATTCTACTCTAGTATTTTTACACTTTTCAGGTAATACTCTCTAATATTCTCAATTTCAGTCTCAGAGGCATCTCTGCTAAACAACAGACTTTCTCACTCAAATCTGCAATTCCTATGATTTACCATATCTGTTTTTAATCACAGTCTATTTCATTCTATTGCTCCTGAATATACTTATTATCTGCATCAGGCAGATTTTCCTGAAAGGTAAATAAGAATGCAAATATTGCATAATTTAAACCAGAGACCTTGTTACATTCCACCACATTTTACATTTGAATTTTGTGATATATTTAAGTCACAGCAGAATGTGATTCATTTAATCTTGGTCATTGTATTTCTAAAGTAGGCTATAGATGAAAATTATAATCAGGTTTCAGATTTAATAAGATGGGATTGTTCCAATTAGCTATTTTCATCTAGAGGGAATATCGGTTTAAGTATTTGCCAATTTGCTATGCTTCATACCAATCCTTCAGGAAACTCACACTGTGTTAGGGCCAAATCTAGTAAAGGCTTTTAAAGAAGCAAGACTAGAGCAGAAGTTAGGCACTAAAGTCATAAATTATGATTCTGTTCTCAGTTGCCAGCTAACTCTGGAAGGGTCTAAATCTCATAAATTACTCTGTGACTTTGAGTTTCACAGCCATCCAGCTTTCCCTTAGAGAGGCTCAGATTTGTGTCCACCTTTAGAGAGTGAGCTCAACACTCCCTAACAGGATCTGCATCTCTTTAAAGTACTGTTGTGTCAGAAATTTTGATCTAAACTACAACCAAAGTAAAAGCTGTTTTTGCAGCTCTGTGGATCAAGTTATTACTTAAAAAAACAACAAAGAAAAAGAAACACCCTAAAATAATGAGACGCACAGATTCAATCCCACTTCCTTGCTGTAGTTGTTCACATTTCTATCAAAGCCATCAGAATACATGGTGCCTGGGGAGGCAAGGCAGGCATACCCCTTCTGCTGAAGGTGTGCCACTGTGCAGAAAGAATTCAAGATTTATTCAGCCAGAAAGTGCTCACAAGAATGAGTGTGATTCTCTAGCTCTATTGAATAGGGCACTCACTTGTGAGGTAAGGACCGCAACTCTGCTTGCAGGACTGCTTCTGTATTTTATCCAATGACTACTTAATGGATGTGCAAACCCAAGAGAGTAGGTAAGGAAGCAGATCTTCCACTCTGCAGATGAAGGCTGGCTTTTATGTTCTCTATGTAAGGATAATGAAGTGGTTTTTTTACCCCTTACATCCCCATGTGAAACGCTCATAGTCAGGACACAATATGGACAATAATAATTGTACACAATAACACACCTTTTAGTCTGCACAGGTTCAGTCTCAAGAGTGAATCACATTATAAATAATAGAATCTAATAAAGCAAGACAGAGCAAAAGAAAACAGAGCTTCTGTCCTGTAGGAAGATCTTGCAAGCTTTTGTCTTAATAATGGCATACTAGTGCCTATGCGCATACTGCCTAAAATGTCTCCCCTGGAAACAGGACCTCTCTAGGGTGATTTTAGGAAGTGGAACCTGAAAACATGTGCTGTTTCATGTGTAAATTTGGTTTATTGTTTCTTTAATATAGAATAAAAAAGCCCAGTCCTTTCTGAACTAAAAAATATACATTCTGTAAAGCTGATAGTAGATGAGGACAAATCAATTTAAAAATTGCTAGCTCACTACTAGGCTGGAACAAAATACTCATGAATGCAAAAGTAATTACTTTAGAGTCGGGTGGGTGGGAAATTCAGAGCAAGATCACTTCATAACTCTGTATTGCCTTGTTCAGCCATCCAATCTGAATCAGAGTGACTCCTCTGTTTTCCCTGGATACTATATTGAATGCCGACCAACTGCTCCAAAGTGGAGTAGCAGAGAATGAAAGCTAGCCATTTGAGCCAAGCAACTGAGCCTAGTCCATCACTGAGGTATCATTCTTGTATCTTTTTATTCTTTCTCAGTCTCTCTTTGTATTTTAGAAGATGGATTTATTCAGACATAAATGTTCACTAAATACTGAAATTTATCTGTCTAACCAGGTTGTTGGTGAACTCCACTGGAAGAAGACAGTGCCTACATATTTCCAGTTTATTACCAGAGGCAAAAAATAAGTCCCAGGAACTACTCTGCAGGGGCTGTCAAAGGGTGTTGTCTATAGAATTAGCAGTCCTCTCTCAGGAAGGAGACAGTCCCCAGGCTTTCCTGTGCCTCAAAACTACCTTCTTCACTCTTTCTCAGAACCATTCAGATATCTCACCTGCAACTCTAACAGCAGGTATCTGTTCTCTTGATCTGCAGCATGTGGGGTAAAGAAGGTACCTCAGTGCTTGGACCTCCTTGTGCTGCGGAATTCTGTTAGTCTTCTTTTTGACACATTCTTGTTAATTTACTCTGTGTACTGACTCTGCAAAAACTTGCTGAGTCTAGACTTGATTCAGTTTTATCTGAATTATAAGTGCATAGATTATAAAATCAGAAAGCATTCTTTAGTACTCTGACCACTGAATAATGTAAGCCACAAGAACTTCCTGCATTAAATTGTTGCTTAAACAGGAATTAGCCAGTAACTTAAATGGGCAGGTGAGGTCCCTTATTCTGATAAAAGTAATGCATAATGAGCACTCTGAAACACAAAATCTCAGGAAGTGATTGACAACCACGTAGGGAATTAAATCAAGCTGGAAAGATATGGCACTTCCTGGAAATTCGTAAGAAAATTTCCACATTTATTGGTAAAAGAATACTTATATATATTGAAAGGAAATGACATGATAAAATATCAGTCATAAAAACCACATATGAAATGATAATTATTTTGAATAAAAAGTAGCCTTATCACAAACAAGTGTAGTTGACAGCTGGACTTGAGGATCTTAAGGGTCTTTCTCAAACTTAATAATTCTATGATTCAATGATTCCGTGAAGGATGAAACTAGCTATTCATGAGAAAATTGAGCTTGCCAGATTTCTCTGGTCAGAGTGGTGAAAAATAATCCATGAGATTTTAGTATTCGGCTTTTGTATGGTCTCTTTGCAACTAATTTTAACAGGAATAAATCTATAAAGAAAACTCAACTCATTAAAAGCTAATTTATTCACTGACCTAAAACCAAAATCGTTCCTTTTGCCCACATATTGGCTTCCCATAGAACTACTTGATGCACACCTGTGGTATATTAGCTGCTACCATTTCAAAGTGTTAAAAGCAATATGTATTTCAAGCACTTGATTCATAGCATAGGCAAAGTTTCAGTGAGATGCGCTTTCCATTGTTCATGGCAGCTCTGCCTGCAAGCACCTGGCAGAGAACAGACTGTGCAAGGGAGGGAGGATCTAGTATGTGGAGCCTGAACATGGCTATTAGTGTAACAATAGAAATTGCAGAAAATTGTTCCTAGTGAGTTTATTTCAATAGCACTGGAAGTTGTGTGTATGTGTGTGCATGTGTGTGGGAGTGTCTTTATCACTGAAGGAACAGTTGGAGGTATTTGAAGAATAGGTTTAAAAGGTGTTGAAGAAAAGAAATTTCAAATATGAAAAACTGTTGAGGAAACTGCCAAAGAAAATTTAACTTTAAAATTCTTCTAAGCTAAAACTAGGTTTGACAGATAGTACTCTCGAAAGAAAAGCATACGTGTTGTAAGCAAGGGTGCTAAAGAAGTCACCTGATGTTCCAAAGTCTTGGCTGAACACAGGTCTCAGAGCATGGAGTACAACTGCAAGATCTCCTATGGGTCCTTTCTTCCAAGAGCCTGACAGAATGTGAACCCTGGTTTCCCATTAGCAGATATGCTAATACAATTTGTCACTGCCTAAGAGAAAAATGAAGTATTTCTCCCTCCCCTCCTTCCACTGGTTCCTATCAACAGCTAAGCCCTTGCTGTAATGATTGGTGATGGTCAGCAGAAAGCGTGCTCTTCTCTGAGTCATAGAGAGTGAAAAAGCGGTACAGTAATTTAGGCTCATATGTTTAAAGGGGCTCTCCTGCTTCAGTACGGCAGCCCTGCAGCCCTGCACCCCTGTGAAATCAGGATTGTCCCCCATATACTACATGGTTCATGAAGAAAAACTGTGATAACCAGCTTAGTAAAACAGGAAATAACATTTATGGAATCCTCACCTCATAAATCATGGAGCTTATGAGAACTGTTCCTTCTTTGTTGTTTGGAGAACAACAGCAGGACATAACCTAGCTCCACTCCTTTTCAGATTTAATATTCCAGAAAACTGAATAGTTATTTGTTATATTAGGCAGTTTTCATTCATCATGAACCACAAGATATAAGCAGAGTTCCATTAATATCAATGTACATGTACTTAGAAATTAAAAACATATACTGAAAGATTACTAACATCATTAGGCACAGATCAATTTCCTTATTGAGAAAGGATGGTAACGAGGCTCTTGTGGTGTGTATCCTTCATGTTCACAGGAGAGCTGGTAGCCTTATCTGAGCCTCCCCTCCCATATATGCTTCCCACAATAAGGTCAGTTGCAACAGTGCAATGTACTGCTTATGCTGCTGCCAAGTTTTAATTGAAATGTTATGATAAATTTCACTACCTAGGTCAGATGTTATTTTCTGGTTAAGGTGCATTCAAGTCAGTCTCTAAAAGAAAACACTCCTGATTTTTATAGTGCCCAGTGATCTGTTCCTGGAAATTGATTTAACACAAGATATGAACAGCTTACTTTAGATTGATCTCTTCCAAAATTGTCAAGACTCAGGTTCATTTACAGACAATGGCTAAAAGTATATTCTATTAAACTGAGTTCTTTTTTATTTGTGTGAAAATAGGCCTTAGCAAATCAATAAGACTGGAAGCCTTCATTTTACCCCTTTGACTTAAAGGTCAATTAATATAAACAGAGTTGGGTGCATAACAAAGACAGCAATAAATGCTGGAAACCTCAACACAGACAGTCTTGGTGCCCATTTAGGGGAGAAAAAAATTGAAGGCATCTTTGTATCTTCTCTTCAAAAAAAAAATGTTCAACAATGCAGCATGAGTTTGGTTATAAAACGCTTACAGAACTAGTGTACTTTTATGAAGATATATAAATTAAAGGGAAATTTCAATTACTATGTTATTTAAGAGGCAGCTTGTAACTTATGAGATTCATAAATAAATTGTGGGTATAAATAGAATTAAAGTGGAAGCTGGAACTGTATACGATATTTTTGTGAAGTAGCTGTAGTCTTAACAATTCAGTCCATTTAAGTGTTTTCTAATACATGGTTTGAATCTTTTTATATATATATTCTTACAATAGACCCATTAAATATCTATACTGTTGTACATGTGCTCAACTACGTAATTCTTTCAAATCACATGAGTTTTCATGTAACAAAACTACATCTTACTAACTCCACTGTATTAGGTAAACTAAGGTTATTTCTAAATGGTAACTTTTTGCAGCCTCAAGAAATGAAATATGTACTTCAAACCTTTTGATAATAATACTAGAGAAGAAAGAAATGTAGCAGAGTAACCATGCAGAATCACTAAGAGCCACACAAAACAAACTGGACACAAAATTACAATTATATTTGTTATCCACTAAGTGCCACAAAAAACAAACTGGACACAAAATTACAATTATATTTATTATCCAGTGCTCCTTTGTGTTTACTCAAGAACACTTTGGAAAAGTAAACAAGTAGACTTTTGAGAAAAAGTTCAACATGTTTTGTAATGTAATATATATTAAAAATATATAATATATAGTGTATATGTATTATATAATATTATGCATATATATAATATATATTATATACAATATATTTCTAAAAAATAAATATTTTTTATGTAGCAACATATTTTATTATATGCTTACAAGGTCCCAGAAAATCCATACTGGCCTGGCTGTTTGTGCATTGTATCTGCTGCTGCTGCCAAATCTCTTAAATTTGCATTTAATCTCTACTCTGGACACTAGAAAATGCTCCTGCCTGAGAGTTTGGCCTCTTTTTCCTACCATACCTCTTGCTGTAAAATCCTTGGGTCCCTTAAAGCATGACAAGCCCTGGAGATGGACCTTGCTCTTGCAGGTTACTAAGGACTGTAAGCTATGGTGGTTAATGGCCAGGCAGAGGTCTTTGAACAATTCCCAGTGTGTTGTGAAGGAGTGTTTTAAGTTTCCTTAAAGGTCATAGTGCAACCTGAGGAGGGGGCTAAACAGGCAAGAGCAGCAATATTCATTTATACGGACCCCAAAAATGCCAGCCGTCCAGCCTGACGCTATTACTGGAAGATACAGGGACAGGGCTTTTTGTGCAGTCATGATCCTTGTCCTTAAAAGCATTTGGACGTATTGCTTGTACTAAATTCCACAGCCAGAGTATACTCCATCTGATCTTTTAATGCAACTCTTGTGCTCCTCTGTCCAACGAAGCAGTTACACAAAAATACCTTCGTGGTATTTGCCTCCGGGGATGTGGCAGGGGTCCACTTCTGTGGGACCCTTCTAGTTTTAAACATAGAAATGTGCTGCAGATCATGTCAGGGGAAAGTATTTTCCTAATGCCGTGATTCTTTGCTCTTCCTTGTGATTTTGTTATCATGAACCATTGGGATCTCTGTGGAAATTTGCCAGACTTTTAATCAGAATAATAATAAAGTCCCTCATTTTGGAGCAGACAATCTTCAAAATCTTATTGTGATATTAGACAGTTAGACTATGTAAATTTCTGTAAATGCTAACTTCAGTTACAGTAACTCGATGGAGAGGTGCCTGTTGGGGTATCCAAACACTCCACCTTACTTATAAAATTTCAAAGTATGTTTTATATCAAAAAAAGTCCTCCTGATAGTCATTGAGGACTGGCATAACAATCAGAAGTATTGGTCTTAGACTGCATTACTTTTTGCAGGGCACCTCAGTTTTTGCAGTGCAGTGCAATGCAGAAGAACCTTTGATCATCCAATGAGGACTGGGAAAAAACAGGCCAGTACCACATCCCTAATTCTTAAAAGGGATTAGCTCAAACTTAAGCCACTCTTTCAGTCATATCCATGTTTCTCTAGGTGAGATAGGCGTAACCTTCAACCACGGTACAAGTTAATGGATGTGCGGTGCATGCGGCTGAAGAACTGGAGTTTGGGTGCAGATTCATAGTTAAGCAAATTTGATCATTTATATGTACTTACTGCAACTGCAACTTGGTAATAGTTTCAAGCAAACTGCACCTTCATCACAGAACTTAGCCTCAGGATATAAAGCATCTGTCTGCTATACTTGGATATACTGCCCTGTCTTTATGTTTATCTGGAATTGATGGCTTTCCTGCAGCCCGCACAAGTCCAATATGAAAATTTCACACTAGTATAAACTTTGACCTGGTTATGTATCCTTGCTTAATGCAGATCAAATGTGATACTACACAATTCAGTACAGAATGAGCCTCATATTATCAGTCATCAGAATACGGCTTCCCCAAGATCAGTATCTGTTCTATGACAAGTCATTAATTCAGGCTTGTATGCAAAATAACTACCTTCACAAAGTTTGATTGATTCCAGTAGAGCTTCTGGAAGCAAAGTAATATTAATAAGGAGAAAGACAGACAGAACCTAATCTTGTGGCAACAAAATTAAACTTTTAATATTGCCTTTTTTTTTTTTTTCTTTCCAAAACTAGCTTCAGAGCTGGTAATTACAAATACAAGCAGGCTTTCCTTTTTGTCTATGGTCACATAGAATTCTTTACACAAGGTAGGGCCATAGTTGTTCTTCTCAGAAGGATTTTTATCACAGTTCTGAAGTGACACTTTTTAGTTGTCATTCAGCTTTTTTATTCCTTGAATAATAGTTTTAAATGTAAATAAAGTAGCTCTGCTCCTGCATGATCCTGAGCAGATACCATCTATCTACAAGTCACAGGTTGTTTTTTGCGAACACATATAAACTGCTCTTCAGATTACATTTACTGCAGACCTTTACGGGAGACGAGCAGCTCACAAGATGCTAATCAAAGTAGGACTAACTGTCCTTTGCCATATCAGCTGCTTCACTGTGGTTCTGCTGTTGAAAATCCTTTTCTCTTTTACTGGAAAATAAATGGAAGTAAAGTCTTACTTGCTGGCCTTGTTTCTTTCAGCTACAGGTAGACTTGAACAGCTAAACACAATCTATGCTCTGGTACCTAGGTGGTGGTCTACTTGTCATATGTTCTTGAAGGTAATTCAATTATTTATCACTTCTGTGGTTTCTTCTCTTTGCCAGGCAGTTAACATGGGGTAGAAGTATAATTTCATTCCCTCTGTGAGAGGAAAACTTACAATGAATTGTTAGATTGACAGGTAAAAGTCTTTGGCCTTCAGAAATTCAGATTTTATTCTAAGGTCACATTTCTAAAAAAAGTATATTCAAATGAATATATATAGATAAAACCTGCACATATATAGATAAAAACTGCAGCATTAAAGACTGTGTGTGCGTATTTATGTGTGTACATGCTCAAATCTGTGTGTAAGGAAAAGAAAAGAGAAGAAATAAAAGGAAAGAGTCATACATTTAAGGATAATGTCTGAAGAAATAAATGAAGCAAAAACATTTTCAGGACCACAGGTACATTCTTTAAAATGCCACAATAAATTTGATCATCAATATTAATACCAATTTTGACCTGCAAACATTTATCAACATAAATGTTTCCTTTAACTAAGTCTCTTGACCACGGGGCTCATGACATGAGATATTTCTAGTGCTGGTTAGGAGCATGCCTTTTGTTGTGCTGAAGAGAAGTAAGGCTCTCTTCCTCCACATCTGAGGTTTCTGTCCTCGGTCTCCTAGTACCCGATGTGTGGGTGGAAGTTTAAAATATCAGTGCCAGAGAAGAAGTACTGAGCTTTTGAAATTAATGTTAAAACAAAAATGAAAAAAAGACATCCCACAAATAAATATTTGACAGTCTGGTTGCATTTTTTCTAGATACATTCAAGTATATTACATCTCTGTCTGAAGTAGTAAATTCTCCATGTAGTCATTATAAGCCAATGTGCATTATCTGTTAGTTGTCTGAAGAACTGTCTCTATAACACAGCTGAAAAGTTACAGGGCATTCTTTCTTGGAAGATTCTGCTTTTCCTCCAAAAGCTGTATTTGTCTTTGGAAAACAAACTACAAAAACATACAAAGTTATCAGTTAAGCAGCGATCATTTCTATAAAATCTTTAAGAATATTTAATAAGAAGTGTCCTCATAACAAAGACTCCAAAATTCCTTTCAACTCTATACCATTGTAGGAAAGCAAATATAGGTAGCAGCACAATGAACTTGTGATATCAGGAAAAGGTAGGTATTGGTACTCTCTGAATTAACTGATGATGGGGAGGTTAGGGGTGGCCAGTACATAAAGTGAACAAATCTATGTATCTGGAGGGGAATATCTTCTCCTAAAGACTCAGTGTCTAAAATACTAAAATACAGCTGCCAAATTTTAAAAGCAAGCAAATGATCTGTACACGTTCTCATAAGGGATCTGTGTTTTGAAATGCAACAGAGCATCTATTATCATTTTAAACTTTATTCTTGTGGAATACGATTGAAATTCATGCTGAAATGGTTCATAGGACTGTTTAGTGCCTCACAGAATTGTACTTTGTGAAGTAACTAAGACGCAACAGGTTAGTGATGACTCATAGCACATATCTTTTTACGGTATCAGACATCACAAAAATTTCACTTGAACAACTTTGAGGAAAGCAGAGGTACAGCCCAACTGGTGCTTAAGATAGAGGACACGTGGGTGTCATTAAAAGCACCAGGGGCTGAAGATCTATTACAGTACAGACTGACCACCAGACATGTTGGAAAGTTACTATGACTGATAACTTACAACGAATAAAGACAGAAGAGAACGAAAAAGATTTATTGAGCAATAAAGATAATTTTTTAAACTATTAAAGAAGGAACTCCAGCAGCAACTACTTTTAACATGATATAAATTGGAAAATCATATATCTCTTCATGATCTCTAGATGCAGTTGAAGCAATATATTCTCCAGTAATTACAAGAATTATTTTATATTTTTATGAAACAGCTGTAATATGGTGTATATGTTAAGAACTTACATTCTGAGATTTGCAGAGAATGAATAATGTGCTTCCATCTGAAGCACAGTATTGAATGCATTTATACACTTACATGCTATAATTTTTGATTTTTAAAATCTATAAAATATAGATTACTCTATATTACATATAGTTTTTTACATTCTGTATCTAGTATACAATATATAGTAAATTAGTGTAATTACATTACATTAACCTAAAATATAATGATTATTAACATTATGCAAATCATCTATACATATTTTTGTGTCTTTGTAGTAGCTACATGAAGATAATGTACGTATGTGTAGTATTTACTGCTCATTAGAACTTGTGTGCACGATCCAGTATCTTTACAGACACATACTATTTAAATATTGTTGATGTTTACAAATACCAATGACATTACCGAACATGCAAAGCAGTTGTACTATAATTTTGGGGAGGGGTTGCTCTTTATCTTGCATTTTCTTACGAATGGATCTCAGCTGCTCCCTTCCACAGTTTTACTCTGAGGAAATAAATAATTCAGTGTGCTAATTTGACAGATGACTCTCCAGGAGCCTCCTACCATTACTAGCACCATTAGGCCATAATATGCATGATGGGCATAGACCATTCAGCAAATGTCCTTCACTTGTTTACCCCTAAAGAGCTGTGCTCTGCACAATTAACTAATGAAGCATTATGAGCCTTTTTTCCCCCCTTCTCTGCTATTTCAATATATCAATGCAGATTGTCTAAAAGCAAAATATATTTTGTTTCCTTTTGGCAAATGAGTATTTATTTGGAACTTGCCTTAAGTTCCACCTCTATAAATAGAGAGAAAATAATAAGAGGCTGAAAAGGAAAAGCACTATTGTTTAATTTTTTTTTTAATTATTTGCACAGCACATGCATAAGAAATGCATTGTATGACACAAAAATATGAAGTTAGGTTCAGTATTATCTCAACTGAGAGACACTGAATATATAGCTCAGGGCTTTGTGCCACCTTTGTGCTGGTTGTGCACTGGATAGCTGCAAGAATCAAAAGGGGATCATATTAAATTATAAAAAGACATTATTTTTTAAATCACTTAGGGATAAATAGTAGCCAATAGAACATGCATATAATATGAAAAGCAGTATTTTAGAATGTGTTTTAATCCAACATATAGATCAGAGCCACCAAATTGTATTAAATATGTTTATTAGAAAAAGGAGAAAGAAGAAAATGTGTAAAGATAAATAACAAAATTTAAACAGAAAGTTATGAGGGCACCTATTTTTGTTGGTCACCTTATGGGATTGAAGTTTTTGTTCTGGGGCAGCTATTAGAGCCACTTTTGATCCAGGACAAATGTGAGTATGCACAAAAAAATCCACATGAAAATCTTCCAAATTGTTTTTGATTTTTCCATAACATATGTGGTTAAATGCATCATGAAAACAATTTTAAAACTGGATTTACCCTAGAAGAGAATTTTGATCTTTCTCTGAGTTTCTTTTTTCTTTAGTGTCTCCAGTTCCTTACCTGTATATGTCAATTTTCTCTTCAACTTTATTCTTCTTGCTCTTTCTTTCCATGACACACACCATCTGCTTCCTTTCTACATTTCAAAAGAGTCTCCACACTCTATGGAGACATAATTTTATGATATTTCTTGAAGTTTTATGGGTTCTATATTTTTTAAAACAAAAATGTTAGTATTGGAAATTAAATGTGACAACATTACTCTTATGTGTTCTGTAAAATAGTTTTCATTTTCTGTTCAAATCTGTTTATTCACTCCCATAAGTGACACCAGCTCTTCTTAGCTTATGTGAAAACGTGTAGCTCCTTGCTGTCCTAAATAAGCTTTGTTTCTGGTCCTATTCCCAAGCCACTTTCTCCATTTACATGAAACTGTCATCGGATGAAAAATGTCCTGCCTTGGTTAGTGTGCTATTAGTGTGGAGCAGGGGATATAAGCAGGGATACCAGAAAAGTGAGGGCTGCACAGGAGGAACCAGTCTGATTCAGTTTTACAAATTCCCTTCTGATCAGGAGATAAGTTGTATACCCTTCCTTGTAGCCAGGTTTATCTGCTTATCACTAGCATAAAAATTATGCAAACGGTCGCTGTGTATCCCAAGCAGATCTGCTCTCCATTTATGTCGATCTAATAATCTGATTAGTGAGAAGTCATAGCACCAGAGGAAAGCAGAAGTGGATTCCAGAGAGTGGCAACTAGTCCCTGGCAACTGGAAGAAAAGGGGGCTCATCCTGCTCCAGGAGATGCTTAGCCACACAAGTCCTACATTTTTCAAGGAGCTGTCATTAGGCAGGATGAGCAAATTAAAGTTTGTGATGTGTTCAAGTGCTCTAGTAATGAGAAATATGCAAAAGGTAGAAATATATTCCAATTTTTCCACATGTACTCCAATTTTTGAGTGCATATCTACACTGATCCTGCTTAATCTTCAAAACTCAATAATTTTCAAAGTATTTTTTTAATCTATAATAGTCACAATCATAAATAAATTTCTCCATTTCTGCTCAGTGAATCTAGCAACAGTCCACTAGAAATTCTTATTCTCCTAAACAATAAAGTTTACTGTTGATGATGTATGGGAGTAACATACAAATGCTTGTAAGTGCTAAGTATTAATTGCATAAGTGATTAGAAAATATGCAGATAAGCATGTTAATATAAAATTTCCTATTTCCATACAAGTTGCTCTCAGTAACACGTAACCTTGAGTGGCATTTTCAAAATGTTGATTAAGGTATTAAAATGTAATCTAAAAAAAAATTTGGAGTTTGACATTATTCTGTTTATTTTATGAGAAAAGTTAGCTTTAATGAAACTTTCCTGCTTCCATTAAGCAAACTTCATGACTGAAATGCAGCATACCATGGCAGGCAGACAGTGATAAAGAGACATGGGACATGGGGGACAACGAAGAAAGCAAACAACTTGCATTGAAAATAAGGTTTATATGGTTGTAGTGTGTGCTGTATTGTGTCAAACAATGGTATTAGCACCCCTCTAGGCCTCGTGGTAAGCACTGGACGTGTGGCTGTAGAAAACAGAAACTTCTCTCATCCCACTTTCCCCCAGTGGTGCTTTGTTGGCTCACAGCAAGGGTCTGGCTTCGTGTCCTGATCCCACTTTTAAGAGGAAGTCCAGCTCAACTCAATTTGCCTTTCTGCCTTTTAGTAATGAGACAACATACATGTGAGCAAGCCCCATGATAATGCAGAACAGATGGGCAGATTTTTGTCTAATTAGATTCTGGACTGCTTGTTTGCTTCTAGTAAATGTGCATATATTTAGAGTTTTCACACTTTTTATAGAGACAACAGATTAGCCAAAGACAAGGACAGAACACTTTTTGTTGTTTTTTTTTTTTCTGCTTAGCATAGGTGTAGGTCTACTAAAGGGAGCTGTTTGGTAAAATCTACAAGTGTAATTAAATTGTTTATGGCTATCATGTTTTCCGTGGGTTGAATGGTCTGCACTTTGATCCTAGAAGATAATGCACCAAAATTTTCTTTTTGTACAGGCCACTAGTAAAATAAAGGTTTCTAATATTCGTGTCACATATATTGCAGTAGTTTGCCAGTCTATTTCAATTACTGTACAAAAAAATGGTTCCAAAGAACATTTGGTTAGTCATTTATAGCTATTCTCTTAATATATATTTACTAGTGTGCATTTTTTTTTCCTTTAGTATCCTCAAAGTATTTTGAAAGTTTTGCATCAAATTGCTTTTGGAGGAAAATCTTCTTATTTCTCTCTGGTGTCATATTACCTTATGAACAGAGAGCACAAAGTACAATTTTTGCAAAATAATGTTGCAAGATAGAAAATGTACTGCATCCAAGGAAATATATGTTATTGTGGTATGGCATTCCCATTGAACCAAATAAGGTTTCTCTACTTGTTAGCTATTCACTTAGAACATATGTTTTATTCACATCAAAATGTATGTTAAGACAAAAAGAAAAAAAGGTAATTGTTACTTCTAAACACACTGTGCATTTACACGTGCTGTATATAAGCCCACTTTCCATTCCTTAGGCATCTACAAATGACTTTCATTTGAAAGTTGAGACTATAGAAAAGTGCCAGATATTTCCAGTATTATTAATACAATTAAAATATAATTCAAAGAATAGTGCTGTGTAGCTGCCCATCATCCTCATGAGTTACCTCTTAAAAGTATCTCTAATGGTTCCATCCTGGTTTCCCTTCATTTTGTGATTGAAATGTGGAGTGGTGATGAGATGAGATTAGTCCTTTTGACATGGATGTACGGATGCTATTCACTTGAGTATCCTGTTTTTCACAGGTGAAACCCTACCACAGGAATAAGTTAACAACAGCTTCATGACACTCACCACCTTATTTCTGTTTAGCTCAGAATTAAATTGTGTAAACCTGGAATAATGCTGATCAGAGAGGGAGGGCTGCTTTGAAATATAAACTGTTTCCTTTTACCATTCTCTCACTTGTGTGTATTACTATGTTACCATATGAGAATTTCCTATCCCATATGCCAAGCATTCTCTGGGTAGATGTAAGGCAGAGTGCTCTGGCTGGTGCTTGCTTTATGTCTCTATTCTTGTCTTGGTTCTCAGAGTTTCCTCAGTGAAGGACCTTGACAGGCCAAGTGGGCAGGCTGCATGTTCCCAGTCTCCCAAGGTCTGTCATAGACAGATGGTGAGTCTGCTGAACACCTTTGGAACCAGCCAGGGTCACATCATTTCGAAACCACCGTAACACAGCTTTTTATCTCAGTCTGTAATTTCTTCTTTTAAAGAAGAATATTCCACACAGTGGAAATATTACCTTTCCCATTGCTGTAATATTATTCTTTACAGAAAGAAAAGACTCTCATAGCTGAAATCAGATTTTAAATGCATTATAGATTAGATCGTGAAGTTATGCAGAGAGACAAAAAAGAGGGTTGAAAATCATGAATTAGGGAGATGTTAGAGAATACAATAGCAGACTTACTGGATTGTGTGGTAGTATTACTAACCAAAGCCATTCCTATTAATAAAATTTTATTATCTTCCAGAAAGGGGTTGCTCTGGATCAACTTGTAAAGCTGTACTTTACTCAAAAAAGAGTTAATTTATATCATTCTGTGAATTGTCCAGCTTGAATAAATTTATTCATGACTTATGATTGAAGTGTATTTTTAATTACATTTTTAACTAGATCATCAAAATAAACTATCTAAGCATTTTCCCCTTTTATATATTTTATTTGTTTTATCTACTATACCTCCTCCTATTGTGTATTTTGCATTTAATATTTGTAGACTGAGATAGGTCACATGGGAAAACTCTTGTGGTACTTTGTACACATGCTTATTTTATGCTTTAGCCACATGTGACCAAATTACACTAACTAGCTTCTCAGAACCTAGAGATTTAATTACATTTGAGCTTTTTTATTCCTTTGGGATGGTGTTATCAATGCATGAATGACCTGAACAAATTACTGCCTGACTCCTAAATTTTACACTATATTTTTGAATTGCTTACTCTTTGTATTATTAAATATTTTGCTTTAAACCAGTTGCTCTTCCAAGTAGTCAGAACATGTCCCTTTCTTCCCATTGTAACTAGTCTGTGACTTCACTAGACCAAGCAGGAACCTTGTGCTGCTGCAAGCGTTATCATACTGCCTTAGTGGAACAAAGTGTAATTCAGGAATGACCACAGACTAACTCTTGAGCTTGGGGAAAATACAAACTGCACTTAGATAATTGTGTGAGCATGAGCTAGAGAAATCCTAAAGTGTTGGACATGAAAAGAAGTAATCAGGAGCTGAACTACCAAGACCTTAGTCTAGCAGCCTCAGTCGCAGCTAGTTTCATATGTGAGAAGGGGGTAAAACTGTTAATGCTCGGGAAACTCTGTACAAACATGACAATCAGTTAACAAATACTAAACAAAAAGCAGGCTCTGATACACTGTGAATGATTCCATGTTGTTTTGTCACAGAATTAGCCTGGTTCTGATAGAAATGTTAAGGAACCCTGGTCTTAACATAAGAAAGCCTGACACAGAATAAACTCATTTATATTAGGAGGCTCTGGAGTTTCTTTTTAAAATTATCAACTTCAGTTTTAACAAACAGCACTGTATTTGATCTCTGGATCCTACAACAATTGAAGCCTTTGGAAACGCTACAGATCTAGAGGAGCAGAGAGACTAAAGGAAAAGTACAGTACATTTGTCAGCTATACCACTAATGAATATGTAGTCAAATATAGAGGGCTGTAACTTGCTTCTGGATGGTGAAGCTTCATATAATTGCAGTCACATTAATCTTATTTTATTTTACTGCTCACAATTAGGAAATTTGCAGCCTTAAACATGTGAAATTAAAACCATGGATGATTTCTTAATTGTGCAACTCCTCAATACTCAATTAGCATCGCTCTCCTTCCCCCTAACAACGATGTAATACTGTACTAATGAAAAACAGGGCTTCTTTATTTGCTATGGCCTTGAGGTCAATTATCAATTTATCATTGTGTCCTACAGGTTTAAAATAAAATACTCTGTGCAGTGTAACCATTGTACAAAATTGACATTAAGTAGATTCTGCAAGTATGGACTTAATAAAAAATACAAAGACTGCTGCTTAAAAGGGTTCTATTCCTATAAATTCTATTAGGTTGCCTTTAATATAGGACAGTAGGAAACTGCAAAACTAATTTAAAGGGTTTTTTTTTCTTTTACTACCTTTGTGTGTTCTGTATGACAATAATCAAGAGAGAGCTAAATTAAAAATAGCTTCAGTTGTGTTTTGAAGATTTTTGACAATTGTAAACAGCTTTGGTAATAAAAATGTTGCTTTTGCTCTTAATGTATGAAGAATTTAGAGGTTTTATCTTATAACTCTCAAATACTGCTATATATTAATGAATTCATAAGTCAGTGAAAAATTACTTACATACATGAAGTATTTAAAACATCCTATTTAAATTAGACAATCAGAAAATAATTAACTGGAAATCAAGTTTCTTATTTAAGCAAATACCTGGTTAGGAAATTCATTTTTTGTTCATTTACTGCATAAGCTCCATCCCTCTAAGTTCCAGAATTACTCTTTCTTTGTTCAACTCAGTTCTAGGTAGGTGAATGGACATGTGCAAATACAAGGAACTTGGGAAAAGCAAATGAAAAATTCAGTGTGTTCCCGTTTCCCATCACTTGCATGCAACTTTCATAAAGACATTTTCCCAGAACTAGGTCTCAGCCATGTTGGCTAATGCTGAATATTTTTCAAAAATTCTAGTCTTTCCTTGCTCTGGCAAGAAGAATTTAATTTCAGCCTTCCTAAATCTCGGGACAACTCCTGTTTTCTTTTTGTTTCACAAAACTGCAGCAAAACACAATCATCATCTGGAAAATATAAACACTATGAAGTTTGGCTCAGGACCGAACCTTTAGACCTGACCTTACTAGCAACTTCCCTCTGCTTTTTCCCTTTATTTACAAACTCCTGCCACACAATACAGCTCATCTTCACACACTTGTATAAAATACTCAGGTAGTCACGCACAGATATCTGTTGAACTATCAGGCCAACTTTGCCACCAGCATGATTGTCACTGTCTCTCCCCTGCACACTGAGCCATTCACTGGTGATATTGTTTTTGTGTGTGAGTTGAAGCTGCTCCCCCAAATATGTCAAAGTTGAAAGACTGAAAGTAATAGAACTTTGTCATGCCTTTCTTCTCCCCTTTTCTACTTTTAATCTCAGAGCCAACTTTAATTAATCCTGCTTTCGTTCTAGTCTCCTGGAATTCTTTTCTGCCCCTCCATTATACTATGGCTAACTCTCAAAAGCTCAACAGCAGCCACACATGTACGGGGAGGTGATGGAAGACAGACAATGCTTAGAAATAGTTTTTCACACCATACTCTCATAGATCTAATTCAAGCCTCTTGTGGCAACAAGATCTTGTAGTGTATATCTATATTTTCATTCCTGAAACTAAACCAGAAAGTATCACAAGAGGAGAGTAATTTTTCAGCTGGCGCCTTCTTCTGTGGCAGCACACAGGGTGGCATGACTGAGATACAGCCTGTTTAATTGATTAGTGCACTTGAGAGAGGGCTGGGTATGGTCCAGTACAGATCATTCTAAACATTGATAAATTACCACCTTTGTGTGAAACGGTTGAGGTGGGACCACTGCCCTTTGACAAACCAGAAAATGAAATGATTACTATCGGATTCTATTGACTTGTCTGGTTAGAGCAGTTGTGCTTCTTCACAAAGGTTAATTGGACTTGAACTCAAGAAATTAAGGGGTCAGCTGAGGTCACAGTGACAGCAGGCAAACTTTTAACTTAGCACTAATAATATTTGTCAGAGAAAGGACATGTTGGAGTTCTTTAGCCATGACTGTGCTCGGGGATTTACTATTTAAAAAAAAAATTCTCTGTCTACACTATTATATAAGCTGTAGGTCTATGTGGTAGTATGCCCATTTAACATTCTGATTTTCATCAGATACTGTAGCTCAAAGATCAAGAGTGTGACTCTACTCTCAAGACAATTTGCTGTCCAAACTTGCACATTTGTATCAATGTGGATCACAAAAAAAATATTTTAGACATATTAAGAAATTGAATGCAGAATGGCCTAAAAAAGAAATAAAAATCTGTGAGTATAGTGTCTGTGGCAAAACTCTAAAACTCTTTACTATGGGAATTCTTATAACAACTTTGTTATTATCTTGATTTTGTGTGTTTGATTCTTTCTAGTTTTGTAAGTGCAGATTAAGAGTAATTATAAAATCTACTAATCTTTATTGGTTTAAAAAAACAAACCAACAAACAAAATACTAAAACCTGAGCATTAGTTAGGAGAAGATTGAGCTCTATATTATGTAAGGAGGAAAGAACCCCAAAGCATCTCCATGTATTTCCTTCCTCTAGTTATTGCAAAGATTGGGCCATATGCTCTTTTACATTCTCAAAGAACCTTGACAGGATAGAGAGATGGGCAGAGAAGAACGCATTTCAGGGTCCTGTGCCTGGGGAAGGATAACCTGAAGTATCAGCAGAGGCTGGGGGCTGACCTGCGGGAAATCAGTTCTGTGGAGAAGGACTGAGGGTCCTGGTGGACAACCAGCTATCCATGACCCAGCAGTGAGTCCTTGTGGCCAAGAAGGCCAACGGTATCCTGGGGTGCACTAAGAAGAGCATTACCAGAAGGTCGAGGGAGATGATCCTGACTCTCTACTTAGCCCTGGTGAGGCCTCATGTGAAGTGTTGTGTCCAGTTCTGAGCTCCTCAGTATAAAAGAGATGTGGAGCTCCTTGATTGAATCCAACAGAGGGCAACAGAGGTGATTAAGAGACTGGAGCATCTCTCTTATGAGGAAAGGCTGAGGCAGTTGGGTCTGTTCAGCCTTGAGAAGAGACAATTGAGAAGGGACCTCATCAGTATCTGTAGGGAGGAACACCTTCTGTGATTCTGTGACATTTTCACGGTTTCTAAATAATATCATATTATTAACACATAATTCTACATCTATGTCTCTCACTCCCTGTGTATATAAATGGGATATACGCATATATATATAGATGCACTTTTAAAAAAGATATTATGCACTGTTTATAATTCAAGATAAATAAGCATTAATACTATTTAGTGTAAAGTCAGAATTATGCTCTGATGTGACATCCATTTATTTTAGTTTATCAGATTAATGGCCCAGATTTTTTACTTTATCAGATTTATCGTTAGTACAAGAAGGAAAGAGTATAACTCAGTTTTCTGGCATTCCTATGTTGCAATTCATTGTGAACTGGAATAGCTGTAAAAGTTTTGTCTTATTTATGTAGAACATCTTTGTAGATTCAGCTAGTTTTAGAAATGGAGGATTATGTTTGTGACAATAAGTGAGTATGCTTAATGTCTGTCGTGGGTTTACTAGCCCCCTGGAACTGAAGATGGTTAGCTCCAGGTGGACTTCCTGGTGCTGAGCCAATTAGTAACGTCTCTGCGAATGACATATTTAAGGTGGATGGAAGAGAAGCTTATTGCGCAGAAGAAATTGGAGCCAAGAAAGTAGCAGAGGGAGCCACTGGCCATGGGGGCAGGCGCAGCACTGGAGCCCGGCCAGCCTGGACCAGGGCAGTGGCCACGACCCTGGGTCCACGGCAGCTGCTAGCCCAGAGCAGACAGCGGCGACCACAGGAGAGGGGGCAACTGGGGCTGGGACCGGGGCCCTGGCCAAGGTGTGCAGCAGAGCGCAGAAGAAATTCCAGAGAGCGAGAGAAGAGCTGCCTGGGGGCTTTTCGGTCGGCCTTGCCTCCTCCCCTGCCATGGCGGGAGAGGGGCAGCGGCAGGCTGGCCGAGCCTCCGACTAAGCAGGCCGGGCTCCTGCAGCAGCTTGGAGTGAGGCAGTGGTGGGCAGAGAGAGAGCAGTGAGCCCGGATGTCCTGCCGTTACCAGCCCAGCCCAGGACACCGAAGCAGAGGGAGCCACAGTATTCTGGGTGGGCCGGAGTGCACCAGTGCCCGGGAGCAGAGTGGAGCAGAGCATAGAGGAGGAGCACAGCCAGCACAGCTACCGCCACCACTCAAATTTGCAATCTGGAGAGAGAGAGAAGCCACACTAAAGCAGTTTGTTCTGGGTAGGACTTTAATGAAAACTACTGGGATATAAAGACTGAGCTGAACCCCAGAACCTGTGACCCGGGGGAGGAGTGGACCCAACTTGGAGGGGTCCCCCGAGAATTTATATCCCCTGGGAGGGACCCCACAGAGCAAGGGAAAAGACTCAGAACTTAACTCCTCTGTAATCCACGGTGAAGATCATGGTGGAGCAGGTTTGTCCCCCTGCAGCCCATGAAGGACCATAGGGGGGCAGAGACCCCCCACACCCTGATGAAGAGAGACTTTAGCTATCACTGTGAGAGTAAAGAAGAGACTTCTCCTCCTGTACTAATGCAGGGGGCCGAGGGGTGGTTAGAAAGTCTGTTTAATACTGTGTATTTTATTACTTTTTAGTTTCTATCCTGTTAGCAATAAATTTTAATATTATCCTCATGTCAAGTCTGTCTTGCCTGTGTAAACCTCTCTCAACTTTTGGCAATTTTGTGGGGGTTTGAAAATCCGGCCAGAGTAAACCCACAACACTGTCAGAAAAAAAAATTAATTTATGATGCACTTGAATACAGTTTTCATAGCTTTTAAGTGTGTGGATTTTATAAATGACAAGGTATGAAACTACATTCTATTGCTTGGAAATTAATGTACCACAGCGCTGACTAATATTCCTGCATATACATGTAATGTAGGCAATGAAACAGTGAGTTGAATTTGGTGCAATCTGACATCAATCCATTGAGAAAATTGTCCCAGAGACTTTAAGATAATTCTCTGAAGAGATAAAAAAGTCATAAGATTAAGTTAATTAAGGAAGGGTAAAACGTTCACCTGCAGAGATTGCTTCATTGTGTGTACAACCAAGGGGACACCAGAACTTTAAGGGCTGATTGGTTTTTTTTGTTTTCTTTTTGTTCATATGGCAAATGTTTTCCTCCATGACTGATACAGGCAGATACTACTAAAATCAATAATAACTGGGGACAAAGCAGGTGGAGATGTTGACAAAGAGACACTCAATCTCCTTCTTTTAAATTGCATATTAAATCATATCCATGGTTTTAATTTCTACGTACTTTCAGAGATACAATAAAACAAAGCAGTGGGAAGAAAAAAGGTTGAAAAAAATATTCTCTTAACTAGAAAGGTGTAGATCGAATTTGGACACTAACAGTGGTTGCTCTGGTAGTAACTACGATCAACTTTTCTAGAAATCTAAAGGCATGAGAACAATTCATGGCTGGGCTTCGCGAACGAAGATTTGGGAAGGGTACTACCCATGTTTGTTGCAGGCCCATTGGTGGCTAAAAAGGCCAATACGAGATAGACACGTCTGGTTGCAAAAGGCACAGCAGAAAGACTCCTTAGGAGATATATTCTGCAAACATGAGAAGAATTAGACTACTAATATCTGGCCTTTACTTATTTACTGTAAAACCTAAGGAGATTTGTTTTCAATTAATGATTTTAATGGCTTTATCAACAAACATTTTTCAAATGTAAGAAATTAGGGACCTGCAAAACATGCAGAGACAATCAAATCTAAAGATATTTGCTAGAGAGGCAGCTTCAGGCCCCTCACATACTCAGACTTTAATCAATCAAGTGCAGACCAAACGAAATCAACTGCTTTGGTGAAAAGACATTCATGTCAAAATCTTCAAGTAGACAACACAGAGGACCACACTGCATGCAACAAATACAAGAACAGAGATGGAAGAAGAAAAACTTTTTACACATTCTGAGACAAATTTGTTTAGGAGCAATATTCCGAGGAAATAAATTTTAAATAAACAACAAAACCCCATTTTAACAACCATGCTTGGAGACTACAATAAGATTGGCTTCAGCATGGACAAATAAGAGCCTAACAAAATAATTTATGAAGAGAGAATTTTGATAGAATTTTCTTCACAGACACCAAACTAACAAATGATCAGAAAATAATCACAATACAGAAAATACTTTTACTCAATGAGCTTGTACCAAAAAGATTAATTCTTTGGGTTTCATTTCTAATGTAGGAAATAGAAACATATCTTTTTTTAGTTCCGATGAGATTATTCACATAAGAAGGTGCTAAACATGAAGAGAAAAAAGACAATATACAGCCTTTTGCTAGCTCTATGTGGTAACATTAGATTTGGAAAAAAAAAAAAAAACAAAAAAACAAAAACCTCCATTAAAAGGGTTAGTACTTCAGTTCCTGAGTTATAACCTTGATTTCTCTGTGTTTAGAGAAAAATCAGGTTATGCCTACATGGGGAAAAAGTTACAAAAGTATTCTTATTATATCACATTGCCTCTGGGTCAGCACTTAATGTAATTTACCTTTAGAAAGAAGTAGAGTTCCTTTAACCTAATTTTCTATTTGGGAAGTGCAGTAAAACAACCCTGCTGGAAGTGGTACATTAAAGAGTGGAAGAAAATAGTGGAGTAGCAAAGAAAGAGAGCAAAAAATATATTTCTTCTAGTCAGAAAGCATAGGAAATTTTACTGTATTTGGTGCTGGTATTGCTGGGTTTTAGATTAGGGGGAACTGAATGTCTTCATATAAAAATAATGGTTTGAATTAGCTGTTGTATTTTAGGCACTTTTTAAGTCCTGATGTAAAAAAAATTATTTTTGTCAAAAATTCTAAATAAATGCTAAGACTAGACAATTCTAAGATCTACCTATTAGAAATGTACTCTATTTGCTTAAAACAAATCCAAAGTCTGACTCTCATATTTTTCTGAGTAATATTTTTCTACATAAATTTTGGTTAAGCTTTAATTTATCAATGTATAACAGCATGTAACATCATATGAATGGCATTTAGTGACCAAATTATGTCTCCTGATGACATTTTATGAGATAAAATTAGTTTGCATGCACATAGAAAAGAACATGTTTATATATAGTTTAAACAGTTCTGCAAATCTCCCACAAGCAGCTGTAGGAGCAAAAAATCATTGGTTTTAAGTTTTGTACAGTTCAGTTTTAAAATAATGCTTGAATAAAAAAAAGATAAAATAATCATAGCAGTATTCTCATGTATAAAAGGTATTTTTCTGAATGAAACAATATTGCTAGCAATGAATAGTAATGAACTATTTGTGTATAGTATATTTATGTATTAGTTAATGTGACTGCTGTTACTGTCATTTTGTTGATAAGCTGATATGAGTCAGCAGTGCCCTGGCAGCCAGGAGGGCCAAACTGTGTCCTGGGGGGCATCAGGTAAAGCATCGCCAGTCAGTTGAGGGAGGGGATTGTCCCACTCTGCACTGGAGTGGCCTCACCTTGACTGTTGCATGCCATTCGGGGCACTGCAACATAGGAAAGATATTTAAGTTGTTAGAGAGTGTCCAAAGGAGGGCAACAAAGATGGTGAAGCGCCTTGAGGGGAAGCTGTATGAAGAGTGGCTAAGGGGACTTGGTATGTTCAGCCTGGAGAAGAGGAAAATGAGGGGAGACCTCATTGCAGCCTACAATTTCCTCATGAGGGGAAGAGAAAGGGCAGACACTGATCTCTTCTCTGTGGTGCCCGGTGACAGGACCCAAAGGAAGGGCCTGAAGTTGTGTCAGGGGACACAACTTAGGTTAGATATCAGGAAAAGGTTCTTCAACCAGAGGGTGGTTGGGCACTTCCCAGGGAACAGGCTCTCCCAGGAAGGGGTCGCAGCACCAAGCCTGACGGAGTTCAAGAAGTGTTTGGATGTTACTCTCAGGCACACGGTATGACTTGTGGGGATGGTCCTGTGCAGGACTAAGGGTTGCACTCGATAATCTTTGTGGGTCCCTTCCAACTCAGAATATTTTGTGATTCTGTGTGATTTTGTGACAAAAAATAGGAGCCTTCACTGTAAAAGAATTTTTCTTCACTCTGGATGAAGATGATTTTGAGATTTTTTTAATAATTGACTTCCTTATTTCCATCTTTTCCCTCTTATACATCTGATCTTTTGAATTGTCTTGGACTATCCTGACTGTTGCTCTCATGTTCAGTCTCAGGTACAAACACATAAAAACTGGGTAGTTCCACCTAGTTTCAGGTTGTCCATTCAGAATAAACTAAATGAAACTGTTATATCAGGGATTATGTAGTCAGAAAGAAAAGCTAAATCAAGATTTTAATCCTGTTATTCTTGCCATCTCTCTGGACATCTTTTATAATTTTGATTTTGTAAATCAAATTTCCAAGTCATAGCTTTCAGATTCTTTTCACAGAGCAATTCCATTAACACATACAAGACATTAGACTGGAATTGTGACATGCTGAAGAGAAATTACTAAAATTGTTAATAAGAATATATGTAAATATTTAGCTATAGCCATGGACAATTTAGAACAATAGGTACAGGTATATGTACCCATTGTATTGAATGTATCTATTTAAAATGTTTTATGAATTATTTTTAAATCTAAATGAGATTAATAATACTATAGAGAAGCTAAAATACAGCTGTGGTGCCACATCAAAACCACAACAAAAGATAACAGCTGTGTGCCATGGTGGTTCTTCCAGCATGCTGTTGCTATCCTGGCCACAGATTCGATGGTGAATCACGGGGTTTGCCTTCCACTGAGAACCCCAGGACTAGTTGAAGCATGCACAAGGGTTAGGCCTGTGCTACATCCTGGCACACAGGAAACTGCTGTAACCTTTTTACCTCGGTATGTATAGAAAACATCACTTCAATAATACCATGAACTGCGAAATATGAAGAGAAGTAAGTCTCATGAGTCCAATCTGATACTATTGTAGAAAATTTTATGTTGTTGAAGAAGAGATTTAATTGTTGCTGTTATAATCCCCAATTCAAAAAAAGACATCTGGATGAAAGCAGTAAGGGTGTGCTTCTCTTTAAGCAAATATAAAAATTCGTTGGCTCTCATAGTTTACTCAAACAAAAAGGCACACTTTTGCTTGAATGCTTTCCTGTAGTCAAGTTCTTAGGGACAATTTATGAGGTAACCTTAAAGAGATTAAAAATATTCTCACAGGTAAATTTCAATCAGCCTAATAGAGCATACATAGTTGTGTAATTTGTCTTCTTTCTAATTTCTTTACTGATTTAGTTGGATAGTATCTCTCTTTACCTACAGCTAAAATTCAGTATTTGGAACAGTTATTTTTATATGGAGCAGTAAATATTTTAGTACCCTTGCATAACATCCATCTGAATGAGTTATTTCTAATCAGGCTTAAAATGTAAAAACATTTCAGGCTGAATTTTTTAAAAGTCTCTAGATGCTAGATGTATGTGCCGTGCATAATGCTACTGAACTCCAGCCTGGAGAGGGGCTTCTTATGAGCCTGTGAAAAAGGCCAAAATTGAAGCCAAAACCACAACTATAGCTACATTGATTCAAAACCCATGTTTAGGTAGTCTAGAAGGCTCCAGAACTAGACTGGCAAATCTCATGTCTATGGCATTAGCCATCAGGTAGCTAATGAGGAGAAGAACTGATGGGGTCTCCTGCACTTGGATACTTTTCTATGCTGCTCTGGCTTATGCTAGGGGTGCCCTAAAGTCTGTTCGTTTGCTGGAGCATAATGTGACTGGCTGCTCATGCTTTTCTAGTTCTTTCTAGTTCAGAACTTTTATGGAGGTAGACAGAGTAGCAGTCTTAGTGAAGAATCTGTCTTGTCCCTTCCCATGAAAATTTCTAATAAATTATATTCCCTACTATTTGCTTCTTTTGTCCTGCTAGGGGGGAGAGCCAATGAACATGATTCAGTGAATCATTGAATTCAAAGAACAATCGGTTCAGTTGAAATTGAAAAAAACATTTTTACAAATTTTCAAACGATCTCTTCTTTCCATATTCCCATTTTTCATAATCAGAACACTGTTTAAAAACTATGGAAGCAGAATATCGCTTTTGGAATACGTTTATATACTTGCACTGAGTCATGGTTTGAGATGGCTCCCCTGGGAGTCGAGGGCTCAGAGGTGATTGGAAAGCAAATCACCGCTTGTCTTGTTCGCGTCTGCTCAAAATCAGATACACACAGCCACCGGAAGCTGTTGGCAGTTTTTTCTGTTGGTGTCTGCTGCGTGTGGGTGTAGAAGGCCAGAGGGTGTCTGGGTTCCTTCTTCCCCCCTCCGGTGGGGAGGGGAGCCCTGTGGCCCCCAACTCTACCTAGGCCAGAGTTAGAGACAGCATTTAAAGTGAGTGTTTGTGAGGGATTCGACTCACAGCACCCGAGGTAAGAGGAGAGAGGCAGGCCCTGCAGCCAAGCCCTCTTCCCCCCACTTTCTGCAGTTAAGCTGTGGAGGGGGGGCCTTTTCTTTCCCTCTGCTGTAAAGTGAAGGAGAGGCTCAGCATTTGAAGCAGAGTCAAGTGGATGGGCTGATAATAAAACAGCTCGGTGCTAGGGAGAAGAATCCTGGATGAAATTGGAGATGGGCCAAGAGCTCGGGAGTTGCCCTGCCGAGGTTTTGACCTGGGGCAGCTGAAAACTGACTTGGAAGACGCTTGATAAGCTGAACTACACTGCAGCAGCCTACGAACTGAGGTATGAGACTGAGAGAGAGAGAGATCATACAGCAGAGACTGACATGGGATCAAGAAGAAAGGACTCAAAGCTACCTTCTTGGACTTCGTGAGGAGAAAGGACTTCAGCAACCAGCTGGGGGTTGGTGAGGGAGTGTTTCAGGTTCCCGAACACTCCCACGAGAGAGAGATTGCATTACATATCAGCCTTGGAAGGCTTTTCCTGGACTAAAGTTAAAGGGAGGGGCTTAAAAGGACTGATAGAAGTGTTATAATATATATATATATATGTAGTTGCCTTTAGTTTGTATAGTATTTATTTGTATAAAATAAACGTAAATACTTCCCCTTCCCCCTATAGAAGCCTCTGGCCTGAAAGTTCTCTCTTCGGTATTGGGACAAATTGTGGGAAGGGGTGGGGAAGCCTGGAAATTGGATTTTGGATTTTCTAATGTGGCTCAAACTGCCACACGTTTGAACATTTTACTCAGCTTGGATCAAGGTTGATCAATTTTTTGAAGTATAAGTGATGGTACTCATACATTGATTCAGAATTATCTGAACAAAGTACAGACAAGCTTGCTAAACTTCAATAAAAATTAGATGTTATCAATATGCAAAGTATTTTCTAAAGGATTGAACATTCAGTAAGTCTGACCAAAAAATTATTGTGTAGCACTGCACTAAAACTTTTATGAATTTGAGGTCACTTGTTAGAAAATCAGCGTAAATTTTGGAAATCTTAGCTTAGAAATGCAGGGGATATAAACTAAGTTTTTTTACTCAGAGATGGAGCTTACTTCAGTTTTTCTTTTTAGAATAAAAACTTCTGTGGACTATAAACCTCCCTCCCCTGTTGCAACAAAATAAATTTCAGTTCTTGTGGAATGGCTATGGACAATTCACTGTTGCTAAGGCTTATTTTTCTTGAGATAGGATTTCCAAACTTAGATATCATGTATATTCCTGAGTGTCATCTCTGGGAAAATTTGTGAGCTTTAACCTATTGTTACTCTATGCAGAGGTTTATTGCCTTTTCTATTACCAATAGAGTTATATTAAAATTTAAGTGCTATATTAAATTTTTTTTTTCTTATTTTTTCAGTGGCACCTCAGCACTTCCATAGCAGTGCATTTCTTACATTGCTGTTTGTTTCACTGTCAGCCATAACGTTCCCTTCTCAGGACAGGGGGAGGCAGGAAGAGCTGGCAGGAGGGAGAGGGAATGCTTCTTTTTTGCTCTGTCTTCCTTCAGTGCCATGTACAATCAGATTTGTGGCATGTCACTTCAATCTGTCAGCATCCCCTTAGTGCTACTCAGTCGCCCATAAGGAAATACCTTGTTTGTTGGCAGAGGATGTCCTTTAAAAACACCCAGTCACTCAGTCAAGCAGGCTAAAAGGGGCAGCAGACAGCACCTTCACACCAGTGTATGCTAACTGAGCTCTCTGTCGATGTGTCTTGACCTCATAAGAAGACACAGCAAAAAGGCCTGGGTGAAGAGCAGAGAAAGGCTACCCTTGCCTTGTCTGCTAAAAACAGCAGCTTCCTTTACTCCACTCAGTCAGAAACAAATGTATTTTAGACATGTGTGTGTGTTCCTGTGAGTTTATAAATATATATAGACATATATATAAACAAAACTACACACACAATTTCCTTTTTGCAGTATGGGAATGTAACCACTAGATGACACCAAGAGATAGTTCCTATAGATCTGATTTTTCATTCTTTATTCATCTGTCTATTCAAAAGGTGACATCTCTTGCTGAGATTGTAATTAAGATTACAGAGGTACGCAATTAAGTGATCTGGCAATTATTAATAGTTACCTTACTTTAATATTACCAATTACTTTCCTAGAGTGAAAGAGCTTGGAATTTATGATCATATTTGATCCATTTGGACAGTGGATCTCAAACATTACCTCTCCTTCCCTGCTGTGCATATTTTTAATTCTCTATTACAGAACCATCATTTGTATTGCCACACCCAAGAGTCTGCTGGTGCTCCTACAGTAAGCTTTCCAGTTGTGGTGGCTTACAGTTCACCTCTGAGAATCCACCCAAGGTGAATAATCATCAAGTCTTGCTGCAAGATTATGTATTTATACCAGGTCAGAACTAACTCTTTTGCCCTACTCTGTTACTTTTACTGTTCTCTTGAAATGAGCTAAAGCTACAGGATTTGATAATAAGAACTAAGAAATGTTTTTCCTTGATCAAAAGAATGTCAGCTTTTATAATTTGATATGAATTTCTGAAATTTAGGTTTTGGGAATGGAAAAGAAGAATCAGATTAAAATTGTCCTCCTACATTATTTTATTAATTGACAGTCACACTACCATTTCAAAACCAAAACACTTTGTAAGTATCCAAGACTGACAGGTCTGCATGGATACTACATTAGCAAAACAGCTGAAATTTCTAAGTGGTGGACAGAAATTTAATCCCATATGTCTGTGTATAAGTTTGTGAAAGCAACATAGTATGAGTAATGTCACCCACTAATGTCAATTAGATATAGAACCCGTTTGATGATACAGAGAATTGGTTTGGCCATAGAAGAATATGCAAGTCTTAAGGAAACAACACTTCAAATCTTTTTAGCCATTCCTACCCCCCATCTCCAGGTACTAATATAACTAAGCAATAACCTTTTACTGAGCAATCATTCTAAGCAATCATTCATATTCATTGGCTTACAAAAACGACAAAAAAACTGCAGGAAACTACTGGAGTAGGTTTTCTCATAGGAATGCATTTTAAATATACCAGTTTCATACACCTCAATATTACTACTTAGGAAAACTTTAGCAATTCCCCACTGTGTCTATTGAGGTCATGACTACAGTGATAATAAAGTGAATGCTTCTGAAGAACTTAACTGGTGAACTCTATGTAAGTAAAAAACAACAGAGCACAGTAACAGTAATTGGGACTTTTAAGTGTTTTTTGTGATGAGGCAATAAATTTAAATCTCACTGCTGAAGTCTCTCCCGCACAGCTTGCCTGAGTGGTTCAAAGAAACTGTCATCACCCCTACTCTGTGATGAAGTCTGAGCTGGGAGGTATACAAACATCCACCCTATTCCTTGCCCCTAGGCAAGAGACAACTAACAAGGAGGTATCCTGAGGAGCTGAGTGCTGCAAAGGAACCCATCACCTGGTCCAAATCAGGAGCTACTGGGAGAAACCCACTCCCTCTGGGTGCATGGCCCTACAGAAATCCCACTGCCACCCACACCATGAGTGTAGGTACTGGTGTGAGGTGAGAAGCCTGCCAATGCTGACTCTTGGCAAGTGGAAATAATAAATCAGTAAGTGTATGAAAAGGAGTCATCATGTAAAGAAATTATAAAGGCTATAAGAAGGGATCACATGCCGTTGGGATGGGACTGAAGAGATTAAGTCTTATTGCCCAGTGAGAGGTCATTCTCTAACACATGGAACTTTCTTTGGAATGTGATTTCTGAGAATGCAAAAAACACATCACCAGCTTTGGTGATACACTCAAGAAAGGTTTTCTTTTCCTTTGACTTTATGTAAGTGTGGCTTGTACAATGTCTTAAGAGCCTTCAGAATAAGGTGAAGAATGCACATGAAATATAATTTCAAAGTAATTGCTATAGTGATTATAATAGGGACTTTGCAACTATTAGTTTGTGAGTTTTTGAGTAGAAAAATTGACACTTTCATTAACTTCTTATAGATAAGACAGACTTGACATGAACTTTGCTATTTTGAGAGTGTTGGTTTAGTTTTTTTTCAAGGACCACATGGAAATACTTCCTGGAAAAAATATTTGGAGATCATGATTTTCAAACAAGTAGAATAAATGTCATAATTGTTTGATGTTTGATTTTTATTTCACTTTAGAAAAACAGATCCCATTTTTATGTGGAACAATGACAATTGTCAGTGAAAGCACCACATATTCTCTATGACTCTCTGCTTTTAAAAATCCAACTTGTTTTGCCGCCAGTAGTTTCACAGGCAGTTCAGATTTCCTCATAAAACTCTAATGGTTTCCCTCATACACAATATGTATTGTGTGACAAGCACTTAAAACACAGTTTATCACAGTTTATGCTAGGTAAAATATGTATCCAACTGCATCACTGATTCACATTTCATGATATTTAATTGTAAAATAGATGTGAACAATATACTACCAAGCAAGATGCATTTTTTAGTTGGAGCCTTTTCAAAGCAAAACACTGGTACAAACAATGTGTATTAAAACTTTTCTGTCTCCTGTTATATGGTAGATGGGGAAATTTTAAAAACCAAAGAAAATATTCACAAAATATTCACAGAATATATATCACAAATTATTTTTGTCAATTGTCTCATTTCAGTAGAGAAATAAAAGTTTTTATTTTAGGGAAGCTTTAGATGTAAGCATTAGCATTAAGAGACTTCTGATGATACGTTATTTTTTGTATTCAGGAGGAAAGCATAGGCCATGACATTTTCTAAGACCTTAAAACTGATGTAAAAGAGATGCACAGAGGAGAATTCTCCCAGATTATCTCATTATTTTTCTTTCTAAGTATGATAAATATATAATGGTATTAACAATTGAAAGTGCTCAAAACCTGCAAGTTATTTCTGAGAAATCAGGATATCTGCTTAGAAACCATGAAGTTTCTGGTGCTGTTGTTTATTGTGTTAGTCAGATTCATTTTAAAGGACACTGATTTCACAGTTTCAGTATTTTTGCAGAACTGTGAGGTTTAAGCATCTACATCTTGAGTTTTTGTTAAATCTTATCAGTTCAACAGCTATGACTGTTAAATATATAATCTAAAATACAAAATCTTGACACAGGAGTTGGCTCACTAGAGTGAAAAGCATTTCTATAAGCTTGTGTGTGAGCTGCAACATCTAGGTTTGGATTAATCAGTCTTAGAAAGTTAAGGGGATTTTAGTTTAGTTTTGTGTTTTAATTCTGCTAAATTACCTTGATGTGCTGGAGAGTCATTCAGTCATGTCAGTTTTGCCCTGCCTGGAGGTGGCTGCTCCCTTTCATTGTCTAAGAAAATAACTACAAATACAAATGTACAACTGCTTGTACAAGATATGTAGCTCCAAAAATGACACATCATGCTCACCCCTAGACCCAAATGTTTAGTCCAAGCCGACTCCCGAAAAACACGTAACATGTAATATTCAGCTAAATATTATTAGATGTAGTTGTAGCCTTAATGATGTTAGGCATTATCATTAATAATTATTATCATCATTATAGCTGTTTTAGTCAAAGAATATAAGCAATGCAAAATTCATGAGGATAAATGAATTTTTTATGAGCCAGGTAATACAGTTGGAAAAAAATAAACTAGGACACACAAGCCTGTGACAGACCTGAAACAGAAGCAATAAACTTCAAAGATGATCTGAGTTTATCTTTACCATATTTTATATTAATGCCTACAGACAGACATAGTGGAGATCCATTGTACAAAGCACTGTTCAAATAGAAAATAAAAGACAGTTCCTGCTCCACTGAGTTCACAAACCAAACACTGATCTGGGGAAAATCCAGAGAGCAAGCAGACATTCAAAGGTTAAGCTTTAACAGCTCTGTAGCAGAACCAGAGAGGAACTCATATCTCCTGGTCTGCAATCTAGGCCCAAATTGCCCAGAACACATTTGAAATGCAAACAGCAATTTGCATTTCCTCCTTCATAATGGCAAAACTTAAATGTTAGAAGGTCAAGGCGGACCCTACCTATGTCACTGTGTGGGGTCTGGTTCAGTAAATCATTAGTCTGAGCTGCAAAATTACTACCCTGCACAGTCGTGGAAATTCAGCAGTGGAAATCCACTGGTGGAAACACAGCAAGCCCGATGGCAAAGAAACAATTGATGGGATGAAGCACTTAATCTGGAGTTTCTTATTTTTAGTGGGTTTATAAACATAGATCATAGTTCTGAAAGATACTTAGCCATCATTTTTACTTGTTGATTATTAATAGATAATTTAAGATTAGCAATTTGCAGGACTGGATATATCAGAAACTAGGTTAAAAATGATGTAATGATCTAATTTCCTTCCCCCCCCAACACTGATAGAGATATTTCTTTATTTTTTTTCTCCATTTACAGGTGCAGAATTAAAGAACATGTTCACTCACTATATTATTGATGCACTTAAGTGGAGTGTTCCAAAGCATATAATTACAGTGTAGGTTTATGGCCCTGAAGTAGATTGGGATAGTGGTGCTGCATATCCATGATTTGAAGGACATACAGTGATGATTATAGAGGCAGTACTCTACATCCATTCCAGCCCTTTTGTGTTTAGCTGGTTGCCATGGCAAATAATTGGATAGAATTTAAGCCACTTTCTTCCAAGTGGGAAATTCATAATTTTACCCTTCACATAATTTTGAAGATACTTTTAAAGAATCTTAAAATTTCTGCAGGAATGGAATACAGACTTGGTAGAAAAAAAAGTAGATTTCTTCACGTGAAACAACAATTCATTTGGAGGTTTCTTTTTTTTTTTTTTTAATCCTGAAGATTCGGTTTTCTAAACAACATGATAGTGAAAAATGTGAGCCTGAGGAAGACGTAAAAAGATTTGACCCCAGAGAGATAGGAAATCTGAAAGTAAATGATCAAATACAGCTTTCTCTAGCAATTGGTATCAATTAGAAATAGATGGGTAAGTTTATGCACTACAAGTTTCCAAATTTATTTAGCCCCATCCTTTTTTAAGCTTTGAAAATATACATCATGTTTCATTTGTGGTTCATGATAATCATTGTTCACATCCCTTTTTTTAGGTTGTTTCTTTTTCTGAAGACAAGGATAAATTTTCCAAAAGATCCTCTCTGATTTCACATCAGTGCCCAATATATGCAGTCCTAGCTCTGTTCTGGGTTTATTATCTTATAGACTGCATTTCTCAACCTTAAAGCCTCAGACAAGCATTGCACAACACATGATAATCATGGAAAATACAAAGCTCCTCTGCTCATGGTAATATTTTACAATGGGTTTTTCTGGAGGTATGCAGAAATCTGTCGTGTCCCATTACATTAGCCCTGAGCACGGCAGGAGCCATTGTTGTCTTCTTGCCTTTAAAACAAGCAGTATTCTAGTGGGGCAAGAGAGCGCACCTGTTGCTGTAACATGTAGGTGAGGAGGGCCGTGGCTGCATTCACCGCATTTTCCTTAGAAAGCTAATGTGTACCTGCTGTTTAAAGAAACGTCACTCTAAAATAAACAGTCACTTGGACATTAAAGAAGTAGATGCCTCTGATCCACCTGGAGAGGCTCCTATCTGCTTACCTTTTCTGTACCTAAAATAGGTGGACCGCATAGCTCCAGGGACCTTCAGATGGACAACTACAACTTCATTGGTTAGACAGGAAACCTAAGCTCTTCTTTACTTTGTTATATGTTTAAACCTTAAACAGAACCATTTTCCTTAGAGGTACTGAGTGAGCTGGACTGCAACTGTTTGTGATGTGGGGCCCAGGACAGTATGCTTGATCTAATTTTTATCACCTTACATGATAATAACTCTGTATCTTATGTTCACAAAAATACATTCATGCTTCAATTTGTACTCCTACATTTCAAAATTCCTAACAAACTAGACTGTGGCTTTGCTGTTCCTTTGACAGAAGCATCAAATAAAAGATTAGAAAATTAAATACTGACACTGACTAAGCCTGGTTAATTTAGTTAGGAATCATGTTAATTGAAGGATTTAAGATTTAAAGCTAGTTCTGATCATCAAGGCTATTTTTCTATTTTTCTTTTTGCAACTTTGATTCAGTGTTGAATGTACCCTCAGTACCAGGGTTTTATTTTAGATTTGCTAATACTGAACACCTACAGCAGCATATGAAAAAAGAAGATCTATTTTCCCAATGCCTTAACCATTATTTTTCTTTTTTTGTCCGATTTTTGCAAATTTTTTTTCTGAAAATTTTATCCTTTACTGAAAGATTCAACATTGAATCACTGAGTTATTTACAACTTACTATTGTCTTACTTTTTACAAGTAGTCAGTAGATGGTATAATTTTTTTGCCTGGAATTTAGTAATAAACTAATTTTTAAAATTATGACCTGCCTAGAATCCAAAATAAGGACAGCTTCTAGCTGTGTTGTGAACTAACAAGCTTTGGGGATCTTCTTTGAGTTTCTTTTCTGTACTGGTGACTATCTACATTTTCTTTTCTTCTACCTAGATCCAAGTACATGCCAACAAATTTGTTGTACCTGCATGTCTTTGATGAGGACACTTGACAGCTTCTAAATTTGTTATATGGAGAAATCCAAAGAGAAAATCCGGAGTATCCTTTTGCTTCTCAGTTAAAAAAATTCAATTTTTTTTAATTAGTTTGGAATTAGTACATTGCTGCCTCTCTGAATATGTATTGCAATTCAATGCAGCATAAGCCATTAGTACACTCTTTTCGTTGAGCAGAACTATGACTGTTTCCTGTAAACAGATGTTGTGCCATCTTCAACCATTAATTCAAATAGCTTGAAATTAAATTAGTTGACAAGGGGCTCCCCTTGGCCTAGTGGTTAGGTTGCAGCACTCTCACCGCTGCGACCCAGGTTCAATTCTGGCCAGGGAAAAACTCCCCCAGGCAGATGGAGCTCGTCAGCCCTGTAAGGCCATCCATCTAAGAGAAGGTCACTCTAAACAAACCTGTGTCCAGAGGACCTCACTGCCACTGTCCAAGCTTGCTCATCCCCGGCAGATGAACCTCAGGATTAAAGGGTGGGCTCAGTTCACTGTGTCTCACCTAAAAAATCCACTGCGCAGGCTTGAAGGGTAATGACCTTTCCCAAATCTTCGCTCACGAAGACTGGCCGTACACACACATACAAATTAGTTGACAACATTTTTATCACTCAGAGACAGTAGAAACTACAGGATATTACCTTAGATGAACAAAGTAACAGATATTCTTCCTGAAGAAATGTGGGAGTAGAAGAAAGTGTATTATCCTGAAAAAAAAATATTTCTACAAGAAATAAACATCTGCAAGGGGAGTAATTCTTAAAATTTTAGAGGGAGATTGAAAAATAACATACTGAAAAGGGAAAACATGCACAGTATGAGAGGAAGAAAAAAAAATATAAATACCACACTAGTAACATACTAAACCCCTGTATGAATAACAAAGCAAAAGGTGTGGGATGGATAAGACAACTAGACTAGTAGTGCCTCATCATATTATGCAACTTTCTCTTCTAGGAAGGTTAGAAAAGGTCATTTCATTTCTTACCTCTTGCATTGAATGCTACCACAGATTAAGAGAGGAGGCCAAGGGAGGTCAGCTATGTCCATGCCATAGAAAACTAATCTAAATGTTCCCAGTATTTTCACTACCATGAAAACAAGTAAATAATTGCAATTAGAGTTCATGACAAGGGGAAAATCTAGGAGTCTGGACTAGGAGGTTCACCTGGGCAAATATATATATGTTCATGAAAGAGAAACAGAAAAAAAAAAAAAGAAAAAGCTACTGATAGGTGGTACATCAACTGTACATAATGAACAGCTTCAGAATTAAACTGGAAACTGGATATATACTTCAAAAGGAATTGCTGAGGGAAGTCACTGAGTTTCCTAGCAGCATAAAACTGTAAGTGTAAAACATGCTGCTTAGTCTCCTCTGTCAAAGCTTAGAAAAAATGACAATGTCTGGTCATAGTGACATCTTAGGTCACTGAAGTGTTTTATTCCATATACCCCAGCAAACAATGGCTGTATTGACTGGAAACAGCTCTCTTTTCCCCGTCCACTTCAACAACAGGCAAATGGCAGCTCTTGCTGCACTCTCTGTCTTCCTGTTTTAAGCCTGGACAGACCTCACCTACATCTTTTGGGGTTTTTTGTTGTTGAGGAATTGAGGAATCAGTGTGATATTCCAGTCCCTTTGTGCCCATGTCTGATATAGCTGACCTCAATTTTCTCTCAGACACCTCTTGCTTAGCTTCTATTCCCCAAGGCTGTTGCATTGCAGATTGGGAGGCCCAGAAATATTGACCACTGCATCTATTTTGTGAGGATTAGAAAAGATACCTAGATATATTTGGGCTTAAATTTTGAACAGTTTGAGTTTGAAATGTTCTGTATGGGAGCCATTTACTTTCTCTCTTTCCATCAAGGTTTCTTTAAATTTGAGGGTTTATCTAATTTTTGCTCTGCAAATTAGTCTTCAAAAATTACAGAAACTGTTATAAACACTTTGTTTTCTTCATAAGTGATTGTGTTTGACATGTGAGCTGGGAGTACTTAGTGGGATCAGTGCTATCTAATATAGATTTGTTCAGTGTAATAGCTTGGCATTAGATTTTCTGATTTTAAAAAAATATAAATTTGATTCACAACAAAAGATTGTTTTACTCTACTGTACATTAAAAAAATATATTCTATCATATTTACTTGACCAATGAAATCCTGTTGTTTAACTGAGACATAGTTTTTATAAGTATTTTTAATAATTTGGATGACATTTTATTATGACAGTCACAATCTAGAGGCTTCAACATATGTCTGAAAATATCTGAGCTACCTGTTAGAGTAAGCCTATGTAGTGGTTTGAACCTTGTTTTCCCCAGAGGCTAAGAGAGGTGGTAGACCCCAAGGGGTGGAAACCCCTGGAAGTTTTGAAATTCTGCCCAATGGGCGCTCCTGCAGAAATGTAAACATACCACAACCAGACCGGAAAAGAAGAGTTGTAGTTTTGGTTGTTGGGAGAGGTGGCCATGTTGTAGAGCCACGAGGTAGGGGCTCTGAGCCCCTTGGAGCCTCTGGCCCCCTCCCAGCCCCTGGCTGGGGGCTGCAGGGACCTGGAACAGCATAAAGCTGGGCTAGGTGCCTGTAGTTATGCTGGGAGATGTTTTTCTCCATGGGCACAGAGTAGCAGCCGACACTGACCAGAGAAACGGTGGCAGAGAGCCAGAGATAGGAACCTGAACTGGAGGAGCAGCAGAAGCAACATGCAGCACTGCAGAGGAGACTCCTGGAAGGAGAGCCGAGGAAAGGAGAGCCAAGAGACAGAGTTCTGGGGGTAAGATTGTACCACACTCCCCCAAAACTCCCTTGAGACCCCTCTTGGAGAAGAGGGACATGGACTCCTATTTTGGAGAGCAGTTTTGGACATGCAGCACCAGAGAGAGAGAGGAGCTGAGAAGCTCAGAGCGTCCCGGAGCTGGACCGGGACGGCCAGATGGAATGCGGGGGGAGTTGACCTTGGCTCCCCCCCTCGCACTGCTGCCACGGTGGCAGCCTGAGAGACAGGGCACAGAGGCCCTGCAAGAGATACCAGACCGTCACGAAGACCCCCCTGTGTCTTCGTGATATGACGTGGTGAAACGACCTTTGTCTGGGGTTACGAAGTCCACGGAAGACCCCTCGGTTGTGAGGCGATGGGGCCGAGAGAGAGGCTTGAATACCTCCCTCGTGGAGTGCTGGCAGACAGCCAGCTATCAGCTGCTGCATGCATGAGATGAGGAGAAACCTACTGCATTAGAAGATCCTGCTGCTTAAGGACTGGAAGGGATCCGTCCTTCTTTCCCTCCTGGACTTTTATTTGGAGGGGAGAAGAGATCTGATCCATTGTAAATACATATGTCACGGTAGAGATAGTTGTGATCATGTGTATAATGTGATATGGTATTTATTTGTACAGTCATTGTAATATATTCCCTCTTCCCCACTTTGAGTCTGGTGTGTTTTGTCTGGAAAAACCCATCTCACATTAGGTTGAGATGTGGGGGGGGGGGCTTAGACTAGGGGATTGGATTTTGGGACTATCTCAAACCATGACAGCCTAGAAATGAACAAATTTTTAACACTGCCTCAAAGCACTGAAAAAATAATTTTAATTTCACACGTTATTAGTGTAGCAATACATTTCTATTTTCTTCCTCAATACAAGCAAAACACAATACAAAGCAAAACTAACTCAGTCCATAGTGGAAGTAGACACAAGTTTTATTAAACAGCATGAGTCTCAATGTACAGCAGCAAAGTTATGTCTACTAAATTTCGTACAAGGCTAACAAGAGGAGGTTTCTTGTGTCTTTACATTCGAATTTGCTTCTTATGGGTCAAGAACTCTCAATAAACACATGCATTAAACCACTGACAGCTCTTAGTAAAAGTCATTCCAGACTTTTAAGTTTCCAACTATCAGGTTTGTCTACAAAAACTGGTAGGATTTGGTTGGTAAATGCACCACAGAAAAAAAAAGGATCCCACCTACAAGTATTCTATATTTATACTCACCTGTGTTAGATGGAGTCTGGGAAGTGGTGTAAAGACAGAGAAAGTGCTGGCCTCTCATCCTGGAGACTTCATCCCAGTTCTACAATTACAAAACTACTGATGTGAAACTTTCTTAGGATAAAAATAATACATATGGTCAGAGTCAATAATTTTCCCTGAGTATAATTCAGAATTCTGAATGTTCCCTGTCCTATTCCTGGACAGTGCGTCATACTCAGACCAGAAAACCCATGGCTCTGAGGTGACAAATCCTGGGCGGACACCTTGTATATCAGGGTTCAGTGTTGACAAGAAGAAGGGAAATTGCTGGATTGATGGGCCGAGGCCATTGCTATGAGGGTCAACAAGGCCAAGTGCTGGGTCCTACATTTAGATCACAACAATCCTAAGCAGCATCACAGGCTGGGGCAGAATGACTTGAAAGTGGTCCAGCAGAAAAGAACTTGGGGCTGCTGGTCAACAGCAGCTGAACATGAGCCAGCAGTGTGTTCAGGTGTCTAAGAAGGCCAATGGTATCCTGGCCTGTATTAGCCTTAGTGTGGCCAACAGGATCATGTCAGTGACTATCCTCCCATACTGGGCACTGGTGAGGCCACACCTCTAGTGCTCTCTCTGGTTCTGGGCCCCTCACTCCAAGAAAGACATTGAGGTGCTGGAGTGTGTCCAGTGAAAGGCGCACTCTGGAGAGTAAATCCTATGAGGAGCAGCTGAGGGACCTGGAGTTGTTTAGCCTGAAGAAGAGGAGGTTCAGGGAGACCTTAACACTCTCTATAGCTACCTGAAAAGAGGTTATAGCTAGGTGGGGATTGGCCTCTTCTCCCAGGCAATTAGTAAGAGGATGAGAGGAAAATGCCTCAAGCTCCACCAGGGGAAGTTCAGTTTGAACATCAGGAGGAATTACTTCACAGAGAGGATTTTTAACCATCAGAATGGACTGCCCAGAGAGGTGGTGGAATCACCATCCCTGGAGGTGTTCAATGACTGGACATGGCACTTAGCGCTATGTTTTTGTTGAGAAGGTGGTGATCAGAGGTTGGACTAAATGAGCTCTGGGGTATTTTCCAACCTAAATGACTCTGTAATTCTGTAAGTTGATGTGCTTGGCTTGGGCTCCATAGACAAAACCTGAGCACCCTAAGTGAAGTTACTAACTTTGTTGAAACTCAGACTGAAAATACTTGTGCAGCCTCTAAATGTTAACTAATCTGTATGTTAAACCAGGGAGCATATTTCGCTCCAGAAATACCATGTTTCTGACTCTTCAGACATTTATTTCCACAATTTTGTGTAGTATTTAGCCTCTACAACCATATGACAGACATTTTCATTAGTTCCCAAGAGATGCTTACAGAGTCAGTCTCTGAGGAAAATTACCACGTAAGCCTCCTTCTGGGGTACTGTAACTTGTCCCTCATTCCTTGTTTCAGCCTTTGCTTGCAGGCAAGTTTGTGCTCTGCTGCCTGACAGAGAAAGCTAGAAAAAGGATTATTTCAAGGGATTGCTTGGGCGTTGAGATAGTTGTTTATGCTTTTCTCCTAGTATGAAATTCATATTTTTAAATACTAAAGGGTCCTTTAAATTATTTTGTAACATTCTAGAGGATAGGCAAATGTACCACAACACTGAAGAAACACATGTATATCAAATAGCATTATAATATTATCCCATTATATGTGTTGTATTTGCAATCTTCAAGATGCTTGAAGAACGTTTCTTGACCGTGCCTCATTTCTTATACAGAGACTGTAAATGAAGTAGGAAGTACTTACCATGCAGTGGTAGGGATTTCTCTCTCATGAGGGAAATGCCTATAATTGGGTAGGAACAGTTGACATGTCTTTGCTGCTCCAGAGGAGAGTCATCCCATCTACCTACGTGCACCCTGCACTTGAGGGGGAGCATGGAGGGCAATACAGGGCCAAGGACATGCTGTATTTGATTTTCTTCATCTTAATGGAAATTCAGATTGCAGACTGCCTCAAACACAGCCTAGTGCCTTCGAAGTGGAAGAACAGGGAGCTGGATCTATGTCCTAGGTAGGTTACCCATTACACAGTGCTCAGGCACTAAGTAGAGACATGTCACATTGTAGGCTCTCTCTGTTTTCTTTATTTTGGATGGTTGAAAGATTATAAAAAATGTTTCAGGAATTCCAGCTGCTGTCAGCCCATTGCTTCTTATATTGGCTTAGTTTAATTATGTCATGGACCCCTAAAAGAGTCATGTGATGAGCATGAGTCCAATTCTGAAGCAAGACTCCCTGTCCTGGCTGTCTGAGCTGGAAAATATCACATGGCACTGGGTTCCAGTTTCCATCTCACTGCAAATCCATATCTTCTGTATCTGAACAGATTAGGAGACCAAGAGGCAATGTCATAAGCAACAGATGACAAACAGATTTTCAATTCCTAGAATATCACATTGAAGAAGACCTCAAGAATCATCTGGTCTAAATTTTCTTGGTGAAAAGCACTACCTATGCAAGATGGCCCAGCACCCTGTTCAGATGAATCTTTAAAGTGTCCAACACTGAGGAATTTCTGGGCAGATTAATCCAATGACTGGTTATTCTTATTATGAAAAATTTTCCTCCTGTGTCTAAGAATCTCCATGGGAGTAATTTTAGACCTCATCTTTTTCATGTGACTCCTTGGAAAAAGGGAGCTTCCATCTCCTTTGTAACCACTCTTTAAATATTGGATATAAATATTAAATAAGGTCTCCCTCAAGCCTTTTTTAAGGCTGGACAAACCCAGCTCTCTCAGCCTTTCCTCACATGATAGACTTCCCACGAATTGATAATCTTTGTGATCCTTCTCTGGACACTCTCCAGCCAGTCTACATCTTTTTCATATAACAGGGGCTAAAATGAACACAGTATTCCAGGTTTAGCCTGACAAGAACTGAGAACAGGATAATGCCTTCTTCATCTCTGCTGTGATGACCTTGATGTAACCCAGCATCCTGTTGTCTTTCTTTGATGCAACAGCAGTTCATGTTGAGTTTGTAGACCTTCAGGACAGAGGCTGAGCAGAAGTGGAAATAGAAGCAAAGTGTCAAGAATCCCTGCTTTTTCAGCATTGTTAGTTACTGATTCATCTCTCCCGTTTAACAGCAAGTTGATATATTAATTCTGTTTCTGCTTGTTTTTTCCATACCTGAAGAACACTTTCTTGTAGTTTTTGGCATCTCCAGCCAGTTTCAATTCAAGTTTAGGTTTTGTTTTTTGAACTGCATCTCTGCATGCCCTGGTAATGCCCTTGTCATTCTCAATGTGTATTTGCTTGTTTCTCCATCTCTAGTGCACCCCTCTTTTGTTTTTGAGCAGATTCAGAAGCTCTCAGTTAAGCCAAGGTGGTCTTTTGCTCTGCCTACTTCCCTTCCCTTTACCTTTCAGTTGTCCACATTGCTGCTGATATCCTGAATATACTTGAAATTCTTGTCAGTATCGAGAGCGTTGTTCTACCATTCTCTTGGGGAAAGAAGTGCCTCTAATCCAGAAGCATTGGTTCTTTCTGCAAGGCTCCTCTGTCTGTGCACATATTAAACTCAAACTGCCCTTTTCAGGGCTGCTTTACTACATGGGGCTGTGCCTGGCTTCCCTAGTCTGTGGCAGGACAGGCAGCTGCTCACAGGCCCTGCCTGTGGCATGGAGACGAGGAGACTCTCCCTTAGTGTGACAATTTATATTTACCCAGCTGGTGGCCAGTTCTCAACAATGAAAGTTGAGGCAGGCCCCTTGGTAGATTGAGGAGCTGACCAAGCAATCTGTGCTCCTTCAGACTTTATATGTTTGGCCTTTAAGCCTCCTCAAATGCCTGCTCCACTCTTGTCCTGCTGTGCAGGATTGCAGAATGGGACAGTTCCACCGTACTCTGTGGTCATTTGTCTCCTCCTCTGTGTCACCATGGCAGGTTTGAGTACATTGTGTATCAGAGACACAGAGCCCAGTGCTGTTAGCTGTCTGAACAGCCGTCTTTTGTCTCCAAAAACCAAACAAACAACTAAACCCCTTACATGCAATTCTTTTATATCAGATGGCAAAGGTGTGATGCAATAGTGAGGCAAGTTCAGTAAGGAAAAATGAGAATTCTTAGTTTCCTCAGGCTTTCAAGTAGCAACACACCGAACACCATTAGAGCTATCTTCTATTCTTAAAGGTGATAATTTAATACCTACATTATCTTGTCTAAAGCTGCTTTTCTTAAATGTATCACTTTGGATGAAGTTTGGAGACCCAGCATTGAGGACAGAGACATTATTTCAAAAGCTTTTTGCTGCAAATGTCCAAGTATTGTGTGGCTTTGTACAGGCTAAGGGTGGAAAAATGGTGTCTATAAAAATATGAAGATAATCATAGAACTTGCATTAGCTTCAGTGGGCCCTAGAATTCCATTTCACCTTGCAGAGAAAATATATTGCCTGTATACATTACTTGATGATTTTTGAACACACCGTGTGAACTGGTGAACTAGCCAGCTAACTCAGTCCCTTTTGCCAGTACACCCAGCCCACCAAGATCTGGGTTTTATCAGACCTCTACAGTGAAATTACTGTTGCGAGTCTTTCTTTTGCTAGGAATAATGCAGATTTAATTTGAAATTATAAGAGCTTTCATCACATATTATTTCATTAATATTATGAATGAGTATTAAGGAGGAAAGAGAACTATATTGGATGGCCTAAATATCCTTTTTCTTAGACACTGTTGTGCTATAGCTGTTAATACATGTCTAATGAGGGAAGTACTTCAAATATTTTAAATCAGATCCTATGACTCACTCCAAAACTCTTTTCTCTGTTGGAGAAAATAAAACATGCTGTAAAAATGTAATATGCATAATATGGGTCTATCTCATTTCCTGTGTAGAACAGTACAACTGTTAAAGGTTCTCCACTTGTTTTTTAATCTAGTCTGAAAAGATTTCATTTTCATTTATGTTATTTCCTTTAGCACTCCAGTCATCTAGGTAACACTTTAAATTGGCATTATTTAAAACTTTGCCAGTTTTTTTTATATTTTAATATATTTTTCCAATTCATTTATTCACCTTAATATTTCCCTCTGTGTGAAAAGAGAGAATACATGTCCCTTAATTTTTTCCACTAGTCTTACTACAATAAATATGATAATTAGGCTTTAATGTTTATTAGCATGCATAAATCCATTAAGAGAACATAAGATCTGGTGAGCAGTTATAGTGTCATTTGTGTAAACCTCAAGTACAGTTCGGTATAAGGTTGTCAATGTACACCCTGTAGTGTATTACTGCTTTTATAAGAATCATACTTCTTTCTACAACTTTGGTAATGATCTACAACCCATGTATATGTGGTTGCATAATTACACATCTGAGAATCCTCATTAACCAATCAGAGTTGTCACTGCTCAGCAAGTCATGCATGTTGGGCAATAACTCCTATCAGGAATACCTCTCCTTGGGCAACCAATAGGATCTGCAAAAGAGTATTATCAAAATTATTCTAAAATATAGAACCAAGAGAAGAAAACCAAGAAAAATAAAATCAACTCTAACACAAAGAGTATATTACATTTGTTGTTTTAATTCCTTCTTTCTTGTGTATTTCTTTGTCTTGGCAATAAGTGATGCTCTCACTGAAAGTGTCACAGTATTGAGGCACAGCTGACAAATTAGCACCAGCAGTCTCTCCAAACCTTGTAACATAAGGACAGAAAAGCTTTGACTCAAATGAGTTATAAAGCCATTATTTTTTCCATCATATTCTGCGTGCATGTGTATTTCTCTTCCAAACACAAGCTATAGTAATATTTTCTTGTCATTTGCATTCCTGCACCAAAGTATTTTGTGCTCTAACTGGTGATAGAAAAAAATAATAAAATGTGTGGTTAAAGCAGGTGCTGTTTGTAGTGTTTATATAAACACATTAGCACTCTTTTGACACAGCATGACCTGAACAAGTAGTTCATCCTACTAGTAACAGGGAAACAATAACTGTGCGTGCCAGAACCGAGTTCATTCAGACACTGCAAAATTAACACCAGATTATGAATACGCTTGCCACTGGTAATTAATTGTGAAAATTGCTGGAGGAGTTTCCCTACTGTGAGGGATATTGGCAGAAGTATTTACTGCTAATAGGCCTTGTTTAAGCTATTTTTTTTGTTGCCTTCCACCCCCTTAGAGATAAAACTTACGACAGACTGCACAGGAACTGGTAGATTATTAAATATTCCTTTGGCCTGTTTTCTTGTTAACAGTTCTGAATATCAGTGGTGTTTTCCTGTCTGTTATTAGAAATGTACATTGTGTGTTCACATTCAGACCATTAATCTGTCCCTTACAAGAAGGACAATTTCACAATCTGGATACTGTTTTTCTATATTCTTTAGTGATTTAATATTATGCCATATTTTGCAGCAGTAATTTAGAGACATCATAAGAAGAATTTTTTGTATTTCAAATAATATACAAGCTTTTATAATCTTAGGTAGTGGTTACATGATCTACAAAATCTTTGATGTGCCTCTCATTTTAAGCAATTTTCTTTATATATGCCTTTTCTTACGTGCCTTTAAAGTATAAAAAATGACAAAGACATTTTCAATCTACTATGTTTTTAAATGCAATAAAGAAAAATAAGCAAGACTATATTAACTAATTAGAAATAAAAATTAAATAAATCATCTTATGGTAGGTCACACATACTCCTCTACATTTTTCTAAAACAGCTTATACAATATAATCTTTTTACATTTCCTCCTTTAGAAAAAAATGGAAAAAAAAATATATCCATCATGTGTTATTGGACAGAAGTAAAGGCGGTTTCTTAGTGAAATTAATGAAGGATTAGCTATTGAGTTTAATGAAAGTGTGGTTGAGTCCATATCTGTTAAAATTTTATTATTGTACAATATGGGAATTTGGAGGCATTTATTGTTGATTTTATGATGAACAGTAATGATTCTTGGCCCATATATGCCAATATTTGATTAAGTCTCTATATAACACATTCTTCAGGCAATTTAGTCAATAATTACAACCATTTGACTTTTATAAGACTTCAGATTGATCTTTTTCCAAAAATGTTTAACAATTTCTTTTGAGAAGTTGTTAAATATTTTTCCACTGATTTAAATAGAAATTAAACTTTACTTCTTCAATATTCAGTATGCAGGCACTAGATCTTGTATATCTTTATTAAAGATTTGTGGATATTTTTCTTTACAAAACTACTCAGAATCTGAACTTCATTTCTTTAATTATTTTTTTTTGCTAATAAAACACATACTCTTCATCTTTCCTTCTTTCTGAGGCAGTCCTGTCACTCTAAACACAATCACAGCCTAATATTTTTCTGTGGGTTAAGTCTATATTTTATGGTCTATATTTAAACTGTGTGCAGATTATGGAGACAATGTAGACAATGGACATACCACCATTGATTTTAGTCGCTAAGATTGTTGTTAAGTAAACAACATTTGAAAATACACTGTGTTTATCCAATTTTTAGTCTCTGTTCCCAATTAATGAAGGTCTTCTCAATTAACATTATTTTTATATATTTGGTTCATCTAAACAGAGAGACTTTTGTCTGACTAGAATATTTCAGTGAGAAAGATCAAAAAGTCAAAAGGAGGGTACACTGCTCTAAATAATTACATGTTATTGTGAAGATACCTTGCAAATATTTGTTCATGATAACACAGTGTGTAACTGTCCCTCTGTCTTCCCTGCAAATTCTCTGAGGCATTTTTTTTTTCTGTAGCTGATCCCTCAGGAAACAAAAAACAACATCTAACAATTAGCAGCTGTCATACAGAGAACAATAAAATATTGCAGAAGTTAAACTTCCTCTGGTTTATGTTCAGAGTAACAATTCTGGTCATTTATGCCTCTAGCGTAAAAGTTTTATATAATTCGAACATTTTTATATTAAATTAGTTGTAGTACCAAACCATGTTGTGTTTCATTTATGTGAAGAACACTAACCACCCTTCAACAAATTACTTCTAATTTGAATGAGAGTGCAATTGTAGTTTCAGGTATATGAAGGCTGGATTCAAAACAAGAAAAAGGTCTTCAAATAAGAGCTCCTTTCCTACGTATCACAGCTGCCTAGTATTAATATTTTGTTGCTCTGAGAAAGGAAATGTTCAAAGCTTTACACACTGCTTTCATAAAGACAGTCACATTACTCAGGGTGTCCTTTGTATCTTTCCAACTTTGTTATTGTAGCATTTTTGTTTTAATTATTGTTTACAAAATACATTCCACATTTTTCAAATAATAATGAATTTTTAAAAACCTAGGACTTGTGCTACAAAGGACATCTGAGGTCAGATAACCTAGTTCACAATGAATAATAATTAATTTGTATCATTTTTTGTTCTATCTATATAGTACAAAAAGGCATATCTGACTGCTGTTAATATAAAAATGTGATGGTTAATATAAATTAACATAAAAATGATTGTTACTATAAATTAACATAAATTAGTATAAATGAATCATTTACATTCTTATGGCTTCTAACAGCTTCCTTTCTCAAATATCTTTATAAACTGGCATTACCAATAATTTTATTTATTTTTTTAATATTAAAAATGTCTTTTTTTTGTATGACAAGGAAGCTCTGATTTTGATTGCACAAATAATGTTTCTGTAATTCAATCAAGTTATAATTTTATTTTTCCAATGAAACTGTTAAACTTCAACATATCTCAAAATTTGCTAATATACTGTGAAAAATGAATAATGAAAAGAAAAAAAATGACAAGATAGATGTCTCCAGATATTTGTTCTAGGAACCAAAACTATGTTTCATTTATATAATAAGAAAATCCTTGATTTGTTAAAAAAAAAAAAAATGAAGAGTCAAGATCTGTGTCCACAGTGGCAGTATAACTCGAAAAAAGGAAATAATCAAAACTAATGACTTTGTGTAACAAAATCATGCACATCCAAACTCATGGCCTTCACATACATGTGTGAACTGGACCATAGAGGGCTTCCTCTCAACCAAAAGAAATCATTTCTATTTATGAAGCTCTCCTTTGAAGAGAGAAAATAATTAAGCATTATAATCTGTATGGACTGCGTTGGATCCTGGAGAGCTTCAGAGGCACCTGCATCGCTCCACAGAACATTTAAGAACTTCCTGTGGGACAAATAGTTATGAGCATTTAAAATGTTGGTGTATCCACATGCAAGTGAACTATCAGATTTAATCATGTTGGATCAGGGTCTCAGGGCCCTTCAAGCAGCACTCTGCACAAAGACATATGCCATCCCTGAATACAAAGTCAGTTTTTAACAAACAGTTTAGCATTTTCTAACAGTCATACTTCCTCCTAGCACTACTTGTTCACAGTGTTGCCTGCTGTGATTTAATAATTTTAAAATCCAAAGCAGACCAAACATTTCCAGCACCTCCAAGCAAAAAATAAGGAAAAGTGGCTGAAAATGATTGATTTATCATCTAAGTACTTTCTTTACTTGATAGACATAAGGACTCTGAAGGAACTATTATGAACCATCTTGACAAAAAGCCATTTAAAAAGTGTGCCTTTCTATACATGTATACAACAGATTGTGTAATTACAGCATATGGGTTAAATAGCATATGCTTTTAAAATTAGTATGCCTACCAAAACACGAATTTACCTTAAAGACTGTAGTAGCTTTGAGGCAGTTACTATGGTCCATCAGGTAAGTAGCACATATTTCCTAAATGCTGCACAAATGTACGTTATAACACAGTATGTGTGTAATTAACAATAGACTGTGGTGGCTTTGAAAAATAAACTATTCTGTTGTGTTAATACTTCTAAAAATTTATGACATCATATTTTTACTTCCCTATGCTAGGAATAAAATAATAAAAAGTAAAACAAAGAAATGAACAAAGGCAAGTCTGAAACAATAATTAAATCCTCTACCCCTCCGACTGCCCAAAGAATCACTAGGGGTTTCATTTTTAACTTTCACCATTTCAGAGCATTTTCAGGTGGGATGGAAGAATCTGCTTAGTGCAATTATAAAGGGAGAAAAAGCTATAATTTTGCATGTTACTGATGCCCTATTTCTTTTTGCTGGAGCAAAAGAATAGAATTTGCTTAGCCTTGACATCAAGGTTTCTTTAGCAAGTATTTTCTTCTGTGATATATATTCTTTCTTCTTAGACTGGTATGTGGTGCATGTGTTAGAAATATTAGAGTTATTGTGCTGGCTATGGGTCATGCAGAACTAAAATAGCATTTGAAGCAGAAAATATGAAATGTACTAAGGCAAAAAAAAAATACAAACAAACACCAAACCCCACAAAAAAAAAAAGCATTGAGAAGATTGAAAAGAAATAGCTTACAAAGGGAAATAAGAAAATAACAAATCAAAATTTAAAAATGGGTTTGGGGGGTGTGAGAGTATTCATTAGGGTACAATGGACTAAAAAGATGAAGGTCAAAAATCCCTTTCCCTTTCTTGCTGATCATATGTCTTGCAAATAGATCAAGTAGTCTCAGAGTCTATACTTACAAAATCTAGGGAAAAATGGTATAAATTCATGGATCTATACTAGTATGAAAGAAAAGGAGGAGACAAGACCAAGGCTGAAAACCTAAAGCAAAGTTATCCAGTCTTAGAATTTTGGACAAAAAGTAGAGTTTGGGACACTTAACACTTCTTTCCCCTTTAACTCTTTCCCCCTGTGAAAGGCATCACATACCTTCTATAACCTCTGCCCCATAGTAGTATCCTAGCCAAAAAATCCTATCCTAACCATCTCTCCTCTACGAAGAAGCAGGAGCCACAATATCCTTGCACCATCACCCATCCATGCAGAGGGGCAGCAAGCACTACAAAGAGTGTAGCTGTGATCCTGGTGGGTTACCCCAGCTCAGATATGGGACGCTAGATCCTGTAGGTGGTGGGTTTGGTTTTACCTTTCCCCTTTGTAATAACTCCCAGAAGCTTCTGGAATCTCCTTTAGTTCATCCAAGCACAAGGGTGAGTTAAGTAGTACAAACAAGTCAGTATGGATCCACGTGGGCAGGAGGTGAATTTACACAGTTCAAATTATGTTCAGTACCTGAATAAGTGATCCAAACTACTCTAGTAGAAAGAGTTTAGTATAAAAGCCACAAAGGTCTTTCACTCTTGGACTTTCACTCTTAAGAAGGAGTGCTGTAGTCGTCCATTATTGAAGTGATACCAGACAGAGTCTTTGTTACATTAACCTAATTTTTTTTCTTTATTTAAAGACTACCTCCATGGTTGTAGAAGCATGAACACAAAATGTGATTGAAGAAGTTGTGGATGAATCAGGATTTACTTGACTCACAGGAACTTCTATTTCTAGAGCTGATAGAGAGAAAAAGATCAAATAAACTGTCCAACCCTATTAATTTTTTTAATCATTATTGAGACTAATTTGTCACACAGGAGAATTATCATTATAGTTTTGACAGCAGGCGACAATTTCAGCAGAAGTTCCAAGAGTGCATAGAACATGAAATGTCTTTTAGCCTAAAAGATTAGTCCCTGTAAATGGAGTCTGAATGTCATTTGCTGGATAACCTGGTTTCTGCCTTCTAACCCGGATCAAAGTACTAGTTGCTTAAAGAAAGAAATCCTTATATTTCCATTTTGAGATACAGAGCATCAGGTATGAGGCACTAGAGTCAGTATATAACTAATGGGGGAATACATGTAAAAGTATTTGCATTTTAATTAACATGACATCCAGGAAAATTTACATAGGCAATTAATTAAAATTTTAATACCTAATTTCTATTGTTCACTGGTTGAAAATTTTCACTTTTGTGACATTACTGAATTGCCTTAAAACACCAGAATAAACCATTTTAGTTAACATGGAGGGGAGGAAGTTCAGGATAATTTTCATAATTCTGATATCTTGTCCTGATTTTAAAGTAAAATATTTAAAATTGACTGGGAAAACTATTTCTTTAGTTATTTCTTCCAGTGTATTGCTGAATTACGCATCCCACTGCCTTTTACCCAGTGGTTTCGCAGTCAGGATGATAGTTAGACCCAGAGTTTTACTTAAATCAACGTGAACTTCAGCTTCAAGGATTAAATTTGTTAACAAATATTTTTATGCTGGGGAAAAAATTGCTGTGTTTCCCATCTGCATGTTTCTAATGTTGGAGTTTTAAGAGCAATCACCAAAAGATTCTTCCCAGAGAAGCCCAGGGAAACTAATGCCCTGCAATTTTCATCGGTGAGCAAAGAATTTACCTTTTGAACTGAAAAGCTTTTTTGGCTCTTCCAGCATAATAAGTATGAAAAGAAAAATATATTTATTGCATTTATAAATGTAGAAATTTTTTTGTACATTTTCTCATTTATTCTTATTTAAAGCAGCATTTATTTCTACTTGCACAAAGAGGGGATTCAACGAAAACACAACATATCTTTGCAGACAGCAATTCTCTTGCTTGCAGGAATCCTTTGGTATTTTTGCCATAGTGATAGAGGAAAAGTAGTTTGTTATGAGTGGTGAATTACTTTTTTCTTTTCACACGTAGTAGCACTTAAATGTCATGTTAAACCTGAGTCAGGAAAGTCTTTAAATGACCTGTTCTGACTGGAGTTGTGTTTACTGTACTTTTTACAAAATGCAGTGCAGGATCCCTTTTCTTATCAGTACCTAAAGTCTAACAGCTTGCAGACTCAAATTTCCCCTTCCAGGCAGTGTTGGATTTGTCTGCTGTGTTTTACAGCAAAGAGTTTCATGAATTCTGCAGTTTGGGTATCTGCCTTGTATTACCTAGTGTCATCCTCTGGGCTAGGAATCAGCATTTTCCAGCTCCCAGAAATTGCCCAAAAGGTTGCTAGAAGCTCTGCACATTGAGATGTGTAGGTACATATCTTTCTAACTGTTCACATTGGGAATTCTGGCAGAGAAGTTGTAGAAGCACTCTCTTTTGGACTAAACCAATTAAGCAGTGTCTGTAGGGAATGATTGCCCTTGGCGATTGTGACTGCAGGTGCAGCATGCAGGGTTTGCTTATTCAAACCTTCAGTGAATCCATATGGCAGAAGAGCCTTATAAGCACAAATGAATGTAGGAAAATCTCTCACTGGAGTTCAACATTGCTGCTCTCCCAAGTCATTCACTGTGTACTCTGGTTTTCCTTCATCCAGACTGCACTTTGTATTTTTTTCTGTGACCTGCCTTATACATGGAACAAGCAGACAATGTTGCTCCATCCACTCTCCTTCACAAAAATTCAACTCCTGGAACTGAATTATTCCTTCAAGCAACCTCCCCCTGCTCCTTGTGCTGCGTTCTATAAACATCTTGTGGGTTTGTCTTTGTGTTGTCTCTTCACTGCCTATAAATTGTAAATTCTTGATGAGGAAAGCTTTATTTTTGCCTCATTTCATGCTATGTACAGTGTTAGGTACACTCAGATGTTAGTGGCATGCTAACAGCAGAAAATGCAAGAAATATTGTTTGTTTTTTGGTTTGGTGTTTTGGTTTGGATTGTTTTTTTTTTTCTAATCTTGGACTGACACACATAAAATACATGCATTCAGTTTGGTTTCTTCTTGGTCATCAGCTGTGCTGCCATGACAAAAGGACAATAGCTCCACGACTTTTGATATTGTTTATTAGCATTGGGCCGGGAGTGCCACAGTAGCCTCTGATTTGCATTCCCAATATTTTAACTTCAAAGGAGCTCAAGTGTACCTTCTGCTTGCGGTTTTGCTTCTGTACAATATCTTATCTAGATCTTGTACATTCTTTGGGAAAGACATCAGGGTTGAACTGTAAAGGATATGTGAATCAAAGAGGTAAAATCTAACAGAAGCTCCATGGACTTAAGGGCATGCTGGAGAAGAACTCACATTCCTCGAGGGCATTGTTGATCAGAGCTAGCATAAAACAAAGTCATGTACAGACTGTTTACCATTATCTTACAGTAAAATGAGTTTCAAATATATGGGGAGCAGGAGGAAGGGAGAGGTAAAAAATAAGAATCAGAATCTACCTTCAAGACTGGAAGAAAAACACATATGCCATAAATGGGATTTTCTAAGACTCACTTTTGTCTCTTCTGGAATGTGCGGCCTGTGGATGAATCAAGTGTTAATAATCTTAGTGCTACGATTGCACAGAAAAGCTTATTGGCTGAACTTCAAGTTGGGTTCCCTCATTAGGCAAAGGGCACATATAATGAACGCAGTGATTAAATTAATACCAATTTTTTTTACTTAGTTAAAAAAAACCCAAATCACAGCTAAAAAATGATGAAGTAATCGCTAAAAAGGTAAGGCTTTCTGAATCATGCTGTTGATGATACTAAAATTGTTGCTCAGTTTCAATGCTTGTTGCTGAAAATTGGTTTTTCTTTGTGAAGAAAAAAATCAGATTTTCAGGTTATTTTAGGACTCCAATAGCACGCCTTTAAAAACAATCCTATAATCAAAACTAATAATAATGAAAGGTTTATAATATTGGATTTCTTTCTGGTATTACAGAATATTTGAGCAGCATGTTGTCAATAGTGGAAATAATTTTAATATTAATACATCAAGTGATAAAACAGCAAACTTTTAAATCAAGGATCATGAGCATTACTACTTTGAAAAGTTGAGATCATTAGAAAATAATTAACTATGTAAGTCCTCTTAAAGAGGGTTAATTACTCTATATTACTTAAATATAACTCAACCATTATTTTTATTTTATAAATCCTAAAATTAAATTAGCTATACAAAAATATTAAGATGAGTAGATAATATTAAAACCATCTTTGAATTAATTCCATTTTTTTCTGTCTACTTGAATATATGAAAGGAAATTGTTTCAAACAAATGTCATGCCTTTTAAAAGTAATCTGTAAGAATCTTCTTTTTAAGTTTAATATCTGTATTTTTCTCAATGAAAATGTCTCCAGAACACCAGAACTAAGTTATAAAATAGGATAAAATAAGTTATTGCTTTAAAAAAAGAAAAAAAAAGTTAACATACGAACAAGGAAAAAAACTCCTAAAAATTAATTCGTTTTGAGATTCAGAAAAACTTCAGAAGAATAAAATTAATCCATTGTATTTGTTTAGCATCTAATATTGAAATATTTACCTGTATGTTTACCTTAACATTTTGAAAAAATTTCCAGACCAGGGTATATATATAAAACTGAGTAAGCATACATGTCGTTGAATGATTAGCTGCCCTGTTATAGAGGCGGAATTGAATGACCCAAACATAAACCACAATTTTATCTCTTTCTTTTGGCTGTTGCTAAAGACTAAACTACAAGTCTGTATTAAGTACTGTATGTTTTTGAAAATATGTGCCAAACGTGGTAGATCAATGAGAACAAATTTTGAAAAAGTTGAGAATGTTGCTGTTGTTCTGGTATAATTTTGTGATGTCTTACTTTCTAGAGGAAAAAAAAATTAGACCTACCTGGAGAAAATTAAGAAAGCGGAAGAAAAATCTGAAAATAAATCAATCTACAGATGTTCGGTTACAGTATGGATTCATTCATAAGAATCACCATCACACTTAGGAAGACTGTTTTCTAGGAAAGGATAGGGCAGGGCAGGGCTGGGCAGGACAGGGAAGGGAAGGGACCAAAACAAATCCCCAAAATCCGAATCTGATATATTTTTCATTCATCTCAACATTACTTCCTTTGTCATAATGATATTATTCCAGTGCTTTCAAAGTAACATTAGTGTAAAGCTAAAGCATAGAATCATAGAATCATAGAATCATAGAATCATAGAATCGATTGGGTTGGAAAAGACCTCCGAGATCATCGAGTCCAACCCTTGGTCCAAATCCAGTCCATTTACTAGATCATGGCAGTCAGTGCCACGTCCAATCTGCGCTTAAAAATCTCCAGGGATGGTGAATCCACCACCTCTCTGGGCAGCCCATTCCAATGCCTGATTACTCTCTCTGTAAAGAATTTTCTCCTGATATCCAACTTAAATCTCCCCTGGCGGAGCTTAAGCCCGTGCCCCCCTGTCCTATTGCTGAGTGCCCGAGAGAAGAGACCAACCCCCACCTGGCTAGAACTTCCCTTCAGGTAGTTATAGACGGTGATGAGGTCACCTCTGAGCCTCCTCTTCTCCAGGCTAAACAACCCCAGCTCCCTCAGCCTCTCCCCATAGGACTTATGCTCCAGTCCCTTCACCAGCCTTGTTGCTCTTCTCTGGACCCGCTCCAGCACCTCAATATCCTTTCTGAACTGAGGGGCCCAGAACTGAACACAATACTCAAGGTGTGGCCTCACCAACGCAGAGTACAGGGGAAGGATCACTTCCCTGGTCCTGCTGGCCACGCTATTTTTGATACAGGACAAGATCCCATTGGCCTTCTTGGCCACCTGGGCACACTGTTGGCTCATGTTGAGCTTCCTGTCAATTAGTACCCCCAGGTCCCTTTCTGCCTGGCTGCTTTCCAGCCACTCTGTGCCCAGCCTGTAGCGCTGCAGGGGGTTGTTGTGGCCAAAGTGCAGGACCCGGCACTTGGCTTTATTGAACTTCATCCCATTGGAATCAGCCCATCTCTCAAGTCTATCCAGATCCCTCTGCAGAGCCCTCCTGCCTTCCAGCAGGTCGACACTCCCGCCCAGTTTGGTGTCATCAGCAAATTTGCTGATGATGGACTCAATCCCCTCATCTAAATCATCAATAAAGATGTTAAAAAGGACTGGACCCAACACAGACCCCTGGGGAACACCACTGGTGACCGGCTGCCAGCTGGATGCAGCTCCATTCACCAACACTCTCTGGGCCCGACCCTCCAGCCAGCTCCTAATCCAGGAGAGGGTACACTTGTCCAAGCCATGGGCTACCAGCTTTTCCAGGAGTATATTATGGGAGACAGTGTCAAAGGCCTTGCTGAAGTCTAGATAGACCACATCCACAGCCTTCCCCTCATCCACCAGGTGGGTCACCTGATCGTAAAAAGAGATCAAGTTGGTCAGACAAGACCTGCCCCTCCTAAACCCGTGCTGGCTGGGTCTAATCCCTTGTCCATCCTGAAGGTGCTGTGTGATTGCACTCAGGATGATCTGCTCCATAACCCTGCCAGGCACCGAGGTCAGGCTGACAGGCCTGTAGTTGCCAGGGTCCTGCTTGCAGCCTTTTTTGTGGATTGGGGTGACATTCGCCAACCTCCCATCATCTGGGACCTTCCCAGAGAGCCAGGACTGTTGGAAGATGATGGAGAGCGGTTTGGCAAGCTCTTCTGCCAGCTCCCTCATCACCCTGGGATGGATCCCATCTGGTCCCATAGACTTGTTAGGATCCAGCTGGCTCAGTAAGTCGCTAACTACATCCTCCTGGAATACAGGAGGGCTATTCAGCTCTCTGTCTCTGTCTATCTGCTCTAGAGGCCAGTTGTCCTGAGGGCCACCTGTCTTACTGCTAAAAACTGAGGCAAAGTAGGTGTTAAGTACCTCAGCCTTCTCCTTATCTTTGTTAACTATATTTCCCTCCAAGTCCAACAGAGAATTGAGGTTTTCCTTGCCCCTTCTTTTGCTATTAATTGCTCTAAATGGCCAGTCTTCGCGAGCGAAGATTTGGGAAAGGTCATTAACCCTTCCAGCCTGCGCAGTGGATTTTTTAGGTGAGGCACAGCGTGCGCTGAACTGAGCCCACCCTTTAGTCCTGAGGTTCATCTGCCGGGGCCGAGCAAAGCTTGGACAGTGGCAGTGAGGTCCCCAGGATGTAGGTTTGTTTAGAGTGACCTTCTCTTAGGTGGATTGCCTTCCAAGGCTGACGAGCTCCACCTGCCCAGGGGGCCGGGAATCGAACCCGGGTCGCAGCGGTGAGAGTCAGACACTCTAACCACTAGACCACCAGAGGCCCCCCTTCTTTTGCTATTAATGTATTTATAAAAGGACTTTTTGTTATCCCTAACTGAATTAGCCAAATTAACTTCAAATTCCACTTTTCTTTCCCTAATTTTTTTCCTGCATGACCTAGCTCTCTTCGTAAATTCTTCACAAGTAGCCAGCCCTTTTTTCCACAGTCTGTAAACTTTCTTTTTATCCCTGATTTCTTTCAGAACCTCCCTATTTAACCAAGCCGGCCGTCTTCCCCTCCGGTTGGCCTTTCGGCACACTGGAATAGCCTGTTCCTGTGCGCTCAAAATTGCCTGTTTGAAGCATGTCCATCCCTCCTGGACCCCCTTGCCTTTAAGGGTTGTTTCCCAGGGTATGCCCTGAATTAGTTTTTTGAATAGGCCAAAATCTGCCCTCCGGAAGTCCAGAGTAGAAGTTTTAATGATGGCTCTCCTTACATCCCTAAGGATTGAAAATTCTATTATTTCGTGGTCACTATACCCTAGGCGGCCTCCAACCACTACATCATCCACCAGCCCCTCTCTGTTTGTAAACAGTAGGTCTAGTGGGGCCTTACCCCTGGTAGGCTCATTTACCAGTTGATGAAGGAAATTATCCTCTATACACTCCAGGAACCTCCTTGACTGCCTCTTCTCTGCAGTATGAAGCTCCCAGCAGATATCCGGCAGGTTAAAGTCACCCATGAGCACAAGGGCTGGAGATTTTGAGACATCTGCCAGCTGCTTGTAGAACAATTCATCTCCTTCATCATCCTGGTTGGGCGGCCTGTAACAGACACCCACAAGGATGTCAGCCTTGTTGGCCTTCCCCCTGATTCTGGTCCACAGGCACTCAACCTTGTCACTGCTGACCTCAACTTCAACAGAGTCAAGGGACTCTCTAACATATAAAGCCCCCCCTCCACCTCTCCTACCCTGCCTGTCCTTTCTGAAGAGCTTGTAGCCCCCCATAGCAGCACTCCAGTCGTGTGAGTCATCCCACCACGTTTCTGTGACAGCAACTATGTCATAGTTTTCCTGCTGCACTATGGCTTCCAGCTCCTCTTGTTTGTTTCCCATACTGCGTGCATTGGTGTACATGCACTTCAGCTGGGCCATTGATTTTATTCTCAACTCGGGCTCTACACCCTTAGGCTTATTTCTGGAGAGCCCAGTTGCCACCCCTTCCCCCTTCAAACCTAGTTTAAAGCCCTCCTAACTAACCCTGCCAACTTACGGGCTACAGTTCTTTTGCCCTTCCCAGATAGATGAAGCCCATCTGGTTTAACAAGACTAGGCAACATGGAGTTTGCCCCATGATCAAAAAACCCAAAATTTTGACGACAGCACCATCCTCTAAGCCACCTATTGGTAAGCTGTGCTTTCCTAAACCTCTCCTCATTTATCTCCTCATTCATCCCAGCTAGCACAGGAACTGAGCCAATTACTACCTGTGCTCCTGTCCCATGAAGTGATCGGGTCAGAGCCTTAAAATCTTTTTTAATTACCCTGGTACTCCTATTATTGATGTCATCACTTCCAACCTGGACAACCAACAGCAACCTGGACAACCAACAGCAACCTGGACAACCAACAGCAAGTGTGAGGATGAATCATGTTATTTTTCTGTTTTTATAGATATACATAAAATACCTTATAACCAAGTCATACAATTCTCAGCCTCTCTTCTGTACTAGCAATTGGTTTAAGAAGTGTGAAAGAAACTGCAGAATACAAACAAATTTTCCAATCTGATCTTTCTCTATCCTTTTTTGTGGGAGATAGTTTATGGAAACTTTTTATCTTCGGTAGGAAAGTCAACTATGTTTACTGCTTAGACATGAGTTTTTGTCTCCTCCATATGGTTCCAATTCATTGCAGATCATGCTTTGGTTCCAGAAATTTTCTACTCAATCCTTACTTTTACAAAGTGAAATCATTCTATATTGTTTTCTTAATCTTTTACCAACAGTGTAATTTTAACACTGCTGTAAGACTTCTAATAACATAGAGATTTTGAAATAGTAGCAGAGAAATCCAATCAAAACGTTTGCTTCTGTATATTGACTATCCATATTCCTTTTATTTGACATCTCATTGAAATGTAATTGCCTTCAAGTTCAAAAATATTAAGATATTCATTCACTCTGTTCATTCAGTCCACTTATACTGATATATACTCATACACTTATACTGTACCTATACAATCCAGTGACGGAAGTCAGGATATATTTAATGTCTTAAAACTGAATTGTATGACCTCCCTGTTAGCTGACTCCTCTATAACTTCATAATTTTTTCAGGACAAACTAGAAAAAAGGGCATTGTAAATCTTTAGTTTAAAACTATTACAGTGAAGCCTGTTCACTAAAAAAGTCCATGAGTACCCTAACATGCACCAGAAATGAGGAACGCCAAAGCACCAGATGAAAAAGTCTCATCCACTCGAGAATGCCTAAATGAGACTTGTATTCCAATGTTTTCAAAAGCCTTTTGTATTTACAATGAGCCAAATCTAAAATCCTAACTTATCCCAGAATTTAAGTGTTCAAGATTGAAATTCAAATTTTTCTGTGTAGCCTCTTCTCATGAATCAAAACATTGCATCTGAATGTCTATTATCTAAGTGTAAGAAAAAGAGAAAAACATCACATTTTGTTCTCTCCTTGAGTCGCCTCCCCACAGCCCACAGTTTTGGTAAGCAGAAGCTGGCTCTGCAGGTACAGAAACTTGGTTCAGTACAGACTCACACAAGTTTTTCACTTCAAACAGTATAGAAAGCTACTATTTACCTTAAAAAGGCTGCAATAAAACGCATTCACCAAAAAAAGGCAGACACTTATTTGTTAAATGCATTCTAAAACTGAGGGATTATCAAAATCTCAGAGGTACAGGGTATTCCTAAACTTAAGTGTGGACTTCCATACATGGAAAAAAGAAAAATCTGAAAGCCTGATTAGCTGGCACCCATCATCTTCAGCACAACTTATGTACAAATTTAATTCTTCATATGGATTTACAAATGATTTTACATTTATTTTTGGTTGTGACTTGATTAACATGATTTATTCTACTTGTGATTCTTCTCTGTGATGTCATTGCATCCTATTCTTTGTCACTAACTTAAAAGAAATGTCTTGCAATAGAAAACAAAATACACAATCAAACCAAACACACAGAATTACTCTCCTTCTGGCTTTCTCAGGGGGCATCTTACTGTTAGTGCTGCTTTGAATTTAAACCAGTTGCTAATGGAGTTTTGTGTTACATGCAAAAATGACTGTAGATGCAATATTAAGCAGGTAAGTATTATATAAAAATATATTTTAAGGATATAACCCCTTCTCTCAACTTCTCTGAGTCTTCAGAATCTTTATGCAGACAGATGCTTTTTCAAGGAAACTGAGAAACCTTCCAATGACTCTGAGAAAAATATAAACAGTTTGTTAAATGTGTTCCCTTCTTTTAACAACTGAGAAAAGAAAGGCACAAAAGCTCTCACAGTGGCTCATGTCAAGTAGGAGAATTCAGAATTGAGTACAAAATATGCCCTCCAAACAAAATCAGTGAACATTTAATATGGAAAGAGCTTTTAAAATATCACACTTAGAATGATTAAAAGCAGAATGTGAAGATAATACTCATTGGAAACATTTGTGTTCCTAGACAGATTATCTCTGGTCATGAAACAGTACTGGAAAGTGAAGTTCTTTGTTTCATGAAGAGTAGTCTGTTTCAAAGCAAAATAAGTGCCTTCTCTGTCCTACTATTGACCTCGACTTTGACCTGGCTGGACCACCCTTACTAGAATGGGAGGTAATAAAGTCCCCATACTGGCTTAGCCCTAGGTCTCAGTTAAGCAGAGACTATCAATCAAGCAAAATTAAGTGTAGTGGTTTTCTGATGTAGACATTTACTAGGAACTAAACTGAGTTCACCAAAGACTATTAATTTATGTTTCCAAGGAATACTTAATTGAACATCAAGACATTAAAGTAACATTTCTGGAGTTTTTAGCAACTTTTGGATTTAAGAAATCAGTGAAATCATATTGTATTGAAAGTTAGTGTTTTAAAGTTAAATCGATGAAATGCTTCACTTTAAAACAGGCTTTTGTTTTTATTATATATGTGTGCAATAGTGAAAATAAAACATTTACAAGACAAATTCAGTAATTAATTAATTATACTTTTTATATTTTAATTGTCATAAAAATAAAAATAAAATTCTAAGCATTAGACAAGATTAATACCTTTAAAATTCAATTTTGGAAATTTTTAGTGCTTAGATTTCAAGTATAATACAGGAAAATACACCAGATTATTCACACATCATCTAATATTATGTCATTCAGCTTTGATTTTTAACCTATCAAAAACTCTCAAAGAGCTGACAAGATCTCTAGGAGTCAAAAAGTTGATGAATATTTGTTTATTATTATTAATATAGTTCTTAGGTGTCCCCAGTGATGCAGATCCTCTTGCTTTCAGTACTACTTAAATTTTGAGAACTTGTCCATCTGAGAGAGTTTAGCTTTCCACACGGAAAATAAAACTTACAAAGTGAGAGGGCCAGGGAGCAGAAATAAGGCTGCTACGCTGGCAACACAGGGCAACATGATGCAGTGCCTTCGCTATCAGATGGCATTGCCTCCCTCAAGAGAGGTGTTTTGCTGTAAGAAGGCACAGCTAGCTTCTGTATGGAGGAAGCACATTGGCATATCTGGGCACTGCATGCTCTTTCTGTATTGGTAGATGTGTGTAGGACTGAGAGAAGCTTTCAGCCTTTTAGAAGGAAGCACTGCCTACATGGAATATTTGCTTTGGCTGAAGGAGAACCTTTTACAGGTTTGCTCTGCTGAACAGAGAGGGGAGATGAGGAGAAACACCATTTGTTCCATCCTGTCTCAGGATCTTGCCATAGTCTGTTTTCCTGTGTCCATTAGTCAGGAAAACAGTTCCTGTAGCTTATCTTCTCAGTCAGAAAGTCTATAAACAGATTTAAATAGACTCTCAGTTTCTGAAAGAAACTTTTGCACTCCCCAGAAAATAGCCTCACTATCCATCATGGGGTCATGACCCCCAGGTTGGGAATCAGCAATGCCAAAGATATCCTGTGTCTGTCCTATGTGGCTCAGCACTACTGAAGGCTTCTGTGTTACCATTCTCACACCTCCAGCAGAGAGATGGTTGAGTCTCCAAACGTTGATTCGCATACCTCATTTCACTGCTGTGTTTCCTAAATTTTATTTGCACAGGTTTTACACAGTTGAAGTGCAGAATTTACTCCATGTAGAAATTCTTCTCAGGGGTTTCACCCAGGACACATCTTTTTTACCATGCATAATACAAAGAGTTTAAGTAATGGTGGAGACCAGCTCATTCTCTCTGTCCTAAAAATAGATGATTCGATCCCATGCTGCCATGTGTAATCTTACAAAAAATTGTTTTTCCTCAAGCTTTGATTCATCCTCAAGTTTAATCAAAAAATAAAACATGCAATCAAAACTTCTCCAATATCCAAAACTTCCCATTTAACATTTTCTGGTATTCAAGCCAAAAGAATAAAATTACAAAATACTTTCTTTCTTTTGAAAAAGGAGTTTGTGAGGGACGCTGCTGTTGAATATCATAAAGCAGTGTGTGATTTTGCAGCCAAAAGCTTGATGCCATCAGGAGTTCCTCAAACTTACTTGCTGAGAAATCAAGATGATACCCATTTGGCAGTCTGCTTTCCTAGTAGAGTGAATGCACAACTTGATTTCAGGGTTTGGTCATCTTTGTTACACCAGTGCCTTCATTCTGCATTTTCTAATGCTCTGCTGACAATAGAAAAAGTCATTTTATAAATTCTTATTTCATTTTAAAATATTCATCTCTCTTAGCTCCACTGACTGTCAATATTTTAATCCTGTCGGTTTTCTTTATAATTTGGCTTTTTGTGTATTGATTAAACCAATATCGAGTCAGTTAAAAGAACTTTAGTGGTATCAATAGTGAGTGTTAAATTTTACTAATTTAATTTCCTTTTAATATTTCCTGTGTGTTATTTCACACACTCTTAAAAAGCAATTCAAACCCCTAAATAGATGAATTGCACAGCCCTGTACTTCCAGCTCTGTGCTTCATAAGGCTGAGAAACTCTTGTCCTCAGGGTTAACTATGGACTTAGTCTGACTGGATAGCTCTGTCCAGATGTGACCATGCTGTAGGACTGTGAAATATTTGTTTCATTGATAGACAATACTGAGAAGGAAGAAAGGAGATTAAAACCATTCCAATTCCCTCTCACTAAAACTGTATCTTATCCACAGTATTCCCCTAACACAAGAAAGTTAAATGCATTTGCTGAAGAGACAACCTCTTGGTATCTCAGAACAGCAATTGTAGTTCTAAAGCTGGGTATTTTTGTACATCAAGATTAATGGTTTTTATCATGGGTAATTCTTAATTGTTCCCGTATGACAACCTAAGGAATGTTGAAAGAACTGTCTGTTTGATTTTAGTGGTGAGAAGGGAGAATGTTTGAATGCTGTCCCTACACCTTTTAACTTGGAATTGAAAAGTGGCATAGCATATAATCAATATGTTTCCTTAGAAGTTCTTTCTACACTTGATATTAAATTGGAAGGAAACAAAATTGTGTTGATAGAATTGATAATTTAAATTTAAATAGTTTATTCTAGACCTGAGTCATACTCCTTCATTGTTCATATTCTCATTTGCAAATCCCAGTCCTTCAGCTGTCTCAGAGAAAATGAAGCTACTAACAAATGATAATAGATAGATAGACCTGACTGATGTGGATATGCCTTTAGAGGAACATACATTTCATTCATATGGCCTCACTACAATCAACAGTAAAGACTCTTCATGGCCCTTCCCCTTTCCCATTGATTTCAATAATAAAAAGTAGTATAAAATTCTAGCTTATTCCATCCTGCATTCCCTTCTCATACTGCACTAGTACAGTGTCTATGCCTGAATACAATAGAACTGAGAGGCAATGTAAACAAAGAGTGACTTTTTTTGATTTATATAGGGATATTCAGTGTTTTATGGATCCAACATCATAAAAGACTTAACTTTCAGATAGGAAGGTAGATTGTTCACCAGAAGAGTGTGATTGATAGACATGCAAGTTGTCAGGTACAATCGGCAATCTTGGACATTAAACTTTAAAAAAAAATCAAGCAACCTATTTTCAAGCATTTTCTGCTTCACCACTGCTCTGTATATGGAAGTGAAAAGTGTCACCTATTGCACATGCCGTTTACATTCAGTGTGCTCATCAGGTCTTTCTTCTCAAGGAACAATGGGAAAAATACCACAATAGGAAACCCTCTAAAGTAAAACTACACTCAATAACATCAAGCTGAGATATAGCACTTACACTGCTTTTATTTTCCTCCATGCTTAGTAATGTAATAACACTAGGCATTGCAGGACTCACACATTATGGAGCATGATTGAAAAGCTCTGAGTATATGAGAATTAATCTTTTATCATGACAGACTAGCATATTAAAAGTAGTCCCACTTGTATGACTACTGAAAATTGCTTTTGGAATTCAGTCAAGTAAAAGGGGTTCAAAAATTCTCTTCGAAAACTGCATGAGAACAGAAAATCTGAACTGTATACAAAGTACCATAAAAAAGATATTTGAAGTGTATTTTGAGTATCAGAAATAGATTCTGTGGCAAAGAAGATGTGGTGAAGAAATTGTGGCAGCGCACTGCATCTAAATGAGTGGTTACCAACTTATCTAGTAAAATAAATATATGTGGCAAATGACACATACCAATTTAATGACACTTCGAGTTCATGTAAAGTTTGGCAGCGTAATAAAAGTCTTATCTCTTGCCTCCACTGTTATTACACAGATTTAAACTGCTGTCTCAGAGGCAGTTTTACTATCTTTTTCAATCTCTACCATAAAAGTGAGACTTGATTTTCTCAGCATGAGAACAGATCAATAAAAACTGAGTTATACAGAAGATTAGATCACTAACTCAGAGATCAAAGATGTTAAATAGAAGTTGTATAGGAACAATTAGATCAAAAGTTAAGTTCAAATGTACTGTACTTGTTTGTAAGTCTCAAAATAAATATCATCCTGATATGTAAAAAATAATGGAAAAATTGTCAGTTTTATTTTTTTTATCTAGAAAAGAGAAAGAACATTGTTTCTGAAAAGCCAAACACAATTTCTAATAATAGAATATTGTTTTAGGATTTAGTTATTCTAGGTAATTTTTCTCATTACTACATCAGAAATCTATTAGCAACTCATCTTCTAGAAAGGCATTATAATAAAAGGTAACTGTGCTCAACAAAGAAGAAAGTTCAACAATTTCTGAAATATTTTGAGGTACTGACAATATCCTGAACAGTGATCTCTAGACTGCTATATCCTTTAAATATACCTTTTTTAAAATGATGACTTGATTGAAAAAAAAAAAGTTTTCCTGTTCAATATGGAAATATTCATTTACCTGTATTGGCAAGATTCACAAAAAGTTAATTATTTGATTAAGTCACTGTTAGGAGCTAGAAAACATATTTGTCCACAATTTGCACAATTGGTGGTACATTACCCAGAAAAGAAATTCATGTCGAAGAATATTTTGGATTGAACAGCTCTATTTATCTATATTACAGAGATATAAATTTTATTAAATGACTCACATTGCAATGGTCACAGTACTATAGCAGAGAAATTAACTCTTTTCTTTTTAAACTCACATAATTTCAACTCATGCTAATATAAGTTTCATAGAGCAAAAGAGTTCTTTTTATTTCCAATACAGTGTAATGCCATTAATACATGAAAAAGAAAACAAGTAAAAAGGAGATTCCACCAACTTTCTCCTTTGCTTGGAATTTGTTGATTTTTAAAAAGCTAAGTGTCTGTTTCAAGTAATTATCTAAATATTCAGTGTATGTTATTCAAATGCAGATTCTACTACTACTGTCATAAAATGTAGGAAAACAATTTTTAAAAAATAATCCTGACCTAGTGACTAAAAACACAATGATCATTAGACAGTAGGGTCTTGGGCTTTATCCTCAGTTTTTGTTGAAACGCAACTATACTGTAGATGTTTGAGAAGAAAAACTGAAGCATCATGATTTTTGAGCCTTTAAAATTCTTTGACATGGTATAGGAAAACAATTCTTTTATAGACAAAATAATTTATATTAGTCACTTTAAGTCACGGAATTTTTTTATTGATTTTTTCTATGATTATTGCTAATCAGATAGCTGATTGGCTTATAAAAGTGCATTTTAGTTGCTCATTTTAAAAATCTGGAAAATAACATTTTCTGTGGAGGAACAAGTTTCATTGTTAGTATTAGTTATTTAATATCACACTAGATATAACACACACTATTCAGCAATTATTTAAACTATAGAAAATACATTCCTTGAATTGTTTTCTTTGAGTGTTTAGAATTATTTTTTCCCTTTTCATATTTTTTATATTTTACCTACTCTTGTTCATTTTCAGAAGTATGTAGGAATAAAGGCAATTAATGGATTCATGTCTAAAAAGAATCTTCTGAAGTAAATGAAAAAATTTTTACCTCAGTCTTTCTGGTATATATGGTACAATTATATATATATTATATATATATTATATATACATTATATATATATTATATATATATATATATATATATACCAGGGTACAATTGATAATGAAGTAACTTCTGGATGCCCTACATTTATCTGTTTTTTAAGAACTACATTTATTTACTTAATTTATGTGTGTTCTCGGTCTGGAATGAAACAATTCCCACCATCAACCCCCCTCTCCACAAGATGATTAGTGGCAGATGTACTCCTTGAATTTTCTTGCATTGTATATGTCGTTACTACTCAACTCTCATGACAAGCAAAGGTCACTAAGAAAATATTGAATGCCTTACATGGGAAGACTTCAATCTCTCTCTTACAAGTGCTAATCTGTCTAATATTCTTAGGGAAACAGAGAAATCATCAGGGTGGTGACAATCTTTCAGATATTGTCTAGCTTCTAGTATTTTAGTAATTTCAGTTAAAGCCTCTAGTGATAACAATAACTTGCTTTCTAGGTACCGGTTATCATCTCTCTGATTTTGTTTGCCTTCTGCTTTGACCAGGATATGACAGACAGACATCAAGCTGATAAGTTTGTTTGATTTATTCTTGTTGATAGACAAATATTCAATTTACATTCTCTAATTCCTAGATATGTCAGATTTTTTCAATACTGTAAATCAATCTTGCTGATGGTTGGATGTCCTAAAAGAATGGGACAATGCCTTTTTTAAATATCTGCACAACACATGGTAAGACTGAGGTTGTGGAAGTGCCTTGTGGCATGGTAGAATAATTCTATATTTAAAGAGTATATTCACCATTAAGCATAAAGAATACCACAGTATCTGAATCAGTTTTCTGTGATCTGCATCTGTCCCAAAGCTTGTTGAATGTCTCACTGGAAATTAGTGTTTAAAGTGTATCTTGCCATTACTGTTTATGATTTTTTACCTTAAAAGAGTTTAAGTATCTTCCATATGAGGCTGCAACTTCAAATCCCATAGAATATTATAGTAAAATGGCTGCAAGAGTATAGCCAAATCTGGAGAGAGGTAGCTTACTGAGAGCGTACAAAAATCAGTGCTTCATAACCATAGTAATGGGCTGGATAGAATTCAGTGAAGCATCTTTCCTTCCTCAAGCAGTTAAGGAGGTAAAACTTTTGTATCTTTTTGTCAGCATCAAGATTTTTGAGGACTACTGAACACATAGGTTTTGCAGTGCTGTGCTAATCTAGAGCTGCCAATTCTACCACAGACCTCCTTTTTCTAGCCAAAAAATATGTAGCATCAGTTCTCAATTTCAGCAGTCTACTGACCAGGTGATATCCCAAATGAGCAAATAAACCCACCTCACAAGATCCACAAAGCAGTTTCGGCTGCTGGGAGACTGATTAGTCATCCCTGGTTTCAACAACTGGGGAATGCTACGCTTATTATGGATTGGTCTTGACTGATCAGGTTATTGAAGAAGAGTGAAAAAGGGTCTGTTTTCCAGTACCAGAGGAAATAGGTGACCGGCTTGACATTTGAACACCTATGACAGTGATTATAATTCTTCTGAGGATTAACCAAATTGTACTTCCTTAATGATCAATTATGATAATTACTTTAACTCTTTTTAAAATTAAAATATATTTTAATTTAAATTAGTAAAATTTTACAAAAAAATAAGTCAGGATGCAAGTATTATCACTAAGTCATAGCAAACTAAAGATGAACATGCACAGGCACCCACACAATAAGAGCAGAATATAATGACTGAGGTCATCCAGTTTCTCCTCCCTGCAGAAGACATTGTCTACTGACATGTTTTCATGGGTTTTTTTGTCTAGATAGAATATAATGGCACTTCACAGTTTTACTGACTAGATAAAAGTGAGAGAAGTTAGTGGTAGTATGGTGATAAAGAGAATATTCATTTAAGATTTAAGAAATTACAAATTTCAAGGAGATTATTGTCTCAAAAGAAACTGCTGGATGCAGTGCTGTGAGTATTCCTCCTTCCTCTGTCAGAATGCTGGATGCTTTTAACTGAACTCAGTGTCAAAACAGCTGAAGAGAAACAACTCTCATGCTAAAAAAATTTCATGATGTTGGTTTCATAGAAGTCGTGTGCAAAAGAAATGTAAATGCAGACACAGCTGCTTTGATAATTAATTTGCGTGTATAACAATTCCATAATTTTGAATTGAATGGCTGCAAGTGCACCTTGAATTGGTAAAAGAAACTCCAACTGGTGCAGCTTGTATGGAAAAATAAGAATCAAAATAACTGTTTACAAAACATAAATTAAGTCACAAGTGTACCCTAATAAGGTCATTGAATATCGAGTTGTCATGAAATTGAAGTTCATACTAAGTATGATATTTGTTAAATGTAGATAATTTAGTTATGTAATTAGGACTTACAGAAAATGACTGAACTAATTGAAGTAGAACTCCATAAGCAATTTACCTCATTAAATTTTTTACAGTTCTCCATCTGCATCAAAGTTATTTTGTGGGGTTTTTTAAATTATAATAAAGGAGACAAAATCAAGGTTAATTGCCATTTTAATAATGAGTATCTCAAAATTATCTTACATCCAGAAAATACTTCTCCTGTAAATTATTATAATGTGGTCCCTATTTATTCTGCAGTTTGAAGAACAGGATGAAAGTAAATATTATAGATTACTTCACTGTGAGTTCTATCATGTGTTGTTGGAAGTATACAATTTACATTTGTTAATAACCTCTTATCACCTCAATAATTGTTATTAGTGGGGAAGTCTGTTCTCATGCAATTATTTACAAAGACAGCTGTATGATTTCAGATGGATTTTCCACCCAGTAGGAGAAAAATCCACTATCCTGCCTGAACACTAGATGAAAACAGTAACAGGTTAGGCTACAGATGTGCAGAATAACTTTCCAAGTGTACTTAGACTGATGGGCTGACTGTCTTGACCTTGTGGCTTGACATGACAATTGCTAAAGATGTTTCAAGTCAGATGCAAAACATGCATTTTGATATCTCTGTTTTCTGTGAAAGACAGTGCTTGCTTTCCAGTATCTTATGGTTGTCAATAAATTACAGACAGTAATTCATACATAAACCAGATTACCTGCTTTACCTATCAGATAGAGAAGAACCTACTTCAGCAATCTGAGAAGTAGATTTCCATAATTTCATATGGCTAACAGCAAATTGAAAAAAAAATTGTAATTCAGATAGACAAAATTGATTCGGATTTCCATTCATGTCATACCTGCTGGGTGGCTGATAATTCACTTTCTGTGCTTTTTCCCCTCTATTGTTGTGTCTTATAAATATGCCTCCTCAAACCTTTCTCTAAATTCAACTATGAGAATGGGAGAGAGAACCCTCTGAAATTTCCTAGTTTTCACTCAAGAGCATCTCACTATAAAGAGTGCAATAAATTTTTCAATAAGCAAACACTAAGGAAAAATGTAATCCACCATCAATTACGTGCCTTTCCAGTTTGCTGCCAATTCCTCTCATATATATATAATTTTTGTTAAATTGCCTTGTACTTTGAACACAAGACTACATACATATATATATGTGTGCGTATATATACATATATACATATATACACACACATATATATACACACACACAGAGACTACTATTAGCTAATTACTGTAAAAAAAGCCTAAACATTGGCAATCAACCATGTTTCTATAAATACATTGGCTAAATGTACAGTTTAATAGGGATCTTCACTTACAGTGATTGTTCAAGCACATTTCTGTCTACATCAGAAGAAAAAGGACATGGAAAAGAAGACCTATGGATTTCAATTTTTTTCCAGAAGAGAAAGGGTATGGGAATGAAGACCGGTGGATTTCAAGTTTTCCTTTTACTCATCATTCTTCTATCAAAGACCAGTTTTCTGGCACTTTCTTACAGCAAAGTAAGAAAGTGCCCTTCTTTAAAGAGAAAACACAAACACAGCAGTGATTTAACTGATGTTTAATATAAAGTATATAAGTAAGTGTCATGCTCACTCTTAATGGAAGAGCATTTCTTGTGTGAAAAAAACCAGAGGTAGGCTTTCTTAAAAACTAATATCAAGAAATATCACCTGCGGTCACCCATAAGCCAGATAACTTGGGCTTGAGGATGCTGCTAGAGAGAACTAATTTGAATAAAATGAAAGGAAGGATTTAATGTGCTTAAGAATATTTGAACTCCCTTCATTATTTGTGAAGACTTGATTCAAGGTAAGTAACAACAGAACTATTCATGGGAGCTTCTCTCTTTGCAGAAAAAAATTATAGTTTTCAAAACCACCTTTTATTATTTCTAGATTTGACAAAGGTAGATATTGTTTTTATTAAAAACAAACAAACAAATGAACAAAGCCCCCCAAAAACAACAATACATTCCATTAAGAATACATTCAACAATCCTTTTAATGTTAAGGCCCAGTAATCTGCTTCTGTGGAAGAGACAAATAGAAAAAGCATAAATGCAGATATTTTTAGCAAGAAATTCAGACTGGATCTTTCTGAAATCTTGAAAACCTTCTGAGTGGCATTCCTACCTTTAAGTATATTGACTGCATCCTCAAGTTCAGGGTTATTCACAGATTTGCTGATGGTGTACTTTCACTCCTCCTCCATGTCAATAAAAGTATTAAAATGGATAGGTGCTAGAATAGCCCTGAGGCACTCCACTGAGGCTGGCCTCCAGGGAGAGCAGAAACTGCTAACCTATGCCCTGGAACCTGATGAAGCAGTCATTTATTTACACATCAAGCAGTTTCCCTGTCTGAATGCAATTTTTACTAGAAATCACACTAAAAAAGATGCTTTCTGAAGGAAGCAAATAGACATGTATATAAGCAGGCAGGTTAATATAAGAAACTTGGGCTTAAATGCAAACAATATACTCCCACCTCCACTGAGAGACAGGTCCTTGTGCTTTTTTATTGTCACAGTTGCAACTTTGAGCTATATTATGCATTGTAAAGGAATATGCATACGTGTATATACTGTATAAAACATATAATGCAATACACTTATATACATATGTATACACATATATCATCATCATCATGGCTAGGCTTCATGAACGAAGATTTAGGAAGGTCTCTACCCACATTTGTTACAAGCACGCTGGTGGTTAAAAAGGCCAATACGAGATAGGCATGTCCAGTTGCAAAAGGTACAGCAGAAAGACTCCTTAGGTGGTATATTCTGCAAGGCACAATTCCTTCTGCATTGTCTTTTCTCCTTGAGAGTGATCCTGCGTGCGTTCTCAAAAGCATCAGCAACATTACAGATGGTGTGTCTCCAGACCTCCCAGTTGGAGGCCAGAGTAGACCAGCTACGTTGATCAATATGGCCAAGGCTGAGATGTTGTTTCAGGGAGTCCTTGTATCTTCTCTTCAGGGCTCCTCTCATGCGGCAGCCGGTGGCAAGTTCACCATAAAGCAAGATCTTAGGGAGGCGGTGGTCCTTCATCCTGGAGACGTGTCCTGCCCAACACAGCTGTGTTCTCAGCAACATGGCCTCTATACTTGTGACTGCTGCTTGTTCTAGAACAGATGTATTGGTCACATAATCTGACCAGTGGATGTTTAGGATTGTACGGAGGCAGCGTTGATGGAAGTGTTCTAGGAGACACAGGTGGTGGCGGTAGATGACCCATGATTCGGATCCATATAAGAGAGTAGACAGCACTATGGCTCTGTAAACACTGATCTTTGTACTTTCTTCAAGTGTTTATTTCACCAAACTCTTTTATGAAGCTTTCCGAAGGCCCTATATGCCTGTTGTCTATCCCTCCGTCGATCTTACCATCCGAGGAGATGAGGCTACCTAGGTAGTTAAACTGCTGGACTGATTTGAGCTCTGATTGGCCAATGGTGATACAGGGATGATGGAAGACTTCCTGAGGTGCTGGTTGATAGAAAACTTCTGTCTTCTTTAAGCTGACTTGCAGCCCAAAGAGTTCAGCAGTATCTGCAAAGCAGGATGTTAAATGCTGCAGAGCTGCTTCTGTGTGGGCCACAAGGGCGGCATCATCAGCATAAAGCAGCTCCCGGACAAGATGGTTTAAGGTCTTGGTGTGGGCCTTCAGTCGCCTTAGGTTGAAAAGGCTTCCATCGGTACGATATCGAATGTAGATACCGTCCTGATCATCGAGGTCTGCTGTGGCCCTTTGGAGCATCATGCTGAAAAAGATTGTGAATAGAGTTGGTGCAAGAACGCAGCCTTGTTTCACACCACTAGTTATCAGAAGGGGCTCAGAAAGTGCATTGCCATATCTGACTTGGCCGTGTTGATCCTCATGGAGTGAGATGATCATTTTAAGGAACTTGGGGGGACATCGTAAATGTTCCAAAGTCTGCCATAGACCTTTTTTGCTCACGATATTAAAAGCCTTGGTGAGGTCAACAGAAGTTACATAGAGAACTTTGTTTTGTTCCCTACACTTCTCTTGCAGTTGTCTGAGAACAAATACCATGTCCGTGGTACTCCTGTTGGCTCTGAAATCACATTGGTTTTCAGGTAGAATTCCTTCTGCTGTAGCAGGTATTAGTCTGTTAAAAAGTATTCTTGCCAGGATTTTGCCAGCAATGGAGAGCAGAGTGACACCACGATAATTTGAACAGTCTGATTTAATTCCTTTCTTCTTATACAAGGTGATGATGACTGCATCACAAAGGTCTGATGGGAGTTCGCCCAGTTCCCAACAGTGCAGTACAAACTTGTGAAATTTAGCATGGAGTGCAAGCCCCCCATGTTTCCAGACTTCAGGTGGAATTCCATCAACCCCAGCTGCCTTGCCAATTCTCACCTGTTGTATGGCCTTAAGGATTTCTCCTGAAGTAGGGGCAGTATCCAATTCATAATTCACCAGTTGTTCTGTGAGAGACTGAATAGCTGAGTCTTGGACTACACGGTTGGTACTGAAAAGAGTCTGAAGGTGTTCAGACCATCAATTCAGAATGGAGGTTTTATCTGTCAGAAGTGTTTGACCATCAGTGCTGATTTTATATATGTATATATATACACAAATATATATAAAATCATCTATCTTCACTTTTCACTTCTGAAGCTTGATTTTGACTTTTGTTTTTGTAGTGGTTTGAAACTCCCAAGAATCTAATTTTTAAGTTCAAGCCCCCCCCTCCCTCCCACAGTTTGCCCCTGTGAGAGGGTTTAGTGATGGTATGGACTTGATATCTTTTTCACCCCATGTGGAGAGTTTTCAGACAAAACACAACCATTCTTTATTGGGGGAAGCGGAAAATATTTACAAAGGTTTATTTACACCCACATATATATTTACATTAAATTAAATTTCTCCTTTTCTTCAATAAAAGTCCAAGAAGAAAAGAGAAAAGTCTTTCTATCACTTCTCAGGCCACAGTTCCTTCATTTCAGTTTTTTGTGGCACTGGTTAGTGTCCTTCATTTTCCTGAGGCAGCAGATTTAAGTATGGCAGTCAGGATTTTGGTTCTTACTTTGTGGAAATTCCAACCCCGAGCCCGAGCCTTCGGGGGATTTCCTTGTAGGTCTTCCCGCCTCTTGGGTTAGAACATTGAAGGCAGCTTTCAGTTCAGTCTTACCAAGACTGAACTATCTCAGCTCGCCAGCACGATAGAAGCAGCAGCAGCAGAGGGCACGGCCACCTCCTCCACATTCCGTCCTGGCTCAGCTCTCAGGACAACTCCAGTTTTTCAGCTCCTTTCTCTCTCTCTCTAGCTGCTGCTGCATTCGGAACTCCCTAAGGGTTTGGAAGTCCACCCCTCCTCTTCAAGGAGTCTCTGGGGTTTGGGAAAGTAATACAGTCTTACCCCAAACCAGCTCTGTTGAGTTTTCCTCTGTTTTGTTGCCAGCTCTCCCTCCTGCAGGAACATCTCTGCGTCTTTCAGCCGGCTTCACGTTATCTCGTTGCTACTGGCTATCCTTTGGCTTTTAGCCACCGTTGTCTCTGTTCAGGACTGCTCTGCTGCCACTTTTCAGTGTCTTCTGCTGCTGCTGACAGTAGGAAACTCTTCCAGCTCTTGATTATGGGACCCAGTCCAGCTTTGACACTATACCGGGTCTCCCGTAGCCTCAGCTGGGGGCTGGGGGCCCTTGGCCCCCAGAGGGGTTCACTGGCCCCCTGCCTCCTCATGGCTCAGATCATGGTTACCTACCTACTACACTATCTTCACTACCTTCTCTTCCGTTTCTGTGGGTATGTAATTTCCGTAGGGTACACGTGGACTATTGATTGGTCCAGTATTATCAATGGGGCAAACCATTACTATCTCAAAAAGAAGGTTTTTCAAACCACTACAGTTTTTATCAGAGATCCCCTTCCCCACATATCTTTCACTATGATCCCAGTTTCTCTCCTGGAAGTCCTTCCCTTTTCTTTCCCCAAGGTGTACCCAGAAAGGTGTCATTGATTACTTTATTATGAAGTAAATAACTACATAACTGGTTTTCATATTACCTTGATGCAAATAATGGCAAAATTCCTGATATAAGTACTGTGATGAATTACAGATGCCCTGTGCCTAAGCTTGGATCTCTGGAAGACAAAAGGTAATGTCAATGAAGGCAGCCTAAATGATCTGTTTGCTAACTGAGTTTAAATGTTAAATTTAGAAAGACTGCTGTTAGGTCTAACTTTGCAGTTTAGTCAGTATTTACCTTCTAGTATGACTCAGAATACAGAAGATGAATGTTCATGATGAATTTGTGTTGTTAACAGCAAAAGTGTTAATTAGTGAAAACTCCACAGCAAGGTACTGTTTTATTAGGCTGAAAGACTGATTCCAGCACTGACTGAAGCAAATGCAGTACCTGGACAGTTATCTACTTTTCTGAGGATGAAATCTTGTGTAGAGCTTGTTATTGTCTTTCTCAGTCTTTGCCCATGACAAATATTTTGAGAACACTAAAGGTATGATCTCCCTCTAGGCAGGCTGGTGGCAAAAGGAAGTCTCTGTTGCTCAATGAAATTCCTATTACTTAATGAATACTTAAAACAGAGGGTAGTTTTTAATGGTGAGGCATTCTTGTCAGCTGCCTGGCAAGTGGCTGACATCATGTACTTCCTCTGGGGAGAAAAGCATCAATTTTCTGCACTTCACTATCTGTTCCCATAAGGAAAAAACCACTCTTGAAGACATGTTCCCAGGTTTCACTGAACAGCTCTCAAAGGTAAGGTAAAATCCTACACTATATCTGGTATAATGATTATTGATGCTGGAAGATAATAGGATTAATTTCTATTTCTGTGATTCCAATTCCTGATTATTATGTGATTAAACAGAAAACTGTTTTCTAACACAATATGCAGACCTCTCTAGACCGGCGCATGCAACATTGCTCTTATTTTACACTTCCTGGTACCCACATCTCAGGGATGCACAGTCTCCCTCCCACCTTATGCCCCAGCTTGTGCAACCCAGCTCTTCCCATGCTGGGCTGAGAAGGTATCTTCAGCATATGGGACTTGGGGCATGAAGTAGGAGGCAGTCTCAGATGCTATGTAGGACATGCAGTGTTCAAGGGCACTTACCCACACGGTCCCTGGCTTTCAGCCTGAGCTGTAGTCACTAAAGAAGCATCACATGAGCAAGCTGGTAAGGAGGTACCCAAACCTTTTGCTGTTTGGTCTGCAGCATCGTCTTTAGCACTGGATAAAAAGAAATTAGAGGGTTGTGATACTTCTTTTCTTAAGCAGCCATGTTAAGTTCGATTTTGCAGGTTTTATTTTTCATGAGTCGGAACTTGACAGTACCGATGGTGATCTACACAAGAGGAAGAACTTTATACTATATGGTTCCCTTGAGAGAAACCAAGGCAGGATTTATGTCAGTAAATTAGACTTGGCAGCCTTCAGGGTGAAGCTCAAAAAGAAATCTCTCGTGAATGTTTTTCAAGAATCTCTGTTTCTATGGGTTGGGCTGGGCTTTCGAGTAGTGTGAATGGCTTTCTGCTGTGGCAAAACTGGAGCTGGGAGAAGTGTGCTTTTTCTTTTTCCACAGAAAAAGATCATTAGCATCCTTTGTTTATTTTAAAGAGGTATAATGAAGAGATTGAATTTGTCTTTGAAATTTGCATATCTCTAAGTGACTTTTTAATGTCAGTCCGATGTTATAACTAACCTACAAATGATAAAGACAGGTTTATCATTTATCTTGCCTAATGACTGTTGATAAACCTCTGTGATAAGACTAAAATATGAATGACAAGGACTGAGGTGTTTCCTTTGGCTGGGCAAAAAGATCTTAAGGAAATTTGAAAAAAATCTTGCTATTCTTCACCATCACTCACCAAGTATAAAATTGATACTTGTGAGAAGGTATGTTTAAAGCAAAAACTGAGATAGTGTAGTCACTAATCACACAAATGCACACATATGAACACAGTATTACATAAAAACAGTAGAGTAGTTTGGGCTGGGGTAATGTTTTGGCCGGTTAATTTTCTTCATGTTGGCTGTGTTTTGGATTTTTACTGAACACAGGATTGATAATATAGAGATGTTTTTGTTATTGCTGAGCAGGGCTTACACAGAGCCAAGGCCTTTTCTACTTTTTGTACTGCTACACTATTGAGGAAGTTGTGGGTTCGTGGGTGACTGGGAGAAGATACAGCCAGGACAGGTGACCCCAACTGCCCAGAGGGATATTCCATACCATATGGCATCATGCTCAGTATATAAAGTAGAGAGAAGAAGAAGGAAGTGGGGGGAACATTTGGAGTGATGACATTTTCTTCTCAAGTCACCATTCCATATGGTAGAGCCCTGCTGTCCAGGGGATGTCTGCCCATGGGAAGAAGTGAATTAATTCTTTGGTTTGCTTTGCTTGTGTGAGGAGCTTTTGCTTTCTCTGTTAAACTGTACTTCAACCCATGATTTTCCTAGCTTTTACCTTTCTGATTCTCTCCCTGATCTCTCTGATAAGTTAGTGAGTGAGCAGCTGCATGGGGCTTGGTTATTGGCTGGTGTCAAACGACAACAAGTAAAAGTATATTAATAATCACAGGAAAGAAAATCAAATGGCAGGTGGCAAAACCAACACAAGATATTTTTCCTTTTTTTACATACACACACACACAAACAATAACGTTGCTGTCTATTAGCTTTCCCTATCACTGTGGAAGGGTGAATTTGGTATGTGACTTACGATTAGTGTAATGCCAAATCAAAACAGACATAGCTAAGATTCCCTCTCCATTTCTTCCTTTTTCTTGTCCTATTTTGTGAGAGTATGTTCATCTTATAGGCTATTCATGATGCTCAAATTGTAATTGAGATAAATGATGAATATACAGCAATTAAAACATATTATCTGTGCCTGTCTGCTTCATGGGTGTCTGTTTATTTGTGTGTACAGGAAACAATTCTGGCATGTTAAGACTTGGTGTTAATAAGTCAAGTGCATTTTCAGTTGAGTTGAGGAGAAACAGGCTCTAGTCCTCAGCAGTGCATAACCTGTATAAATAGGAAGTATTTGGCATTTTCAAGGATTTTAAGCATGGATTCCTTTTGATCAGAGTGAGTTTCTGCCTCTAACAGGTTTGTTTGTAAGGTCTGTGTGCAAACAGACCTAGGTGTTTTTTGAATTTTCCAGTGTTGGTATCTATTCATATTGAGGCATAGAACATTTTCTGACTTCAGAAAACCAATTCCAACAGTTTGTTTTATAGAAATTTAAAAATAAATAAAGAGATGTTAAAGAAGTTGCCACTTCTATAAGCAAAACGAATATCCACTTCTATAACAAAACCTACACCTAACCATGTCTTTTGTTTAAGAATGGACAGTTTCTTTACATAGTATTTTCCAATACAATGGGGATAGTTAGTAGGATATAACAAGGAAGAACTTCTAACAGCTTTAGTAGAACTGGTGGCATTTGCTCAATTAAACCTGGAACCACTCTTAATATCTAAATATTGCGTTGTTTGTAGCTATCTTTTTTTAGCGAACATAACATCTAATTAACACAGATGTGGGGGCTTCTCTGTCTACATTGTTACTGCATAAATGCAGCCTATGTTCTGCTACAGTTTACAAGTGAATTGCCCTTAGGACAGTAAAGAATGACAATACTTTCAATAGAAAGCAAGTGTCAAAGTTTGCCAGTCTTCTCCCTACTAAGTCTATGTGTCTACTGAGCGCATTGGTATTATGTGCTACCAACTAGTCACAGTTGCAGCAGATGACATGCTGTTTTCAAAGAATAAATTTTAAGCAAACAAATATCCAGATTAAAAATACATTAATGAAAGATGATATTGTCAACATTAAATTGTTGCTTCTACCTAAAAACATATGTAAAGCATCCAAGATAGCAAACTGTTGGCTATGCTGTGGTTGAATTACTTTCTCCCATATTCAGACTATGTACTCTGTTGAACAATACATTGGTCACTGTGACCAGAAAAAAAAAAAAAAAAAGCAAATTACAAAGTCTAATAGGTTATTCATTTCAGAATAAAGGGGAGAAACTTCATTCCAGACAGGTTGCCAGCTCTGTTTATCAATTTAAATGAGACAGCTCAAAAGATATGAACGACTTAGAAGTGCAATGGCATTAGTGTTACAACATATTTGCTGTGACAATGAAGTTAAGCTACCTCTATATCTCAGTGCTGTGCAACAGCTATGTAACTTTTCCAGTACGAGAAAACTTGCACTGCTGACTTCCAGCTTGCCTTTCTCTCATCTCCTGAGTTATGACTTGTTATTACCAGAATTAATATGTAAATGTATATTATAAAATTGAAAAGATGAACATGTACATATATATACAAGTATTTTCTATTTATTCTAGTTTCACTTTTTGATTCATCACTAATCGAAATTCTAGTTTCTGTGAGTTTTCCCCATTAGGAAATTAAGTTACAGGAATTGGGCTTTTATTTCATAAGATGCTTTTGTAGACACTCACTACACACTGAAGAAACAAAGCCCAAAACTGATCAGTACACCCTTTTGAAGCAGTACTCCACCCAAAAACTTCTATAGTAAGTCTTCTTTAAAGCCATGAGGAAGATTGCAGCCCCAGAGCCACAAGCTCAACTGGGAGTAATGCTTTTAAAAATATTCAAGACTACAAAAATTCACCAACTGGAAGTTTTGAAGATTATTCAATTCTTTAATGCCTTGAGGTAGCATAAAGAGAGAGATTTTGCTGCATACATTTTCTCAGGAGGTATTGTTACAGATAATTTTAGAAAATATGGGAGAAAATAAGAGATCTTGGCAAAAGTTTAAATACAACCCAAAACAAAGCATTCCACAAAGCATTGATTTAGCACATGCCAACCCACAGAACCTAGCAAAATCTCACCCACTCAGTTTTAAGTTAACCAAAATATTAACAAAAGAAAGGGAGGAAGGAGGAAGAAGAGAGAAGAATAACATAAAAATAGCTACTACCAGAGAGTCCTGTGTAAGTCCAGCTTCCGGAAAGGTGGGGCGTAGGTCTTGAGCAAAATGGAGACCATATGCTGCTGGTTTGATGGTCTCTGGCCCCCTGTGGCCACTCTTCCCAAGTGGAACTTCTGGCCCACTGGTTACTCTGGAGCTCCAGGCAAGAGTGAGGGGTGGTGTAGATAATCAGAGGCTGGGTTAGGAGTTCCAGGGGGTGTGGTGTCTCTGAGGCTATCTTTGACTGATAGAGCTCCAGGGTCACCTGGTGAAGCTTCAGGGGCTGCCATGTGGGCTCCACGAGCCCTTCCACCCCAACATACTCTCTTGAGTTCGTTCCAATCCAGTAATATAATAATCCAGTCTGTCACAGCATGTCCTACCTAGGGATGTGTATGAGGTTTTTCACTGTCTTCATTACAAGAGAGACATACAAGCCATCACTGAGCCATAGCCAGGGGAAATTGTGAACTTCCATGAACATTCATTTTGAACAATAGCACAAGTCTTTGTTTCCTAACAGGGTCTAATTCATTAATTGACCAGATGAAAGCTGTGCTGATGTACCCCTTTCTTTCCAGAGATGCTTTGTGTAATCTGTAGCAATATCATCTTGAGAGGGGGAAAAAAATTAAGCAGGAAAAAAAGGAAACTTGATATTACATAGTTCCTGTGGCTTTAGGTTAAGATCACGTGTAGGTTTTCTGCTGTCTGTTAAGGGTGTCGTTTCTGCAGTGGGAGTGTGCCTCTAACAGACATTATAAAACTCTAATACTTCGATATATCTGTATCTAATATCATTTTAGGCTGTCATCTAACATCCTAAATAAACATGTCTTGACTGGTGAGGAAACAATACCTGAATGAATCAGGTAAAAAAAATGCATTGTCAAGTGATAAATATTCAAATATTCTCCTTTAAACATTACCTTTAAGAATATTTTTACAGGTTCTCTGCCTTCATATCTGATAATGATAAAAATTCACCAGTATTTAAAGAAATTACAATTACTTTCAAGAAGAAGCAGACTCGCCTTAGTTCACTAGAGGGGGGAAAAAAGACAGAGAAACACTGAGCTTGTTAAGGTTTTTCTGAAAAAAATACTAAAAATCCTTTGCTTTTGTCCGTATCCCCTCTGTGGAATTGTGCACTGTTAATGTATACCACTGAGGAAAAATATGTTAACATAAAGAGGGCTGGTGAATCACAAAGCAGAATTCTTTATGTAGCTTGTTTCCATATGAAAGTAGCAACATTTGTGCATAAATGGCTTGTAGCTTTTTTTTATGAATAGGGCCCTAAAAGCTCATGATTGTCCTAGCTATTCAGTTTTCAGTCATTGGGTAGGGTTGAAACAACAGGAGGAAAAAAAGGAAACATTTTGTACCTGTGACACTCACTTAGACAACACACTCTTAGTAAAATAGCTACACTTTTTTCTTTTTTGTTACAAATTATACAGGGAGAAAATGATGTGAGAATTGACGAAAAGGAAAATAATATATTTATGAAATATTAATAACCAGTGCCATAATCCAGATAAGGGGAGGAAATTGTTACACTGATTTTTCTATCTGATTTAAATTCCCTTTCCAATTGTCATTAACCTGGATACTGCCTGAAGAGAATAAATAGTGTATGGAAAACGAGATGATGACTCTTCATCTCCAGGTTAGTAGTCCCTCCTTCCCTCCCTCCCTTCCCCCTTCCCTTCCCCCTTCCCTTCCCCTCTCCTCCCCTCCCGTTCCCCTCCCCTCCCGTTCCCCTTCCCTCCCCTCCCATTCCCCTTCCCTTCCCTTCCCTTCCCAAACCTTCCCAAACCTTCCCAAACCTTCCCTTCCCAAACCTTCCCTTCCCAAACCTTCCCTTCCCAAACCTTCCCAAACCTTCCCTTCCCAAACCTTCCCTTCCCAAACCTTCCCTTCCCAAACCTTCCCAAACCTTTCCTTCCCAAACCTTCCCTTCCCAAACCTTACCTTCCCTTTTACCTTCCCAAACCTTCCCTTCCCAAACATTTCCTTCCTTTCCCAAACCTTCCCTTCCCTTCCCAAACCTTCCAAAACCTTCCCTTTCCCAAACCTTCCCTTCCCTTCCTAAACCTTCTCAAACCTTCCTTTCCCCTCGTCTCCATCACCTTTCCCCTTTCCCCTTTTCCTTTTCCCTTCTCCTCCCCCTCCCCTCTCTCTCCTCCCCCTTCCTTTTCCCCATTTCCCTTCCCCTTTCCCTTCTTCCTTTCTTTGTTCATTGTTTGGTTCTTGTTGTTGGGTCAGTGGGATTTTTTGTCCTAGTTTGGCTTTTTGGGTTTTTTTTTAGTACATTATTCAGCTATTAGCTTTTTTAGTAGGCTTTATACTTAATCTTTCCTTTCCATCCAGGATGAAAAATATTGGCCGAAAGCAATAACCTTTTCAATATTCATTACAAGAACTGGGGGCAGAGGAGGGAATGTAGAGCTCGTGATTTTGCTCCTTTTGAACTCTACCAAGACCCTGAATCTAAAATATATATGGCTGGATGAAACTGAAAGCTTTCATTTAAATGATCCAAATAAGCAGCAGTATTCATTCATATACTTACTAACCAGTATCTGAGGCTAAATGAGACTCAAAAATGTGAGATTTATGAATGGCCATTTTTATGAATTTCAGAAGTCATAGTCTTCAGGTGGAAATGAGGTTTTTGATTGTCTTTTTATCTCTACCTATTATCATTTTTGCTTTTGTTTTCCTTTGCCTTTTAAATTATTTTTTTTAATTGCACTTTCTGTATCTTTCACATATTAAACATTAACATATACAGGGATAGATAGGTAGATCCATTTGGTTGTTATCCCAGGACAAATATGTCTCTAATGGCAATAGTGGTTCCTGTCCCCTATCTCTGTATCCTCATGAGTTCGTAAGCATAAGAAGAATATTTCAAAGCTCTCTTTTTTCTTTTGCTTTCCTTTCTCTCCCAGTCCAGACAACTTACCAGCAGTCCATCAATAAGAGATTCTGCAGCAGTTTTGGCAGACAATTGTGTGTAAAATGAAACAATCAACCTCATCTCCTCTGCTTCCAGGCTGGGTGTGATAGTAGGGTTTAGAGCGGGCACACATTTCCTTGGTTATCTGGCGAGCTGTCTGGCATTGTACCCTCCACACTTCCACGTGGCATTATAACTAGCCCCTCTTTGGAGCTGGGCTGAGTAAACTAGCGTTATTTAGCCCAGTCTCACTAAAAAATCTGATCATTAGAGTGTTCTGAAACTCAGTGCAGTGGGCTCCTGCTCTGAAATGGCTATGCAGTGGAAGGGGAGGAGGACCTGGCAGCAAGCAAATGACTGACTCAATTGTAGATCAATGTGGTGATTGTATCAATTTCAGATTCTCTACTAACAATAGGTGTCTGATTGGACACCACCGACTTTATTAGGAAGTAGATGAGATATAATATACCTTTCAGTGCATTAGTTGTTTCTGCTGATTGGATGAAGGATAAATTTCACATAGAGGGCAGTTCGAGTCCCATCATTCTCACAATTACGTTGAACACCAGCTAAAAGTGTCCTGTTGCTGCTGCACTTTACAGCAGCAAATTAGAAGGATTTTCCTAATGCATTTCCTCACCATAGTCTGTGCAGCATCATTCTTCTATAAACTTAGGTCTGGATTAGAATGCCTCACTGTTCTTAATTTCAATGATTCCATGTAAAGGGTAATCACTTTCTCTAGAAAAGCAAAAGGACAATAGAAAGAATAAACAGAACAGCTGGATTCATGGAAATGGTACAAATAAATTGAATGCTAAGAAGCTTTTATTACAGTAAATCTTGTTTTATTCCAGAAGACAGCAATGTAAAGTATGTAATGAAAATACCCATTAAATAAATCAACACCCTCTTAATCCCATAACCCTCCACCCTCTTCCCCATCTGAATTTTAACAGTACTAGATTATCTGGACCACCTCCTTTTGCTTGAACCACCACCTTAACTCTATGTAGAAACGAAGGTGTGAGATTTTTCAATAGTGTTTTGAAGATTCAGCTCTGTAAAATGTTGATGTCTCTTCTAATGATCCAGTAAAGGGAAGGAGGTGGGGGGAAGGAGGAGGGAAATCCCACAGTTTGCCAAAGAACATGTTACTTGTCTTCCCCAGACTTTAAGCTTTGCAAGTTAGCACTGCTGGCTCAAGGCCAGACTGCATAGTAGCTTTTAGAGTCACACCCTAAGACCCCAGTTCATCAAGATACTTAAGCATTTGTCTGATGTTCCATATATGAAGGAATACAAGTTAAATTGGAGTTTAATTATGTGATTAACTCAATTTATTTAACTTTTTAAGCAGAGCATATAAACAGACCATGTAAATAAAGGACAGAAGGGTTTCTTTCAAGAGTAATTCAATAGCTGTTAAATATTTTCTATACGGTTCAAGAATTGTGTGACCTCACGTGTTTACCTTTTAATTGTTCGAGACTATTGGGATTCTAAAAACAAACAACTGAGAACTAATCTGATCTAAGGAGCTTTCCAAGGAACTTTTTTATCATTTATCAAGCCCCTTTTGCTCTGTTAGACTTCACCAAATGACAAGGCTATTTTCAAGCTGTAAACCCCCATGCCCCATGCAGTTATGGCATGCAACCAAAGAAGTCTGGAGCAGAAAATGAAGTCATAATTAACAACAGCTGTTCACGCCTAGCATTTTCCAAATAACATCCAAAGATTTTTCTTTTCTTTTTTTTTTTATTTTTTTTTCTCAAAATCCAGAATCAACCCAGACCCTAATTATTCATCTTCAGGTTAAAAAGAGGAAGCCCCAGCAGTCTCTGGGGCTCTCTTTGTTGTCCTAGCCGTACAGAAACCTCTAATCACTGGCCATTTGATAGAGGTTTCACTGTTGTTTGCTTGTTACATTCAGTGAACAAAATCAAAGCAAAATGACAGTAATTTCCTTTACTCATGTACTGTTATTAGTATGGTGCAAGGCTTTGTCATCAAAGCACATGGGAGTGTTCTGTCCTTTAGAGGCTAATATTAAAATATAGAATGGAATGATCATGTTTTATTGGCTTAGCCTTTCCCTGCACTGCTTATAAAAACAGACAGTGCTTTAAAATGTCTCACTAATGCTCATTTTCCTGAGGGTGGAGTTGACCTTAAGTAGTTTACAACTTGGCTGTTAGTTAAGACTAATTAACTTTGACTTTGCTGTTAGAATAGCCTAATCTTCAGTTTGGTCTTAAAGGAGTCAAGAAACAGGACATTCAAGGGAAACAATGGAAATACTGAGTATTTATATGTTGACTACATAAGGAGGTCTTTTCCTATACAGTCTTTGTCTTAATCTTCTTAAAATGTTTGTGGTTTCACACACTTTTACAATTCTTTTTAACTTGGACTAGCACTCTTTAACAGTGAAAAACACTATTTGTAGCTTGCATGCCTTATCTGCTTGTTTCCAGGTCCTGTGAGTAAGCAATAGAATTACATTTTTAAGCAGCTTGTCTCATATGAAATAGCATTTTTTATTGAAATGGTACAGCTTAATGCTTCTAAACAAAGAGCATTGTGCTAATGACTAAATTTACAATGCTTAATTCTATCATTAATCCTTGACGTACTCTCTTTGTAGGGCCTTCCTTGTAGCATTATCACTTCATAAGAGTGAGCCATACTTTACTTGTGGAAAAATTATTTTAATTCAAGCAGGAGGAATGGAGTGTCTTGTATTTTAATTATGCTAAAATTACAAAAGTGATTTTATCATACCACTTTTACAAAGAAATAATTTGCATTAGACAATAACTTTTGAGTAAATAATTGTCTTTAATAATAAAAGTAACATAGGCTGAGTTTGTATAATAGCCATAAAAGTGGCCTTAATGTAATGTTTGGCTTTAATATATCAGTTTTATCAATACATTAAACATTACTTTAACTTAAGTAAGAGCTAAATAATTCAGTTTCAGGGAAATAATGGCAGTAAAGTCTAAACTACTGTCTTCAAAAGTTTGTTTTGTTTGAATCTTCATCCTTACAACTAACACAAATGGAAAACAATTTAGGAACTTATTGCCATGACATTAATATTTCAAATAATTTTTTTTTCTTTTGTTGAAATGGAAGCCATAAAAAAAAAGTTCTAAAGTTTGTATCCAGATCCCACAAAGTATTTGGGACAAATTGACTACCAATACCACATACAAATACCACATTCATAGATCTGAAGACTGACATTCATAATAAGATAACATTATACAGTACTAAAATAATATTAAAATAATTTTGTTAAAGATATTTTATGATGTCTTGGGCTTGACTAAAATATCAGACTGGAAAAACTGTGAATGAAGCTGTACAAACATGATCTAGCAAACCTCACTCACTGCATTAATTACATTTGCAAGCTTTACTGTCTGATGGACGCCACCATAGTACTACTAAACAACACAGGAGAAGTCAGCTATAATTGCAGCCTCACGGTAGCCTGATCACTGTCCTCAAATGTGTTGATTTGTGCATAAACATTATATAAGGTGTTTTCCACTTGAGGATTCTGGAGGAAAGGGACAGTATTCTTCATTTGCAATCAAGAGTGTTGGTAATCAATTCAAGCAGGTCAAAGACTTAGGAGTTGAATGTTGATTGGTTACTTTGTTAAACAAGTAAAGACCCAAAAGGTAGAACTGCTGAAGAAATTTGGCATTTTGATCAAACTCTTTCCTTGCAGAAGTAGTGACGCTTAAAAAAATCTTCCACTTTTCTGTCAAGCTTCTGAAGTTAATCTCCCTATATTTCTATTTCTACTTTGCTGAGTTTAAGTGTCTTTGTGCATATTTGTGAAATAGGACCATATACATCTTGACTCTAAAGAAAGGGGGAAAAGGTAATGTCAGCATTGGGATGACAGCTATGTATAATCAGGCAAATAAGCTCAAGTCACACTGAGACTGAGACTGTTAAGAATAGAGACTTCTCTGTTCTTAACAGGGAGCTTGTTCTGTTGCAGCTAGGGTAGGGTTAAAACCAGAAGAGCTGAAAGAGCGAGGTCTGGGAAGGTTGGGCTCACCACGTCTCCCCTCTTTCCTCCCAGTTTACTGATGCTGCGGTGATGCAGTTCACAGGGACACTGACCCTCTGTGCTGCTCTGAACTACCATGACTCTCAGCCTGTCTGTAAGAGGTGGTCTCTCTGAGGCAGACAAAGCTAAGTGAGCTTCTTTTTGTTGTGCAGACTGACAAAAAGCATGAGAAAATGCTTTGGCTTAGCTTAGCATCTCCTCTCAGGAGAACAGTCACTATGATTCACCTGATAAATAATAAGCAAGTCCTAAAACTGTGCCCCATAGTTTATATGGGATTCTAGAATACAGGACATGAAGTTTACTAACACTTTTGCATAAATCTGCATAGAACTTTTTTGCAGTAAGACATTCCATGAAAAGTTATTAATCAATGCATGTTATACCTTATTATTTTTGCCTACTTGGAGTAAGTGGATCTGTTTATGCTTATCTAATTTAACACTCTTGTGGTTTAATTTTTTACTTTGTCTTATTGTCTTCATTTGCTCTTGACAGTGTGCCTTAAGAAAATATTTTCATGTTGCATGCTTTTTGAAATCTCCAGCGATTTGTTATAGTAACTGTCAGCAGCTGGAACTACTCGTGGGGATTTTTTCCCCCTCATCCCTATTCCTTAGTTAGTCTTTTCTGCTTGTAACACGTATCTCAGCAAACATGGTCAGGCCTTTGCCCTTCAGTAAAAGAAAATTCCCTCTCTCTAAAACCAAATCCTTCCTAGTTACTGAAACTGTATGCAGTCTATCGGGTATTATGGAACTGGTTTTGTATTTGGTGTGGGGTTTTTTTAAGTGGAATGAAGCAAACCTTACATTGTAATAAATACAAGAGGAAAAGGTATTAATTGAAAAGGTCTCTTTGTGGTCTTTCAGCCTCCTTTTTAAAGAGTTGTTACCATGTTCTACAGAAAGGCACTAACTTAGTGAGAACAGACAGGCTTGACAATGGGGAAATATTGTGGTTGTTACAGTTGCTCAAGAAACTTTAGTGGCAATGTGTTTCCCATCCAAACAAACAGGAGGGAGACTGAGTGCCATCGTGGGCATCTCCAGTTCAGATGTTGTGAGGCTTAAAAAAAAAGTATTGTGATGTGATTCAAAGAAACATATTCAGTGAATGTACCTTTGAGAGCATATATAATTTGTTGCATTTGAGACTCCTTTTTTTCTTTTTTCAAATAAGAAAGTAATGTTGTTAGGTAACTTATGTATGTTCCTACTGGATTTTTAGGTGCTTTGTTCTAGATTTCCCCTGGAGAATTAGGCATAATAGTTATTTTCTTATACATGGACATTTCAGTTTACCTTGGTAAGAGTAAGTAGTTTGGGTATAACCACAGTTGTAACTACTAAAGCTGCTTCACTTATCTGACACTGTATTAAAAAAAAAAGGGTTGATTTTTTGAGGTAGTCTCTACATTGGAGTTGCATTGCAGAGATAAAACTAGGACTGTTTGCATAAGGTTAATATGCAAGTAGTACAGAAAAAGAATTATAGAATCCTATTTGCTAAATATACTTTCAAGTTTGCTGAACAGACTAAAGCTATTTCTGCAGCCATGCTAACTTTTTGTTGAATATGTGAGAAGGGTACCTGCTCCTTAGTCCTGAATCAAAGTCAGAGAATGGGGCTTACTGTATGCTAACAGCATAGAATAAAGCTTTTCAGCTTACTATTTTGATGTGGCTAACTGCCAGTCAGCCACCAAATTTTACTGACTATTTTAACATTAATTTTTGTTATTTTAAGAAAGCACTTGTAAGACAAATAATTGTGACACTTGACAGTGAAGAAATTTTCTTGTGACTATTTGCCAAAATAGTCTTATATAACAGCAGATTAATCTCTTTCAAATTTTCAGTATTTGCTGAGCTTTTAATGTTTCACAGTGAAACTCTGAGAACCTTACCCTCATAGCCTCAAAGAATAGTGTGACTGGGAAAAAAAAAAACAACTTAGTTATGACGCATCATCTCAAAATGTAAAGAGAAAAAATTCTTTCAAAGTCTCAATAGTTTTTATTGTTCTGAAAGGTACTGTTTGCTGACTGTGAAGCAAGCACTCTGCTTCCATTCTCATTTTCTTATTAGTTCTGGAATATGACTATAAATTAAAGCTACAAGTATTTTTTCACTTAACCCTTTTAAACACATAAGGCGGTTTCCACTTTTTACTTTTTAAATGAACATATATCCCTGTACTAGCAAGAAAAATTAGACTGTAAACCTAATAATGAATTTTCAAGTAAAGTTACCATTAACTTAAACTAGACTTAAATACCCCTCAAATTTTAGTCACAGTCCATGGAAAATATTGATTATTGTTACTAGAACAACGACAAAATAATATCAAAAAATCATGTGTCTTTATAAAAGTACCCTGATGACACATTTGCATAAAGAATTTTGCATTCTTTTTAAACAAATGGTCTCACAAAATTCCCATTTGACAGGAAGATCCAGTAATCTAACTGTTCTCTGCTTGCATTTTACAGGGTTTTTTGTATTCAGCTATATGAATTACACCTATGGACAGTGTAGGTGTTGCACAGAGAGCAATCACTGCAGTGGGAACATTGTTTAGCTATGAAATAGAATCACATCTCACAACTGCATATGCAGGTTATGATCTTGCCCACACTAGAGGCAGAAATGCCAATATACTCCTCAATATCACCTATTTAAAATGTTTAGTTCATTTTTGGTGTAAATTTAACTGAAAGTTGAAAATGACCCTCAGTCACAGTATCAACATCCTACATTGCATTATTTGTGTTACAGTCAAGTGTGCTGGGTACCGCTGTAAGGGCTACTGCCCTCTGAGGCCTTCTTGCAAACAAACTGTGTATTTCTTTAGTCTACCCTATTGAACAAATTTTTTAAAGAAATAGATATTGTGTTTACCAACAGTACTTCATGTAGGTAAGTTTATTGATCCATTGGTTAGAGAAAGTCGCTTTGAGGATGGATGGGAGGAATAGTCACTATACCTCTTCCAGTAACAGAAAACAGTCCCAAGCCTGTATTTTACCTTTTAAAGTATCTAGAAATCAGTTAAGATGCTCAGTGAGCGCAGAACTGGGCTTTATCTGAGAAATATTTATGCAGAAAAGCAGCTTGTCCCAAGGCTGCACAGTTCCCCTGTGGCACTTTTACAGACAGAGAGACTTTTACTCTCCTTCCTTGCGAAAAATAGTAAAATTAAGCAGGTAGAAAGAGAACACTAGAGGATATCACTAATGTAGCAAAGGAGAAAATCTGACTGATTAAATACTAATCACCGTAGACTTAGAGAGGTTTTTAAGCTGATCTCAGTAAGTTTTAGGACTACTCACTGTCTACAAATCAAACTCAAGATTACAGGGAGAGAGAGTAAGGGCTTAGAATCAAGTGGCTTTGTGCTGTTCTGTGGCTGTTCTGTGCTGATACAGCACCACACAGCAGCAGCGAAACAATTAAAAGTGAAAGGTATTAAAAAGTAGCTATAACACATGTTTTCATAAACTGATTTTACAGTTTGATTTCCCAAGCAAGCTACTCTGCACACTAAATTCACTGAGATATGTAACAAGTTCTCTGCATGAACATAGCAGATCTTACTGATACTGACTTCTTTAAGACTTATGAGGACGTAATTTTAAAGATGTCTAAATCTGGAAAGAATTTCACATTTAAATAAGTTTTAATAAGTTAATAGAAAATAGTTTTATTTGTTTACTGTCAAGATATACATAATCTTATAATCAAGTTTTTTATGCAGACACGGATGTGAGTGTGGACAGGCAAATTGTCATCACTGTTGCAAAAGATTCTCTATTATGCTGAGTCTCAAATAATCTGGAAGCTGTTTGACCTTTCTTTTAAAGAAATCTTGAAAAAAACAATGAGGACTGCCACATCTGTAGACTTGCATCACTGCCTTTTCTTTCTAAGACTAATACTCTGGCTCTCATCATCAGGATCTAATCTATCAAAGGTAGAATTTCAGTTCTTCCAAATTTTAGAAAAGGATCTGTGTGTAACAGCCCACCTAGGCTGCTTGTTTCTTTCTGTATCCTCTGAAAAGATGCGTGTTATTTTTTTCTACCTAGGGATCTGTGTCAGTGGTATAACCTGGTCAACAAACTCCTCTAAAACAAATGAAAAAATAATTTGGAAAATTAAACTTGATGTGAATTTTGGTCTACAGAATTATGAGACAAATGGAAAGTCTGTATAGGGTTTACTAACAGTCTTTATTATAAATGTGAAGGGTGTCTACTTGGTTTAACAAAATATAAACTCCAATCAAATTATCATTTTATTTCATGCAATGTATTGGAACTCCTTGCTTATAGCTATTCTGAATGCTAAAAGTCTGCATGGTTTCAGAGAAATATAGGAAGGGGATGGATGACCAATGGAAGACAAAACTGTGGAAGGGTTGTATTACCTGGCTCTATACATAAGTCACTTGTGTATGAAAGATGCTTAGGCAAAATATAATTTTTGTTTATACTTGCACTCTTACATTTTTTCCTAGTTATAAATAGGCAAAAGCTACCGGCTTAGATGGTTCCTTGAACTTAAAGTACACACTATTTTCGTGTTTTAAAACACCTTCAGGATGATTAGGAAAATGCAAATTTTACTTATCATGCATGTGAAGGATAGACCTTTTAAAAAACAAACAAACAAAACTCATGTATCCAGGGTACTACCAAAGTTCCCTCTTCTCAACCACCTTCGGTAGAAATTAAATCATGGGGGTTTTTTACATATACTTCTTTTTTATGCCATACGATTTTTCTAAAAGGAAAATAATATTGGCTAGTTTTTATACAAGTTTCTTCTTTCTTTGTGGGAAAGAAAGGCTAGGGGTTGGACTTTTCCTTGAAAGGGTGCAATGCTACCTCCCTAGCACCTGTTACTACATAAATTGGGTAGTTTTCCTCCAATGCATACGGACTTGAAATACTTTCAGGTAGTGGTCTAATACACATTAGATATTCACTTAGTTCAGTATAAAGAGCCAGCAGGTACTATTAGATGCCAACTGTATGCTTAGAGTCCAGCACAAGAAGCTTTCTTTGTAGTTGTATCTGGTGATGCAAACAACATATCTGAGTCCAGAGCGCAGGAAAATTGAGTAGTATTGTCTTGGTGAACAAGTTTGACACTGTTACTTCTTAAAACTGATGAAACTGAGACTGTGAACAACATATAATGGTATTTTTTTGTTTAAAGTAGTAGAATTATTGCTAATATGGAAACCCATTATTAATGATAAACCAAGTCTTACACTTATGCGTGCATGTTTTCAATGGGTTTTTCTCAGAATGTAAAGTTTACATGATTAACCAGCAAAGAAGTACTGTTGCTTTAGGAATAAACACCACACGTATCCTCCATGACATGTCACCTCTGAAGCAAAAGGAACCTCACAGTAGTCTGATACATCTGATACATTTCAGAGAAAAAATTGTGAGAGTTGCATATTGTTTACAAAAAGCAGCTTCAGTCTCCCTCTCCCCGAAACCTCGGCCCTCCTCACACCCTGCTTGTACAAGCTGTTCTGAAGCAGGTTTAACTGTTGAGCAGATTTGTCCTCCTGGCCAGTCCCGGGCCTTCTTGTAGCCCTGCAAAACACTGGATTGCCTTTCTGCACCTAATCTTCTGCAGGAGGCCATTGCCCTTGAAAATGATTTGTCCAGTTAGCCTTCCTTAGAGTAAAATTTTTTCACGGAAGAACAACACTTTGGAACAGAAAGATATCTGTGTTTTCTGTGCCTGCATATCCAGTATACAAAAGATGAGAAAGCAGCAGCAGAAACTAATGATGATCTTGAATACCACCAAATACAAATGGCACAGTTTTAAATATCTTGTATCCAAAGTAACTCGGCCCCTGTGACACAACTTTCTACAGATGTTTCCATATAATAATTCTAATGGTATAATTTTATCAAAATATCTAATAACCAGTACAATTTCAATTCAATTTAATTAAGTTCTTGAAGGACACATCAAAACTGACAAGTGGAAAAACATGAGCTCCTCTTCAAATATATCAGTCAATGTGTAAACCAATATCCCATAAGAAACCAAAAGGTTTCCCTGACTTACTTCTAGATTGCAAGAGAAGTCATGCACTATCTTCAAGTGTCTGATGTAGAATATGTTGTGCCTGCCATGATTTTAAGAGAGATATTTCTTGAGTAATGGTGTCATTGGTTGATTGCCATGTTCAAGGGCTCTTCATTTTTCATTTCCAGGAATGGAATAGGTTTTTTTTGTTTAAAGACTGACTGTAGGGGTCCCTGCCATACTTCTGTGTATGAAGTTGTCATCCTGTCCATCCAATTGATCTTTCTCTAGTTGCAAGTGATTTACTCCCAAACTATTCAAGGATATTTGTGTCATGGTCACATTTGACAAGAAATGAAGATAGAAAGTTAGTGGAGTGCTCAAGCAATGAGAGGTCTTCACAGCTTGCAGAGCAACAAACTGTTTGCTAAAGGGATGACTGGTGTTTGAATACCGAACTGGAAGCATCATGAACAGACAGCAGCAACTGTCTCACACTGAGGAAAGGCTGATCTTCTGCTGCAAAGAGGAGGTCCTCCAGGAAACACCTTGGTCACCCTAACAAGTTTTGTTACTGGGACAGTGTTAAACATAAGCTTTTATGAGATGCAAACACAAGGACGTCTTCAATGACGGCTGGAAGATCTGGGTTTTTTTAGATTACTTGTTTCTGCTACTCTGCTTCCATATCTTGAGTTGTAGAGGCAGAAAAACCACCCTGAGGCAATGGCACGTCAACATATTATTAACACCTTTCTCATCCATATTAATATGGCTTCCTGATGACTCTTTCCCTTATTCCTCAGATGAGGGTATTCATGTTCTCGTCTCCTTTATATTCTTTAAAAAGCACCTTTCCCAGATTTCAGGTCTTTTGTCAAAACTTAGGTCTTTCCTTTGCTGTTTGTAATTGTATTTGTGATTTTTTTCTTGTAGCAAGTGTTATTATAGCTTAAATATGAGTTTGGTAAAACAGTGCCACAGATCTCTGCAGGAACGTTGTGAAAGTGTTCCTAAATTCTGGCACATTTCTCTACTGTAACCCCCAAAAACATTTAGCTGGATGGGGGAGTCACAGAGAAGTTAAAGTATTAATAATCTTCACTATGGCTGCCAGTAGAAACATATTCATTGGTAGATTAATACAAATATTATAAAACAACTAAACCACTTCACACAGAAAATACACTAGAGCATGTATATACATGGTTATACCTAGATAGTTGATATGTGCTGCAGTAGGTAATACTACAATATATTTCAATGCAATTTCCACAGCTGTGAGCTTTAAAAACCAAGTTTGGAAGAGGGAACTTTCCAAAAGGTTTTTAGTTCTTGAATGGTGGAGAAAGCCTAGTTAATTGAGAGCACTTTTTTACAAACAGAAACCTCAGGTTATGGAAATCATATACTGTCATTTCTTTTCATGAGAATGTGGGCATTCCTTATTTTGGGGTTTGTTCCTAAGATTTGTTGGGAGTATACAAATATCTTTCATGTAAAATAGATATCAGTATCAAAGTGACACTTGTGCTGCTTCTAAATTGTATCTATTTTTGGCAGTATACCTCTTTGGGCAGAGTTTTTGAGTTTGATTTCTCATTTAGGAGGTAGGTAAGTTCTGCACTAAGACTAAACTTTTTTATTTTCTCCAAAACTAATGCATAGGGTAGTGGTTAAAACATCATACCTGATGTGGAAACTGTTAACAAGTGGAGAACAATTTGTCTGCCCTGAGATCCAACCTACTTAATAATTTTTTTCCACAATCAGGAGGAGGCAAAGAACAGTTGCTCCTGAGGCTGGCAGGCAGTACCAAACTTAGGGGACCACAATGATGCTCATGAGAGCAGGACTGCCATCCAGAAGAACTGGGGCATGCTGGAGGAGTGGGCCTTATGAAGTTCAGCCTGGAGAAATGCCAAGCCCTGCCCCCGGAACTTAGCAGCCCAAGAGGCAGTGCAGGCTACACACTGGCAGCAGCATCCAGTCCTGTAGGAGGAGTAGAAGCACAGCCAGGAGATGAAGGGATGCGAGGATTCACCTTGACCTGGTGCATTTTGGACCGCACCTAGATACTGCCTCCTCTGATTTGCGCTCCCCAGTCCAGGAAAGACATTTCCAAACTAGTGTGCACCCAGCAGAGGCCCATCAGGATGCTCAGGGACTGGACATCCTGAACAGTGAGGTGACCCCGAGGGACACAGCTGCTTCAGCCTGGACAAGGGGAGGCTTTGAGGGCGCCTGAGTGTGTCCTTCTGCCCATGACCTGCATGTTGGGTAGATAGATGCAAGCTCTCGACAACCTGATGGTATCATGAGAAACAGTGGAACATGGCCAGTTCAGACTGGAGATAAAGGGAAACTTTTTTCCTCTTGGGGACAGTCCACTGTGGAGCAGGTTGTCCGGAAAGTCTGTGTGCTCTGAATCCTCAAAAGTTTTGAAGAGCAGGCTTGGGAGAGCACTGAGCCATCTGGTGCAACCTCCTCAGTGATGATTCTCAGGCACAACCATCAGTAGAAGCTTGGGTAGGAGACCTCTTAACATCCTTTCTAACTGTGATTTTTTCATATTAGAAGGAAAATAGTAACAGACGTTCCATCTCCTGGAAGCAGCAGTGATGAAAGGGTTGAAGAAGAAACTGTTCCACATGGTATTTTCCACACTTTGATAGCAGCCAACACAGAGCTTTCACATCAGTCATTTTCTGTGAACACCCAGATGAGACAAAAGGTTCCACAATTGTACTTGCTGGTTCAGCTTAGTTCCCTGGACATTTTGAAAATTCAGTGCATTTTCAAAAGGAAAACTTTGCACATAAGACTGTACTTTGATGTTTTGGGCTACACTGGTGTTTCTAAGCATCATTTTTGGGGAACAAAACACAACTGTGTGGTTTTGGTTGGCTGATATTTGTACCGAGTACATGCAAATTATATAATACAAAATATTAAAAAGTGCTAGGAGAAGTTGTATAAATATCAGACTAGTATGAAAGAGTAACACTTGTGGAAAAGCAAATACATAAAATAGAAAAATAATATTACTTTACTTTTAAAAACTATTTCAATTACCAGAAAAAAGGTCTTTTATTTTCAGTGTAAAAATTGTGATACATATGAACCATGTATTTATGCATATTGAACCACAGCATAGCTGCTAATTAAGATACTCTAGTCTCCTATGAAGACAATGTGACAAACACTGAAGTAATAGAATGAAGTATTTTGTGATACATTATCTTCTAAAAATTCACTGTAGATTATTCACATAAATCATGTTCTGCTACATTTCATTCAGTATCCCAAATGCCCAAAAGGTATGTGTATATAAATATATATATTAAAATTAATGAACAGTTGTCTTTAGATTCTGTGTGTCCACAGTTTCTGCTGTTTCTTCAGGTTTTGTTTCTTCAGGTTATCCTGCATGGCCTGCATCTTTGAAACAGTATTAATTCTTAAACCTCATTTTCTATGGTTGTTTGGAAGTGCTTGAATATGGTGTTATTTTCTTGCGCAGCCATGATTATTTAAAAAAAAATAAAATAAAAAAAATAAAGCTGAAGGATTAGATAGGGAAAAAAAATATTTTTGTGTTTCCAGAGAACAGCAATATATTGTATATATATATTTTGTGTCTGAGGTAAGGACAGAAAATCTCAAAGCATCTGATAAGGTGTTTATCATCTTAACACTTTTCTAGTTGACATTAAAAAAAGCTTTTTTTTTCTTCAAAAGACCAATATTTAAAAGGTGTTGATTTATGTAAATCAATAATTCATCAACTTGTTCTCTTTCTTTGCTGCCAACCAGATGCTTCTAGCTTTGCACTGCCAGACGATGTCAGCTGCAAAGCATAATGGCCCTGTGCTTCATGTAGAAATAAGAACATAAATATTTAAAAAATCTTGCTACAGGAAATGAGGGGGAGTTAGGTTGGGGGTGAGAGATTTTGCTGGTTTTCCGTGAGAGTACTGCAGGTCTACATATTTTATGGGCTGGTTTTATCAGAAGTGGAGGCAGGGACATTGCAGTCTGATTTTTATCTCCTAACAAGACTGACAGACCCAAGCCTTTTCATGGCAATTTGTTGAAGACATCTGGTGAAGCTTTCTAGGGGATGAACACACAGCAGAGTGTTTCTTTGGTGTCAGTTGGCATGGCAACTAGTAAAAGACTATTCAACATCCATAGGTTTCAAAAAGGTTGAAGCCTAGTTGAAAATCCATTTGGGCTCCTATCTGCAAAATTCTCCTTTTGAAAATGCACTAAACCTAATTTCAGGGAACCAGGCTGAACCAGTAAGTACAATTGTGGAGCCTTCTGCCTCAAATAATTTCCAAAGCACGGTATTAACGATTCCAGGAAGCAGAGGCCTGAGATGATAGACAGTATTACTGGCACTGTGCAAAACAGAATATTACCAGAAGGCTGGTAAAGACCGCTGAAGTCTGGGAGTAGTTCAGGGAAAGATGAGATGAAACAGAGGGATGGAAAAGTGCTATTATCAAAGTTTAATACAGTAATTATCATGAGCCACCATAGGCAAATGACATATTACGCTTCATCAATACATATTGGTGAGTAATATAAAGTTTATTACATAATTTAAAAATTACAAGGTTTATTACATCCACTCCCTACTTGGCAAGATCATATCACTCCAGCACCCCCTACCACTACACAGTACAGATCAGTTCTTAAAAGAGACTGACTCAGGAAAAAATATCTTGAAAAGTAGTGTTCATAGGTTTTGCACCAAAAAAAATCCTGAAACCACCAAGTACATTGTCATTGATGGATAAGCTTGTGAATATTGAGAATTTGCCACCTTGGGTGTTGTTGTCCCATTGTCATTAGTGTAATCTCTGCAATACCAGTGCAGGATACGAATTCTGTGGAAAGATTCATTTGAAGTTTGCTTTTCCTTCTGGAACTCCTCCCTTCACAAATACAGTGTCTTAACAGCTGTTATAACTCAGTAATTTTCTAGATTTAAAATAGTTTATGTAATGGATTAAATGGGACCATACTTTAACTGAAGCTGTAATTGGAGAACTATGTGGAAGATAAGTGTGAATCATCACAAGGTGTAAGCTTGGTAATGGAAGTATGATATTCCTTCATTTCTTTCTTGCTGGTGTATACAAAATAGGAATAGTTAAGAGAGTTACTTTAGGATAGAAAACCCCTGTCTACACTCTTTGCAAGACTACAGCAAGACCTTTCCATAGGGCAGAGGACTGTGGAATACATACTGTCTATAACTTCTGCTTTCTTTTCAGAAAAAACAAATACCAAGTGCACCACAAAAATCCAGGATAATGACATTGTTGGAGGCTGCTGATTTCAGTGTGTTTGGGTCCATAAACTAAATCAGTAAAACAGGAATTGTTGTAGGGAGAGTATCGGTGTGTATGTGTGTGTGTACCTATGCTTATATTTCCTTTTTATGCATGATTTTTTGTTAATAAATTACATAGGGTATTTCAGAATTTATCACTGCAATATACGTTCTCCTTGAATATCAGTTTTTAAAATGTACAAGAAATTGATTACTAAGTCTGTGTTCAAAATGCTAAGTTGCACTGTAATGTTTCCCCTTTACCTGGACCTCCTTAGGAAACCAGATGTAAACCTTAACAAGGGTTATCCAGGTTAAATACTATTGCAGTAAACTGTACAGCAATGGGTAATCTGGCTCTAATTAAAGTTAAAACTTTTTCCTCTTCCCTGCCCCCAGAAGCTTTGCCTGTGATCTTTTCAAATTTATAGCAGGGAATAAGAGAGAATTCCTGCCAAACCTATTGCTCCTCACCTCCAAAGTATGATTTTATATTCTTCTTGACTATGATAAAGTGACAAATATGGATGCATTTAGGTATGAATTTAAAACTTGCAGTTGAGGCATGTAGTTCACTTCTTTTCTCCGAATGATATTACATTTTCTATCCCAATATTGTTGTCATTTGAGTTCAGATCAGACAACCAGTCCCCAGTGTTTCACTTCACAGTTTTGAATCTATGTAGGTGGTTCAGAAGAGATAGAGTCAGTCTATAACTATGTGTTATGGAAGTACTCTAGTAGTGAGTTCTCTTATTAAACATTAATTTGACAGAAATAGTTATTTCGGTGCTTTCTTACTTGGGGTATAAATACATGATCATGTGTTTATGAGTGAAATAATCAAGAGCTGGTGCCACCCTTATAATCTATTGACATATATTTTAGAAGCAAAATAAAAATGTCTGTGGATACTTCTTAGATCAGGCTCCAGGACACTTCATTTCAGGAGGGAGTGAAGTCGGATACAGACATTCACAGAATCACAGAATTGTTGAGTTTGGAAGGGACCCCTCAAGACTGTCTGATCCAACCTCCCCATACAGGGTTCCTACAGCACATTAAACAGGATGGATGGAGATTTCAAAAACTCTCTGGTAACTTGTTCCAACGCTCGGTCACCCTCAGAAAAAGTGTATTTCCTTATGTTTAGAGGAAACCTCCTGTGTCTGTTCTTGTTGCCTCTTGTCCTTACACTAAACAACACTGGTCCATCCTCTTTGCACCCTCCTTTCAGATTTTTGTATACACTGGTAAGATTCCCCCTTCTATAGTTACTGCTCCTAGAGCCTGTAATCCTCTTTGTTCTTCTGAGGGGCATGCATTTGCTTGCTTTTTAATTCATTGAGAAGAAGCCTGCTTGTATTTACACTAGTTCTATTTAGGGTCAAATAGCTAGCAAACACTCTGCATGTATGCTGAATTCAGTATGGCTGAAGCTAGCCCTGTCCTAGATCCAGGAGAAGCTAATGACCAGACCTTCAGCATGTTTAGTCCCTGTATTAGAGGAATGACTGCAGAGGAGTTTTTTTCCTGTTTCTATTTTTGGGGCAGTAAAATTTATTTTAGGCAGCAATAGTTTTGAGTCTTGAATAGATCCTCATATGCTATAGCATTTCCAATAAACAGATAGATGATGACCTAATGTGAATCCAATTAGATGCATTTTTTTCTTTTTTTTTTGGTTGTGCTTCTTGAGCATGCATCAGCATAAATTCAATATGAAGGAGAAAACACACTATTTTTCTGGTATATACCTCCATTCTTGGTCAGGTAAATGAATGTATATGTCTTTGCAAGATGTAGTATTTTGAAGAACCAAGTATTTTGAAAATTGAACTGTCAACACTGAAGGCAGCCTGCAGGTAGAGCATTTGTTCAGTTACAGTTCACTTCTTGATCACACCTTATCCTCTGTATGAAAATAACAGCACGATTGGAGTGCAGATGTAAGGAGTGTATTACACCAATTTGGGTTGTATGTTAGTTTGGGGGGAGAGGGGAGAAGGTGTAGTGATGGGAAAAGACACTAAATTATCTACTTCCATGCCTGAATTGGTGATTAAACTTCATTTACTCTTTTTGTTGTTCTGCAGTGTCAATACAATTGATTTACTACACTTCAGAAAAGGGACTCTGCTTTTATTCTTTCCACCTTTTACCTTGTGTACATTGAAGTATTAGATTCAATTTTGATGTAAACTTTCTTTCAAGATATACCTACTGCAATCCATGAAATGGATCCCTAAGTGAAAAATTATACTCAGTATTAAATATATACTTTTTGGATATTTCATGTGCCTGGCTCTGTCAGTCCACCTGTTTGGGTTTTTTTTATTTTGTACGTAAATAAATAGAACTTTTAAATTACTAGGAATCTTCACTATCAGTGTTTAAAACCGATTTAGTATTTGGACTCCCTCTTTTTCTTGGAGCACTAAAGGCCACAGATATCAAATTATTTGAGTAATATTTATGGTATTATTACAAAGATTTGTATTACAAATCACCTGTAGGATGTTACTTATCTTTACCTTGTTTTCGACAGTTGTAAACAAGGCTGCTTTATCACTAAAGAAATAGTAGAATGGTTATTATTTATTATTTAAACATTTCTGACTTGATAAACATTTTACAGATATATTAAAATTATACATCATCTTTGGACAACTTAATTTTTATCAGCTACTGATTAATAACTGAACAAGTAACTGGCCTTCAACATAAAATATACGGATTACTTAAAATAAATTCTATTTGCAGAATATCCATTATCTAATCATCCTGTTTTAACAAAATGATTTAGGAGAGTAACCAGGCTTAAACAAAAATGACCCCCCTAAAAATCCTTCCACTACAGATGGTGATTTTCAACCAATCATGGCAGAGAGAAGCTATTACTTTATTCTACAAATAAAGGTATACTTTGAAGGTTAAGAAAAATGAATATATAACTCACTCCAGTGACTTCTTCATAGCTCACTCCCCCAGATGCAACTGCTCTCCATTTTAAATCCAGACTTCATTTTTAATTAATACATATCAAGCTGTTCTTAACCTGTTTTCAACACAGTACTCCCAGTCACACTTTAAACTTCAGTTGTCCTTTAATAAAAAAAAGCTGTATGAAGATCTCAGCCAGCTCAGGCAGTCACATACACTCATTGTTTTCTGTTCCCAATCAAAAACCTGTGCTATATAGTAAATCTTTTTTTACTGTGACCCTTTGTAAAATGTTAACTGAAAAGCTTAAGACTGATGGACTCCAAGTGCTATGCGATCACATAGGCTGTATTGCAACTCTGAGGCTTACAGCCAGACCTTGCAACAGAAACAAGCTGAAGTAAAATTTTGCCTTGGAGCCTGACAGCTTTTGGGTGACTAGATCATGCCAAAAACAGGCAGAACCAAAGCCCTCACCCCTTCTGTGGATCTGGTTTTAAAAGTAGGTCAAGGGAAAGTTCAGGGCTCTAAAGCAGAACTGAAACATCTAAGCCCAAGCTTGCAAACTGAAAAAAAACCCCAAACTCTGTAATCATAGAAATGGTCAAACTAATCAGGTTACTTTTTTACATTTTTGATTGATAATCTCTTCAGAACTACCATCGGGAACTTAATACCTGAATACTAACTGGAATCTGGCATTCAGGTCTTCTTTAATGTCATTTTCATGTACACCTACCCAACTGAAGTTCTCCAGAGAGGTCAGTCAATCAGCTAAAGTAATGCTAAAATCTTATTCAGAACTACCTAAGGATACGCTTTTTTTTGGTTTACTGGCCTGTCAGGGAACTGGAATTCAGGCAAGTAGGTATCTGAAGCACTCAGAAACCTGGAGCAGTGGAGGTGAAATTTTGCATCAGTCTCGACTTTCTCAGCTTCACCAGAGCCCTGCTCAGGCACAAAAGTCCTTCACCGGATGTTTTAAGAACTTCTTGACCTGGAAAAGCAGTGTCTCAAAATAAGGAAATTACAAGGAAACATTTGTTACTGCCATTAAGGAAACATTTATTACTGTAATTGCTACTGTTATTAGTAATAGATTTTGCTTAGTTATGCAAATATGCTGTATTTTATACACAGTGCAACTTGATTTGAATTAGTTCCTTTTAATTCCTGCAAATGTATGAGATACAATTTATCACCATAAAATTATTATAAAATTATGTTGAAATTATTAATTCTTCCCCAGTTTTTAGCATCAGTATAATTCAATTCATTTTAACACTCAGTGCTTCAAGGTATCCCCAAAGTACCTGAGTCTGAGAAAGCAACAGAAAAGAATAGATGAACGTATACCAAGGATCTTTCGCTGTTGAAAGCTAAAAGTATTAAAATGCCAGCTAAACAAAAGATTTATGCTTTTAATATGTTTAGATGCTGTAGATGCTGTAACAACCTATGGAGAAGTATGGCAAATTTATAATCACCTGAATTAGCCCCATATGTGGGCTAATACTCATTCAATGATGATTCTCTGTCTCTTATACAAGTCATGAAAACAAATTAGATACTACTACCAGTCATGATTACAAACATATAAACGGATGACTAGAAAATGTAGTTTAATTAATATAATGTCTAAATTTATGTACCTGTGGTGTTATTTATGCCATATATTGTAACTCCTGATTTGGACCTGGATGCCTATTTCGGCAGTGAAGTTCCGGAGTGATGTTTATAATACAGTTCCTAGAGCTGCTGGAAACCAAGGGACATACACGAGTTTGTGACTAAGATTAAAGATGGTGTAGATTATTCACTGGATTAAATAAATATGTGAAATAAGGCATTACCTTTCAGTGATGGTAATTATAAAATTAATTTAAATTAATCCTATAATTAACTTAATTCTGGGTAACAAAATTGTTTCATCTCAAATGTCTTTGAATTTTGCTTTACCTTCATTTTTATCAGTCTTTGTATCAAAATCCTGAAAGATCTGGCATTGTATATTCAGTAAGTCAGAATGTTCAATAAGTGCATTAACTTTAAGTTGATATTTTTTAATACAGAAGAGTAAACACCATGTTAAAAGTTAAAAAGTTATTCACATAATAATAAGCTTAATAGTCTGACCGCAGTAATATGCAAAGATTTTCAAAGTTAAATATATATTTTTTAAAAGAATAAGAATAAATTTAGGGAGATAAATAGAAAACAGGGTGAAATGCAAAACCTCTTTGTTAAAGGTAGATCATGTCAGATTAACACTACTACCCTGGGTTTTAAATGGCAGTTGACAGGGAAATGTGTTCTGTGTAGTCAATCTAGATTTCACTAAAACGTTTGATAGGGTGCCACAAGGGAAATTACCAATTGAATTTGATAATATAGGGCTAGTACAAGAACTTTTAAAGTGGATAAGAAGAGCTAAGTGGGAGGTGATAATGGATTATGCTGCAAAGGGAATTACTATCTTGGAATACAGTAATACTATGAAAAACCTATGGACCCATTTTGAGACCAGTTTTATTAAATATATCCTTTAATGCCATGGGCAAACAAAGATTGTTAATGATGGTTTCTGATAGTAATTTTGCAGAACACCATCAATACAGGACTTGATTGGACTATTATATGGGAAAAACAGCATCATGAATAGCATGTTGGAGATGGAATTATTTACATTGTCACAGGAAACCTCAGGACAAACACATTTTCAGAAAGGTGATTGCACTGAAGAAGATGTAGAGAACAGCAGATGGAAATATATCTATTTTAACGAGATGAGAAACACAGTAAAGATTGGAATGGACATCAGCAAGGCTGCCCATGAGGACCTGGAAGCCTTAAGTGTAATTAAGTTTGGCCTATCTCTAGTCTGTTCTCACAGACTGAAAGTTTGCTATTGATAGAGTACATTAGATGTTCTCAGGAGTGCATATTTGGATTTATTTTCAATTTAAAAATCATCCAATCTGCACACTCCAAAAATGACCCACAACACAAACCAGAGCACAGTAAGAAGGGACAATCAGTTTTATTCAAATGTGCGTTCCAGATCTATGAAAATACCAAGAATTTGTACTGTTTATACAGAGAGAATTGTATCTATTTCCTTAAAATACAGGTGAAATTGAGTGCAGCAACTTAATTTAAAAAAGGCTATTCACATACGGAGAAGTAGGTACAAAATAAAGGAAAACAAGAGTCTTAAACTAGGTGGAATTTTCTAATTATAAAAGAGAAAGATTTAAGTAAGTTCAGAAGACAAAGAGGTGGTTCAAGGTAATTTCACATTACATCTTGAAACCTGCTTTAAGTTTTTGTGAAATTCATCAATTATAACCTCTGGAAAATGGAAATAGAATTTCCAAGGACTTCATTACAGTGGGAAGACACAAAAGCCAGCTGTCTCAGATATTTCTTAATTTTTTTTTCCTTAAAGTTAATGATGAAGAATGTGAGGATGGCTGAAAAGTAATTAGTAATATAAAAATTGTATTTTTTAATTCCTTCTCCATCTGAAAATGTTCAGGTTTGCATTCAGCTCTAAAGTGACTCAGGCTGAAGGAGATCATACTGATCTGTACTGAAACATTAATTCTCAATATAAGTCACTTTTCGAAAAATCAAGCACAGGCTGTGCTGTTCAAACACCTGAATCTTTAAGTCTGCTGAACTCTGGCTTTTTAATCATTTAGTTGTTTCTTTGCTTAAATTATTTGGAAGAATCTAATTTTGATACATTGGAGAAGCAAGAACCGTAAGATATTAAAAAAAAAAAAAAAGATAGACCAAACTTATTGTACTATTTTAAAGAGAGGAAGGAATCTTTGCCTGAGAGAAGAGTAACAAAATTCTGTTCATAGAGCATATTTGACTATAAATATTTGGAAGGGAACTTATCACTAAGACAGCATGCAGAAACTATCTTTGCTATCTAAGACATAAGAGAAGTACCCAGAAGTAAATCTTCTTTCTGAATACATTACCAATATACACTACGTGCATACACAATATATATACGCATATTGGGCATAATAACTACATATCTGCCATGCATATTATTGCTATGCATTTCTTTTTGTTGTGGTCAATTTATATTTCATATCTTTTATCTAGGGATTTGTTCTTGGGAGGAAAGGACTACTCAGTACATTAGCTGATCTGAGTTTATGATGATAAATCCCTTGATGTTCAACCATGACAGGAATTACTCTGCTCTAATGAGTAATAAATGTGGATAAGTCATGTGTCCCTATGGATTTCTTGGCCAGAAATTGCATTTAGAAGAAGGCTAATTGTCTAAAATTTATCCAAATTCAATACAAATTTTATCACTGCTAATTGCCTTTCCAGGTTTCTCAGCATTAAAGATATTTAAATGTATTTGTCATAGCACTCCTGTGAGTGTGTTATGCTTAAGACAGTTGAAATTGCCATCATATTTAGGATTTTCAACAATTTCTGTAATTCAGGACTAAATCATTATGACTTGGAGCACAATTTTCCATTTTTAACACTGTAGCAGATCATGCTTTAAAAATTTTGTTAATGTCTCTGTCATAAAATGTGTCTTTACTAGCCTTGTTTTTGGTTCTGACATGCTTTAATTACCATGGCAGTGTTATAAGCAGGAGATACTGTAATCAAATGATACCTGCTATTGCCACTAGAGTTAAGGTTGTGTCAGAATTACCATGATAGATTACATTTTTCAAGTGTTTGCATGTCAAATGGTATAAATCACTCGAAGCTTTAACTATAGTACAGAAAGCTTCATAGCTTTAAGCTCTGCATGAGTATTATGCAGGGTAGAGAAGAGATTATTATTATAGCACTAACAATTCGTTCAAGATTGAGAAAACATATTACTGTACCTGAGTCTCTGTTCCCAAGATGCAGCTCCCAAGGCCCTTGCAAACACTGTATTTCACATAAGTGCTATTGTTTAGGACAAATGTTTATTGTAAAAAATAAAAGCTACAATGCGCTTAAGAAAGATGGTTCCATTAGGACATAGGATCATTGTCTGTTTGACAAGTATGTTCACTGCATACTAGAGATAATGTGATAAACCTATTGTAGGAAGTCTGTTACAATTAGGGTCACAAATGTTCTGGAATACACTGAGCTTAAACTTTATGCTCTTGAAATTATGCTTTCACTCAGTTCTATGTGCAATCAAAGGAAACGTGAAAACTTTCCAATTCGTGTTTTATAATGCGCTGAAAACATCAACACACCAAAGTCAATAAGGACAGGTTAACGTTTTTGGTACTGTTATTGTTGTTCTGCTAAAATCAGGTTTTTGTTTTCGGTTTTTTTTTTTTGAACTGGTAGTCTTTAACCTTGCTGTAAAGATATTATCAGATAGAACTGATCAATTTCCTGACAATTATTTTCTTACAGAGATCAAGAATGAGTTGAGTTTCTTGGTATTCTTACCTCCTAAACCAAGAGCCATGCAATCAGAGCCTCAGTAACTGAGAGCAGGAAATGAGTTTCCAGAAGGGACACGGTCTTTGATTTTTTTACATATTCAGGTTGTATATCAAGATTTCACTTCTTTCAGTCTAAATTATGATCTTAGTCCATGTGGTTAAGTAAAACAGGAGATGACTTACAAAGTCATGAATCCCACGAAGGGATGACTTTCAAAGGGGGGAAGAATAGTGTATTGCAACCTTCAAATTACCATCTCTGTGAAAGAAGTGGGCAGAGGCAGAGCCATTGATAGAACCTTCTCTTCACATCCCTAGATGCGTACACCTTGATGAGCGACATCCCAGAGTTATCATCTCCCAGTGTCAGGGATTATGTGATCCCTTTTGGGGGTGGGGCTACCTGTATGTTTATATATTTCTGAGAAGTCATCTTCTTTGTCCTGTGCCCATAACTTCTCAAGTGACATCAAACTGAAGATGTAAATTGTCCCACCATGAGTTTACCAAACTGATTGCCTGCCCTGTTGATTTCTGAGTGCTCAGTTGGGCTTTGTTTCAGCCAATGACTAAAGTTTAATTCAAAGTATGGGAGAGCCCCTACTAGGTTCCATTGAAGCTAACAGTACTTTCTTACATGCTTAAGAACTTGCTGAATCCAGAAGGAAGAACAGAAAGAAAGCATACTAACTGTCTTCAAGTACACAAAGACCCTTGTGAAAAGAAAGAGATTAATCTGCTTGCCATGTCTGTGACATGTAGCACAAAGAGTAATAGGTTTACATTTCATTGAGACAGAATCCTGGATTGAAGAGAATCTTGGAAATATTAAGAATAATGGGGGTAGACATGGGCATAGACAATGAAGGTCATGAGGTCTTCATCATCTGAGTACACTGGTGTAATATGTTTTTTTAGGGAAAATAGCCTAGATAATCTCTTCAGGTTTCTTTTGCCCTTTTTAGTCATTCTCTCTCTCTGTAGCTGGAAGAAAAACAATTTAGAAATGAATTTGCAGTAAATGATACTTTAAAGTTCTTGAAATGTGGACATTTGAGCCAAATATATATAGAGTGTCAGGTTTTCTCAATATCTTAATTCCAAAATACTTCTGATCTTTCCATTGATGAAAAACAAGACTGTTCCAATTGGCTGATCACTGACAATGTGCAGTGAGAACATTTAGTTAAAAATCATTGTCAAAATATCTCAATCTCAGTGATGAAAAAGGCACAGGTGTGCTCTGTGTAACTATGGGATGAATAATAACTACCCTATTTATAGTCTATTTTTACACTTGTTTAGAATTTTTCAGCCAACATTCTCTATCAGACCACAGTTATTCCTAACAATAATGAACTTGTAGTATTTCTAATCCTTTGGCCTTCTGCTTGTGATATGTTGAAAATTCTGCCTCCTTTTTAATTTATTATTGTTTTTGCTACTCTCATATTACCCTTTACTTAGGCAACTGCATTGACTACCTCGAAAGTTGAGAATCAACTTCAAAATTTTATTGTTAACATTAAAGGCTCTTCAAACCTTTTCCCCTTTCTATTTGTGAAATCTGGTTCATGTTTATGGCCCCTCTCATAATTTATGTTTGGCTTCTGACCTGCATCTCCTTCATCCCTACCATTTGCTATGTCAAAATATCAGGCTTCTCCTCAATTAACACTGCTATTTTGAAAGTTTTTTCCCCTTTGTAGAGTTCTGTGGCTGAATCTTTTGCTCTGTTTATCTTAAAAGTAAACCATTTTCTGTGGCTTTCTGTGAGAATACTATTGAGAGACATATTTTATGCCTTATTGTGTCATTTATCCTTTGTTATTTTGCTGTACTCTGATACTTAAGGGTCAGATGTTATTGAACAACAAAGTAGTTATGTTTTGGAATATTCAGCTTATGCAGTTGTGGTTTTTATTATCCTTAAATGTAATTGAATTCTCAGGCATGATACACATGCATACAGAAAAATCATTGCAATCCTGGAGTTGTAAATGTCCTCTCAAGAGATAATAACTACGAAATCGAGAATTCAGGAGCCAATATAAACTAGAGGGGGCAAATAAAGGAAGGTAAAAATAAAATTAGGAAGAATTATAAAGAAAACTATAACTTCAGAAAAAAGGGGGGGGAAAAAGCCTAATTTATCATCAACTGTAACCCCACAGGGAAAGCCAAAAAATGAAATAGCATTTAGTACTTGTGATGAAGATATATCAAGCAAAATTAAAGCAGAATGCTAAGAAATCTTATGATTTATTTCATTTACTTTTTTTATCAACTTCCAGATTGCTTCATGTACCAGTTTACGTTCTATTTGGCTATCAGTAAATATGGAAAGTTGCAATGAATGGGGTATGAATTCCAAGCTAGATGTAGTTCTCAACGATAGAGGTTTGTGTGCTTTCTTCAAGGGCATGAGCAAGAGATAATAGTTCACTGTGACAGCTGCATGACTCATCCATGTGCCTCTGCCTGTTTTTCCTCTGCCCATTCTTTGGAAATGCAACCATCTGGTGACAGCTGTCATGGTGGCTTCTCCTGGTCCTCCATCCAAATTCTATTCCGGAATTTTTAAATTTTTTTGTTTGGTTTGTTTTTTTTTTTTTTTGTTCTGGTTTAGTTTGGTTTGTGTCATCAAAAACCACTAGGGTGTTTTTGTGTCATCAAAAAAACACTAGATGACACTAGGGTGTCATCTTGACACAGCTCCACAATGTAAAGCAAAGTTGCTTCAAAATTTTGCTCCCCATCCACGCTGAAACATTAATATAGGTAATCCCAAACTGGAGATGACTTTAACAATCTAAGTAAGTAATGATCAAGCTTCAGCACTTGGAAATACTTCTTAGCACACTTAATTTGCTAGCTTTCTGTTCAGTTTTCTAAATTTTTCTTATATTTTGTGAAGTCCCAAGCCACGCCACAAATGGATGTATCAGTAAGTAAGCTGCACTCTGGAAACCCAATGGCAACTGAACATTTCATAAACTCGCTGGATGATGTGCATTCCACCACATGAATCTGGTGAAATGCACTGGAGCTTACTGAGGGGGCAACCTCTTTCTTAAAGAAGTCATAGTTGCTCATTCAGACCAAAGAAGTAACACACGCTTACTTTTTTGATAGTGAGATTTTGTTCATATAGAAATTCACTGAAGGAAAGACTGACTCAGAGTATAAAATTTTTTCTGAAATGGTTGATAAATCTACAGAATAGAACAAGTGCGCACAAAAAGTAAGGAATATATGAGCACATAAAATAATTTTTATCAGCTCTTGTATTACCTTGAATAACAGTAAAGTAAATGCTTAATCTTTTTTCTCAATATTTTTTTCAATAATTTGATCTCATTCAAACAGTTTTTGATGCTTTTATTACTCAGAATGTAAACCGTGGGGGTTTTTTAATATGAAAAAATGTGGCTTAATGCTATAGTTTTGTAGCTAAACATTATGCATAATTCAAGTCTCTAGCTTAGATTAGATATTACATAGTACAAATATATTTTTTGAGCCTTCTGATAGATGCATTTAAATTTAGATATTTTGAAAATTATTCTACTTCCTTAAGATATGCGTTATATTTGACCCATAAGTCCCAGACTGACTGCGCAAAATACAGTCTTAAGGAAACAGCAAAAAATCACGCAAATAAATCAAAGCATACTTGCGTGACTTTCAAAAATTTTGTGTAAAATCAGGACATTTATTTATGAAAACTCTTTCTAATTTGGAAATAAGATTAAGTTTACTCTGATTCATGTTATATAAAATAATATAGACAGGTCAGAATTAATATATTAAATGAAAAATCTGTACTCATTTAACATACTTTTCCCTTTATTTTCTGCTGTGTAAGTAATCTATACATTGCAAGTTTGCAGAGAATTATGGTCATGACTTCCACAAGAGATCCGATCTATTATACTGAAATGTACTGGTCCAGTATGTTTGGTTACAAGCATAAATCTGGTATGGTGAGAGGATTGTCAGGACTGTGATAATGGGTTTGAAACATGTTTGTACTTTGGGGTTGTTTTCCTGCGTTGAGTAGGTACACAGACACAAAAGGTTGAGTAGATATAATTTACCTGATTTAGACAAGAATTTTTTAGATTTATAGTTCTGCAGTTGGTGCTGTAAATATGCGTCTGTCACAGCAATTTTGTAAGAAAATGTGATTGGCAAAGAAAATATCACAGTTATTACCAGATTTATTATGAATGGATAGCTTTGAGTACAAAATAGTCTCCAGAGCAACAGTTAAGTAAAAACAAATACACGGTCAAGTTGCTTGAAACATATTCTGGTTCCCTGTCATTTTCCACTTTAATTAAAAGGTGAACTAAACAAGTACTTCACTCAAGTCCGAGGCTGCAGATAAGCCCTTGTTTTTGACAAAATCTGGAGCACAATATTGAATTTGAAGCCACATTGTTTAGTATATTTGACTGAACTTCGGCCATGGACATCTGTGGTGTGTGGTGGTTTGGAGCTGGCTCCCTGCCAAGTCTCCAAATCCCACTGCAAAAGCTTCTTCCCCCCCTCTCAAAACCAAGAGAAAAGAGGGGGGAAAAAACCCCAAGAGAACTGAAATAAGAGAGCTAAAGCAATATATAAATATATTTACACTTATATTACGTTTATATATAATTACAAGACTATATACACATGAGAAAGAAACTCTCAACACCCTCAAAGGGAAAGGGAAAAGGGACAAAACAAAACAAAACAAAAAAAACCAAAAAACAAAAACAAAAACAAAAACAACACAAAAAAAAAAAAAAAAACACAAAAAAAAACCCCTAAAAATACCAGGTATACACACTCAATAAAGAACTAGCCAAAGAAAATCTTAATACTCCCCTTAAGATAGTACAATCACGCCAAATGCCGCCACCACGCTACCAGCTCCCGGATCGGCAGAAACAGCAGGCCCCGTAGGCCCGACCAGGCCTCAGCTCCCCCACACAAGTGAGACTGGCTGCAAGAGTCTGCTGTCTCCAAGCCTTACCAGAAGAGAAGAGAGGAAGAGGCTTCTCTCTCCACCTATTTATATGTTTGATTACGTAAAGGAATAGGATGGAATACTTCCTTGGTTCCGACCTGGTTGCCAGGAAGGAAGGTCTAGACTCAAAACCATTACAACATCATATGTGCCTATCTCTGTCCCAGTTTTCTAATTTGTTCACTGAGCTATTTACCTGTTTCACAAAAAGTTAAGTCTGAATTAATTGAGGCAGAATATTGGCTTTTCCTCACATGGCTTGTGAGATGAGAAAGACAAAGCAATGACTTCTCCTGGTACTGACCTCATCACCTGAAATTGAACTACAAGTTTACAGATCTTGCAAGTTAAGGCCACATTCCCAGAGGAATAATGATGCCAAAGGCTGTCGGGGGAACTATCAGACCACCACTGCTTATTCCTGCACACTCCAACAGATGTGGGGGAACTTTGGGTCAGCTCTTAATATCTGTCAAATCATGGTTGATTTGGATAGGTTAAAATTGAGCATCTAATTGTTTTCCATATTGCATAAGAACCTCTAATAGCTTAGCAAAATTACCATCTGAGACTAGGAAGATTTGTGTATTTTCAGAAACACATTGAAGTTTTTTGAATAAACACTTTGTATTTTATGAAATGCTCTTCTAAATTAAAAAAATATATATTCTGATATACCACATGTTCATTTGTTATCTTTGATCTGAGGCCTTTGAACAGCAATCCACAAAGTCGGTGCAGTAATTTTGGCTTGGGACGAGAGTCCTTGTTGCACAGTAAGATAATAATAACCTTGTTACACCCACAATTACTAAAAGAGCTTGGCTGGGGAGCCAAAGCATGGCTGATGTGTCCCCAAGATGCCTGATTGCAATAATGGCTCCAGATGATGGTTAGCAGCTGGCACAAATTAAAGAAACATTTCAACTTCTGAATCAACTGCTTGCAGCAAAGTGATATAGAAGAGCCTGTGCTTTCAGCTGTGTTGGACCCTACTACTGATAATTAAATCTTTCTCACTTTAGCCAGATAATGCACTGTTGTCTTCCTGAGTCTGCAGACAGTTTCATTTGCTAACTCAGATGGGTGAACTGTTGCATTAGACAAAGAGTTAAAATTCTGATGATTTAGAAGCCACTATTCACTGTTTCAGCATTGATCTACCTAAAACCAGCAAGCTGATGTGCTCAGTTTGCAGTTCCAAGTTAGTGCTAACAAATCCGATAGATCAAAAGTACTTCTACCTGTTAGACCCTCTATTTTTATTTCAGTTTGTAGTATATTCATGCTGATTGCAAAAAAATCCACTATATCCTATCCTATCCTACTGTATCATATCATATTCTATCATATCATACCATATATTGTATTATATCCACTAAACATATTCATAGCATACAAAAGCCTGCTGAAAAAGGCAACATATATGGTTTCACCTGGATGTTACCTCCATATATTGTAATGAACTTTAAGTGCCAGGAAATGGTGGGCTTTGAGGGAAACAGGGGAAGGTGTGTTGAAACTTAAAAAAATGAGTACTCTAATTAGTGCATCTGAGTTGGTTCACACGCCCCAAGAGAACAAATAATATGATTCTATTTTTCATCCATTTGTAAATTCTGAATAGTGTAATGGCTTTTAGTTAAGTGAATCTAGACATCTTGCTTTGGCTAGTATCTTTTTATAGTCACAGATGTCACAATTGGATTAGTTAAAAAACGCTGAATCCCTCTGAACATTTTTGTTGAGAATTATATGCCATAGACACACACATAATTTATTGATGATCCACAGTAACTTTTTATGTGGTTAATTTAGCCTGTGGTTCTTACCTAAGCCCTGAGATGACCTTTTTTGCCATGTATATGTACAAACTGCTGACATATGGTAACTGAACCCATCATGGCTTCACTTTGATTTAGTTTACTTTCCTTTGGGGGTGAAGTAACCTAACTGAACTACTACCACCTTAGGTGTGTGCTCACATATTATTTCAATTCAACTAATATATTTTAATGTGATTGTATTTATTTTATTAGTTCAGACTAATATTTTCCAAATGTCTCCATATAGGCAACTTCCAAGTAAAACTGAGTCTTACATTACATATAGTTCCGGTCATTTGGTGTGGGTTTGTTGGGGTTTTTTTTGTAAATTCTGTCTTCCTATTTTCTCTGTCCAACTGTGGACAGTTTCTTCGGCACTCTCTAAGGCTGAGTTCCTTACATAAATCACCCAGGTGTCCATATTTCTCTTTTATCTTGAGCAAGCATGGCATACAGTCTCTACTAGCTTTAAATTAGTGTAAAAACAAAGGTTATGTTGTTAAGTTGGAATGTCTTTGTAAATGTTCTTGATAAGTCTGAGCCAGGTTCAGCTCTATGTAATCTGCAGTGTATATATTGCTCTATTTAGTTGCATAGGGAACAAGTATTTAATTTTAAAACTGAGTTCTATTATAACACTTGTTAGCTTTCAATATTTGTGCCTGTGATGCTTAAACATATAAGTGTGTGTGTGTGTACATGTAACAGATTGTAAATATTAATGTATCTTTTAGGCAGAACTTAGTGCTATATACTAGCAGAAGCTGTATCACACATTAGATTTCTTTTCCTACACTCACATGCTTCTTCAATACATTGTAAACCTTTCTTTTTCTTGTAATTCTGCTATTGACCTCCCTTTAAAAATGTCCACAAATTTTTTCATATCCGTAAGGACAGTAGCTGGGGAAATGTGGGCTGCTTCTTGATGAAATTTAAGGTTCTTTGGGGAAATGGAAAAAAAAGAAGATCTTAAAGAGAATGAGCAAAATAAATTAAGAATGCTAACCACGGTTGCACAATTTTTCATCTTTTTCTCCATACTCCAGATGCAGATGTATCTGAGCAAGCTCAGACATTTTTTGGTGAGCTCTCATTGTTTTAGCTACATATATATGTATATCCCATATATTACAAATTAATAATATTGCTTTTTAGCATCAAATGATCCCAGTGAGTTTGAAGTTCTAATATACTTCACAAACTTCTCCACTTCTGGTATCCACTAGCATAAAGCTGCCTGTGCAGATAACAGTGGAGAATAGGGTCTGCTTGACAAGCTCGCAGGGAACAGGCTCCCATACTGACACCCTGCACGCTCCTGCAAGCTCTCAAGGGCACTCCAGCACTGATGAGTCTCCCAGGGGTCGTCAAGCACTGGTAATTTGCACAGTCACTTGAGACTGACGCAGAGCTACCTGCTTGACATGTCTGTGGGACAAATGCACTTCAGAGACTGAACAAAATAGCAAGAAACACCTTTATTAGCCATGCCCCACCCCATATGTATAGCACTAGAAAGGTATAGATGCCAGCTTAAAGATGAAATAAGAAAAAAATTATTTTGTCACTTAATTGCAAGAATAGTGTCAAAAGATTCTAGAAATAAACTAGGTGTGAAAGGAAAGTCCCAAATTGAAAGTGGAGAAATGACAAGGACCTCCATTTTCCTGACAACTTCCTTGGGGAAAGGGAATTGTTCTAAGGATGGGTTAGGCAGCGCTGACAGCTTGTCTGTCTGATTTGTGCGAAGCACAGTGCCTCATTCATTTTGATTTTCTCTATAATTTCTTTCCTCAGTGAAGTAATTAGCAAAAGTGGTTATTGCCATATAGTGGTGGTCAGATCATTTAAAAGAAAAAGAAGGAAGAAATTCTTATTTTAAAAGCAAGAGATCATATTCTGTTAGCAGAATATGGAGTAAATTCATCCCTAAATAATACAACTTTGCAGTTAATGTTGCCTCAAAAATTAGCCTGTTTATTCAAATACATGATCTTGTCATACTTGTTTTCTTCCCTGTACACTTAGCAAAGCTTACCAGAATTGAACCCTGAGATCTCAATATTACTTTAAATCAAGTAAATAAGTGAAAAAAGGACGCGAATGTCGGAAGTTTGTTTATTTGTTGTTGTTGTTGAAAAAACAGTTTACTTTGAAGATAATATTTTGTAGCAAGATTTGAGACTGTAGAGATAACACAGTAACTAATTGTGATATCCTGACAACCACTTTTGATTGTAACATAAGGATATTGGACTGTGCTAATTTCTCTGAATCTGGAATATTTATAAGAGTGTATGCATAAATAACTCATTAAGTTTGTTCAGCAAATGAGTACATTTAAATTAATTTTTGATCTTTTTGAAAAATCGAATTCTGGGTGGTATTTCTTCTGAGTCCTTGACTTTGGAACTTGATTTTTCATTGATCCCAAATATTAGCTGTCCCTAGGTCACTCTTCAAGACAAATGTACTGCCACCTTCTGTCTGAAGAAATCTCTTAGGAGTGAGTTGGTGACTGTACTTTCATTGTGAAGGATTACTAGATTCCCATCAGATTTCACTGATTTTTGCAAAGTTTGCGTATATGAATCTAATCAGTCAATAAAATACAATTAATTTTTTTCATTATTATTTTTTACTTGGATTGATCTGACAAGTGGTTGTAATTTATTTTCTCTCTAAATTAATTCTTCTAAGTCTCCTCTTATTAGCAGAATACAAATATCCTTTTTAATGGGTGCAATTTAACAGTATTTTGTTTGCTTGTGCTGTAGGCTATACATTCTTTGATGAGAGCAGATTTGTAACTTCTATATAGAGCTAGTTGGACTTCTTGATTATCTTGTAGCTACCAAAAACGACCTTCCTGTGAAGTGGAACCCTGAAAGATTTTCTTTCAGTAATAATAGTCTTTTCTTTCTGATAACTATTTATTACCTAAAGTTGGCTAAATATTCATTTTTTTTTCTTTCTTTTTGTTTTGTTTCTCTGAATCGTATCTGCCATCTATTCAGTTACCTCTCTGGAGTCACACATTTAAAAAACATGAGTAATTCTGTATTGTCAGTCATTTGCAATGAGAAGTAAGAACATGTACATATGAGGTTAATATTTTAAATGGATTTTAGCCTAGAAGGCATATTTTAAAAAGTGGGTTAAACAAGCCTCACATAACATTTATAAAGCAGGAAAGTATTACTAGCTAATGTTGTACATGATGTGAGACACAGGGAAAAGTATAGAAAGGGATTTGTGAAAGTAATTATCAGCATCGGTCATTTTACTTGGATATTAATCATTTAGATGGTATGTATAGAGTTAGATTATTTTGGTAGTCCCATCATACATGACTGTAGCAGAATTACAACATAGGGCAAAAAATATTGTATTGATTAAAACCAAACTGTGAAAAAGACAATCAGACACCTTCCCATTCACCTCTGCAGTGCTGATGACAATGCTTTAAATCACTTTTCTTGATACTTTTCCTGTGATATTTTTATGTTACTTGTTTAATTCATTTTTTTCAAGTTCCACATAGAAAGAGTCTTTCAAATTTATTGTCAAATGTACTCAACCACATGAATATGTTCCTCAGAACAGGTTGATCTTTATTGCTTTCAAGAATGTCAGGAATTATCTAAAAACAACTTAAATGAATGTGTAACTTTAGCAGTCTGTTTAAAATTTGCAAGGCTTTATCAATAGCTGACAAATAATTACAGAGATTGCCCATTGAGTAATATTGGCATATCCCAGGAAGGAGGTCACTCTCTAGCCTATGGACCTGAGCTGTGATTGTTGGTAATTGTTTCTGTGACTGGTCTCCTCTGAGCTCAGGGTCTTCTTCTGGTTAGGATGGTTCAGAAGAGCTGGCTGCAGATTCTTCTCCACCAGATCCATAAACTTTCTGGTGCTTTTTCATTGCAAAGTAGCTAAACCTTTGCAGCAATGGATAATTTGAAAATGGGAGAACAAAGAGGAGAGGGAATGCATCTAGTACATTGTATCTCTTGCTTCTTGAAGGAAGATCCCTAGATCTCCCTAGAAGACCCCAGTTATCAACTCTTCTTCGAACATTTTTCCATATACATATTGGCAAAATCTGTCCTGTATACTGCAAAACTTGATTACGTGTATTTTTTCTTTCTGCAACCTGTGCTGAAAAGACCTACTTAGTGAGAAGAAATTAATTTTTTTAATAAAAATTGCTATTAAACACTATTTTTGTATGTGTGTTATGTACGTTCAATAACTGGATAAGATATAGGTCCAAAAAATAAAAAATGAAAACATATGAAGCAGCCAGCATTCTTCACACAAAACAATCTGAATGTTTATAAGCTTCTTCTGATACAAGTATGACTTTATTTTAAGGTATAGGGAAAAAAAATCTTGCTTTTGACCACTTTTATTTGCACTTTCTTTGCCACCAGACACGTTTTTTTCTTTGCCAGCAATCTGTAATGACATGAGTGTACAATTTCTTGAGACCTTTAAAGTAATTCCGGTTTTCTATCCCATATTGTAATTTAGTGTACTGTCATTGATTACATAAAGATTATCTTGGCATCGCCTTGCTTTATGGCATCCAAATATGGACTAAACTGGCACCTTCATATGGAAAAGTGCCTTTCTTTTGGATATACTGGAGTGGAAAAGAATTGAATGAACCTTTTATTATTTAACTGATTATACACATTCTACAATACTTGTTTACAAATATTGGGTTTTTTTCTATTGCTATTTTGCATTCTGAATCTCTCTCTTCCAGGTTTCCATAGCAACTCTTGTACGGCTTGATCATTAGAAAGAAGTTCTCTTTAATTGATCTACTAATGTATAGCTTAATAGTAACTGTTAAAGAGTCTTTTGTTTCCAGGTCATATTTAAGGTTCTTACATTTGCATAAAAACATCTCATTAGCTCAAACCAATCATTATTAGTAATTTTCTTCCTTTAGTTTTTTAATAACTAAATCCTTCATTGAGGTTTTACAAATAGCAAATATTTATAGCTTGTAGAAAAGGCTTTCTGAGTGAGCCTGGATGCTTTGTTTCTATGAGCAGTAAGAAAATTACAGAGCTTCAAAATTTTGATCACATATTACAAAAAGAAAGTGTCTTTTGCTTCAATGGAAATTTAAATAGACCATGCAAACTATAGGTCAACAGCAATATTTAACAGCAAAGTTGTAATATAGTACCAGTTTGTACAAATATAAATAGTGATGTAAACAGCAACCAGGAATATTTATGAATTTTCTCACCCCCACTGTTAGCATGAAAGACACAAAATTCTTGCACTAAGAAGTGGTGTTCTCTACGGCATCCTTATCTGAAACAAAGTCAAGTGTGGATACATAAAACTAAGTAAAAATTCCATGTAGACATTACTATCTATTTGACAATAAGGAAACAAATTTGGTATCTATAATTGTTAGACGAAGAACTGAATATAACCATGTGATTTTCAAGCACAGACGATTGCAGATCTATATGAGTATAAAATTAGTTTTACTGAACAAGATCCACTGTATACATGTATCTCTGCAAATATGCAATTTACTTCATATTCTTGTGTATGGAAGAACCGAAGTGTAAATTTGGATAAACTAAAAATAGGAGATTTTCAGTGAGAGGAACTGGGGGAAAACAGCTTTCAGCAGTACAAGGATACTTTATTTTCCCCCAATCTTTTAGAACAGTTTTCAGTTAATAAAGAAAGAACGGTTTTAAAATAATATCGTCAGGCTAAAATGTATAAATATAGGTCACACCATCATGCTAAGCTCCAGAAAATGTAATTAGCACATATAACCTTTTCTTCTTTTCCCTTTTTCTTTTTTTCCTTCTTGCATCCTTGACCTCTGTGTGTCTTTATAGAAACTCTAATAGCATTAACATTATGCTACGATTAAAAAGTTAGACAGCATAACAATGCTGCTTGACAAGATATTTTTACAATCCTTTTTGATGTCATTCTGTTGGGATTGAATGTCCTTTGAACTCTTGTAAATTAAGTGGATCTTCAGTGGATGTATTCTCATATGGTATCTCTTTGTGTTATCTGTTAGGTCTCCTGCTGTTTGCAATGAAGGATTGGTTTTCATTTATCTTAGCATCTATAATTTTGTTAAACAGCAATTATTCTTTCATAGCATGGATTTCAGAATCAGGTTTAAAATCTGAATTTGCTATCAGTTTTAATATGTTAAATGTATGTTCTAAGCAAGTTGTATGAGGTCTGTGCAAGCTAAGTTGATAAAAATGCATGAGCTTCTGTTTCCTGAACTATTTCCCTCAACTCACATCAGAGTTTAACCATAAACATGAACCCAGCCCCCAGAATTCTGGTAGTATAATGTCATTATTAGTTGTATCATATTGTGTGTGCCCTAGTCACATTACACAAGGCATAACATTACGAAAGGTGTAGACACTGAAAAGTTCTGTGTAAAATAAAAATATGTTGTCTAGAAAAAGCATTAAAGCTTTTAATAGGATAAAAAAGGCCATTATCCTAACATGAATTTTCCTTTCCATAACTGGACTAGTAATGCATTTTACGTGCACATTTTCATTCAAATTATTGCCCAAAACAATGGAAAGAATGTATCAAGAAGAAAAATAAATATCTTAATTAGATACAAAAAGAAATATTAAATTCCTGATTATCTTGAATGAGAAAAAATAACATGCTTGAAAGAAAAGAAAGAAATGTCTATTTGATCTAATGTTCAAAAGATGAAAAAACAAATATACTGAGAAGTAATTTGAAGATCTGGAGAATATCAGAAGGGGGAAAAAGATAAGAAAGAAGTGTAGTTAGAAGCTTTTAAAAATATCATAATTATAAAATGTAATTTAGAGTATAATATAACAGTTCTGAAAGATTGAATGAGAACAAAACTGAGAATAAAAGGAGCAGGATGGTGGGAAAGAGTCAGTGATCACAGTAAATGCCACAGTGAGAATTTGAAAATGAGAGCACAGATGAATCAGAAGACTAAAGTGAACAAAAGAAAGGTGAGAGATGTCAATGAATGCAAGGCTAAAATTACATTTCCTGTACAGTTTTGGACATACTGACACTGCTTAAGGGAACAGCTTAGAAGACCACTGTATTCATAAGCCAAGACTGAAAATATAAAATGCATTTAATGCATGTTTTTAAAACCACAGTAAATATCCTGCATGTTGTGTAAGAAAGGTATGCAAAATACCATTTTATATATTTCTATATTTCTTCAGAAAACCAAAGATAGTTTGTGGTGAAAGCAATTTACACAACCTTGAATTTTAAAGTCAGAAAAGGTTGTTAGACCGTACAATCATAATACTTGTGAAACTAAAGTTGCAAAAAGGCACATCTTCAGCCCTGTGTTTAGTCTGATAACTCACAGGGTCATCACATAGCCTGGTAGGGTTGAACTTCCAGACTACTGGAATATTGCAATAGTCAATAATTTAAATAATCATTTAGTACTTACCTAATATACATTTTATTGCTTAGCAAACCTTAAATAAAGGTATTTACCAGTTAGACTTAGAACTGTTGTATTACCTCCTGTACAAAATGTTTTGAGAGAAATAAATGGAAAACTATACCTTGGCTCAGCCTGACTTTTAGACATTTGATTTACTAGAATACATGCTAGTACAGAAAATAGGATAACTGCATTTAGTTATTACTGGTCATGTAGAAAACAATTGACCTCACATGGAGCACAGTTAAAATCAAAGAAAAATTATAGACTGACAAATTATTTTTTTTTAAAGTACAATGAAATTTTCAAGATGTAATGCTTAAGCAACGCAATGAATCCATCCCAGCTTGAAGAATTTTCCGTAATTTGGACAGTCCAAGATCAGTAACTTGTAGATGCTTTTTAATTCTAAGTTGGGATTAAATTGAAAGGAATCCAAAATAAAGTTCCCTCACTGAGATCATTCAGTTAAAGCCTTTAGAGTTGAAACTTTACCTAAAGTAAGATCTTATTTTTCTTGCTGGCTGAAAAAATGTGAAAACCGTAATATCTGCATGCATTTTGCAGGAGCAATAGCTGATTAGAGTTAATTATCAAAATCAAGAACAATTAATGCAAATTGTAAAACAATTTACAAGGAAGTAAAAACAACAGGTAAACAGTACTATTTTTTCCCTGAGTTAACCATACATAATCAAAAGCTTTGTAAGTAATTTACAGAATATAGTAAGGATAAAAGCTGAATTTATATATATTTAAAAAACACTCATTCTCTGTGTAAAAATGTAAGCCAAAATTGGACTCAATCAGGTTGCTTCAGCATTCAGGTTCTAAAGGTCTACTGCTGTTAAACTGTAAATGAAACGTGAATATACATATAATGTAAACCCTTAATATCATTGAAAATATGAATGTGGCATTGAATCTCATCTAGTAAGGATTTGACTGACAGCTCAAGCCAGAGCTACCAATCTGAAACAAAAGAAGGAGAAGAAAGAAAATCTAGATTGATGGAGCAATCTTGCTCCTATTCAAGTCAACGTAACACACTCATTCAAGCATGATCACACTCCTTTTGTGCTATATACTAAGTACAGAGGACTTTCCATCTTAGTCCAAGGGAGCTTACCTGAGGAGAAGGTGAAATTTAAAATTTCTCTTGGTCATTAGACTTAAGACAATTTACCAATATAGTCATTGTGATTGTGTTTAGATTATCAGTACAAGGGATTTTAGCAACGATTAACTGTCTAAAACCTGAGGATCTTTATTTTTCCTGAAATTTTCAAAACTGCAAACTGAATTTAATCTTCTTGTATTTTCAGTCTTTCACTACTTTACCGATATCTTTATTGCTTGCCACTACTTATTCTGGAATTGATAAAAAATAGGTTTTTTACTCAAATATTTCCTGGAGGTCTATGTAGACAAACTTTTACTAATTAAGCATTGTTTTCTGATTTTGTTAACAGCTTCATATTTCTTTCCCATAGAAAACTAGCTGTACATTCTTACAAAACAGGTGTACATTCTTACAAAAACTTCTTATTTTATAAAGAAAAGATTGATCTAGTGAGATGCATGTATCTAGGTGTATCGAGTTTGAATGGCAAGGGCTTGGTAACAAGAAGACTGCAAGGAGGGCTTCTGTGACAGTATGTCAGGAGTTGCCTCTGTGTTGAATAGGGCCAGTGCCAGCCAGTCCTGAGAAGGATTTGCTGCTGCCCGAGGCTGAGCCCATCAGCAACAGTGGTCATGCCTCAGGGATAACATATTTCTCCATGCGGCAGGGAAGAAAGCCTGCTGTACAGCTGCAGCCAGGAGAAAGGAGTGAGAATGTGTGAGAAACAACCCTGTAGACACTAGGGCCAGTGGAGAAGGAGGGGGAGGAGGTGCTCCAGCTGCTGGAGCAAAGTTTCCCCTGCAGCCCGTGGTGCAGCCCGTGGTGAGGCAGCTGTGCCCCTGTAGCCCATGGAGGTCCACGGGGGAGCAGAGATCCACCTGTAGCCTATGGATGACCTCCTGCTGGAGCTGGTGGATGTGCCTAAAGGAGGCTGTGATCCTGTGGAGAGCCCACACTGGAACAGGCTCTTGGCAGGACCTGTGGATCCCTGGAGAGAGGTGCCCACGCTGGAACAGGTTTGCTGGCCAGTCTTGTGACCTTGTGGGGGACACACCCAGATGCAATTAATGAAGAACTGTAGCCCATGGGAAGGACTCGCATTTGAAAAGTTCATGGAGAATTGTCTCCTGTGGGAGGGGCCCCATGCTGGAGCAGGAGAAGGAGCCTTACCTGAGCAAAAAGGAGCAGCAGAGTGATGAACTGACCACAATCCCCATTTCCTGTCTCCTGCACTGCTGTGAGGGTGAGAAAATCTAGAGCAAAATTGAGTCCAAGAAAAAGGGAGAGGTGGGAGGAGGGTGTTTTAAGATTAAGTTTTTATTTCTCATTATCCTCTAATTTGATTGGCAAAATTCAGTTAATTTCCCCAAGTCAAGCCTGGTTTTCCTATGACAGCAGTTGGTGAGGGATCTCTCCATATCCTTATCTCAACCCATGAGCCTTTCACTACATTCTCACTCCCCTGTCCAGTGTTCATCTGGCATCGAGACTGGGTCAATCCCCTACACTAGGAATGAACAGATATATCTAAGACCAGACTATGGGAAAGTTTTCTCCTTTATGCTCTCTAATATTGGGGAAAAATTGCAGTTCATCCTTACCTCTTACAAACTTGTTAACGAAGTACCTGATAAACATTAAACCTCCCTCAGTGTTTCTTGTAATGTTTTCAGTTCTATTTCAGGCATGCATGGAATGATGCCAGTTTGCACATCTGTTTCTTTTTTAAATTAACTAGAACTAAAAATAAAAAGCAGTTATGGGTTCTAATTAGTCTGACCCAGTCAATATGCTCAGAGTGCAATTAAAACAATTTATATTTAAGTTGTGTTTGTTTTTGTTATTTTAACAGAAAGGCTCAGGAGGAGTTTTAATTCAGGGTTAACCTCTGTCTTTACGTGCAGTTTCTCAGTCTTATTCCTGCCGTCTCAGCAGTCATCATATCTTGCTATAACAAAACAGAGCCTTTGCATACAGTGGTTTAGAAGAGTTTAGAGTTGAATGCAGTACCAAACCTGCAAATGAAGCATTGGACTTTATCCGCTCTCTACTCTTAAAGTTTTTGGTCTTAAAAACAATGAGATAATCCTTCCTAATGGAAGTTAAATCTCTCCTCTTTGATGAGTGTACTTACAGTTCAACTCTTCTTTTTTTGTTCTTGTTATTTTTGTCATTTTGTTTCATAATCCTTTTTCAGTTGCAATACAACTGTAACAGGAAGAAGCGAGGGGTTCCAGTTGTTCCCTCCTACCCTTAATATTGCAGAAGGCAAAAGAGATTTGGGTCTAACTAGGCTGAGGAATTGATTGTAAACCATCACTGTGTGAACGAATAAACATATTAACAAGTTGTAGCTATGATTGCTGAGGTTAGATGGTAATTGTACTAGGGAAAGGAAAGTGCATAGCTCCATCCCTAAGTTAGGTACCTGACCTATTGAGACAAAAGTGGTTTAGGCACTGCCTTTGCTGGGTACTTTTCCAATATCAAAATAGCTCCCTTTTCACTCTGACTTCTATGAAATTAAAACTTTTAACTGTTATTTTCTTCTCATAAACTGAACAGCATGTATGTCAGCATTTGATATTTTTATTTTCATTATCATAGCCAGGCATGGAGATGTGGGACACTGGTCTGTATTTCTCTTCCTGAACACCACATGCACTGCCTCCATGCACACAGCAACTCTGCTCTGTGCTTTAGAACTACCTCTCTACTCACGGAGGTACCTGGATTCCTATGTTTGGTTAATGATGGTTGGGTCAGCTCACAAATGAGAAAAAAGCTGAATTTTCACTAGTCAGCTAACTGAACTGCTATCAGATTTCTCAAAGCCATATGACGTTGGAAGTCTTCTTGCTGGACTTTCAGGAAGGCTCAGCAAACAGAGTGGTCCTTTACTTCAAGTGCCGTGTGCAACATGGCCTTCTCCCCAGATTTACTTCCATATCTAAATCCTGGGACCTCAAACATTAGCCATTTAAAAAGTAGGGTCATTATTGCATGCACTGAAGTTAGGAAAAACTGGAGTTTTATGGTACTTTTTTCTTTGAAGAGATAGTGATGTCTTAAAAAAATAACAGACATTTTACCATAAGAAGTGAAGTTCTCTTTCAAATCCAGTTTGAAAGCAGCTGTGGAACTTCTGAGTAATTGGAAAAAGGTTTTCAGACCTCTTCCTAACGATTTAGTTAATTTTAAATGAATTAAATGTCATAGAATTAATTAAATTCATAAATTCAACCATTTAAGTTTATAAAATATATTTGGTATAAAAATACAAATCATATTGTTTTAAAGGTGCGGTTTTTTTCACATTTTGATATTGATTCTTAGGTGGTATAAGGTACTCTAATGATTTAGCCAGATACCATATTAGACACTGGTGAACATACTTTGCTCTAATTCCTTTAAAATCTAGGCAAGTCCTTTGAAGACTGCAGCACAAAGCAATAACAGCTTCTCATGCACAAGTAGTAGTGCTAAGAGTCTCCTTTCAGGTGAGATCCAGGTTTTATTCTAAAACATAAAATTTGTGTACCTCAAAAAAATTAGAGAGTAAAATCATTGAGCATTCTGGAATCTCAGTAGTTGACCTTATGATAGGCTCAATCTTCACAGGATTTATTTTAAGTAAAATGGTCTACTTATCTGTAAATTACTATTAGATTTCAGAAAATCTGAATCTCCAGATTTTATATTGCCAGGATTCCTTAACAGAATAAAAAACCCACTACTACAAAATTGTAAAATTTAGTATTCGGTTAAAATCTATTGTAAGCTAAAGGAACTTGAACACTTGGGGAATATTTCAAGTGATTAGGTTGTCATTTTGAAAGTATTAATAAGTATTGTTTATAACTGTTATAACTACAGTCAAAGACAGTTCAGCAGCTCAGGTCATTCTCAAGTAGTCCCAGAGGGATTCAGGGCAGCTCAGTCAGCCTGGAAGCCCCTATGATTTGCCTGCTCTCACAGGTACTGTTTGGTCACACACAAGCGAGGACAAGCAGTGTGCAGGTCAGCTTTGCAGCACCACCCTTGTCCATGTGCTCTGGGGTGGACTTACACACAAGGTCAACTCAGTTTTTCCTAACAAAGCCTAAACCAGTTACTGTCAGGCCCATGTCTTTATTTTGTCATGAGAAAGCAGTGCCCTTAACAAAAAAAACCCAAAACTCTCTCAGTTTCTTTCTCCTATTTGCTTTAGCTTAGAAGAAAGTTACGTTTGGAGCAGATGGAGGAAGATGTTCAGTCAGTGGAGCACCAAATTCCCCTCTTGGTTTGTTTCTTCCCAGTTGTGACAGGCACCCTGTATTGGACCCAAACTGTTCACACTGTTTCTAATACCAGATGCTGCAACAGAACTTTCAAACAGATTGTTTGAAACTACTGATTCACCTTGATTACTCTTTCTTTGAAAATTTTGCCCTTTAACAATAACTGGTAAAAAGCATATTCACTTATTTAGCTTTAAATTTAAAGGAAATATAGAACCTTAATCATTCTTTGAAATGTGTGCTCAATACTTATTTTATCAGCCCAGTCAGTGTTGGTCCAATTCTAAAAAATAAAATAGAAATTAGAACATTGCTGAAGCTTTTTGGACCTAAAGGATCATATAAAAAAATTATTTTAGTTTTTATCTGGATTTATATAGATATTTTAGCCTTCCTGACACCTTGCGTTCTTCCTTCTAGTGTGTAAACACAGGACTGGAAAGACTTTCTGGGTCACTGACTCCAGTTGCCTCTCACAACAGACATTGTTTCTTCATAGTTAATATCTACCATAATTTTTTTTCCTATTGTTTAAACTTTTTAATGAAGATTTCACGTACTTTCTTCAGCCTTTATCTGACTTGTCAGAAGAAAATAGTATTGAATAATTTTGAAAGAAATTATTATTTCCCCTGAGTAGTAAATTGCTACTTGGTGCAAAGGAGTAAAAAAATACTCATTTAGTTTCTTTGGATGGCAGTCTAACTCCTTCCAATCATTTTTATAGTCTAAGGAAGACCAAAATCTCTAGGTCTATAACTCTCACTTATTTTTAGCTAATGTTATCCTTTTATGTAGCGGAGTTTGTTATTCATGTCCAAACCAATTAATTTGCATTTTACAGTATTTCATTCCATTTCCAGTATTTTAATCCCTCAAGATCAATCAGTTATGGACAGATGATATCTGCCCATACAGACAGATATTTTGCTTATTCTCCTTTCTAGAACTTTTTTTTTTAATTTGTCATTAACAGAAATAAAGAGATCAGTCCCAAGATTATTCTTTGAATTTCTCAAATAGCCTTCACAGAACCCAATAATTCTTCTTCAGTAAGCTTTTTTTGTCCTCTACAGTTCTTCATCCACCTTTCAATTATTTTCTTAATCCCTGCATTCTCTAGGTGAAGTAGTAATTTCCTATATGGCACAATATCAAGTACTTTAGTAATTGAGTTTGAATTTCCTTGTGTAGAAAAACAATCATTATCAGAAAAGGATATCATATTAGTCCTGCACGATCTGCCTTAATCAAACTTGTGTTGTCTTTTCTATTTTGTTGCAATTATTTTATTCAACTCTTTAAAAGCTAAAGCTCCCATACTACTGAGATCAGACTAATAATCTCTTCTCTTTCACCCCTCCTCCTTTCTATCAGCTTTTGATATTTCCTATCCTGTAATCTTATGGTAGTACCACTGACTTGACAGATTTCTTTAAGATGTTGCTCCTCCACATTCAGATTTCAGATCCCAGTGTAGTCAGCAACTTCAGTAATGAGTTCCCTCAATTTATTAAGATTTTGCTCTTTTGAAACCCAAGTTCTCATTACAAACTGTGCTGGTTTAAAGGCAAACCAGCAGGGGAAATGAACCCAACTCAAAAGAAAGATTATAAGTCAGAATAACAATTTAATAAAATAATACAATAAATACAATTATACAGACGAACAATTGGTTTTAACCCACAAAATCCAAATGTATAACCCAGCACCCAGGGGCATGAAAAGAATAGTGTTCGTTGGGCCCCCTGAATCCAAAGTAAAAGGAGAGGGAAAAACCCGTTGGTGAGAGTGCTGTTGCAGTCTGGTCGAGAGTGATGGTTGCAGTCTGGTTGAAAAGTGGTGGTTGCAGTCTGGTCGAGAGTGGTGGTCTCAGTCTGGTTGAGAGTGGTGGTCACAGTCCTTCTCTGGATCCCAGGAGTGGTTAAAAAAGTCCCAAGACCCCAAGATTATATATCCCCCAGTTCAGGCAGGAATGCCCAGTACCTCCCTCAGGGCAGGGAGTTCCACAATGGGTGTGAGGACAGGAGCATCCTCTTATCTCGAAGGTCTCTTAACACCCAGTTTATAGCCTGAGGAGTCAGGCTGCTCTGGGTAGAAGGTGTAAATGGTCTATTGATACCAGTTTCTGGGAAATGGCATGGAAGGCTATAGAATACACAGTTTTGGGTTACACCCGTACAGTGATGAACTGATCCCAGCTGTTCTGACTAGGACACAAACCTACTGTAATTTAATTTAAACTGAATCAGTTCACCATCACTCAATCAGACATTATTTGTACTTTCAGCCCTTCTTATTGCAACATTCTTTAGACTTGTTTTCATGTATGGTAACATTGATTTTTGCTTATTCAATATATAATGGATTAAGAATATAATAGCCATTAAACCTAGAATATCTTGCTTAGCGCAGATGCTACCTGCTCAAACTCACAGAGACTTTAAAAGAGAAATTGAAAATAATTGTCACAACTGTTCAGCTGCAAGCCCAGCTCAGGCCTGTGATGAGGAAAGGTTTTGGTATTAGGAGACTGTTTTTTTTCTCTAGATGAAATGGACAGAGAGAAAAATACACTTGTTTCAGGAAATAAAACAGAATGGACAAAGGCAACTTTGATACGATTATTTTTTTGCAGATTTTTCTCATGAGCTCTGTGACAAGGCAGAGATATGATACTAGATATTATATCTAGGAGCTACTAACTAGCTCCATGCAGTCTTCTGTTTAAAACTGCTCAGTCACAGCAGTTCTGGATAGACTTTAACAAATACGAAGGTATTTCTCCAGAATGCTTCTCCAATCCTCCCTCCAATCCCTGCTTGGGATTTTCTGATCCAGAAGTAGAGTATTGAATTTAATATCCTGTAATGGATTTTACTTCTTTGGATATATCCAGTTGGTTTTTCAATCCATGTGCACTGATAGCATGTACAGCCTTCTGTTGCAAGGTGTATTACAGCTCAACTATGTTTCATGCAGAAACATTTCCTTTCTTTGAACACACTCTCTTGGTTGGATTTGATACCTGCCTGAAGAGGTTCAGTGAACAGTCTTATGTTTACTGTCTTCCAGGGTCACTCATAATTTTTTAGACTACCTTATCTCTCTGTGGTCATCCCTTTTCTATCATGAATCTGCCTTAGCTATTTTCTAGTATACAAATTATTTATTTTGCGTTCTTCAGTTTTAGTAAGTATGTACTGCATTTAAAAAGGAATGTGTGAAATTTTAAAAGGAAGAGAAAAAAAAATATCTTCTACCAGACCCATGAAATATTACAGCCAACGTTCATTCCCTTCTCAGGGAGCAAACGGATGTTTGAAGAAACCCATTACGATTAGTGGCTTTCCTACATCGTGTGCCCATATTACTGTTACCTAGGTCACTTTGAAAATCTAGTTCAAACAAAAGCCATGGCACATCAGCTGTGTTTCTGAAAGATGTAAACAGAGGTGTCTTGCAGGTGCAATGCCTCTCTGCAAACAAACAGAATTGCAGTAGGAGTCGAACACGACCAGTCCATCCTTAGTGACCGCCTAAAATTAGAGCTGTTCTGAGTCATCAAAGCTGGCATAATCAAAACATGCTTTACCAGGCTCATCTATTTTGGCCTAAGACTTGTACCTCAGCAGCACACAGTAATCATCAATGACATAGTGTAACTTAATACAATGCTATTAATACACAAAATGTTTACCTACCTGCGTCTTTTAGAATTGTTGTAGTATTTTCATCCCGAATCACTCCTTCTCCTTTGATGAAAACAACTCCACAGTAGTGAAAAGACTCAGGAGAGTGTGGAGCAAAAGCTCCCAGGAGAAGCCTTGTGTAGCATTGAATGAAAAATTCTCAGCATAAGCATTTGACTGAGCTGACACCAAAGTGAATGAACAGGTAAATGGCCCCAAGCATCTTATTTCATGCAATTGTGAGATCAGTTCCTAAGTGTTGTATACATGCAGAATCCCAAATTTAAACCAAAACCATCTACAACACAATTTGCCTACCCCCATCTTTTTGGTTCTGTGATGGAATTTGAGATACCAGTTGTATAAAATTTAACACATACATTTGGATAGCAATATTAGCACATGAAAAGAAAATAGAAGTACACTTTATTGGCAATGAAGAGGGGATCTGTACTTGGAAGGTTACCCTGTTCTTCAGTAGTGCCACGCATAAGAAAGAGAGGGTGACATATGAAGGACTGTGCTCATAGAAGCAGAGCAATTCTAGACTGATGGAATGAAACTGATGGAATGTGTTGAATTTAGCAGGTATGATTTATTACCTTTCAGTATAAAATATTCATTTGTCAACCATGAGCAATAATTAGCTCAAAGTACAATTAGTACAATAACTTCCAGTAATTTTGGTCAGTGGAGCCCACATTTTGCTCATAATATTTAATAAAATATTAAAAATGTGACTACTTTTATATCATCATTTTTAAAAACCACACTAAGTTATTTTAATCAATATACTTTTTTTAAGTAAAAGCCATTTAATCTTCTGACTTATACATTAACCTTCCATTAAGTATTAGTGAAGAAGTTAAATGCACCTTAGTCAATAATGCTAATGCAGGAACTGTTGTATTACCTATGGGGAAATGTGTATTCATATTATGTTAAAGTGGCTATCCTTAACGATTAGCTATTATATGTCAAGAAACTGATCATAAATTTGAAATATTCTGTAGGAAAATGAATTATAATGTTGAAACTGAGTTCTCTGTACTGTAATAATTCTGAAATGAGGTCATCTACTTCTCCTGGTCAGTGCTTTTTAAGGCAATGATATTGAAGTGATGAAGATACCCTTGATGATACTTTAACCTCACCTTGTGGTTTCACATCTTTGTGAGTAATAAATGAGACTGGTAATTGTACTATACTAAACCAAAATATATGAATCTACCTGCAGGTATATGATGAAGTTGTTTTAGCATATATTCTCATTGCTCTGTTTCTTCTAGAAATGCCTAAATGTACCACTAAGACAAGAAAAATGCTGTGTTATGCCAAAAGATTTCTCTGAGTTTTAGACTGAATTATAGTGTCAAACTACCTGTTTATAGATCCCATTCTGTATTATTTTTTCTACCTTTTTTTTCTCCTAGAACATGTTTTATTCTAAACCAGTTTTTCCTGCAAGACACATTTTTTACACTAACCTCACAAAATGCTTCCAGACTGGGATACTCCTTTTCCTCCTGTTCTTGTCTGCATACTCCTGCTGTTTTCCTTCTGTCAGGTCTGCTACCTCTGTGAATATTAGGTGAGCTGATTCAGCTGCCTGATATAATGCAAAACTTTTCCTTTTTTTTTAAGAAAGAATATTTTGCTGTTGGGTCAGCCATCAAAATCCATTTGTCCTTTAGTTTCCTGGTAGTTAAGGTCAATATGAGTCAAGAGAACTTGTGGATGGAGAAGTAAACAAAGTCTATTTTTTTTCTCAGTACTTAATTGCTAGGTTAGCTTTCTTGAGATGGAAAACGGTACCTACATAATACATTGTGCAAGTAATCATGAAAGAGACAGCAAAAATTTTGCTCAGGTGGCCGTTCAAGTGATCAACAAAAATGTCTTGTAACACAGACTACAACTTTCAAAACAGAAGGAAAGAAATAAAAAAAAATAGAAGTATATGTATATTTGCAATTAAAAATAAAATAATTTTACTTGTCTTTTCAGAATGGGCATTTTCTGGGGTTTTCAGGATACCAAATTTTTTAAACTGTTGAATTTATTCCCACATGGTAAAGTGCTTTTTTTTTCTGATCCTTTTCACATCTTTGTTTCAGCACTGTAAATGATTATTCCACTCACGTTCACCTTTCTTTGTCCTTGCTGTATCATTTGAGTGCCTTCTGCTGACTTTACAAAATTGTGTCCCTGAATCCTTAAAGATACATTTGGTGCCCTAAGGCATTTAAAAAAAAAAAAAAAAAAAAAAAAAAAAAAAAAAAAAAAAAAAAAAAAAAAAAAAAAAAAAAAAAAAAAAAAAAATCTCAAAGGTAGAATATGGTTGGTTGTTAGATAGTTAAATTAAAAACACAGATTGACATTCCTATAACAATACAACAATATAATAATTCATATCAAAACAATGAGAAATCTCTGAATTCTAAAGAAAACACCTTTTACATATTCTAAATTTTAGGAGCTTTTTTTCTGTCCCACCGGTAGGAATAGAGGTAGGAAAAGGACTCTCTTTTTTCCTCACTATGTTCCATTTATACTTTAAACTATAAAGAGATTTAACTGATGATATAGAACACTCATGCAAGGGATTGAAGATCCAAAATACATTCAAGCTCCTTCCAAAATACCAAGATTTTCACTCAGTGATCAATAAAATAAAAGTTGAACAACTATTTCTACTTCTTTTAACCCATATCTAGTATTTTCTATTGTCTGAGGGCTTATAACACTTCAAAACTCTGGAATGGTCAATGCTAAATAATATGCTCAAAAACACTCTTGCTAGCTATGGTATTAGACAATTGCAGCTGTAAGCTGCTTGTAATGCCATTACTTTCTTATAAAATATGAAACTTCCTACCAAAAGGTACTGGCTAGACATTTTGTTAGCGAGACAGCACTATGAAATACTCTGTCATATTATAATCTTACTGTCTGTTTTCCATATGGGAATAGTTAGACAAAAACGACAGAAAATTCTATGTCCCTAACAACAATTGAAAAAGAGAAGCAATAGATTCTCAGTATCTCCACAACTACTTAAAATGTAATACTTTGAAACAAGTAGATTATTAATGTAAAATAACTTATCAGCATTACATGACCTTAAATTTTGTTTCTGAAGAAAGCATTTTTTTTATATGTAAAATCCATTTTGTCTTGCAGTACTATAAGACAAAGCACATCTGTTTACAAAAAAGAAAAAGAAATCCCCAAATTTCCTGTACTTGAAACAAAATGTGAACTCGTAATATGACACTGTGATAAAAAGGCCACTTTTTTGTAACACTAGCTGTCAGTTTTGGTATCAAAGATGTGTCATTTGAATACCTATGGCGAATACACTCTTCAGCCGTAGCTGAAGCTGCGTCTTGCTGATTCACTTTATCCAGTTCAATCTCTTAGTTACAGTTCTTGCACTTCTACAAATGATTTTTTTGGTGCATTTCCTTCAGTAGTGAGAACACACAGACTCAGAAATAATGATAAACAAACCCTTATCAACTACAACTCCCCTCTTGCCCAGTTTCTAGCATTTGATTTACAGTCCTTACTCCTGGTTTCAAGTCTAATGAAGTTTCTAACTTTTAATCTTCCAGTAATCCACATTGAAATTAAAAACCCTAATTAGGATGTCTCAGACTTAGTGCACCCATTTGATCTTCTCTCTTCATTTACTTCTTCATGAGGCCTCCCACTGCTGGCTTATATTGAGTATGGGTTTCATACAGCAACACATCTACCTCATGTAATACTGAACAACTTGTTGATAATATCTTTGGTCAGCACAGTCCACAGAATAGACATCCCTCTCTCTGACCATTACCAAATGTTGGAAAGCATTTACTTGCAACCAATAGATGTAAGAATTATTATAATAGCAAAAAGCCACCATTCATACTGTATGACAGGAAAAGATGAGAGCATTCAAGGCAACTAATAATGTCTCATACGCCTTCAAAGGTAGGAGAATTTCTACATTAAATGCCTGCGTGATCTCTGTGTTGTACAGCACAAGGCACAAAACACAGAACAATTCTATGACTCAGAACTAGGGAGAATTCAATCCTGGGGATTTGATTTAATGCTGAACCTAAACCCAAAACATATCAGATTGGATGATTTTCTCTATCAGCATCAGCTTCTAACTGCCTTCCCTGACACTCCAAATTCCTCATCTTTGCTAGCAATCTTTCTCTTACTCTCCTCAATACTCAAGACCCTAGCTGAAAACATATCTTTTTCTCTCCCTTCCTCTCCCCACTCATCCAGTCTTTCAAATATTACTGTTTATTTTTTCATGTTTTACTTTGTTTTACTGTTGCTACAATCAAGTCTCCTATCTGGGCCATCATTCATATCTTAAAAAAATCAAATCCACTTTACTGTAGCCTGCTCAGAGAAAACATTTTAGTATATTTCAATCCTTGGAAATAGGCATTGTATATTCTTGGTCTATTAACCAGATTATGCTAATAAGATTCTTTCTCTTCTCTTTTAAAACATAAAATTTAAGAATATTTATGTAAATATTACATATTTATATATTTAAATGAATATGTAAATAAATGAAATAAAAATATGTCTTCCACTTGTTTAAAATTGATCTTACCTTTAAATTTTTGCATTATTCCAGCCTCAAAACTTCACCTGCCTGCTAGCCTATTTTTCCCACCACACCACTTTTAACTACTAAGTACCTTGTTTGCATGAACGTTATAGTCCCCTCCTTCAGTTCAGTACTGGATAACAACTACTTCAGTAACAGTGCCTACAAGAAATTTATTTAATAAACTGGTTATAGCTGTGATGATCTCATCATTAAAAGAAAATCAACTTAAATAAATAAAGACAAGGCCTCTTCCTGTAAGTACATCAGCTAATGCAGTTGAGAGTTGAGGCCAAGTTTTCAAGAGTATGGGGACATGTGTCCCTAAAAGCTCATCTGCTTATGATTTTTCTCTATTCTAAATTTAAAAGCACTTGTGTCCCTTCAGAAAAATCCTACTAAATATTTTTAAATTGTGTCTGTAGTTGTTGCTGTCTCATCCGTGTGTGTTTACTTACTGCAAAGCAATGTGCTCCAGAACACTATTACAGATAGTTTTTAAAACTGACCTTTTCAAAGTGCAACAATAACAGGATTTTGTAAGTTTGCTGGAATCGTCTCTTTTTTTCTTTGTTGGGGAGAAGATACAGTAGTAAGGAAGGTAAGATATGCTGCTTAGTTTAAACTGGTGTTTACAATATATTAAATTGCATTGAAATTTAAATCGGAAAATACTTTTAAAAAAATCATGTGAGATCTATCTTTTTTTATTTCACTTTGATGAGACAATGCTCATGCCATTCAGAATTGTGCAGCTCTTTGTGTTGGAAAACTGTCATAAGTTTATACCAATATGCCTTGAAAAGGATAAACCCAAACTCTCTCCCAAATGCCTTTTCCCAGAGCCTCTCCAAGTGCCAATTTCTCAACAAACACTTTTTCTAACTCTAAATTTGGTGGCTGCCCAACCTGGTAATGTTAGCAATCAAAAAATAGCCAACTGATCTGAAAAAAAAAAAAATTGGATACTTGTGACCTTCAAAGGGCTGGGAAAGCTGTAGAGATTTCACAGAGTAATTCACCTGCACAATTTTTGTTCCTAAACCTTACTGTCAAAATCCTCAACATTCAGCTTTAATATAACCTTTTCACTTTCTTATATTTTTGGTATTAATTTCTGGACATGCATTCGCTGTAACATTCACTGTATACTTTGGATAGATATCTTACCTTGTAATATATGCTTTCTAAAAGTATCCAGTCTTATCAAGCCTGACTTTCTCAAAGGCAGTAGATTCATTCCACCTGCTTTAGATACTTATTTCAGGACCAGCAAAAGCACCCTTTGGAGGTTCACAATTACAACTGACATTTTAGGAAAAATGTGCACTAACAGTGCAGAATAATACATCAAAAGTAGTGTTACAAAAATATATATTGAAATTCTGAAGTAAGGGAGTTCATTATCAGAATCAAAACAGCTTCAAAGAATCCAGCCCAGAGTTTTTGAAAACTGGGGTTCATCTTGTTGCTGATGTCATCGCACAATATCTCTCAATGATTTTTGAGTGGTCTTGGGAAACTGGAGAGGTCCCAGATGACTGGAAGCTGGTGAACGTTGTCCCAATTTTCAAGGGCAAGAAGGAGTACTCTGGAAACTACAGGCTTGTCAGTCTCACTTCAGTGCCTGGTAATATTGTGGAGAAGATTATTCTGGGAGGTATTGTAAAACACCTGAAAGACAACACTGTCATTGGTCACAACCAGTACAGCTTAATGAGAGGAAAGTCCTGCTTGTGAAACCTGATTCCTTTTAAGACAAGGTAACCCACACAGTTGATCAAGGGAAGCCAGCTGATGTAATCTTTTTGGATTTCAGTAAAGCTTTTGATACTGTCTGTCACCATATCCTTCTGGACAAAATGTCCAGCACACAGCTGGGTAAACACATCATGTGGTGGGTTTGGCTCACGGGTCGAGCGCAGAGGGGTATAGTAAATGGAGTAACATCAGATTGGTGAGCTGTCACTAATGAGGTTCCACAGGCCTCCATCTTGGGCCCTGCGCTCTTCAACATCTTCATAAATGACTTGGATCCAGGATCGGAATGAACACTAAGGAAGTTTGATGATGATACAAAACTGGGAGGAGCTGTTGACTCCCTCAAAGGCAGGGAGGCCCTGCAGAGAGACCTTGACAAATTAGAGCACTGGGCAATCACCAACCAGATGAAGTTAAACAAGACAAAGTGCCAGATTCTGCACCTAAGATGGGGCAACCCTGGATGTACAGACAGACTGGGGAATGAGATGCTGGAAAGCAGTGCTGTGGAAAGGAACCTGGGGGTTCTGGTGCCCTGGCAGCCAGGAGGGCCAACAGCGTCCTGGGGCCATCAGGCAAAGCACTGTCAGCTGGGAGAGGGAGGTGATTACCCCCCTCTGCTCTGACCTGGTGCAGCCTCACCTTGAATATTGTGTGCAGTTTTGGGCACCACAGTGTAAGAAAGGTATTAAGCTATTATACAGTGTCAAAAGGAGGGCAATGAAGATGGTGAAGGGCCTTAAGGGGAAGCCGTATGAGGAGCGGCTGAGGTCACTTGTTCTGTTCAGCCTGGAGAAGAGGAGACTGAGGGGAGACCTCATTGCAGTCACAACTTCCTTGTGAGGGAAAGAGGAGGGGCAGACACTTATCTCTTCTCTGTGGTAACCAGTGACAGAACCCAAGGGAATGGCCTGAAGTTGTGCCAGGGGAGGTTTAGATTGGATATTAGAAAAAGGTTCTTCACCCAGAGGGTGGTTGGGCACTGGAAAAGTGACCCTGGGAAGGGGTCACAACACTCTTGACAGAGTTCAAGAAACGTTTGGACAATGCTCTCAGGCACATCGTGGGACTCTTGGGGATGGTCCTGTGCAGGGTTAAGAGTTGGACTCAATGATCATTGTGAGTCCCTTCTAACTTGGCATATTCTGTGATTCTGTGATTTAACCCCAGCCATCAATTATCATGCAGCAGCTCACTCACTAGTCCCCCACCCGCCCATCCCAACAGGACAGAGTAAAATGAAAAAAATCTGTGGCTTGAGATAAGAGCAGTTTAGTAATTGAAATAAAATAATGTATTCAAAAAATAAAATAATGACGATGATGATTATTATAATGGTGATGATGACAATAATAACAAAATATGTAGTAATAATAATGAGAGAGAGAGGAATAAAACCCAAGAAAGACAAGTGATGCCCGATACAGTTACTCACCACCCACTGACCGATGCTCAGCCTGTACCCCAACAGTAATCGGCCCCTCACAGCTGACTTCCCCCAGTTTATATAATGGGCATGTTGATCTACAGCATGGAAAGTCCCTTTGGTCACTTCAGGTCAGCTCTCTTGGCCATGCTCCCACTCAGTCTCTTGTGCATCTGCTTTCTGGCAGGGTATGGGACACTGAAATGTCCTTGACTTAGGGTGAGCACTACTGAGAAAACCAAAACACCAGCGCGACACCAACATGATTCTCATACTAAATGCAAAGTAGAGTGCTGTACTAGTTACTAAGATGAAAATTAACTCTATCCCAGCTAAAATCCAGATATATCCAAATTGAAAATCATAAGTAAATTTGAAATATGAATTGTATAATTACATTTTATTCAATTATGTCCATTTAAGTGTATCAATACAGGAAAATAAATCTTCCAAAACATCATGTATCACTGAAAAGCTAGGAATAGCTTCTACATGTAAAATGTTGTAAATTTTTTTCAAATATCAACTGATATTTTTTTCCTTAGTGAGAGTTATTTTTATTGACTAAATATAATGGTACCAATAGCAGAGAAAATTTGTTTATAAGTTCAACTAATGAGATGCAAACTGCATGATGTGAAAAGAATTTTTTTTTCTGCACCTCAGTGTATTATTGTAAAATTGCTGGGAAGCAAATATAACCCTGAAGTTGACTTAGGACATGCATAAGCAGTTCTACTTCCTCAAAATTTACAGTGTCTATACAGATATGATTGAAAAATAAAATATGTATTTTCTTTATTCACAAATATTTTCTCTTTCTGACTTTTTCACTAGGCTCCCTCTGAAGTAGGCTTTTGTTGCTAGCATCTCTAAATCACTAGTTTACTAATGCTTTAGAGATACTAAACTAAAGTTCGCTATTATAAAGTTCTGATAGCTCAAATAACTTTCTGCTTCCATTTTATTTTGATTGATTTAATGAAGGATCTAAAGAAATAATTTTCTTTGTATGCCACAGTATTAAGGTGAAGACAAAGAGACTATTCAACATTCATAAAATCAGTTGATGTGCCAGATGTAAAATCAATTAACTCTAGTGAAGTATAGCCTTGTATTTTAACAACTATGGTATCATAATTGCTTGCTATAGTTTTCTTTTTCAGCAAGCTGAGCCTGGCCAGTGTTTCTGCTTTGGCAAGGTGTTAATAACAAAATTATAAAACTCAAATAATGAAGATATCCCCAGAAATCTGGAGTTCACACAAATATTTGAGGGGTCAGATGTTTATTGCACTTCAGCCTAAGAAAATCTTACTTGGATTTAATAGCTCACTATTTCCACATGTCTTAAATCTCCATGAAACATCTTCATTGTTCACCCTTTGTGTTAATTTCTGTTCTCTGAGATTCTGAGGGAGTGGAAAGTCACTCGGCAACAGCATCCCTCAAAATCAGTGTATAGATAGCTTCAGTAGTTTGATCACATATTCCCTGTCATTCTTTCATACCCTTTAAGCAAGTAGTAATCTCTTGTTACATTTTTAAATTGACTTTTTTGGTGGTTCAGATTTATTGCAAGTATTTCTATTAGAAGGAAAATTGCACTGAATCCAGCATAACAACATTTTGTCAATTACAAATTGTTTCATTTGATCATACTTTTCTTATCTGTAAAACGTCTGGATCTGAAATATTTTGAAAGGATATCAGTAATAACAGTCATCATCTCCTCCTACTTGCATGTTCATACTGTGAGATTACTTAGTATCTCCTTTATATCAAATGTATAATTTTCAGGCCCTAGTTCAATATGTGTCTAACCTGAAGTGTATGAATTTTCCTGCTGAAGGTAATGGAGGACATTCATTTTGTGTTCTTAAAGACGGGTACGTCCATAGACCCTTTCTTGAACTTTGCTCCTACTGAAATCACCCTGCTGATTTCAGGAAGAGAAAAAACAGGTTTATTAGCAGGAAGTGTCCCAGTGAAAATAAATGCACTTGTTTTTCCTAAAATAAGGAGAGAGTGAAAAGATTTGCAGAACCACAGCACTTCTTGTAGACAGCTCTTTGGAAACTTGACTGGCATTGATAGAATTATTGGGTTTTTCTGTTTTGAAGAAGAATAAGCTCTCAGATAGAAAAGATGATTTATGTCCAGGATTTGCCCCCTGTGGGACATGTTGGAAGTATTACTGACATCCAGAAAATGATAGTCCACATTACCTCTTTTCTCCAAACAAATTAGAGAAGATAAGAAGTAACAAAGATTGTAACTCTGTCTTCACTAAAAAAGAAAATTAATTCACTTCTTAACTTTAACACAAGAAAATGTATAATGTTTTTAGATATATCTAAAGCTACTAGAACAAACTTGTTAAGAAATTAAAGCAAACAGGTTTATTGGAATGCAGCTTGTATATTTCCTTGTAAAGTATTTAAGATCTACTTTTCCTAGTAGCTGCCTAAATTATAAAAGAGGCAGAAGCCAATATTTTCTTTCTTTATTCTCTGTGTCCTGCAAAACGCAAAAAGCATTCCTTCTTAGGAAACAAATAATTCCTCCTTTTTTTATTTACAACTAGAAGAAAGAGAATCATGTACAATGTTATCTTGTACCAGAGACTTCTACAAAATTGTGATTAAGTTTCTACTTTATAATTTCTCTTTTCTTAAGTTAGTGAGCCAGTAGACAAATCACAATTCCACATGACATCCTGCACTCTACGTTGTCAGTTTGGCTGCAATGAGAACTTCTTTTTTAAGTCCGGGAAAAAATTTCTTTATTCTAATAAATATTTCCAGATAACATTACGTCTAGATTAGCAATTATTAGTTATTATGCACAATATTCTTAATAGTTCAATACTGATAAAACTTTTTTCTTGTCCTCTGCACTCAGCAGATATTGCTCTGATATGAGGTCACCATATTATGGCTATTAAGAGTGATTCAGAATACAAAACTCTATAAAAAGTAAGACCATAGAATTTTATTTTTTTACAAAAAAAAAGCGCAACTCACCGTTCAATTTGGCATTAGTATAAACAGATGAATTTTTACACTAGCTGTGTGGAAGTAGCTCTTCAAAACAATGGTGAATCAACTTACAGGTTTCCTTCAGCTATTTAAGAGTCCTTGTGTAAAAGTAGATTTCCAATCAACTTCAATGGGACCACAAAAGGCATGCCAACTCTTCCAATTTTACTTTGAAAAGAGAAAAAGCAGTTAAAACAGTAACATAACAAACACTGATGGGGAGTAATGAACAGAGAAAGGAGGAATATGGAAATGTTTAAACTGACAAATTGAGGAGCAGTTTGGGTGTGTAAGGTACTTGAGCACACGAACTAAAGGTAAAAGAAAAGCACTACCATCTATGAGACAGAGAAACCTTGTATCTGTGAAAGAAGTCCAAATATTAAGGTAGGTTTTGTTAAAATTATTACAAAAGTGTTGGTTTGGAGAGGGGAATAAATTTATACACTCTTAATTTAATTGTAGCATCCGATAAAGGGAATGAAAATAATCCTTTTCTATTAAGAAATTTATAGTTTCCATCTAGGGAAACAAACATTTTTTTGTAGGAGCATTTCCAGGTAAACACATCCACTCCCCTAATTTAGATTCAGAAAATCTCCTAATACATAATCATACATTTACTACATTAATATATACACTAATACTTACTCTCATCCTGCATACTGGACACTTCACAAGGAGGTATTTCAGAAGATTATAGTACAAAATTCTTCTCCATGTAATAAATCAATCATATTTGTTTAATTATTGCATATTGTATATATATTGTACATATATTATCAACAGTTCATGTATCTACTTTTAGAATTGTCATGGAATTAGTATTCAAACAAAAAAAGCCACTCAAAATACAATCTAGAATTCTCATGAACATATAAATTTATTGTCAGTGTGGTCATGCTATTTATGAGTTGATTTTATGGATTTTTTTTAAGGTTTATATTTATTGATTGTACCAGAATTCCTCATTTCTAACACAAATAACTGGCATTTAGAATATCTAAATACTTAATTAAAATATGTCATGACATGTAAAGATTTTGCTACTGTGTATCATAAGTCCATGCTGAGCCAGAGAAAATGATATATTTTAATATGCTTAGTGTTATTTAATTGAAGAATTATCCAGATAATAAGGAATTCTACCTTTAATGGTGTAGTCAATAATAACATCAAAAGTCATATTGATTATTCTTGGACAATTACCTGCAGCTTGTACATATTTCTCATACTAATAAAACTGTTTCACTGTGTACAAAACGAAAGAAGCAGCTCATTTTTTTTTTCCCGTGTAGTATTTACGTCTGCTAAAAATAGAACAGACCCACACCTACAAGTGAATCCATCTTTCAGACAAATTATTAATTATAGAAGTGCATGGACAAGCAGTTCTGTGTGCTGGTGTCATGCATACCTCTCTGTCAGAAGACCTCAGATATAGAACTGTCATGTATCTATCTGTATTTTTATGTATCAACTTGTTTCTTCTTTCCTTCTGGCCAATGGGCAGATCAAAATGACACATGATCATTAAAACCTGCTTGGGACGATGAGGGGATTTCACATTTTTTGCAGAGTGACAAGAAATAGGGAAATGACCTGAATGTATGCAACGCTTAAATGTTGTCAGATATTCATCATATTTATATGCTTTGCCTGCCTCTCTGCTCAGGGTGATTTAATACTACATTAAAGTAGAACCTGGGAGGACATCATAAACAGCTCTTGTTTAAAGGGCATTGTGAAGGAGAGCCTTTAATCTGATTGATGAAATAAATGGAAAGTAATCTATCCTCTATTCAACAGCTTGTTGATGATATGAAAGAATTCCTACTCAAGCAAGCAAAGCTTTAAAGAGAAAGACCTCTTTCATCCTGTCAGCCTCTCATTTTTAGAAAAAGTTAAGTTTTTCATCATGGTTCAGGGGAGTTCTTGTAAAACGTTCATTGAAAATTTAAGAGCAATTACAGTGTCAGACAGCTAGAAAAATTGCTTTTACTGAGTGAGAGTTCTCTGACAGATGCATTGTGGGAGAATTGATTCTTTCTAAGGGATAAGTGAATTGTCATTGTTAGTCTCTTCTCATGACATCTAGCTAGATGTCATCTGCTTTGTAACAGAAGATTTGAATCAGACAACTGTACTCAACACTAGACAGTGTCTAGATTAGTTCAGCAAAGAAATAAGCCTGTACTCTGCATGGCATCAACTGAGCTTTTAAAGATTATGGATGAGCAAGGGTTTGAGAAAAAAAAGTTTGAAAAATCAAACCCAAAGCTTTATAGCCACTTCAGAAAGCCTGGATGTTTAACCTGTAAGGAAGTCTGTCAAATCCTTGAGGAAACCACATAGAGAAAGATCAATAGAATACCTACTGGCTCCATTAGCTTGATGTAAAAAGTGGAAGAGGGAAACCAGCTCTTCCACAAGAGGAGTTACATTATTCCAGGGATTAAGCGGGATCAGTTCTCTTGCAGAAAAGAAGACAAGAAAAAGAATGAAGATTTTTGGTGGGCCAGAACTGGAGTGAAAGGGCTTGTCAGGTAATCTAACTGATGATAAGAGAGCAGTTTATTGAACAGGAGATGTCTCTAATTAGGAGTTCATTAGCATAGGGGTAGGTGCCAATTCTAATCTTGAGTTAGATGCAGAAAACAGGCTGTCATTCACTCTGCAATCCCTGAGTTAACTTTTTCATAGTGTATGCTTTCTGAACCCAGTTCTGATTTTTATGTGTTTTTTTCTGTTTGGACTGAAGAGATATGTTTGGTGTGGATTAATGTCTTTGGCATTTTCCCAAAATTGCAGTGTCAGATTCATTAATATTCACAGTATTTAAATGTTATATTGTTTGAATACAGTGTGTATGCATGTGATAAAAAAAGATGTGTCATTTTAAACATAATAATATTTCAGTCCAAAAGCTTCATTTCAGTTTTTGTATCTGATTTAACTGTAACCTTAGTTCAACTAAAAAAAAAAAGGGAAAATAAAAAAAAAGAAAAGAGCATTAATATAATATAATACATTAAATAAATGCTCAAATATCAAATTATCATGAAAACAATCAGTTAAAATATTCTCCACATCATGGCCAGACCATTACATTCTTCACCAGTTCAAATTTCAGTACTATCTTATGGTCAGGGTTTAGTCAATATCAGGCTTTTTCATTTTGCATATTTTACATTATGTGCACTTTACATATTTGAAGGAATGTATATAGACTTTAATTTAAACACTGAGAATTTCTTTCAGTTTCTCAGGAGTTAAACTGTGATGCATTTTTAGTTCTTCGTATGTTCAATTATTTAATCCTTTAATATGAATGACATTATCATTTAGACTTAAATATGCTTTTTCTTTTTGGATGTTTTTTTATTTATTATTATATATGTCTGTAAGGGTTTGGTAGGAATGACCTTGCTGTTTTAGCTGGAAATAAACACACTTCTTCAACTTTGGGAAGTATAGGCCTGAACTAAACTGTGTTTCCTTTCCTTAACATGTTTAGAACACCATCAGAGTTTATGTGCTACCAAAACATTCTTCTGAATCTTTGGAAATGCAAACTGTCAGGGCATCATTTTCAAAAAGTCACTGGTGCTAAAAATCACTGACCTGTGCTAGTTTCAATACTGTTCCTGTTATTTCTGCCATTAAGATTCAATAGATCTCTTTATCGATGTCCATAAGGCATTTGGATGAATCAATAATGATGATAAAAAGCAAACTGTAATTCTATGGAAAAAATGCTGCTAAACAGAGAAACACACAAAATTCATACAACGTCTTTACAGTTTTCCTTTCAGTGTTCTAATGCCTTGTATTTTCACGTGAGTTAATGTCCTTAGATACCTTGCTAGCAATGTATTTTTCTGTGTTCTGATCCCTTGAAGCATCATTTTGCTAAATTTATAGGGGGCATATTGCTCATAATCACTGAATCTCTGCCAAACTACAAAATGTGGGACTTTTATTTTAATACTTTTTTCAAAGTGAATACATTTTTCAATGTGTTTTCTTGAGTAAATTTATTTCTGCAACTGTTAGATCTGTAAGTATGTGGGGACAGACCATATCAAATATTCAAAAAGGGCATATATTTCTAAGTAAAATATAAATCGTCTGTCTTTTTCAGTTTCAGTTTTACCTTAAGGAAAATTAGGCATCAATTCTGTTTTGTAATGTGTAGTAAGTTATATGCAATCTTGTAACTAAACTGATTTACTGATTCACATTAGGAATATGATCCAGTGTTCAGTAAGACTAATGTCTTTCACTGTTTTTTGATTGAGCCTAAATCTGAAAGTCACACATAGCATTATTTCTAAGGACTGCTTTTTCTTCCTCACTCCAGATTTGTTGTTGTAGGTGGAAGGAGAAAGGGATTGATTTGAGTTTTTCCCTTTGGATGTTTTTGAGAGTAATGTTCCTATTTTTGCTGCAAATTTTTAATTGGAAAAAAAGGTTGAGACATGTACAAGTTTTAAAATATTTATCTACAGCAGAATAAAAATTTTTAATAAAATAGATGCTACTTGCAAATAAATTCTGTTCTAAAAAGGATTTGAGGGTTTGATTTTTTGGGTTTGGTTTTTTTTGTGGGTTGTTTTTGGGTTTTTTTTGGTTGTTTTTGTTTTTGTTTTTTTTTAATTAGTATTATTATTATATCTAGACAAATATCTATTTATCCCAAACCTATTTCCAGTAAAAATAAAGGGTAATATTACCAGTGAAATAATATCTTTACTAACATAACACATAGTCTTTGGGGAATCATAGCTGAGAAATTATTTTTCTTACTTTACTGGTAATTGTGGCTGCATAGTCTCAACTCTGGGAACATTTTTCAGAGGAAAGATTTAAGACTAAACACTGGTTTAATAAAAAAAAGAAAATTAAAAACTTAATATGCATTTTCCAGTTCAGGACAGTGCATTTTTAATCAGTTATTTGTTCAGATTTTTTTTTAGTGTTGTTCCTTATTGATCTTATTTCAGACCAGATCCTTGCTAAATATGTCAGAATAACCCAAGTTTGTTTCATTTTGTCAGAGTTTCTTTTCTGACAGAGTTATAGTAATATTTTTTTGTACTTCACCTAACAGTTTCACTAATTATACCTAGATCAACTTGATATTTCCTTTCAGAGTCCTGGTATTTGTTTTCATTCATCACTGTGTTATTTACTCTATATTTATCAAGTAGTTATCAAATAATGCAGGAGAAACCCTAACTTTTAAAAAGCAGACCCTGTGTGTGTAATTGCTAAGAAACAAAAGGAAGTTTATGAAATAGTTAAAGTTGGAATATATGGTTTCATTCTGGTATTTAACTGCCAAAGTTGAATGTGATGGAAGGCATCTGTGGTTGTGTTTGTGTAAGGCTGTCTTTAGTGGCAGAGTGTATTATCTAGTGTCACTTTATGAAACTTTCAGTGGTACAGCCTTTTTCTTTTCCAGTATGTGTGTAAGAATTACTTTAATCTCTTTTCTCTATGAGAAAAGATAAATATTATCTGCTGTATATACCTGATGAAACACTTATCTTTTTGATAATTAATGAACCCATTTTAAGTCCATGTTACGCTATCCATCTTTTGTGGTACTGAAATGGATGACAGTGTGATTATGTCTTTGAAAGATAAGTAAATGTGTGTGCTCTTAGATCATCAGGCTTTTAAAATACCAGGAAAGTAGAAGTATAACAAAACTGGGAGTATTTCTTAATCTTGACTTATAATACAGAGGGTATGGTCTTTTATTTATAAATGTACGTTTTATTGCACCACATACACACGTCAGATTTCACAGGCCTCTGCAAAGATTCGTATTACCATTTTATGTTTCATTTATGACTTTCCCCTGCATATTAACAAAATAATATACATGTAATATATTGAATATTACATGATCAAACACTGATTTTTATACATTTGATATAAAAGTGTCAGTAAGCAAAGAATTCGCAATACCCTTACAAGTCAAGCTGAGCTGTGAATTCTATTTTAGCATTCTTGTCAATATAAACTGGCTTACAGAGACACATTTAGAATTATAATTGATGGATTTCTCAAAATAACTTTGTCATTTAAGAAAAGTATAAGCTTTGCATTTCATTATTACAAGAGTATATTTTTAAGAAGTCAAACAGATCTTCTTAAGTGTCTTAAATGGTATAATAAAGATTTTTGATGAATGTTAATGGTTATGGAAGAAAATTTAATTTTCACAAAAATTATAAAGTATACTCCTCTGTAATTTATGTCAAGTTGGCAGTTCACATTGCCTGCATGTACTCTGAATTAATGACATCCTGAAAAGGTGGAGCAGCCTGACCAGGATTTAACAAGACCAGCAAATCATTTATTTACTTTGGTTCCTCCACCAACCAGATCTGCTTCGGATAATACATGGTAGTCATTAATCTTTTCAGTTAGTTTCTATTAGAAATCACCTCTTCAATACACACAGTCTCTGAGGATCCAGGGTGTTTAAGTTTAAAACTCAACTCTGGTGGTTATTTTCGCTATAGTACAGTAGCAGAATAACTAGTCCATTTCCAGACTGACAAATACATCCTTACAGAAGCATGTACTCCAACATGTAAAATAAGTAATTGTCAAAAATGTTGATTGCTTCTGTTTGTTAAGCATATTGTGTTTTAAAGGGACAATATCTTGATATTGTATTTGTTCTTCACAACAGCAAAAAACCTATTCCTAGAAATACTGCGCAAATCGTCTAAAGAAAGTAATTTTTGAGCTTCTAACTGAGTGAGTCTCACTGGGAATATTCAAGAGCCGTGTGGTTGCAATCCTGTGCCATGTGCTCTAGGATGATTCTGCTTGAGCAGGGAGGTTGGAACAGGCGACCCACTATGGTCCCTTACAACTTGACCCATTCTGTGAATCCATGAATCTAACTCTTTATCCAGTCAAAGCTGATGTTGACTACAGCTTTTACCTCCAGCTCCGTAAGTATACAGTGTGTAAATAATAACTGAATCTAACTGAATGTGTGATTCATATAATTTGTGGAACACTAACAAATTTTTTAATGTATAAATGGCAAGAACTATTTTTTTACTTTATTTTCCATAATTCGAATTTTCTGTGCTATTAGGGTTCCAGACAGACCAAATCTTAAATTGAAATTCTGGGTCATATTAAGACAGCCTAATTGAAATCACTGAGCCTATGGAGGGAATGTGTGCGCGCTTATCTGTTTATGCATATGTTCTGGGAATTGGTCCTCCTGTGTAGACTGAAAATTTTCAAAATTTACCCATGGTTCTGTTGCTGTGGATCTTTTTTCTCAGAAAGAGGGATTTCATTATTGATTCTAAAAACTACATTTGTTGTCACTTTCTCTTTCTGGATTGTTACAGTTGGAAACTCCTTGGACTTCTTGGTTGTAACCTTTGATGTCTTCAAATGCATTCTGTGACCACCACAATCATGGTGTATTATTGTCAAAATTAGTATTATTTATTCATTTTGAAAGTTCACAAAATAGTGAACATGCTCTGATGTGATTTATTACAATTTGCTTTTTGAATAAATAAAGCAGAGGAAGAGATTCTGTTTTCCCCTTTACTACACAGTCCTCTCGCCCTTCTGAACTAGGAAAATCTTGTCATAGCAGTTGCTCACAGTACAGGACTTCAAAATTCAAATATTAACTGTATTACAGTATAATTATATGAACTCAGGTCAGGTATCAGGCTACTAACGCTTAGGTCACCAGACATGATTTGAAACAGTAAACAAACAAAAATTCCTTTACACAGGGTTTGTAAAGAGGGATATACATTCCTGAGTGCTTGTGCACATAGTGTTTTGAGCACAGTCAATCTCTTACTATGTGGGTGTAAATCATTTAAAACATTTGCATTCCTTAGGTATTTATGATTGTGTACCTTTATGATTGTGCACAATTACTCAAATTAATAATCAACAATATCATAAATATATCTATTAATAAGAAAATCCGATTTGAAGCAGATTCATGGAGCATACATACACATTTTCAACACATTCTGAAGTACTCTTCCGTACACAACTTTGTTAACAGATTATAAATCTTTTTTGCTGACAGCGTGTAAAAATATGTACTATTCAACCACAACAAAATGCATTACAGACACGAGTTCTGCATTTGTTTCAAAGAAGAATATCTCACATCATTTATATATATATAGGGTGAACAAAAGTGTCCACATGCAAGAGCTATCATCAGCAACTAGATGATACATTAAGCAAAATACTGACAAAAGTATGGTAGCAGCATAAAATTTTTAAAAACCGTAGCCCAGTGAGATCCTAGGCAACAACATTATGACCACTAAATGAGGAAAACCTATTTGGCTAACAGGTACTTTCCTTGGGTGTTTTGTTACTACTTTGACAAGTTTGCAAGAACAAATCTTTCAGTCATTAATGCAAGACCTGCTGCAGTTCTAGGTATAGCTCCAAATTGCAACCTCATTTTTTAACCAGTTTTACTTGAAAGTGGAAAAAGGAATAAAGTGGGCTTTCAGAAAAATTAATTACAGTGTTTTAACCAGACAAAAAAGGTGGGAAAGAATGGTGATAAGAGGGAAGGATTTTTCTCTGTATAAGATCTTTGTATGAAATTGTATACAATTGAACTAAACAAAAAGTTTTCATTACCACAAAAACAAAACAAAACAAAACAAAAAAAGCCAGCGTCAATTAAAGCACAACTTAGAAATTTTGACCTTATCTGAAACTTTGTGGTTTTATCTATGACTCTGAATAGTCTCCTGCTCAGTAGATATATCTGAATATCAAAAAGTTCCTATTCCTGTTTCAGTTAAAATGGAAAATTCCTTTGAAAAGCCTGTATAGAAATACTTTGATTTCCGTTTTAGTTCAGTTGTCAAAAGCAAAGAGAGTGTTGCCATTCTTGTACTCTAAGGAGAGGTGACACATCTGACAAGCAGAAATAGATTGGAAGTCCATTAATATATCTAAAATCATTTTCTAAGTGATCATTTTTAATATACACAAGGGAGTTACACCTACACAACCAGGGAAGAATATACTGACTTTGAATGTGGCTCATGTCCCATTCCACTGTATGTAAGTCCTCTCTGATTTAAATTTTTTCTCCTCTAACCTTTTTCTTCATGCCTGAGATATTTTAAAGCTCTGCCCAGCAAAGACTTTTGACCAACACCACTTGTGCTTGGAAGAAAATTGTGTTTAAAAATGACAAAATTTCTAACTCTGAATTCTTCAGTAGTGTAATTTAAGAGTTTATTCTCTTGCCCAAAATTGACGAATTCTCAACAGAAATCTTTACTTCTCCAGTGCAAAAAATCCTGTCCCCAGTTTGTTCCACACCTGATATGTAACTTCAAGCAATTCACTTCACTGTTTTTCTGTTCTTTTAGACTTTAAGCTTTTGGGGAAAGAGATTGTCTCTGACTGTGAGTTATACAAGGGTGCTCTAACTGCAACTATAGCTTAGCTCAAACCTAGCGCTGTAATAACAATAATCCATAACAGTATGACAAATTAAAAATAATCTGAGTAAGCTCTGGTTCCAGAAGGAAGAAAATCACCTACCTTCAAAGGCCTGTAGCTTTACACTGTCAGTGCACCCACCCTTACTAAAATCTTCTGCCTCATGGAGAGAAAGGAGAGAGGTAGAATTTGTCTCCATCTTTTTAACTAAGATGTGAAGCACAGCCGGGCCTCATACAAAATTGCTGTGCCTCTGTAGAGGACAGCTCTCTTTTGTTACATAAAATACTATAGTTATGAATTCATTAATCTTCTATATTCTGCATTTTAATGGGCTTCATATTGACTTTTATTACTGTTGGAAAAAACTCATTTACAGAGCAGGAGATTGAAAAGAAGAATGTGATTTGAACAGGACAATTAAATGTGAGAATATCCTGAACTGTCCTTTGCCATTCCTAGCAAAAATGACAGCATTGTCTCCCTGGAACTTCTTGCCCAGCTCCTTTATGAAAGTGTTTGTGCTAACTTCTGTTGTTGACCTTGGAAATTTACTACATGCATTAATGGTTATTCATGCAAAGAAATTACTCCCAAAGGCTTTACTTTCTGACTTTTCTATGCCTTATCCTTTGTTGCCCTTTTATTTCCTTTTCTCCTGTCATCAAAAGGCTTTGATGTCCCCTTGTTAACCTTTTCTTTCATATAAATTCTGCTACATATTTAATATAGGTTAAAAAATTTTCTAATGTAGTCATGTCAATTACTGATAAAAGGAAAATGCCAGAATATTCTATCTGTAAAATCTTTGGTTAACCTCCTAGTATAGACACACTATATACAGTCCTTAATTTCATTATCACATTCTAATTTTCTCTTAAGAATTGTGAGACCGTTTACTGTGCAACACCGAATATCCTCAGTAAATGAAAAACTGTTCATTATTTTGTTTTAGCCTCATTGTTTATGTATGATCTTAAGAAATATTTCCAGTGTTCAAATTCTGCTTTAAAAATAGAGGGTTTTACACTGGAAATGGCTGAGGTTAGAAGGGATGTCTGGAGGTCTGGAGGTCATCTGCTGCAGCCACTCTGTTCAAGCCAGGTCACTCCAAGTCAATTGGTTAGGTCTGTGTCCAGATGGCTTTTGAATATCTCCTTGGATGAAGAATTCACAACCTCCCTTGGTAACCTGTTCCAGTAGCCCTCATAGGAAAAAAGGGTTTCCTGATTTTAAGAGGGAACCTCCTGTGTTTCAGTCTGTGCTTCTTGCCTCTTGCCCGTACACTGCACACCACTGCAAAGAGTCTGGGCCCATCCTTTTTGCACCCTCCCTTCAAGTGCTTATATATGTTTATAAGGTCTGCCCTGAACCTCCTCTTCAGGCTGTACAGCCCCAGCTCTCTCAGTTTTTCCTCATAGGAAAAGTGCGCCATACCCTTCATCATCTGCTTGGCCCTTTACTGGCCTCTCTCCAGTATGTCCAGGATGCTTTTGTGCTGAGGAGCCCAGAATTTGACACACCAAACTTCACGACATGTACAGTATATGAGCCTTCACACTGGCAACAGAAGAATATAAGCAACAATTTTTCCAGGTTTTATGAACAGCTGTTTTAAACACTGGAGGCAATTTGGATTAAAGTAGAGAATAAAGTTCATAATTAAGAAAAAACAGTGTAAAAGAAAATGCAAAAGCAATAGAGTAAGACAAGCTGAGTAAAAACAGTTAATGAATAGACAAAATCTCACTGAAGTCAGGCTTTAAACCTCTTCAACTTATCAAACGAATCTATATCAGAAATTAGCTAGGCGGAATTTTCTTCTAACACAAGAATAAGAATCAGGATTTTAAAAAATCACTGTGGTTATATAAACAAAATCTAAAAATCAAAAATGGAATAGTCAAAATCATTGGAAATAAAACCAAGAGCCAGAATAATTATTAGAGAATGGTAAGCAGAAAATGTTTATAAAATCAGAATGACTAAGAAGCAAAAGGGATTTCACTGAAAAAGAACAAAAATTGTAGGGAGAAAAGATTGTAGAAATATAATGGTGAAAGAAGATTATGAAGGAAATTTAGATGCATTTACATCTCACATAACACTTTGTTGAGCAAGTGTCTAGATAAGATACTTTACCTCCCGCTGTATATCCGTTAATAAACATCAGATTAAATAGATATGTTTCAAGTATGCTATATATTCAATATCTAATGTGACCTCAGTGCACTTTACATGAAGGAGCAGAAAAAGGAGAAAAGAGGCGGGGGGGGTGGTGTTTCTTCTGGGTATGTCAGTCACTAAGGTCAAATGAAGTTTATTCTAGAATTTGTAAACAACTAACCAGCACTATCCCAGTGTTATTAATTACTATCTTCTAGGATGCCAGATTTGATTTCAAAGAATAGAGAAGGAACCTGTTAAAATAATGGTCTGAGTGAGGCCATGTTGAGGTCTGCATGGCCAAAGAGCTGAAGCTAATCATTATTTTCATTAACAATTTAAAAGATGGAACAAAAGAACAGAGAGATAGAGGCAGTTTACCAGACAATATTAGGATTCAGAAAATCTTAACTGAGTGGAGAAATGTAAAAAATATACATGATAACAAAAAAGGCAAGGTACTGCAGTTGAAAAGTCAAATACATACACAGAAGCTGAAAAAAATGATTCTTCAACACAATCAGATAGAAAGCCTCATGTTGGCTTATACTTTGATGTGACTTTAAAAAAAATTAATTTGATAATTTGATGGATTCTTATTACAATCATTACAGTAAGAGCTGGTTTGTTAATCTTAGTGCTGCTAAATTGTTTTCTATGGTACCTGTCCATTTTTAGTAACCACAATGTAAGAAGGTTATATATGAAAAGGGGGACAGAATACAATGCTAACAATAAAATACCAGAACGATGGTATTTTTTTATTATTCTGCAATAAAACATTGCAGAATTCTGAGAAGGAAGAATGAAAGATTGATTAATAAGTGTATTTTTTTTCCTTTCTTTTGCTAGGGCCACATTCAATGAAAACAATTGTAATCCTTCTATAGATTGTTGCTGTTTTATCCTGCTCTAGGCATTTAGGGAAGTGGGGACAAAGTTGTCAACTATAAAAAAATGACTGATACTAAAAAAAAGTCTTTTAGACAGGATCAAATATTCAACCCCAAAGGACGCACTTTTAGACAACTGACAAGGAAAGAGTGAGTTTTAATGGAAATTATTCTACTGCTCTACGTATAGCAGGTATTACTAGATAGTTGACAAAATAAAGTATTTTATATATCTCAGAATGTAATTTGTGTTTTTAATTGCTCTTAAACTTACTTCAAATAATCTTAATAATCTTATTCAATGTTTCTAAATCACACAGCAAAACTTACAAAGGTATATTCCTCTTCAGTCTGTAACTGCCCACCTTTTCTTTGTAATTTATTTAATCCACCACTTAAAATAGCTCAAAATCCGTTAAGTCTACTACATTTGAAAAGGTCTGTCTGAAAATAATCTTTTCTCTCTTTCAAACTCTGTTTCATAGCAAATGTCATCAGTGCACAAGGCAGATTTCTCACAATTTCTCTTTATATATAAAACCAAAATAATCGGAATAGTAAAACACTAAACTTTGCTCCATTTTCAATTACATGAAATTCCACTTTGATAAACAATCAATCATTTCATTTAACCTATCAAACTAGCCCTTCTTTTAGGGTTTTTTAATACCTATCATAGACCTGACAGCAAATCAAAATTTTCCTAGATTTTGAGACGCACCTTTTCTTTATCACTCAGTTGTATATAATTGAGAAAAAAAATTTTGTGGTTTCACAAAGATTGTTGCTTTACCGGGCTCAACCTCCAAAGTAGTACTCTGTTGTACTGATAAAAGGTAAGGTTGAAAAAGCCAGAAATGACAATTTCACTTGACCTTCACCCAAAACAGAATTCCAGATGGTTCAAACAGAGAGGAGAAGCCCAGAGACAAGTGTTGTACCCAGCATGATAATACAGAGCCACTGAAACACAAATGCTGCACAAAATTCAGCCAGTTTCCCTTGTACATTGTGAGAAGTATAGAGAAAGTAGAAAATAGAAAGCAACTACTAACCACCGTGATGAAAAAGTCTTTTGACATTTTAGGAATAGAACTCTTTCTTTGATTCAGATGTCAAGAGGGCCTAGTTCTATGAGAAGAGGTCAAGTGAGATGACTCTTACATGCTAGAAGTTATTAACATTGAAAATAGCCAATTTTTTGCTGGAAAAAATGTTAAAACCAGGCATTTGACTTTTTGGCAGTGAAATGTATTAGTCTCTCAAAACATTTTCCCCAAGATTTTCCTTTATGGAAAAACATAAGATGTTCAGGTTACAATCTTCTGAAACAAAGCAATTATTGAACATTTCTAAATCCTTAGAGAAATAGAAAGACCTCAAAGAATCAAAAAATTAGTTGAAACTGAAAAATTTGAAAGTGAAGACGGTATTACACAAATGCCTTGTTTACCAATACTATCATGGTAGTATTAAAATATCTTCATTCATAAAGCTGAGCACTCCTCTGGTTTATAACAAGCAAAGATGTTGAAAAACAAGTAACAGACAAGTAAGATGTCAAAACTGTATATGATTTGCACACAGTCTTATGAGTCTGTGGCAGACCTGAAATCCCTTATTCAGTTACACTATTTTGCCTGGGACTCCTGTGTATAGAATAAATAATATAAATGTGGGGTTTTTTCAACATTGAAAGAATACAATAACGTAGACATTATTCTCTTACATTAGTGCTTACACTAACTCAACCAAATAGTAGAAATCTGTACTTAAGGCCAGCAGTGAGTAAATGCAAACACTGCAAGGTCAAATCAAATAACTTCTAAATAAACAGAAAAAAATGTTCATGTTATTTAATAAATAAATTTACAAAGATTGTCTGAAAAGCAGCTACTATACAATCCAATCCTGGGACCAAGTGAAAGAAATATACAGAGTTTGACTCCATTAGGAAATTAGGAGAAAAGGGAAGCTTTCAGATCACAGAAGTCACCTAAATATTGGAAATTCTACTGTTTATTTTCTATGCACTAAGGACTTCACATATATTGAGTGTTAGCTTGAATTGCCAGCTGCTGTAAAGCATTAGCATCGCCAGCTGAGTATATCACCCATTATATGTTATAATCAGACAGATTTTCTGTTACAAATACATGACATCTCTCCCATCTCAAACCATCTTATGATTCTACAACATACAATCATCATCATCATCATCATGACTAGGCTTCACGAACGAAGATTTGGGAAGAGGTCTACCCACATTTGCTACAGGCGCACTGGTGGCTAAAGAGGCCAATGTGAGATAGACAAGATCGGTTGCAAAAGGCACAGCAGAAAGACTTGGATGGTATCGGCAGGATACGATTCTTTCTGCATTGTCTTTTCTCTTCGTGTGATCCTGCGTGCGTTCTCAAAGGAAGCAGCAGTATTATAGATGGTGTGTCTCCAGACCTCCCAGTTGGAGGCCAGGGTAGACCAGCGATGAAGATCAATGTGGCCAAGGCTGAGATGTTGCTTCAGGAAGTCCTTGTATCTCCTCTTTGGAGCATGATCTTAGGGAGGCAGTGGTCCTTCATCCTTGAGACATGCCCTGCCCAACACAGCTGTGTTCTCAGCAACATGGCCTCAATACTCGTAATTGCTGCCTGTTCTGGAACAGATGTATTACTCACATAATCTGACCAGTGGATGTTTAGGATTGTATGGAGGCAGCGTTGATGGAAGCGTTCTAGGAGTTGCAAGTGGTGGTGGTGGTAAATGACCCATGATTTGGACCCATATAAAAGAGTAGACAGCACAATGGCTTTGTAAACACTGATCTTTGTACTTTTCTTCAGGTGTTTATTTTGCCAAACTCTTTTATGGAGCCTTCTGAAGGCACTATATGCCTTTGCTAACCTGTTGTCTGTCTCTCCGTCAATCTTACCATCCGAGGAGATGAGGCTACCTAGCTAATTAAACTGCTGGACTGATTTGAGCTCTGATTGGCCAATGGTGATATGGGGATGATGGAAGACTTTCTGAGGTGCAGGTTGATAGAAAACTTCTGTCTTCTTCAAGCTGGCTTCCAGCCCAAAGAGCTCAGCAGCGCCTGCAAAGCAGGATGTTAAATGCTGCAGAGCTGCTTCTGTGTGGGCAACGAGGGCAGCAGTGTCAGCATAAAGCAGCTCCCGGACAAGATGGTTTAAGGTCTTAGTGTGGGCCTTCAGTCACCTTAGGCTGAATAGGCTTCCATCAGTACTATATCGAATGTAGATACCACCATTTCATCAAGGTCCCCCATGGCCCTTTGGGGCATCATGATGAAAAAGATTGTGAATAGGTGCAAGAACACAACCTTGTTTCACACCACAGGTTATTAGAAAGGGCTCAGAAAGTGCATTGCCATATCTGACTTGGTCGCGCTGATCCCCATGAAGTGAGATGACCATTTTAAGGAACTTGGGAGGACATCCTAAACATTCCAAAATCTGCCATAGACCTTTTCTGCTCACAGTATCGAAAGCCTTTGTAAGATCAACAAAGGTTACATAGAGACCTTTGTTCTGTTCCCTACACTTCTCTTGCAGTTGTCTGAGAACAAATACCATGTCTGTGGTACTCCTGTTGGCTCTGAAGCCACATTGGCTTTCAGGAAGTTCTTCTGCTATAGCTATATCTGTTCAAAAGTATTCTTGCCAGGATCTTGCCAGCAATGGAGAGCAGAGTAATACCCCAGTAGTTTGAGCAGTCTGATTTAGTACCTTTCTTCTTATACAAAGTGATGACTGCATCACAAAGGTCTGATGGTAGTTCGCCTAGTTCCCAACAGCGCACTACGAACTCGTGAAATTTAGCATGGATTGCTTGGCCCCCGTGCTTCTAGATTTCAGGTGGAATTCCATCAACCCCATCTGCCTTGCCAATTCTCACCTGCTGTATGGTCTTAAGAGTTTCTTCCATAGTAGGGGCAGTATCCAATTCATTCTTTACCAGTTGTCGTGTAATGTACTGGATTGCTGAGTCTTGAACTATGTGGTTGGTACTGAAAAGAGTCTAAAAGTGTTCAGACCATCGATTCAGAATGGAGGTTTTATCTATGAGAAGCATTTGACCATCTGTGCTGAGTAGAGGGCTTTGGACCTGGTACGTAGGCCCATATGTTGTTTTCAAGGCCTCATAGAATCCTCTGTAATCACCCGTATCTGCGTATAATTTAATTTTTCCTGCTAGACTGATACACCATGAAGTTTCTGTTGGAGCTTGCTGCATGCAAGATGAAAGGATGCTTTTCTTACATGACAAGATGGCTGTGCAAGGTGAGTTTGGTGAGCAGTTCTCTTCTTCCTCAACAATTCCTGGATCTCTTGATTGTTTTCATCAAACCAGTCCTTGTTCTTCTTGAAGGAGAACCCTAAGGATTCTTCAGAGGATTGCAGGATGCTGTTTTTAATATGCTGCCAAAGTCTTTCAGGAGAGGGATCTATGGAATGATCCTCGAGCCTAGTCTGAAGGTTTGCCTGAAAGCTGTCTCTCACTGTAGCTGATTGAAGATCATTACCTTGGAGTCTCCTCCTTGGAATACTGCCCCTATTAGGTTTGAACTTAAGGTTGAAGTTAAGTTTACAGCGCACAAGTTGATGATCTGTTTGGCATTCTGCACTAAGCATCACGTGGGTATGATGGACATCGCGAAGATCTCTCCGTCGCACCAAGACATAATCAATGAGGTGCCAATGCTTAGATCTAGGATGCATCCAGGTTGTCTTTAGTCTATTTTTCTGCTGAAAGATACTGTTGGTGATGGTGAGCTGCTGCTCCGCACAAAACTCTAGGAGAAGGTGACCATTATTGTTGCAGTTTCCAACACCACGCTTGCCTAATACTCCTTTCCAGGCTTCAAAGTTCTTTCCTACTCTGGCATTGAAAACACCAAGGATAATGATCTTATCCTCTGCAAGAACCTTTTGGGTAAGGCAGCGCAGGTCAGTGTAAAATTTATCTTTTTCCGCAGGGTCAGCTTGGAGAGTTGGGGCATATATACTAAAGAGGACAACATGTTGCTTGTTGTGTAGTGGAAGGCATAGGGAGATAACGCGATCAGAATGACCTGTCGGCAGATTTTCGAGTTTAGGAACAATAGAGTTTTTAATCATGAAGCCAACTCCTGAGAGATGCCTTTAGATTCTGGGTTTACCTGACCAAAAGAGTGTGTAACCGGCACCATGTTCTCTAAGGCTGCCTTCCTCATGGAGATGAACTTCACTGAGAGCAGCAATGTTGATGTTGAGACGTGATAGTTCGTGGGAAATTAGGGCAGAGTGACACTCAGGACATCCACTATCCACAGTATCAAGCATGGTTCTGATGTTCCAGCATGGAAGAGTCAATTTGGGTACACCTTTAGAGGCAGGTGTATGCCTTTGTCTCTTAATCTTTGTGTGACCGCATTAGAAAAAGATGCCCGTTGGCTGCGGCTAACCAGCTGGGTGAAGGTGGAGATGAGCTTTGGTTAGGCCACCTTTTCTAGGCCCCTCTCCGTGTGGAGCAAGCAGTGCTCTCCTTAAAAAGGCTTCTTGGTCATTCAGGATGCTGCTGAAAGAGACTGTCATCCCCTGGGTCAGTCTCAGATGACCAGAGTCCTGAACCACCTGCATGCAGGGTTGGGTCTGCGGCTTCCAGTGCATCTTATGACCTGCTGTTTTGACCCTCGCCTGTCGCTACAGGGCTTTACAAATGTGGGTAAAGCCTTTGAACCTGCGCAGTGGATTTTTTAGGTGAGACGCAGCATGCGCAGAACTGGACCCACCCGTTATCCTAAGGTTCATCTACCAGGCCCTAGCCAGCTTAGACAGTGGCAGCAAGGTTGTCAGGATGTAGGTTTAATTAGAGTATCCTTCTCTTAGATGGATGCCTTACAGGGCTAAGTGAACTCCATCTGCCCAGGTCTGGAAACAGAGTTGTCCTTCTCCTAGGATGACTGCCAGAAGGCTAGTGAGTTCATCCTGCCCATGGACATGTTTTATCTGACCCTTTGTTTTTGACCTGTCTGGCATGGGAGCCCCTGCCAAAGGCATGTACCATTGCCAGCATAGCTTGCAACCACATAGGGGTACACAGACTTCTTTCCCACTAAAACGATTAAGGCAAGCCTTTCACTCCTTACTTTTCTGCCACCCATCTGTACTTAATCCCAGGGAAATACCCAGGAATATCCCTTTGTCCTGACCACCCTTTCAGGACACAATAAATAAATCCAAAACAAACTGAACCTGGGCAGTAGCCACAGGTGAGCTAAAACCAAGCCATTCTGGCCCCCGCATCTACCCGGGCTTGGGTACCTCCTAAAGCCCCAGCCCGGCCAAGACCCCCCAACCCCTCGGAAGGACCCCCTATCCACCCTGGCCTTATCCTCCCCCCGCTGTGTTACCACCGATCTTCCCTCACACTGCTCACCAATGACACTCCAACCACTCCATACAGGACTGCCCTGCCCGCCCTCCCGTCAGTCCGAGGACCCCTACGGGCTGCCCGACACCCCTCCCCTCCCCGCAAACCTTCGTGCGCTCTGAAGCTCCCCCTCTCCTCTCCCACGAGGGCTCAATCCCCACCGGCAAAGCTCCCCGTCTCCTCTCCCCCACCAGCGGCAGCGCCGCATGGCCGGTGGCAGCACGGCCCGGCGCCCATACAATCTATGACATACAATATAAATTAAGGTATTTGATATGTTTAATGAGGCTTAGTATGCAAATGACCTCTTCTATAAACTGTAAGGTATGAGTAAACCAATGTAATATATATTTTTATATATTACATTATGTGTAAGATGCAGAAAGGGAGAGCCTTCTGTACAAGCCTTTCAGGCTTTAAAGCCAAAGTGTACTTTCTTTGCTGAACATTTCAAGAGCTTCTGAAAATCATGTATGTACAATCTGTGTGAACCAGAGCCCAATAAATCAAGAGTTTTGAGATTTTCATGTGGAAAATTCATATTAAAGGGTTATAAATGGTCAGTTCAATAACAAACTTCCTTAAATTTAATTTTCCCATTAGGGAGCTTCCTCTCTTTGTAAGAAGAATGGATTACAGCCTCATTCTCTCTCCAGAAATGCACCCTTCTTTTTTTTTTTTTTTTTTTTTTTTGTGCTGAAACACTTCAGCAAAGAGATAATATTGTATATAACTCAGTTTGGTTACAGCTCGAGGCCTGGAAGATTTATTTTAAATATCAATGACAAAAGTTAAACATCTTGGTAAGCATTTAGCTACAAATCTTCCATTAAAACACATCCAGCAAAATGGACTGGAAATCTCCGTTCTGTAAACAGCCCTCTGATTACTTTCTCCTTTTACTTACAGACTATTTGGATTCTAAAATGCTGTTCAATGAACAAAGACCAAGGTCTCTGTCGTCACAGTTTGGTGCCATAGACAGAATATTATGTGCATATAATTTTACAACCTAAAATGAGCCACCTTGAAAACTGATAAATCCAGAGGCAGCCATGGACAAGCATTTTGGCATTAGCTTCTCAGACACTAACATCTCTGTCCCTGTGCACAACCAGGGAGTCCCCCACATCTGAAAAAACAGAGCAGGGCAGGTCCTGGCCTGTATGAGCCATGGCAGAGAAGTTACATGTTCCTTCCTCAAAACCTGCTGAAGTGATGAAAGTCAGGAAGATGTTTCCAGTGCTGTTTTGGACAACTTATGCTACTACAACTTGGAAATAAAGCAAACGAAATTATGCTATCAATTCTCACCATTTGCTGAAACTCCAAATTAAAAAGTTTTGTGATTAAGAAACTTACCCAGGGCACGAGAGATAAATATTATTTCCCTCTTTTCTTACCCCTCTTCCACGGTACTTTTTTTATCCAAGATGTACTGCTTCACTGGCAACCAGATGAACAGAACACTGACTGAATGATTGGACTAAAAAGGTCACAATGGGATAAAGCCCTGAGTAATTTGGTTTGACTCACTAGCTGCCTCTCCCTTGAGAAGGATGCTGTTCTAGAGATCTCCTGAGATCCCTTCCAGCCCCAAATCCAATTTGAGTTGTACTAAGTGAACAGGACACTATGGACAATGTAGGGAAAGAAGCTTATGTTTTGGACTTCACACTGTTTACTTTTTTAATTATTTTTTTTTCTATATTTCACATTGTTTCAGTTTAATTTATTTTATTTTATTATTTTATTCAATTTCACTAAAGTTGCAGAAATCACTAAGGCTTGATTCAGATGTTTTCCCATATCCGAAGTGTCTATCCTAGCAACTGGAACAGAGACCTCTCTTGACCTCATCTAGCTAAATGAAATTTGAATTATTGCCTGCATATACAATACAGTTCCTTCAAAGAAAACAGTTTGAGTGGAGCATCTGTTCAGGAGCAGTAAGAAAAAGCAACTAGTAAGATATGACTTGATATTGAGTCAATTCCACAGATTAATGTTGCAGTCAAGTATAGCATATAGAAAATATTATTTTATGATGCATTTATAGTGCTTTCTATACAAGAAATGTTGTTTGCTAATTAACACTGGTGTTATATACATCAGTTAAGTTTTTGCTGAATAAGAAATTAAGCTAAAAGATTCAACCACATTAATTGCATCATAAAAATTTTCTGAAAAATTCCTAAAAACCTGAATTGTAATCCTATGCACTTTAAAATATTGTTATATTTTTCAAATTGTGGCCAATATTCTGTAATTTCTTGTCCTCCAGTAAAACACAGAACCCACAACTAATTAATACATAGTAAAACTTGTATTTTTCTTTACCCACACAGCGGTATAAAAAAGATGTCATGGTATGTATTTTTCTAGTCCATAATTTCAAGTGCATAATAGTCGGGTTGTAGGAATATGTTATGAGATACAGAGCCACCCCCGAAGACATGACCCAGCAGAGAGAACTGAAATCCAAGATTTCCGAAACCTTTAAGCAACACGACAAAGGGAAACTTAGTTTTTTTAATTGTTGTAACAAATTTTAATGAAATATTTCAATTTTTTTAATGTCTAACATTTTATCTAGATCAAAATCTGCTGATATTGCCAAATAACACTATTAGAAGTTTTCCCTAATATGGATAATTTCAAATTTTATTTAATAGCGTGTAAAAAAAAAAGTTAAATGTCAGGTTTCTCTTCAGTTGGGATTTCCAAATTTCAAGCAACTGTTACTTCCTAGCCAGGTCAAACAAATTCGAAATAGGAAAGCTGTTTCAGCTTTTCAGCTCAGTTATATTGTAAAGCACTGTCTCTACTCACCAGCAGTATTTTGAATCTGGGAAAGAAAAAACAAACAATCAGCTTTGAATATCCTTTTCTAACTAACATTTCTGATTTAAAGAAAGAAAAATAATGTATTTTCTTAGATTTTTATGTTCTGCAATAGGGAAAATCTTTCATGACACTTATTTACAGTCCAGAGTTTGTAAATTCAGCATCTGATTTTAGCATTGGTTGGATTCTGTAGACACAAAACACTTATTTTAGTCTTTAATTTCTAACTATTTCTTGAAAAAAATGAGACGATTTGATTGGTTTTAGGTTTGGATACATATGTATTTAAGATATATGTGTATTTAAAATATGTGTGAATTTTTGATAGGAAGAAATACATTATTGTAATCAATGAATAAATCCTGTGAAATCATTATGTTAACATTAAAGGATAAGTTACTGCGTAAATGCATTTTAAAGTAAAGTTCATTTTTGAAACTGGATTAACAAAATCCATGTAACAAAATGCTAGGTCTGTGTCTCATCATTCAAAAGCAGGAAGCTTTAGAGGTGAAATTTCTCACACAAATGTCTTCTATAAGGATATTAATAGGTTATAATATCTCACAAACCCAAAGTAAAATGTATTTAACTCCATAGTGAAATCTCTACCTAATGTTTATTTTCTATATGCTTACGGTTGATTAGGTAGACTCCTCTGCAAGTGACCTTGAAAAGAGGAATGCGTGTATGTATAAATAATCTCTGTTAGATCACTCAGTTGTGTTGTGGATGCTAGTATATGCTCTGAATTACCAAGAGCAAGCTTATATATTATATTATTAAAGTTATATTATCAAAGTATATGTATGATTCTCAGTGATTTGCAAAGATTTGCCACCCTATCATAAGGGATGGTAAGAGTTAATGATGTTTGTGAGCTGACCTAAAGCTGCCTACTACGTAATTATATTGAACGAGCCAATTGAGAGGGGACAAAACCTGATGGGTGAGTAAATCAACTCGTCCTTCCCCATAACCTGCAAAGTCTCAGTGTCACAAACAATAGAGATGCAAACCCTTATGGGAAATGGAAACTAGAAATTGGAATTCCAGGCTTAGGTAAGAATAAACAATTAAACAGATTATTCAAAAGGGCTTGCCAATCAGATTTGTATTTCTCCAGTTTGGCTTCTTTTGGTACTATAAACATAATTGATATTTACAGCTGATGCCTAAGAGATGTGATGTTTAAAGGTCCTTCTGCCCTTTGCCTGGAGAAGAAGTTCCTGGGAAAATAAGTGGATATAAAATGTGGGTTGAGAAGTGTGATATAGGGCCAAAGTGCATCTGTTGAGGATGTCTTATCTTTGGTGAGTGAGGAGAGACAACATTTTTCTTTCTTTTCTTTAGGACAAACAAACAAACGAAAAACAACAACAAAGTTGCATATCTCCAAACAATTTACTTCCCATCCAGAAGTCCTGAAGTCTTCATGAGGAATTGGTTTGATATAAAGTCTTGGCTTCAGAAAAGTTAGCAATATAAATCTCCTAGACAGGAACTAGGGTAAAAATGCACACACACAACCTTAGAAAGATTTCAGAGTTTTGTTATCCTTCACTGGCACAAGGAACTAATTGATTGCTATTCACCATTCATTTTTACAACTGGACATTTCTAAATTTTCTTCTTCACAATGTTCCTGAATCTCAAGACTTTCATATATACTTGATTTGAATTGTCATACAGCCTTAGGGGATGAAATAATTCCTCCTAAAAAAATGAGAGGTGGGATGAGCATCAGGTGGGATGTTGAGTTTATCCCAGCGTAGGGCTAGGGTTACAGAAATAGCCTTTCAGCTACAGAGAGCACTTAGAAAGACATTTATGAGAGTACTCTTTATACATTTTAAAGAGGAAGAAGAGATCTACTTTTAGAATTTAAAGGAATTGCCTGTATTGCAAAAGCTGTGCTAAACACCTACACAGCTCTGGTGATTTCACAGGTACAGGCAACATTTCAAGACATGAGCCTACGTCTCAAGTTTGACACTAGAGGGAGAAAGCAGTCTCATAATAATATAGGAGATTATTTTGTCTCATTCTCAAAAATAAATCAATGGTTTGAGGACTTTTTTTATTCCTAAAGGATTTGTTCATTTGGTTTTCCCTCACCTCTTATTCTTGTGCAGATCAGAAAGCTAGGTGTTCACCTGAGCTGATCTGGACCAGCGATGCTTAAGTTCAAATCTCTTTTCAAAAACTGCAATAACAGAAAACTCTTAAAATCAAGGGCTACTTTCTATTTAAAGTAGTAATAAAAGTGACGTAGTGTTAGTCAGAGCTGAACTGCTGCAAATGAAAGGAGTTAGTTTCCTATGTTGGTTTATATGCTTAATTGAGAAGAGCTGAGAGTCTCCAGATGGGGTTAATCGACACAACATAAGGAAGAAAGTGGCAGACTTTGAACTGAAGATAAATTCTCTGCCAATGAAAACAGTTACTGGTAGTTGTAGTCTACACAAAATACTTGGCAGCAATTTCCCTGTGCCTGATTCCTGTGATGGAGGCAGTGTGGACCTGTTACTTTAATGTACATAGGATACAAAGAAATAAAAGCTCTTGTTGATATTATTGTTAAAGCAAAGCTGGCAAATATTTTTATTTTCTGCAACTAGTCTTAGCAGGGCCTGACAACCAGCTGTGCACATGGAAGCACCTGTACAATGGAGGCTCAAGCAATAACAGAAGACCAGGAATAACTGAATGAAAGTGGTTTTTTGTTTGTTTGTGGGGTTTTTTTGTCATGTTTAATGTCAGTCTGTGAAACACTTTTCTAGAGAAAAGCTTCTTTGACAGTTAGGAAACCAGCTGAGTACAGAGCATATCTCTGAGTTTTAGTGAAATGAAACAGGAGACAGAAACAGGACATGAACTTGCAGTCTTTTTTCTTACCATGTGAAATGACAATTGGGAAAATATTTTTATATTTAGTGGTTAAAGTCACTCAGCAAACTGATTGCACTACATACAATAGAGAATTACAGGGTTTGCACTATTTAGCAATAAAAAAGTTCTTTTACAGCAAGTGCCACAAGGCTTCTTGGGAAATTAGAATAGAAAGTGAAAGTGCTCTTGCTTCCCAGATCTTCTGCTTCCGAGATCTTCTTCGTTCCCATGTCATAAATATGTCTAAATTTTTAAAAATCTAACTCGTCGAATTTCAGGAGTTCTGAATACTTTGATCCAGAAATCAATAACTGATAATATAATTTTGAACTTTTTAGTCTTGTTTTCCTTAAAACAGACAAGACTAGAGATTTGGGAGTGCAAAATAATGTGCTAAAAACTGAAGCAAATAGTTCTATCTTAGGAAAAATCACATTCCCCTAGACTAGTTTGATTCAAGGATAAAATGTTATCGATGCTCGTATAAGGAATGGTGGTTTTTTCCTTTCATGAGACTGTTCTGCTAAACACCAGTTGCAGCAGCCATTTACGACCACATCACTCATATATGTTTTTGCAAGCTCTATAACTGACAGGCAGACGTCATTCAGCACATGAATACCAGGCAACAGCGACTGTTTTATTGTTTGGCTGATGCAAAGTACAGCTGTGCAAGGCTGACAAAGCCAGCATTTCTTTGTGACAGTTCATTACGCAGATTCTTAATACTAGGGCTAATCCTGAAGCACGTATTCAGGCAAAACTCCTGCTGCATATGTGTCAAGTCAGTAAAAAATTCAGGTTCAAACCAATAAACGCTAGAGTTTGAGCAAGCTGTGTGAGGATCACAGGCAAAATTGAGCTGAATACTCTGAACTGCTCCAGTCACCCATTTGACTGACTCTGTACCATCAATGCCAGAAAAAAAAGCAGACACAGGAAAAAAGTGAGCTTTTTGACTTTGCAGCTTTGTGTTCCAGGCTCCACAGACACTGAGTGTCACCTGAACAAGCTGCAATATGATGGAACAGCTGCAGTTAGTCATGATAAAGTTGCTTAAAAATAAATTATTTTTAATTTAATTAAATTACAGAACACTGCTAAAAGAAATTAGGAGATGGAGAGTGTCATTGCTCTGATGGTTACACATCAGAGTTCAGTAGTTCCTACTGGGAGAACAAAGAAATTAATAGAAAAGATTATCTGACATTAGAATGTTGTTAGAAATTTGTTGTTACACATTTAGAAATTTGTGTATCCTCAGTTTTTCAAATGACAAATTCTTCGGCTTACACATGCTAATTTTATTCACAAAATGCCACAGCGATTTACTAAAATTAGTGCAAAAAAAATGGCAACAGTTAACTGGAAGTTAAATATAAGTTTTGTGAAGATATAGGACATTTTTTAAAGATGCAAATTTCAAAAATAACTCCTCCAGGAAAATAAAACTTTCATGTCTTTTCTCCTTAAAATACCTTTTTTCCTCTAGCATCAGATGATTGCATACACATTCATTCAAATTATTGCTTTATCTTTCAGCAGTGATAACACATTCCTCTTTGGCCTGCATGTCTATCAGAATGATCTAACATAATTTTGACACATGGAGGTGGAGAGAACCTCATCAGGCATTAAAGAGAAATTTCCATAGTACTTTCAACCTTGAAATTAATAGATGATTAGGATAGTACTGTTCATAGCACAACCCTGAGAATTCTTCCCTGTACTCTAAAATAGGAAGTGAGACCAACAAAAGAAGAGTTTGAAAGTGACACAAATGATGCGTTGTAAGAATGGGGGGGCAAAATGTACTACCAATATCCCGGGCTCTTGTTATGGCAAGGAGTGTTTTAACAGACATATGTAGATGACTCTAGAATATGTATATCTAGAATGTACCGGAAGGGGAAACACAAGTAGAAGAGATTATGGCACGGGGAAAAAAAAATCATGTCCTAACTGCTTCTATAAATGATCTATGAGTGCTGGCTCCAATATGTCTCTTCATCATGCAAAGTATTTTTTAAAGAAATGTAGCTGTAGGCTTAGAAGGTGAAATATCTAGTTAGATTTTCTCCTCTCATGGCATCAAATACATTAATAGTTTTTCATTCACTAATGATTTTTTAAATTATTTGTAATGATTTTTGTGACAGGGTTTTTACTGTTCATATATCTAACATATTAAATTATTCTCGTATCTATTATAAATCATTTTAGTTATATGCATTTATAATTTTTATAATAATTTCAAATCTTTTAAGTTATTGGAAAACTTTGGAAAGCTTCAAAATTTAAATACAGTACACGAAAAATCCTGTAATTAACCTATTCATTGAAATTTTTTATCTGTTAGCAACTAAACTGAGTTCTGTGAAATCCATAAATGCTTCTTTGACTGACTTGAACACATTGGTGGTCTGGACAAAATTTTACAGATTAAGAATGAAGTGACAGAGCCACAGCAGAAGACCAGAAAAATGGAGAAATGCACATGAATGTTTTTCCTGTGTTGCAACTTCCTGGAAGTAAACATAAAAATCTGGTGCTTTCCGGTTAGCAAGCATTTTATCCATCTTCAGCCATAGAACCCAGAATATATACTCTGTAGTATGTTAATTTCCCAAAATATCCATTATTATGCTGGAAAAATTTCACAAATACATTCTCCATAAGATTACATGACACTTTATCTTTCTAGAACACCTCAATCAGTGAGAAACATTCTTCTAGTAGCATCCAATAATTTCTTTCTCTGCAAATTTGTCATTGTTAATCTTGATTCTATTAATGCTTTTTTCCATGATTCAAGTAAAATATTTCCATCCAATGTCAGCATTTTCATCTTCCCATTTAGCGGAAGACCAAATTAACTTCATTTAAAGTTACTTCCTGTTAAATGTAAGCTTTTTCCTGATCTTCTCTCCTTTTTCTGCTCACAAATACATAATTCTGCTTATCACAACAGTCTTCTAAATTTCTTCCTGGAATTTCTTATTCTTATTTTATTCATCAATTCTTGTATGATAACTATATGAGGAACTTCTTGTATGATAACAGTCTTTCGGGTGGTTCAGGACATTTTCAGTGAAAATCAATTTGATTTAAATTTTCTGTTCTGTCAAAGGTAATTATTAAACACTATTAGATACAATTTAGTGTTTGCTTGAAAATGTTAATATTTCTGATTCCAAAGGAAAGAAGTTTGTTCTCAGAAGTAAAAAAAAAAAGAAAAATGACAGAATAAAGTCTGTGGAACATAGAAAACCCCATTTATCTTTCTAAAACAGGACATCTATGAAACTTACTACACTTCAATTCTTTTTCTTTAGATGTACATATTTTACCCAGAATTGTTCTCTAAGCTCTTTATAGTACCCACATTTATGTGGTTTCTCAGCTACCTTCTTTCATTAAAGTCTATAGCCAATGCATCACATTGGTAAAATTCAATTGTAAGTTAATACAATAACTTTGAATAGCGTGTTTCCACTAGAACCAGTTTAGATGGAGCCAGAAAGACAAGGAACACAGGAAACTTTAAAACAGTAAAAGCCTTAGAATTTGGTGAAAGATTAGATTTATTCTTTACAAGACATATTTTTTAAAAGTTAAATAGCAGAAATTATTGTTTTCATATTTTTGTAAGTATTTATACTTGTTTCTTCAGATTACATCTGTGCAAACTTGTAAATGTCTCTAATGAAGAGGTGTTTGATCACTAAAAGGCAGATTTTTTTATGCATTTGGTAGACTGAAAAGGGTTTTTGCTCTAAGAAAATTTCAGGATTTTTATCATAAACACTAACCTTTCAAATGTTAAATTTCAAAGAATTACGCAGTAATCTGAACAGGTGCAATCTGCTCATAGCTGATTAATAGGCATCTGGGTATTGCTCTGGCTGGCTTGCAAATGCTCAAGTTATATCTGACATACTGACTGAAGGTAACGATATACACTTCATTCACCAAAGAAACAAATGTTATGTTTTCCTGCTCTGATTCCCAGCTTTACAGATACCTACAGTGGTATAATATGCACTAGTACTATTGTAAAACAAGAGTTTATTACATGGCTAAGTAAGTTGATCTTCGTAAAAGTGCACAAGTGCATTGAAATAAAATAAAAACTACTTAATCCAATCTTCTCTCATACAATTTCTTTCAAGGAGAACAGACACAGCCTGTTAAAATAACAAAGAATGTAGAGTTTCCATTCACATTCACAAAGTGTCCTCATTCAAACCCCCACTCGAAAGCTACCTTTCCTCTCCTCTCATCTTTCTTTGTGGTGGAGAAATGCGATTCCATGGAACCAACAGTGATTTTGTTTTATGTTAACTGGCAGAGCTTTTCGAGCCTTGCAGACCTGGTGATACTTCAATGGCCCACACTTTGGATTGTCTTGTTGTGTGGAAAAGATAGATAAGGGGAGGAGGAGAAACATAAAACAGGTGGGCAAGGGCAAAGTGGCATTCACAAATGATTCTTGGATCAGAGCCAGGTTGAGGATCATTTCTGTGATAAACAATTGCTGTATTGAAATTACATCACACCAGGTGTTATATTACTTAGGAAGTCCTGAGAATTCTGCAAAACCTGGCAAGCACATCACATGGAAAAAGGTAAGATCTTCTGAACTTTTAGCCAGGAAATCAACAGAAACTGATATAGTTTAATGGTAATTAGTCTAATAAGTGCTGCTTGTAGAATTGCTGCCAATAATACCATGTAGTAACTGTTCTAAAATTCCAATTTCTCTGGCTGTGTTAGAGATTAGGTGGAAGCTTTTAGAACTGTACGTGCCTTGAAATGTAGGTCACTCCTGAAATAGCTCTATCAATTAAATTCACAGCGTATGGGCTACAAGATCCTGTTAATTTTCTATTTATTCTTTCATTTGCACCATCTTCGCTATGAGATCTCATAACAAAATGGTATCCTTCTGATATCAATGTGGTGCTTTGATGCCTACCTGGCATATTAATACAATCGGATTAGCAAAGTAAAATTAGGATATAAATGAATAAAGTTTGGATAATGTCTATACTCAGTAGCAAGTTGTCATATTACAATGAATGCCATATATCTGAATAATTTGACTGAAAAGTTTATTTCAATTGCTTAAGATAATATTTTGAGTGTGTGACCCTGTGTCTTTCCCTAGCCTTCTTTTTAAAGAATGGATTGACTTTTCTGCCCTAGTCTCTATTCTATTTTCTTGCTGCTAGTTTCTCTCTGCCTATGCTTATGGTGTTCATGGTGTAAAAAGGAGAGGCTTTGCACCAAAATCCAAGAAGGGACTATGGAATGTGATCTAATATGTCGGTTTTGTGAGTGAGTGAGAAAAGGGAAACAGGCAAAGGTGGCCATAGTTCTTGGATGCTGTGTTTCTCTGTGCCGAGCAGAGAGACTACATGCCTGGCCTGGTGCACAGGCTTCTGCCATGACTGAAAAGTTATTGAGCGCCTTGCATGTACTGCATCAATTTAAATATATCTCAATATGCACAGTTGCTCCTCCTAAAACTTAGTATCATAAGAGTGCTATGAGGAAAAATAAATTGAGACATAACAATTCACTGAGAAGTTCTTAGATGTTGTGCCACTGAAGGTCATAAAAATGTATAGATTTGCTCACAACCACACTTTTCCACAGTCCTTTCAATTTGGAGCCAAGTGGAAAGACATACAAGTATTCCTGTGGGTTTTCTGCTTACTGGCACCTGGCTATGCAAACAGCTGTGCCAGTAGTCCCCAATCCCTGGGTTTAATTGCCATGTTTCTGTCACACACATACAGTAATTTAGAGAAAATTCTGCTTACACTGTACTTCATTTTTGTAACTGCTGTGATGGGGGCCTTCACTTTTAATAAACTAAGTACACATTTCACAAATGAAATTGTTACTTCAGTTTTAAAAGTTCTTCACTCTGTTTCCATTATATGCAGAGGCTACTGTCAGGCAATACTTGAGACTTCAGTAAGAGGTAGTTATGACGAGATACTGGAAGGAAAAATTCTCATTGGATTTATCTCGTAACCTTTGTCAAACTATGCCAGAAACTACCTCTATAAACGATGAAACTGTGACTTAGTACACACAGTAAGCTGGGCTTCAGATCAGTATCACTATCATTATCATTACCAGCAGTAGTAGTAGTAGTAGTAATACTGTAGTATTACTACTTGGTAGTAATATTACCAAGCTGTAGTAGTAATAGCTGTATTACTACGAATTTAGTGGTATCATTCAATAATTTATGTTACCACGTTTTTGAAAGCAGTACCTCAAAGTAGCCATACGGCATGGTGATATACATTATTTTCTGATTTAAAGTTATTCCATAATGTTTTTTGTTAGATCTCAGAAACAGCTGCTTTGTACAGATCACCAGAAAGAAAATCATCCTGACTAGAAACTAGATACATGACCTAGCAGTTAGTAGGTCAGCAACTAAAACAAACTGTGTTTATAAAGACTGACTAGCAAATAACATTCTTAATAAACCTGACTCAGATATCACCAAGTACATTGTGTAGTAGGCCTCCAACAATTACCCACTCAGTAATTTTCCTTACAGAAAAACGTTATTTAATTTCACAGGTATTTCAGATTCAGTTAATGGATCGAAAATAATCTCACATACTTGGCAGATATGGGTTTAATACTCTGATTTGTATGTGTATGCAAGCAGACAGGCACACATGCACACAAATACAACTACGCTTTGTGGTGTATTATATTTCATGAAACAGCTGGAAATAAATATCACCCTGTAAGTTGGCTCATAGGAACTGGGAGTTTAAGATACATGAAATACAATGAGTCTCCCAATGGAAACAGTGATACACACAGCCTCGAGATGGGGCAGTACCTTTGTCTGTACATGGGCTCAACCTTCAAGTTGCCTGCAGCATCCAGGAGTAAGTAGGTCTGCAGTTCAGACAGGGTGAGTGAGTTTACAGCTCAGCTTATGATATGCTCAGAGAGCTCAAGAAAAGTGAGGCAGCCCAGAGGGGCACAGCAAGGGACTGCAACCCCTTAGGGCTGGGCTACCACCCAGTGATGGTCCATCCCAGGGGAGCCCAGGCACTGTCATGCCCCACAGGAGCAGGACACGCTCAGCCTCGGCTGCGCTGTCTGTCACGTCAAGGAACACTATCGCAGCCTGGCCCTCAAATATTTAAAGTGTATTTTTATCATTTAAAGTGTACCATTTAAAGTGTATTTTTAGGAAAGCCAACCATAAAGTTATGCATTTCAGTGCTAGTTTCTGTAGAAGCAAGCTGCTATAGTAGTATACATCTTTCTTTCAGAGAGCTCTGGATTAGCTTTGAATGCAAGGAAGGGAGAGGGAGGCATGTCTAGTGCTGCTTCTGAGACCGGCATCAGCACTACTGTCACCACTACAGTCATGAGTAAACAAAGGACACACACACTAAAAAATGGCTTTGCTCCAAGCAGCACATTTATTTCAAACACACACTTGGAGCTGAGAATATTGAAAAACAGTTAGAATGTCTGGCTAATATTTTGATCACCTCATATGATCCCGTTTATAGATCCTTTCTTGTGTACATTGGTGGCAGTGTAACAAAGGCTCTCAGAGATCCCAGAGTCATTCATATTCATTGTTTTTCCTATTGTCTAACTTTGATTATGCACAGTTTTCTTAAGAAAAACTGCTAAGCAGCAATCATTCAAGGGTGGGTAGACACAATGGGGCCACTTTTGCAGGTTTTTTGCTGGCTAAGTTCCTCTTGAAATCAGGTGAAGGAAGCAGTTGTTTTGTTTAAGAACTGAAATCAGTTGATTTTTGAGAAGTCAGACATTTTGTCTGAAAAAATGTTGAGCAGATTAATTTTGTTGACATTACAGAGTTTTGTCCTATGCTATGGAGAATTTCATTCCAGTGCAAAATGCAAGACTGGGCCCAAACATGCATGATAGTAGCAGGTCATTTTTCCTAGAACTTTTAATTGTAGGTATTTTCACAGTTCTTAAACTTCATTGTTCCAAAAATAAAATAAAACAAAATAAGTTCTAACTTACAAAATATGCTTATGTGGAAATGTATAGGTGTATAGGCAATTGAGCAAGGCAGGCCAGAAACCACCATGGCTGAGCAAGGATCCGCTCCTCAAACTGTGGAAATGAAGAACAAGAAGGGATTCTATAAGTACATAGGTTAGAAAAGAAAGAACAAGAGGGTGTACCCTGCCAAGTAAGCAAGAAGGCTGAACTGGTGGAGACTGATATGGAGAATGCTGAGGTATTCAATGAATTCTTCACCTTCACTAGCAGTCGGGCTTTCCAAGTCTCTCAAGTCCCCAGACCTCTGAGTGGGTGTGGGGGGAGTGAAGTCCTTCCCACTTTAAGCGAAGAGTAATTTCACGATCAACTGATGAAACTAAATAGCCACAAGTCCATGGGACCAGATGGCGTGTCGCAGGGTTGGAGGAACCCGGCTAGTGGTGTTGCCAAGCCACTTGCCACCATATTTGAAAAGTTGTGACAGTCAGGTGAAGTCCCTGGTGACTGGGAAAAGGGAAATATGACTCCTATTTTTAGGTGAAAGGAAGACCAAGGGAACTGCAGAGTGGTGAGCTTCCCCTCTGTGCTTGGGAAGATCATGGATCAGATCTTCCTAGAAGACATACTAAAGGACATAAAAGACAAGGAGGTGAGCTGAGGCAGCCAGCATGGTTTTTCTAAGGGTAAATCGTGCCTGACCAATCTAGAGGTCTTTTAATGATCAAGTGACTGCAACAAGAGATCAGGAAAGATCAACTGATGTGATCTACCTAGACCTCTATAAGGCCTTCATTACAGTTTCACATGATATCCTCATGTCCTAACTGGAGAGACATGGATTTGATGTACGGACTATTCAGTGGTAAAGGAATGGGTTAGGTGGACACAGCCAGAGAGTGTAGTCGATGGCTCTATGTCTAGCTGGTGACAAGTGGTGTCCCTCAGGTCATCTCCCTCAGGGCTCTATCTTGGGAGTCATGCTCTTCAAAGTCTTTATCAAAGATGTAGACAGTGGGATTAAGTGCACCCTCAGCAAGTTTGCAGATGACATGAAGCTGACCAGTGCAGTTGACACAATAGAAGGGTGGGATGCCATTCAGAAGCACCTGGACAGACTTGAGAAGTGGGCCCATGAGAACCTCATAAAGTTCACCAAGTCTAAGTGCACAGTGCCGCATCACTGTCTGAGCAACCCCAGATGTGAGAAGTACAGACTGGGAGAAGAAGTCATTGAAAGGAACCCTGCTGAGAAGGACTTGGGGCTTTTAATGGATGAAAAGCTGGACATGTCCAGGCCATGTGCAGTTGCAGCCCAGAAGACCCACCACATTCATAACAGGTGTGGCCAGCAGGTCGAGGGAGGTGATTCTCATTCTCTACTCTGTCCTTGTGAGGCCCCACCTGGACTGCTGCATCCAGCTCTGTGGTCCTCAACATAAGGAAGACAAGGAGCTGTCAGAGTAGATCCAGAGAAGAGCCACAGAGATGATCATAAGGCTGGAGTGCCTCTCCTATGAAGACACACTGAGAAAGTTGGGGTTGTTCAGTCCACAGAAGAGAAGGCTGCAGGGAGACCTCATTGTGGCCTTTCACTACCTTAAAGGGTCTTATAAAAAAAGAGGGAGAGGGACTTTTTGTGCAAGTAGTGATAGCGGTAGGACAAGGGGAAATGATTTTAAACTGAAAGAGGGGAGGTCTGGATTAGATGTTAGGAAGAAATTCTTTACTCAGAGGGTGGTGAGGCACTGGAAGAGGTTGCCCAGAGAAGTTACACTTCCGTTCCTGGAAGTGTTCAAGCCTGGGTTGCCTGGGGCCCTGAGCAACCTGATCTAGTAAATGGCATACCTATCAAAGGCAGAGGCACTGGAACTAGATGATCTTTAAGGTCCCTTCCAACACAAACCATTCTATTATTCTACTAAATGGATACTAAAAATAGATCAATTATTCGTCATCTCTAGTCTCATGTCCCCTGATGCGTCCAGTAACAAAGCAGAGATAGAAGAATTTTCAACTAAAATAGAAATTTGGCACTTAACTGCTCCAATCATTCAGCAGTTACCCAGAGAACCACAACTCACTGTACTTCTGAGTGGCAATGGCTGCACTGTGTTAGTGGAGAAGACCATTGGGAAACTAGAGAAACAGAAACCAAAATCAAAAACAGAACCAGTCTGACAATCTGCTGTGTAAATGTGCAAACATTTTTCATGAGGAAATGAGGGGTAAATGAGGAAATGCAAACATTTTTCATGAGGAAATGAATGGTATCAGGCACTACCTAAGCTGACATTGTCACCAAACTGAAGTAGGACCAACCAGAAGTTAACCACATACCTGCTCTTTAGGACTCCTCAAAGGGCTACAAATCAGCTCTGTAGACTGTCATCTCTGCCACAGGAAAAAAGCACCAGCCACTGGACTGAATGCTGATTTAAACCCTTGACATCTCAACCTGTTCACTTCCACAAAGTTTCATAAGAAATTAGTGACAGAACTGGTTACAGAGCTCCAAAGTCTGAATTCTTTGTCATCTGCTCCTGCAAGTCAGTGGAGTTTATAACAGAGGGTCTATAAATAGTTTTATATGCACATACTCACAAATCCCATCTAACATTAAATAATTTTATTCTTCCCATCTTTTTACCTAGGAAAAACACCATCAGCTTTACATTCTTATTTTTGCAACTTTTGCTAGTCTAGTAAATAGTTTTGTAAGAGAAAAAGTGCCATGCTATAGCACAACCTTAACCTTAAACTTAGAGAGACAGGTCAATAGCCATAATACCTGTTAAGCAGTAAAGTGTTAGATAAAAGGGAACATTCTGGCCCACCTGAAATTTAATAGCATGTATTGATAGCTGTTGGATTTTTTTCCCCTTCTTTCTAGTGAAAATATAATACCAAGGTGCTTTGCCCAGCATGCTATGAGAGGGAGTAATTAGTTTTAAAAAGGGGGATGCAGAAAAAGAAAGAGACAGCAAAACTTTTTATGTATCACTCACCTTTTTGAGGTATCTTGTCTTCTTAATAGGGGTAAAGAATGAGAGTAGAAGTAGCATTTGAAAGACAAAATCTGTAAATCCAAACAGTTTTCTAATAAAATGTTTTATTGTTCTAAGTATCTCTTAGAAACAATTATATTTCTTCTGTCCTCTATTTGCAAAAAGGTCAGAACTGTGTCTTTTTAAATGAAAACGCCAGTATTGCTAAACTCACAGTTTTCAGCTTTTTTCTCTATGAATCATGGCTGGGCTTCGAGAATGAAGATTTGGGAAGGGCTCTACCCATGTTTGTTGCAAACGTGTTGGTGGTTAAAAAGGCCAATACGAGATAGGCATGACCAGTGGCAAAAGGCACAGCAGAAAGACTCCTTAGATGGTGTATTCTGCAAGACACAATTCTTTCTGTGCTGTCTTTTCTCCTCTATGAATATATTACTTCAAAAGGTCCACAAGAGGTGACTAAGAAGTTTGTACATGTGATTTTCTTTAAGGAGATGTAAGTTTTCAAGAATCTACAAATCAGAAAAGATTGACAGTCACACAGATATACTACTATAATTTATATTTAGATTTTTTTTTTAAATAGACTATGTTAGGCATTTTTTATAAATATTATTTTTGTTACATCTTTCTACAACACACTGTTCAATAGTGTTCTATTTGTGACAAGTGCTTTCAAAATTAAATTAATTGTTGGCAACAGTGATAAAATTAAATTGTTGAATTTTTTATACTGGAGCACAGTTTTGATCACTAGTAGTTGCAATAAAGAAAACAAAAATATAATATTGAGACTTTTTTTTCTCCTTGTAGCATATTCAGAAAAGGAGAAGTAAGAATCATGTTCTATAGCAGGTCAATAATGCTAAGATGATCCCGGGTGGGGGAAAAAAACTGGAGTCCTTTATTGGACATACAAGCTGATATTTTAAGTGTCTCTAGTCTACATATTCATAGGGGGCCACGCTATTATAAACAGGGGGTTTTACAAGACTGAGGTAAGGGAAAAACCCAAGTTACACCTTTTGGGTTTAGCACTTACATCATGGGGACACTTGTTTTAGGATTATATTTTTGAGGATTTACATGGGGGAGAGATATTCAATGTTTACAGAATACACAGGATACACAGAGAGAGGGAAAACAACAATGGACTTTATGCAGAGACTTGATAACATCACGGCACAGTTTCTCTTATCTTGACAGGACATTCCAGACAGGTGACATCCTGTCTGGTCCTCAAATGCAGGTTTTTTCCCCAGTTTTTGTAGCCCAAGGTTTCTGTTTAAACCCAACAGTGTCTTTTTCTGGTATCCGAATTTTCGGGCTCCAACAATGTTCTTAAAAACACAAGAATTAAGGTCTTTTTACATGGAGGCAGTTTTCATATATCAAAGAAAATCTACTCTGCTGTGCTATCAGAACACAGAAGGATAAATTATGTAAGAAAGATTTATTTTTCATCACTTTGAAAAGTGTGGTTTTCTCCAAAATTGTCAAAATTTAATGCTAATACCTGTGACTATATAAAATCTAGAAGTCTATACTCTTTCAAACTGATGCTCCTGTTGCTAGCAGGAAATAATGAGTTTGAGTAAAAATCAGACAATTACATAAACTCTGAATGCAGTCTCTGTGCAAGCTTAGCAGTGAAACCCACCTCCCACTTTACTGTCTTTGCCTGCGTCATTCTGGATGTTCCACCGGGAAGATGCTCCTGGTTAGATCTGTCCCTCTCCTTTACTAAAAATCAACAAGTTTCTTTAAAACCCTAATGTGGTTTCACAGCATCCTCAACGTTGAATCAATAAACTGTGAGGAGAAGCAGCTATGCAGCAGTAGTAGAGGTGCCTAACCAGACTGGTGCAGGGACCATTTAAGCCAGCATTTCCCCTGGAACACTGGTAAACCAGAAAATTAAAATGGAATTATTTTGCTAGTGTTGTAGTGTCATAAGTCTGTATTCTACCCTCAGCGCAGTCATCAGCTCAGGCAAGTTCAAACCTGGCCTCCTGTTTACCTACATGTTATTTGTGTATAACCAAAGCATTGGGTTAAGAAAAACGTGCAGTAGAAAAGCTGCTTCTTACTGCATCTACACAGCTTAGATCTTTTTTCTTCCATTATACAGGATCTTCAGTGTCTCAGTAGTCTATCTCTAGTTTAAAATGGCTTGAGGCACTGAAAATTGTGGGCAGAAGAATTTAAGTTTGTATTAAATTTGCTTTAAAAATCAAGTTTACATTAGTTTATAATATTGAATAATGAAATGTGGCATATCAGAAGATGTTAAATATTTGTAAGAAGTTAGCATCATGCTGTGCACTTTACAAATGGATCTATTATGTCTGAGATTTCTAGCTGTTTAAGTGATAAGTGTCTTCTGGCATCATGTGTCAAGGAAGCACCATATGCTCTTCATCTGCCTTCTAAGAAGTTAGAAATGATACCATTCATCTGATCACATGACAGACCTGTTGCTTCTTGTCATTATGTGATGCCTACCTGTTCTAAATGTGGTAGAGATCCATTTTCCGGCATTCTCTTGCTTGTGTGTTTCACTTTAAATTAACAGGTGAGGTTTTAAAAACACATAACTGGTTCCCCTTGAAGTCCTTTCTGTTTATGCCGTGACCAGGTATCGAAGCAGTCTAAACACACAAACTGCTTTGAAATATACTTAACTAAACTGAAATACAAGCTAATGTCTTTGTTTATAGCCTTCATGTATTTTACAGTGTTGAAGATGGGAGTATGTTTCAGAAAAGTCTGAAAAAACAAAAACATGCATGTGCACATGGAAGATCGTAGCCATAAGATAAATAATTGAAGCATGTTGGGAAACTCTTTGTGAGATATAAGTGAATTCATTGTGTCCACTGGGATATTTACCAGATGAAAAGTGTGACAATGACAGTACCCTTGTTGTTTGGTACATAATTTAGAGTATTTCTAATGAATATTTCATGCAGTATCATTTGTGTATGAATTGTAAGACATGTATATCAAGATTCACTAGGGGCACTGTCAAACTCCTCAGTTTGAAATAAGCACTTATAAATTACTTAAGGATATTGTAGGAAAAGGGATTAGTGTATGTTCTTTTTTTAAGAAAATCATTATGTCCCTTCCTGGGGACAATAAGCAGCATTGCTTAGCAAAGGAAGAACACTGAAACAAAGAAAAATAAAATGTTTTTGTTTTCACCTTAACAAGCAACTTATGTTCCTAGAAATTCCATGGAAAAATTTGAAAATGCATGTAATTTTTAAAAAAGAATGACCAGAAGTAATTTTCTGTAAATAAGGAAATTTGTATCTTATGAAGCCAGGGGAGTTTTGAAAAGTATTTGTTAAATCAGTTCAAAAATAAGAAGAAATGATTATTTATATCTATATTTACACATCTTAAAAAAATAATTGAGATTAATTTTTCCTGTAACAGTGAGGATTAGTTCATAATTCAGTTTAGTTCAAATTTTTAGCTATGAAATATGTTGAAAAATAGACATTATTCAGTTTTCACGGTCATCAAACACAATGGAACTGAAGTTCACAAGTGACTGGGAAAAGAACGTATAAAGTATATAAAAGTAAATTGAGAACTAAGAATTCAACCAGTTGTACCAAAGTAAGGACTGTTATCTCTTTCTAAATCGTACCTAAAATGAAACAAACAAAAAAACCAGTATCTGTCTGCATCTACATGTAAATAGACATCTGCATGTCTCTACACACATCCCTTTTAAAATGAGTATTAAAAATGAAGTTCTTGAATCACTGCAATTCATCTTGAGAAATATTCTGGTTTTCTAATATCGTGAACATCTAGCAAATGCAGTTAATTTTAAACATTTATAAAGTGGCAACATTGCTGCTCCATTTTCTGCAAAACTAAGTCCACATCTTTACAGATTTCTGTAAGAGTCTGTGAGGATGTTCTTCATCTGTTCCAGAATAGGGATCTCTAGAATAACAGCTTTATGAGCTAGGCCAATTTATATCTGTAAAGCTTGTTCAAGCTTGTTTTCTTCTTAGTTTTTTTGGGGTTGTATTTGTTTAATAACAGTTTTGAATTTACTTGATATAGCAATGCTTCCAGGAATGACAAGAACAAATCTGTAGTACAACAAAACTAAGTATGCCTTTGTCAATTCATTAATAATTAGCACTTTCAGGAATTCTCTTTTTTTGTGTAAAAACATAATTAAAATTGTCACTGGTATTATTTTTTTTTCCCCAAATGTGTTAGCAGCTTAGTTGTACAGTAAGTAAAACTTGATGCCTCAAATAATTCCTAAAGGCCAAGATTCAGCAAAGCATGTTCTCAGTTTAAAGTACGTATTTAAATCTGCTGACGTTATGGAACTCAGATATCTGCTTAAGGACATTCTTCAGTCAATGCATGGATTCCCACTGCAGTCTCTGGCCTTGCTCTTACAGTTTCAATGATGCCTCTTGGGCACAGCGCCAGTAAACTGAATCTTGAATCCACTCAAGTCAAGAAGAACCCTTGTTACTGATTTCACTATGTACAAAATGAGGGCATGTGCAGGGAAGTGCAGCTCTCAGGTAGTGCTCGTTACACTGCAACATGCTTTGGGCTTTCCTTTCTTATTTTTTTCTGTAATCAGAGATGATAATTTACAGAAAGGGCTGTTGTTTTTCTTTCTTTCCCTACACTTTTAGAAGGAAAGAATGTAATTCTGTTTCTGACTCTTGAGGTTTCATGTGAATCATGTTCGGCTGCACCTGGATACCTCTTCTGCTTCAATTAAACCAACCCAAGAATTTGTGGGAGGTGGGCTCTTTATTTTTATTTGAAGCGTTTTAAGTTTAGAATATGTTTCAACTAATTTAAAATAATTTTCAAACTTTATCCCAGTGTCAAAGAAATTATCTATAGAGACAGTTCAAAACTATAAAAGTAGTTTCTGCATTTATACAAATGTATATTTCTTAGTAAGGGGGTTGTTGGGTTTGCTTTTCCAGATCCTATTTCAACTTACAATTTGATTTTTTATTTCACAAATACGTTAAGGTATTACTTTGCAACATCCAGTTGCAACATCAGTGGGGTCTATTATGTTAAGGGTTGAGTTTTAATCTCTTTTTATGTTAGGTTTTCATCTCCATCTCTCTCTCCTCATCTATAGAGTAAGTGTGATAGCACCTTCTTAGAGGTTTATATGAATTAACTAGCTAGAATAGATTTGTCTATCTGTGTTAAACTCAGTTGAATTGATTTTTCCAGCTTTTTAAAAAAGTGCATGGAGAACAACTCCTATTATTTCTGCATGTAACAGTCAAGTTTTTTACATTTAAAGAGTTTTAAATTTTAGAGACAAGCCTTCAATTTTGTGCTTGTATTTTAGAAAGATTTTTCAGGCTTTGTCTATTTTTTTAAGGGCAAGCTAAAAGTAATAAAATGGTTACTGATATATCTAGTATCAGAAGACACTGGAAAATCAAAGTTCTGATCAAGGTCAAGAATTTTAGCTCAAGGTCACTAAAATCTGGTACCTGCAAATAACCACAACCATAATTTCCTAAATGGTCAAGGGATGTGAAATGCTGCTCTGCAATTTGAAAAGCGCCATTTAGTTTTTAACAAGAAATAAGAACGTTTTCTCTATTTTCTCACTAGGACTGCTATTCAAATGTCACTATGTTCTCATAGTAACATTATGTACAAATTAATACACAAAGTTATTGAAGCTGAAAATTTTTACCTGTTTTAGAAGCGCAAACTTAAGCTCTACTGCAAGTAGAAACATTACAGCTTTAACAGCATTTATGAGAGTTGTTAAATAAACATAGCTACATTGAAACACTTGTTATAAAATTTTAAGAAAAGAAGAAGAAATCTTATTCGAAGGTGGAAATATCAGAGTGGAACAAGAAGTAAAACAGTGCAGAAGGGTGGGCAAATGATAGGAACCTTCAGGTTTATATCTACAGGAAGAGATCTTTAATATGCAACTCATAAAACTTGGTGAGGTACTTCCTAAAGTTGTTATCAAAACTTCCAGTGTATTCCGTGAGCCAAAAGTTTTGCTTCATGTCTTCACAGCAGTGAAAATGCTCCCTGTCAGAGTTTTCACAGTGGAAAATCTTTTCAATTCCAGTCATGGTGAAGGTCATTTGCTCTAAGCCTCTATAACATGTGAGTAGCTGTTTGTGTTCACTATAAAATGGACAGATTTTCAGACAGGTTAAATCTTATCCAAAGATTCTGAAAGCTGTACTGAAAAACCCTGTAAATAAAAGATGACTTCATTTTCTTAGGGATCATACAACAGCTATGAGAACATGTAGTACTGGCAGGGGAAAGTAATAAAATACAGAAGAATAAACACAACATATGTATCCTTCCTTGATCTTTCTCCAGATTCCTGTCCATTTTTTCTCCTAGTGTTTGAATTCTTCGCATATTTAGAGAGATGCGCACTCAGAGGGCATTTTTGCTGAGCTCTTGAGGTAGTGAAGTATAAATCCAACAGGCGTGTTGTATGACTAAGGGGTTTAGTGATCTTTTGGGGGAAAAAAAAAAAAGAAGAAAGAAAACAAACACCAAAAACCAGAGGAAGCTCAGAGGAAGCTTCTGGCCACTTGCAACAGAATGTTAATAGCTTCGTGTCACTTTAACTCTGACAGCTCTGAAGTGAAAGACCACTAATCTCTGTTTGTAATGTTCACAATTGAAAAGTAAGTATTCTTACTTAAGCCAGGGATAAGCATTAACAGTCTGGAAATGAAGGGAATGTTCTGTAACTTATTTTAGAATCAATAAATACCTCCCTCCAAAGCCTTGGAAAATGTATATTTTTCTTTCTTCTGTGAAAGCACAGGTTATTTAACTGGAACACTGGTTTCAGGTTCACAAGTCATCAAGGGTACATCTTTGTAGCCTGCTCCAAATTTCAGGTACAAATTATAATGCATGTTTGCTAGAATGGCTTAGGAATCTTCTGAGTACAGGCTTGGGATATCTTTGTTTTTCAAAATTTATTTCCTTTAAAACATTATCTAGGAAACAATTGCAGATAACATCCTGACTCAAAGTCAGGAAAAAATTAAAAAAATAAAGTAGCCACAAAAATTGTGATTGCTTAGAATCTGTTTTGCTCTTTCTTTTTTAGAATTTTGTAAACAATTGGGATTTTCATTTTTCATTAAAACCTGTGCATGAATATTCTGGATATAATAAATACCCCCTAAAGTTTTCTTGTTCACACTTCATACATATACCTAAAGATTTCTCACAGAAACTTCAGACTTCTGTATAGCAACATATGGCACAATTTTTCTAAGAGCACTGCATATGATTGGCCAAACTCTGTGCTTTTGTCTGAGAACCTATCAAAAAGTGAATATCCTGGAAAAAGTGTTATTTTAACCATTTCAATCCTAGATCTAGGTGCAGAAGTATTCCAGTGGTTGCATTGCTGACTGTATATTTAAACCAGAGTGACTTTAGCCAATAATTTTAATATGAGTATTTTGAATAAATAATCTGAGAATCTAGAAACTTATATTGTTTTAGTCTTTCTCATCTTGCTTTATTTTCTTAATCTTTTGTTCTTCCTGATCATGCCTAACCAATTGCATTCTCATTTGCTTCTGAAAGTTGCTTTTATGTTCATATGTATAAATGTGGCAGCAGCAGGCATATATAGCTGTTTATTGCGTGATATCAGACCCTTTGTTCTTTGGATTTATTTCTATTGCTTGATGTTATCAGCTGATAAGTCTCATAATCATAGCCTTCACAAAAAGTTTGGCATTCCTTTAACTATAGATGGATATATTATGTTTAAATATATGCATCTGAACAGGCAGTAAATTCCATAAATAATATTAAGTAATTTCATTTTTCTTGTCAGAAAGGCATATGATAATCTTTTTAAAGTGGTTAAGTAATGATTTCTTATATGTTAAAATTCCAGCTGGATGAAAATTATAATTCAATTAAAATACACAAACATCATCTTTTCTGACATTTTTAGATGTATAAAATAACATTACATACACATCACAGACATCAGATTCTTGGTTTTGCAGGCATGTTTTTCTGTTTGGATATAAAACAAAGGAACAAGTTTTAATGAAGTTCCACCTAATTTTTCTAATCAGTGTAATTTCAAGTAATAGATATAGTAAATCTCATTGTTCCATAGCCATTTCACAGATTAAAAAAAAAAAAAAACCCAAACAAAAAACCCCAAAACCAACCAATCAACCAACCAAAAAAAACCAGCTTTCCTTGGTTTATGGGTTTTGATTCTTTTTTTGGCCTTCCATACAATCCTGAACTATTTAATTGCATACGCTGAATATAGTAAAAAGAATTATTTTTCTCTGCAGAAATGACAATTGTTTTCAGATTAATCATTTCAACAAATGCTTTCTCAGGGATTAAATCAATAACTGTTATCAATTCCATGATCTAACTTTCTCCAAAACTATGGCCAAATGTAGGCTATTCAACATATTCAATGTATTTTTCCATTAACTGAAATTATTCAAGTCAATTGCAAGAAATTTAGAGCTTAATGTGGATTTAATGTAATTTTTATTTATTTATTTTTTTAACTTAATTTATTCAAGTTTATTTAAAAATGTAGTTTAAATAAAATACATTCTAACAAAAACTGAACAGTTAATTTTTTAAAACTTTGTCTTTCTCTGTGTCAGACAAACAAATACTGAGCAAACTGTTGTCAAGTCACATAGCTTCTATTTGGGTGGTATTTTCTGTTTGTCTTTCACTGAACATTCCATTATCAAAATATGAACATAATTGAAAATTTGCTACAAAATGCTAATACATTTGTTAGGATATTAATTTATGTTTTATAGCTTCCTCTTGTACGCTTCTTGTTTAGCTGACCAGGGCAAATGCTTGACATGCAATAGTAATGTTTCTAGACTTCAGATGGGTGGAGAGATAGTGGGAAATATGTTTAATGCCCATATTTATATATTGACACTTGAAGAGTTGTATTTTCTACCCAGATAATATTTTTGCTTATAAAATGTTTTTATTTATCCTCCTAGTTATGAATTACTTGAAGCAAACATAATTTCCAGTCAACAGGAATTCACTTAGTATAGTGTATGAAAAATTGGACATATTTTCTAGTGGTATTGTTATAATCATATACACTTAAATTCTTACATCCAAATCTATGTTCTGTAACTGCTCTGTAAGTTTTCATGAAGTGTACTAATATGTTGAGTAGTAACTACATTCACTTAGATTTTATGACAATTAACCATGTAAAGGGTTAAATTTCAGAAATAAGCTAAATTCTTTTATTTGTTCAGATTTCACTTATTGTTCTTTTTTCCTTTCAGTCCTCCTTTGCTTCATTAGATGCAGTAATATCTCTCTTGCCTGTGACAATTTCCATTAATATCTCAAAGGCAGCTATTAAGTATCATTACAAGAGAAGATTATAGAAGGATACTACATACAATAACACTGAAGATAAAGACAATAGTCACATTTTCATTTGTTTCTTTGTTCTAAAAATGTAAATCAAATTTCAGGCTCTTTCAAGCATTCTCTGCTCTGCTTATGCTTTCAGAGTCTTATAAAAAGAACAACCTTCATGGCCAAATAAATTAATCTGTTAGGATTACCTCAACAAAGAAAGTACAGCTCCTGTCAGAGATTTTTTCAGCCTTGTGCCCCCCTAGAAAAATAACTGTCAGAAGAAAAAAAGAAAGTATTTCAGTTACATATTTTTTTTAAATCAGAGAATTTGGTTAAAGACATATTTTAATAAAGATCTTTAAAAGTGCAGAAGCACTTATAAAGTATTCAGCATTAAAAGCCAGTCTGTCACACCATCTAAATATTTGGTCAAAAAGCTTTTAGAAAATTATCTAAACATATCTATGGGAATTTAACTATATCTAAAGGTCATTTTAATTCTTGATACTATGAAAGAAAATTGAAATCACAAAATTTCTGCACACGAATCCTCTGAACCATGATGATTGATACGTCTTAGGAGAAGCTAACAGGTATGGAAGCATTTCTTCTTTTCCTCAGTTAAGCAACTGAAAAAATGGGGATAAATTAATGGGATATGATTGTGTGCTTGTTCCAATTAGCTTTGTATGCCTTATGATTGGTTGTCTTTGGAGTCAATGGAAAGAGACAGTCAATTCAAAAGCAACTTAAGTCACCTAAAAAAAAGGATCCAGGGAACTACAGGCCTGTCAGGGGCTCAGTGCCTGGGAAGGTTATGAAACAGATTATCTTGAGTGTGATCACATGGCACATACAGGACAAACAGGGGATCAGGCCCAGCCAGCACAGGTTTAGGAAGGGCAGGTCCTGCCTGACTGACCCGATCTCTATCTATGATAAAGTGACCCACCTAAAGGATGAGGGGAATGCTGTGGATGTGGTCTACTTGGACTTCAATAACGCCTTTGATACCATGTCCCAGGGTGTTCTCCTGAAAAAGCTGGCAGCCCACGGCTTGGACAAGGGCACTCTGTGCTGGGTTAGGAACTGGCTGATGGCCAGGCCCAGAAAGTGGTGGTGAACGGGGCTGCATCCAGTTGGTGGCTGGTCATTGGTGGGGTTCCCCAGTGTTCAGTGTTGGGCCCAGCCTTGTTTGCAGAAGTGTTGATCTGCTGGAGGGTAGGAAGTCTTTACAAAAGGATCTGGACAGGCTGGATTGATGGGCTTAGGCCAGTGTTATGACTTTCAACAAGGCCAGGTACTGGGTTATATCCTTGGATCACAACACCTTCATGCAGCATCAGAGGCTGGTGGCAGAGTGGCTGGAAAGCTGCCTGGAGGAAAAGACCTGGGTGTGCTGGTCAACAGCAGCTGAACATGAGCCAGCAGTGTGCCCAGGTGGCCAAGAAGGCCAATGAAGTTCTGGCTTTTATCAGCCATAGTGTGGCCAGGAAGATCAGGGCAATGATCATCCCCCTGTCCTGGGCACTGGTGAGGCCACACCTCAAATCCTGTGACCAGGTCTGGGCCCCTGACTTCAAGAAAAACATTGAGATGCTGGAGCGTGTCCAGAGAAGGGCAACAATGGAGGTGATGAAGTGTCTAGAAAACAAATCCTATCAGGAGAGGCTGAGGGAGCTGGGGTTGTTTAGCCTGGAGAAAGGGAGGCTCAGGGGAGACCTCATCACTGTTTACAACTGCCTGAAAGGAGGCTGTAGTCAAGTGAGGGTTGGTCTCCTCTCTCAGGCAACAAACAATAGGATAAGAGGAACTGACCTCAAGTTGTGCCAGGGGTAGTTATGCTTGGACATCAGGAAGAATTTCTTCATGGAAAGGGTTGTCAGGCATTGGAACAGACTGCCCAGGGAGGTGGTGTAGTCACCATCCCTGAAAGTATTCAAGAAATTACTCAACATGGCACTGAGTGCTATGGTATAGTTGATATGGTGGTGTTTAATCAAAGGTTGGACTCAATGATCTTGGGAGTCTTTTCCAAACTTAACCATTCTGTGAATCTATGTTCTATGAAATCAAAGTCACCTCACAAGATCTTTGTGGGCATATGATATATACAGATTAGAAAATTAATATGCAGATACTTGTTTTCCAGTTGAAGAATAAAGTTTCATATATTACCAGCTTTTGTTTCAATTGAAAATGCATTTTCTCCACAACGAAAAATTACTCAAATAAATAGTATTTTTGGTAAAGCTGCACACAAATATGGTCTTTGTATGTGAGATGAAACAAGCAACTTTGATACCTTTCAGTTTTCCAAACTAGAAATACTCATTTTTCATGATTAAACTATAATCTGATCAGCTATCAGGACAACTAGAATTAAACTATTTCTCCAGGTTTGACTTTTGGATAGACTGCCTCTCCCAAGAGAAATTTGTTCAGTTGCTTCCAGCCATTATGATTCAGGATGTTAGTACTTCATCAGTCATACTACAGAGAGTGTAGACTGATGCAAGAATCTGCTTCTCAGAAGGAAGTGGTTACATAACAGGTGAAAATAGCATTTCTGAATTTGCTTACACATTGCTGTGTAAAAAACTCGTGGTTCATGTGCTTCAGCTCTGATCAAGCTGAAGAATGGAAAATGAGTGACAACATCAGGTTTTAAAAGTCTTAGTCAAGCAGCAAAATAAGGCGTCTGATATTCTGTGCTAAACATCCAATTGTGTTTGTGATTATACCAGTGGTTTTTTTACTTGAAGTAGTGTGTTCACATGCAATATATGGACGCTCCTTCAAGAGTGTATTTCTGGCTGGAGGTGCCTGCTGCTCCAGAAGTGGAGCTGACTCCTGTTCTCTTTGTCACTGCCCAGAAAGAATACTACGACCCCTTTTATCAGAATAAGACCTTTTGTGTTCTTCCTCCAGACTAGAAGCCATATCCAAGTCCGTATGCAACAGCAAGTGGTTATGATTTTCCTACTTAAAATGAAAACACAACAGGAGTGACCATATTTGCTAGAATAAGCACTGGCTGGTAAAATCATTACTAAGTTATATTTAATCAGCAAGGTGCTTTCAGTCTCTCTTCAATGATGACTAGTCAGATGGAAGTTCATTTCTGCTCATATCAGAAGCTGTCAGTCCGGTACCTTCTGCCAACCTCATAATGATTTCAGAGCCAAAACGCTTTTCAGACTGATACAGATGAAATTGACCTCAGTGCTTTAATACATAGTTAGCATCTTTGAAGTAGGTTGTAGTGGTTTTGAGTCTAGGCCTTCCTTCCTGGCAACCAAGTCAGAACCAAGGAAGTATTCCATCCTACTCCTTTACGTATATATATATATACATGAGGGGAGGAGAGATTGAGTCTCTCTTCTCTTCTGGCAAGATTTGGAGACAGCAGATTCCCGCGGCCGATCTCACTCGTGTGGGGGAGCTGAGGCCTGGTTGGGCCTATGGGGCCTGTTGTTTCTGCTGATCCAGGAGGCAGAGGGGGGTGGTGGCGTTTGGTGCAATTCTGCTTTCTCAAGGGGAGTATTAAGATTTTCTTTTACTAGTTCTTTATTGATTGTGTATACCTGTTTTGGTTCTTTTAGTTTTTGTCCCTTTTTCCCTTTTCCCTTTGGGCGGTGTTTGGGGTTCTCTTTTATATGTACATAGTATTGTAACTGTATATAACTGTGATACATGTAAATATATATATTTTGCTATAGTTCTGCTATTTCAGGTTTTTCATAGTTTTTTTCCTCTCACTCTTTGCCAGAGAAGGGGTGGGGGGAAGGAGCCTTTTCACTGGGTCCTGGGGACTTGGTGGGCAGCCAAATCAAAACTAAGACATAGGTTCAGCCATTCATTAGTAGTTCAGAAATGCAAGACTATGATGTCAAAGGTGCCATTTCTACCTTTGGAGTCCTCAAAGAGTCTTGAGTAGAATTACACCACCCACACCGAATGTCAGTATTAGGGATAAGATGCTTTCACTTAAGAGTACAAAGGTGGAGTGAACAAAGCTTTACTGCATCTTTTCACTACGTGTGTAGTTATAATAGAAATGTCACTTCGTACAGATTTTAAATTTCAAACTATAATTTAATAGACAGAGGCCTGCAGTCAGTACTCAAGAATCACTTAAACAGCAGGATAAGGCTAACCTTTTTTTTACTTCTTCTCCAGTTATCTAAGCTATTTCTTTTAAACTAAAAAAAAAAAAAAACCACAAAAAAAAACACACAAAAAAAAAAACACTCAGGACATTACTTTTCAAATTTCTATTTTAATTACAGAACCTAGTTTATATCAATTAGTATTTGTAATAGCAAGGCATTACTGAACATGAAGTGATCTCTCTCTGGGAGGGAGGGAAAGACAGGAAAGACTTTTTTTTATTGTCAGATGCATCAGGTCTGCAGGGAAGCATTCCCAGTTCTTTTACCCAAGAAAGCAAGGCATGGGATGAACAATAAAATGCCTGGCACTTGCCAGGTTTCTTATAGCACAAAATCATGATGTTAGTTCCAGTCTATTCTGGAGAAAAACAGGTTAGTGATTTAGTTAGAGAAGAATAAAACATATTTACAAATAATTTCACTGCCTTGTGCCACTCATCTGTGCAACAGACACTGTAGTATAGGCAGCAGAGCTACCATACCAGCAGTGCAGGAGGGAGAGGGCAGGGGACAGCAGCAGTCAAAGCTGTGACCTACAGGAAGCTTGGCAGTGGGGACCTGTGTGTGCCTGAGAACACCGAGGAGCTCCAGCCCCTCCTGCACATCCTCTGCCCTGCTTGCCACAGCACAGGATGCTTTTAATCAACTTTTTCAGGGCAGTAGAGACTGTGCAGTGTTGGAGGACATCCATTCAGCTCACTATTTAGGTGACATGTAGGTGGAATGTAGAAGACTAAATCTGGGTAAATTCTGAATTTACCTTTACAGATACATATATTTTTTGCAGGGCTTCAAATTTTCTACAGAGTGTTTGTGTGCTGAGTCGACCAAATCCAGCCAAAAGCATTTTGCTAAATTCATTCATTTTAATGTCTTCAGTTTAATATGCTGCAGTTAACTTTCCATTTTACAGCCTTGTTTTCAACCAAGAGCATAATGTCCTCTGATGTCCTCACCTGCCTCAGTGGGTGTACACTCGTATCTCTAAGGTGGGTTAGCACTGGCTAATGGCCAAACACCCACCGAGGTGCTCTCCCACTGCCCCTCCTCCCCCGTAGGTCAGTGAAGAAAATAAGATAAAAAGCTCATGGTTAAGATAAAGTCAGAGAGATCATGTACCAACTACCACCATGGGCAAAACAGACTCAGCTGGGGGAAAATGAATTTAATTTATTATCAACTAAAATAGATCTGGATGGTGAGAAATCAGGGCACAAATTAAAAACCACCTTCCTTCCACTCCAACCCCTCTTCACAGGCTCAACTTCACTCCCTCATTCCCAAGGGGCTAGCTAGTTCACAGATCCTGTCTGGTGTTCCTTCCTCCTGCTCCAGTGTGGTGTCTCCACAGGCTGCAGGGTCCTATCTGCACTGCTGTCTGTAGCACTGTCTCTCCCTCTATCAATGACTTTGCTGTTCTTGGGGCTGTTTCACACCCTTTTTCTCCTTATTTCTCTGCCTCTCTGCCATTTTTGCCCTTTCTTAAGTATGTTTTCCCAGAGGCATGAGAGTGGGGCTCAGCTGTTTCCTGTGGTGGTTCTTTGCAGCTAGGTGGATCCATTTGCATCAGCATGGGACAGACTCAACCTCTTCCCTCAGAGGCCACCACTGTAGCCCATTGTTGTCAACACCTTTCCATACAGTTTCCTACTTCTCAAGACACTGTTATCAACAGCAGGCAGCATGATATGAAGGGTGTGGACCTATCTCCTTTCCTCTCTACATCGTACCACTTCTCTGATTAAACTGGTCATTATGTCAGGGAAGACAAGGGGAGGGAAGAGAAGAATAGAAGCTACACAAGAAGCAAAGCAACATAATGAATGGTCCGAGAATGTTGTTATTTTCCTTATTCTACCACAATTCCCTTCTCAGTTTTACAAGCAGATGACTCTTCTGATCCTCACCATCTCTTTGGTTTAACTCTGTCAGTGACTGAACTGTGCTCCCACAAAAACTATTTTCATTTTCAGTTTGTTTTACTACATCCCAGTTTAGGAGTCTTGTACCTATCATCTTCTAATAGATGAAAGAAATGTAAGAGTTCTTTAGTCTTCTGAGTATCTTCAAAGAAAAAAGCAAAAAAATCACACTAATGTACCAAATTGTTATATTTCAAATCCATCACTTTATTTTGGCAGAAAGCACACATACACACTCATACACACTCATACACACACACACACACACACACACACATGCACATACCTTCTTTGAGATATGCTCAACAAATTTTTAAATACTCGTTTCATTTATTGTCTTTCGTGCACTTCAATACCTTACATACATCCTATATACAGTGTCTTCATTCATAAAAGAAACATATTTCATAGTAATTTGGCATTCAATATATTTTCAGTAAATGATTCAGGATTTCAAGTTGATAAATATCATTTTAGATCTTTCTCTTGGCTGCTCAGCACTGTCATAACTCAGATATTTGGGTGTGTGCAGAAGCAGAACTTTGTGGGTTCTGGAAGCCTTGGGCATCTACTGACTTTGTTGATCCCTGTGGTTTTTAGCTAAACTGCAATGACTGTTAATGATCTATCACTGGATCTGAATGTCTGCATTGCTTTTAAAGTAGAGGTATCAACATTCCTTTCTTTAAAATCTGTTTTTGAATTTAGTCATAAACTTAAAAGAAGTTTATTCTGAATGTTGTCTAACATGGAATATTGTGATTAAGAACAGGAAGCGGAAAAAACCCTTTCTATTCCATGGCAGCACTGTAATAGGTTAAAATCCAATCAGATCTCACCTTCTCAGATTGAGAAGGTCAAGTTGGGAAAAAATAACCAGAATAATGAGCTTTCATCTGAAGCTAAAGTAAGCTAAAGTTTGAAGTGGTGTTACCAGCCTGAACATAAGACAGGTAGAATCATCAGTACTTTAACATGAGTCTGTCAAGGAGAACTAAATGTCATGACCTAACTCACACATGTGGTCATGGTGTAGCTTATTCATTCCAGGACATTTGTCTGGCTTTAGAGAGAAGCAAGGTTTTAATGAAAATACTAGTAATACTTTCTAATTATTACTTATAATTAGTAAGATAGCACATATGAAGACTAGGTTTATCACAAACAAGTACTTGCAAAGTTTCCAAGGACTCAATTCCTACAAGGAAAGAAAGTCACCTGTGTTTGCTGCATCATCTGTAACACATATATTAATTATGTTATATATATCAACTTCAAGGTTATACAATATCAGCACCAAGGTTAAAAAAATAGTTGTATTAAGTTAAAGTTTTGTTTTCAGCTGCATTACACTGAACCAGGAATAAACATATAGCATTCATCAAAGTTAATCAGATGTGTTAATTAAAGGGGAAAAAACCTGTGGCTCATAATTTAATATTCAGAGCTAGTTCACGTGCTTCTGCCTGCTATCACAGTGTCCAAAATGTAAAACCAGACCATTTCATAGAATACAATTCTCTTCTGCTCACATGTAAAGTAGAATTCTTTGTTGATAAAGGTGGGCAAAAGGTCAACCTAAACATCAAAGATTTGAATTTAACTGCTGAAATATATTCAGAAGTGGAAATGAAATCCTTCTATGATCATGAAAAATTCTGAATTTTTTTCATTCCTCAATACTTGAGGAATATTGAGAAACAAAAGAAAACAGGCATTTTTCTCAGGCATAAGCACAGACTAAAGCCCATCACTGAAAAATTAACTTATGATTGTGTTTTATTAGATGCATTGCCCGGGAAGCTTTCTGTTTATTCTCATCAGCCTGCTGTCCTCTGCTATTATAATTTACAAGTGCATAGGCAATTTAATACATCCTTGTTTGAAACACTTCAGAATCTACTGGCAGTTTTCACCAGTAGCACTGTGGATTTGTTCTTGCATAATTGCCTTTAGCAAGTACTAGGGTTGAAGGATTTTCAAATTCACATGAAAGGAGAGACTGATTAGAGTATGCTATTTATGATGATAGCATTATATTTCACTGTTTCCCTTCAGATTCTCAATACAGGTGGTCCTTTGTTATCATGACCCTTTCCTAATGTCTTAGCTCTCTCAGAAAGGTAACACAAGTGTGTCTAGAACCAGATTTTGTTGCCATGATTTCAGATTGCACTGAAATAACTTTTCAGAAGTAAACACCATTATTTAATACCATCAGTGCACACCATCAGTAAGGAAAAAAATAATATGCAAACCATAACTGTCAGAAAAGAGCAGAAACAGAAGGGATTAGAAAAGTGGCTCAAGAGGGGAAATATTCTGATTTAATTATTATCATACTAGTACACTTATTTTCCCACATATCACCTTTTTTCTAGAATGATGCACAGTGAGATGATTAAAATACTAATTTGTGTGAGTCTTAATGCAAATAAATAATGCTAATAATCTTTTCTTTGAAAAGTTAAGAAGTCTGTTCAGTGTCATGTAGCCACCCAAAATTTGATTCTAGAAACCCATAGCTAAAATCTAATGTTAGTCAGTAAATTTTAACTATGCATAGCTTAACAGTGACAGTCCCTCAAAGTCAAAGCAATATCCTTCACTGATCAGGACCTACAGGAAACAAAGCGGAGTTTTTTTCAACCTTTTTACCTAAGTTTTATCATCTTGTTATGTACACAAGAATGGAATGACATAGCAGCTTAGTCTAGTGTCTTGTCTGCAGGACAAGCAGACAACAATGAGAAAGGAGTATAAACCACAAAAACTGTAAAAAAAGTCAAGTGACTATGTGAAATTACAATCAAGTCCAAACCAAGTCTAACAACTTTTTGCTATAGCAAGGAATAAATTGTAAATTATCCAGTAATGCAACATTTTTTTAAAATATAGTCCTTTTCTAAACTGAGAGTTTTAAAAAACAGTAAGGTATAAATCTTGCATCAGCTATGTAATCTGCATGTAAACCAAAGCTTTTCTTAATCTCATTAATGTCAATTCCCTAATAAACTAACTAAAATGAATAGCTATTTTGTCTTGAGCAAGGTCCAGCTTCTAATTGTCTGATGTAAGTAGTAACTGGATTCTTTGTTTAACTGTGTCTTTGTTTAAGAAGTGTTTCTTTTTTTTCAGAATAGGAAAACTGCCTGCTATCCTTTATGTTCAATTCTGCTGTGGCAAATGTCTTTTCAAACATTTAGGCTCCTATTTTCTTGTTTGTTTGTTCTGCTGTTTCACACAGAGAAAGGCAGCAATGAGAAGTAAATCGGGCAGACAAGAAGCTCTGTACTTGCCAGATTTTTGTTTTGTGCTGCCACATTTGTCACTTTGGCATAAGGATAAGCACTGTTCTGCGCATGTCCTCAGCTAGTAAAGTCCAAAGCAAAAAGCTGAAAATGAAAGCTTTCAAGCTTTCCTCATACACAGTCCTGTCCCTGATGCCTCTGCTGCTGGCTCCAGGGATGCGGATGCTCTCATTTTCGTGGCCTGTTCAGGGTATCCCAACGGAATTGCATTGTTCTCAGTTTGGTGCATGCATCCTCAGAGATGAGGTCAGACTTCAAAAATCCCTTCTGACCTCTGTTTCTCATACATGTGCCATTCCTGACATTTTTCTGCCCCGTCTCCCAATTTTCTCATAGAAGTTCCTCTTAAGGAAAGGTGCTTCATTTGCTCTGATTCAGTGTACCTGGGTCAGTTAAAAAGTCATCAGGGTAGTTAGGGAGTCCAGGGATTTGAGGATGTGAGAAGAGGACAAATAGTTGCACTTTATGAAAGCTGAAAAGTGAGAGTTTGAAATTTAGAGGATTGGTGCTGGCTAGAGACTGTGACCATATTCACCTGTTGGCAGAAGGACTTAAATTATGATGAAAAAAAAGTCTTAAAAAGAAGGTTGAGAATTGTTATGCTATATTGACAAGATCCTTAGGATACTCCTTTCTACAATGGCCATAGGAAGAGCTATAGTCTCTGGACCATGTTCTAATAAAGTTTTTCTGTATTGTGCTGTGTTCCCTATCTAGCTATTTGATATATAGTTATACATATATTTGTTCCATATATAGTTATTCATCTCTGCATATCTATTTGAAATACTTCTAAACAAATTGCTCCTTGCTTCTCACAAAACACGGAGGAAAAATCAAGTAGGTGGTTTATTTAGCTTGTGTTCCTTACCACACTGATGTTAGGTTGGAGTTTCCTGAGAAACCATAATTTCTCATTAGGGGAAGAGGAGGGGCAGACACTGATCTCCTCTCTGTGGTGACTAGTGACAGGACCCAAGGGAATGGCCTGAAGCTGTGTCAGGGAAGGTTTAGGTTGCATATTAGAAAAATGTTCTTCCCCAAAAGCTGGTTGGACACTGGAAGAGGCTCCCCAGGGAAGTGGTCACAGCACCAAGCCTGACAGAGTTCAAGAAGAGTTTGGATGATACTCTCAGGTACATGGTGAAAGTCTTAGGAATAGTCCTGTGCAGGGTTAAAAGCTGGACTCAGTGATCCTTGTGGATCCCTTCCAACTCAGCACATTCTATGATTCTTCTCTTTTATTGCATTTGAAGATGTTCCCTTCTGTCCATTTTCGTTAATGTGTAGTGGCCATGGCATGTTCAAGGCCAAAAGAAAATAGTAGTTCAAATCATAGGATCACAGAATCACAGGATGTTAAGAGTTGGAATGAACCTTAAAGAACACCTAGTTCCAACTCCATCTGCCATGGGCAGGGACACCCCCCACTAGACCAGATTGCTCAGGGCCTTATCCAACCTGGCTTTGAACTGCACAAGGTAAAGTGCCAACACTGCCTTAGAGGATTATATTCCCCCACAGCTCCTCCCTGTTGGTGAGCACAGTCCAGCATCATACCTTTCATTGCTGGCTCCTCAATCCCTTGTATAAGGAAGTTGTCATTGACACATTCAAGGAACCTTCAAGATTGCTTGTTCAATCTCTGCTTTCAACAGCTGGTTAAATATTTACCCGCAAAAAATGGAGATTTTTCAGTCTAGTCTTCCTTAAAAAATTACAGTTTATTGAAGCATCTCACAAAAAACTTGCTTCACTGAAGAGTTTTTCATACCTATAGTGAACATGACAAAACAGGATTGAAGTTAAGCTTATCTTTTCCCCCTTCTATTTAGTATTTTTAAGAATCTGTCTTAGATAATTAATTTGTGGCATCTCTCTCTCAATGTCCAAGCAATATTAACTTTTACCTCAATACAGATGGCTCTACTGAATATCTGGATATGTCAAAGCTAATTGCTTTGATGCTGGAGTGCTTTCTGAGCCTAGTCCATGCATTGCCTTTCCTCTGCTTCTGTGAAAGAGGACTGTAGTAGTGTAGCTGAGTGTATTTTTTTCTATCCTCATCTGACTGGTTTCAAAACCTACCAATTGTTATCTTCTTTCTGGATTATTTCAGTATAAACTGAGGATCTTTTCTAAATGCAAAGGGATTTCAGATCTTTTAATTTTTGATACAAGAAGTGTAAATGCAGTAATGAGCATCATCCTCTGAAAATCTGGAATTTTGAAGTATCAGAACATAAACAAAGACTGAAATACCATGTTGGGCTACTTTCTTTTAAAAATCATTAGAAAACCTGTGTATCTTCTTATTGAATTGATCTTAGCAATTATTCAAACAAACTGCTAAGGGGCTCAGATTGGTTTTAACATATAACATATTGGAAACAAACCCAACCACACACAATAATACTTACACTGAGGTAACATGAATTTACACTTGATTTAAATTTTTTGATGTTTTGCTAAGCCTGTACATTTACAAATATATTAGTATGGTAGAACAGAAGTTGAGTACTGCTAATTGCAAGAAATACGATTTTATTTGTGCATGCACAGGTATGGTAATTGTTAAAACAGGTCTCATATATTCCTTGGTTTCCTAAAACATTGTTTTAGCCTGAGTTAAATGCAGTATCTAATTGTCAATTGCAATGCATTATGTTTATATAATATGATACTTATTTTTTCCACTTGAGTAGATAAAGTGAGTATCTATTTATATTATCATGATGTTTGAGTCTGTAGAGGCTGATTAGTTACATTGAATGCCAAAAGCAAATGCAGTCTCCTGAATAAAAATTGGCAGCTTTTGTGGCATGTGAATGCAAATCGACAAACAAGAAGAGACATGTATTACTCTACCTAAAGTCCTGATGTTCTTCTTATATGGCCCATTCACACCAATAAAGTGTGAAATTTTAAATTCCTCCAAGTTTGCCTTTTTTTTTTCTTTGCCACGTAACTAATATTCTTGGCACTGCTTAGCAATAAATAGAGAGATACAGCCTTTAACTGAACAGTGTACATTATTTCCTTTCAGCAACGTGTGGATAAAGTGCATCCCTGTTACTGCATTTGATAGAGTTCATTTGGGTGAAGAGGCTCTGCTTTGGATGAGCTGTGTTTTCCACTAATGAGTATTTTCTATATATTGCTTCTTATGAAGAACTGATAACCTTGTAATAATCTGTTTTGACAGTATTTTCCTAGAAAATATTGTGTTAAATATTTTAGACATGAGGGATCATGGACATATGGATATAGTGGTGTGCACCTTCTCTAATTATATGCATTATACAATTTGCCATTGTTGGAGACTGTTGTACCATCTTTCTTTCATTTAATAATGCTTTTGCAAATTGGCAGATAGCATTTGGGCTAAAATACACACAGAGTTTTTGCAGGAATAAAACATGTTCTGCCTTTTCTCTAGTGTAGAGTAATTTGTCAAGTAATTAGCCAACCTAATTAAATTTTTGTAGCACTAATCAAACGAATATGCTAAAATTTTCCTTGCACAGCCAGTTTGCTGTCTGCTTGCATTTAACTTGATGGTTTAAAAGAGGCCCTACTATGTCTGCCACTCCACTTAATCACCTCATTTGCATTTTATATTGGTAAATCAAATAAAGCACCAGTGGCTTTTAGTATGATTGACTATGGTCAGGGCTGTTCAGATGGGACTTTTTCACAGAAAATTAGGCACATTTTAATATGAGTGAGTCTGTGCTTTCAACATTCAGCAAACTACATTCACTCAGCTAATTAAAAGTGCTTGTTGCTTTTTGCCGATGTATGATAGATTTATCCAGCTGGTGTGTCCATTTTCTTTTGCATAATTTCTTGATGGAAGTTTTTATCTTTATACATAATAAGATTGTCTAAACAACACTTCAAACCAATTTGCAAGAACTATATAAATAATATTTTGCAGAAGCTATTTACTTTGAAAGAAATACACTTGCTGTTCAGCAAACTGATTAGGTTATATATCTTTGGGTTTATATCCTTCTAGAATATAAACCCTTACATTACAAAATTTTCAGACTCTGTCTTTACTGAGCCAGAACATACCACTTTCCTAAAATCATGGGAAAAGCTGCTGAAGAGTATTCCTAGCAGTTCTGTCATTATATAGAGTTTGGTCCTCCTTTAGATTAGATCAAAAGACCCTAAACTTTACAGATTAAGTTGCTTATAAGAAAAGTTATTTATATGCATAGGTGTGCCTTCATTGCCTGTTATTTTGAAGGATTCTTTACCATAGATGAAGCATTTCCCAAAATGGGAATGGAAATTTTTCTTTTTCTCAGGGGGCAATGAGGACACAAGTATCAAAATGCATTGCCGGATCACTTGGAGCTCATATATGTGTAAGCAATAGATGGAAAAATAGTTTCATTGATATATACCCAAAAGAAATTCATTTTTCATTATTTTTTGGAATAAACCAGGTCTAAAACTTAAAGATTTGATGATAAACAACTTCTTCTTTCCGAACAAAATTGTGTTCACCTATCTATATATAGAGAGATAGATATATACATACACATATACACACACATATTCAAACATATGTTTAATCATACACATATTTTCTTTTCTAAAAGGACTGACAGCAGGAAATAGCCACCATTCCTGACTGAGACGTAACATGAGGTAATGTAAATTAGAAGAAGATGATTTGGGGCACAGATAGTAAATAACATGAGCTTTTGCATACCTGAACCCCCAACTAGCTCCATCTAACTCCAAAGACCTATCTACATTCAAGAGGCTTATGCTGCCCCCTTGCTGGAGTGGTGGTGAGCCCTTAGCCAGACCTTCTGCAGATGGTGGAAGGATGAATACTGCATCTTTCCTTAAAATTTTTCCAGATCTAAGCAGCTACTTGTGACAGTCTTCCACTTAGTGGGAGGGAAGAGATTCAGTCACAGAAACTCTAATAAGTTTGTCAGAGAGGAGCTGGTTTAACATAACATTACTTATACAATTTTTATATGGGTCTAAAGCAAAATTTTCCTGTACAAGCTGCAGGACTTTTCCCTGAGGTGCCTGCAGGGCACTCAGATATTCTCTCCTATTAATAAAACCATGACAGAAGTAATTTAAGAGGGGGAAAGAGGGCGATCTTAAACTGTCATAGGTATTTGTTAAGGAAGTATATGTCCAAATCTTTAGTCATGTGATTAGTTTCATTGATTGAAACTAAGGGATCATAAAGAAGGCTGAATTTATTGCATAAGGTTGTTTTGGATGGGCGCAGGAAAGGAATGAAAGAAAGTGCCAAAACCTATGATAGAAAGTAAAAGATAGAAATAGTAAAGAATTATGTAAATATAGGAAAACCACTGTTTGCAGGTGTTCAGTTAAAGATGCTACAATGATGTACCTAACTGCAACGCTTAGGTACCCACCTTATCACTCTGAGAGTCAGACTTAAAGATGAAGTTTGCATCTATCTGTATTACTGCTTGCACAGTATGGTTCATCAAACTTCTTTGGAGTTTTTAGGAGGTTTCTCTGAAAATGGTCTTCTTAAAATTTCAAAATGCTACAAGTTAAGGACTAAATCACATGCTTTTCCCTGATGAGAGAAAGTGTCCTTGGACATGGAAGTGGTGACATAGCCATGAAAAATATTGGAGCAGAAAAAAAGGCTCATCAATGGCCATAGAAATCTCAGAAGAGAGGCTTGAGCTGAGCCCTTGACCTACAATGTACAAATGTAACAGATGTCTAAGTACTGTAATGCAGCTTTAATTAAACATAGACCAAAACCTCCTTGCTCTAAGCTCATGGAGATTATCTTGATAAGAATTTGGCCTTGTTCTGGATGAATTCTCCCCAGTCCAGAAGAAAGGCAGTAATGCTTTGTGTGTTTTGGTAGCAGCTGGAAAAAAAGCAAGCTATACTACATCCTGCAATTACAGATCGCTTACTTGAGAACATTGGTTAAACTACTTTCCTATGCCTTATAATGCCTTAGCTGACTTAATACTCTAGCCTCTTTGGTAAATTTCTTTGAGATCTCTTGTTTCTAATAGTGCATGCTGGTGCAATACAATTCTGAGGGATATTCTGATTTATACTTATATTTTATATTCTTATTTACAGGTGTAAACAATCTCATTCAAAAAATCCTCGAATACATGCAGTCAGCTTACCCAGTACTTAAAGAAGAATGCAAATAAACAGAGTAAAGCTATTAAATTTTCTTGATTTGGTATTTCAACTGTCTGGCCTTTTAATTGTATTTTAATGAATTTAAATTCAACTAAATGTCATGTTCAGAATGTGAATACTTTAATCACACTAAGAATTTATTCTGAATATCTTGTGCTACTGAATAGCATGTTGATGTTAATTTGATGTTAAGTGAAACATTTTATTGTCAGTTGAAGACTATGGGTTATCTTTGAATTAAAGAAAAAAATAAACTAAAACAAAAAAGCCCAACCTATTTTCAGATTCAAAAGCACCAAATGTGGCATTCACTTCATCCCCAAAAATAGTATTGCTTGATAAATCACAAAGGACTTGCGGCACCATAAATTTTATTTTTCTTAATCTAAGAAGGAAACACTGACATTTGTTATTCTCCCAGATAACTTATATAATTCCTCAGTTTGTGAATCTCATCTATACTAGTCTGAAAACCTACCTAAAAGCTGCTTTTATTTTGTGTCAGTTTTTAGAGTTTAGAACCTGATTCATCAGTCTTTATTCATAAAAACTGTTAGTCTTTAAATCCTGATTCTTGTGCCTCAAATTTACTATAAGCATGTAAATGAGCTACGAATACATTCTGCATAATAATATGACATTTATTGCAATTTCCTGCTACTAAACTCATAAATACACGTTAGAGTTAAGAAGATAGATTTCCATGTCTTAGCATAATTTGGAAGACATAAGGGTGTCTGTGAATTTCATCTCACATTTTCTTTCTTTTATTCTAGAGAGAACAGCCTAAATGCTGGTATTAATTTTCAGTTATTCAGTTATTCATTTAATATGAATTGTGAACTCTTCAGGAACTTTAAAGGGTCCAGCCTTGTTGACTTCAGCTAAAGCTTTTTCTGCATCAGATTAGAAGATCATGCTTTCAGTGAAAGTCAGCTGATAATAGGAAGTTTGCTTTCTGGTCCCTGCTGTCCCCATGAAACCAACACGTTAATCCAGTTTTCAGTACTGATTTCTATCCTTCCTCACAGCTGAGGATATGTTTGTTTGTTTTGGAGAGTCTTTTGAGTTTATGTATGAGGGGAGGGAGTTAAAATTTAATTTTCTCTGCCTCTTACCCTATAATCTGTTTCTGACATATGTCTGTGTGGAGCTTGAGCTGAGCTCTCTTCTAGCTAAACTGTTTAGTGAATTATTATCTCATGATTACCAGTGAGCACAAAGTTTGTATTAGTAAAATATTATAGGTCACAGTTCTGAAATGGCTGAATGACTTCACCTAAATGATATAGTCAACATATTTAACAACAGCTGTGTTATCTACCAGACTTGAATGTCCACCACTATGGTAATAAAAGACAAACCAACTGCTAAATGAAACACTTGTATGTGACTACATTATTTGATGTCTAGAGCAGAGAACTTTCAGAAATGTAACTTGTCTTGTTAATTTAAAAAATGAACACTTATTAACAGTAGACATATTCCTTGTCAGAGTGAAACTCAGTCTCATTGTAAAAATAATATATTCTTAGAGAATTTTGCTCCTAATCTTTGTGTCTGCCATTCAGAAAAAAAAAAAAAAATAAAACATGCCTTCCTACTGATACTCAGAAAATAATTGATTTTATTTTTTTAGTATAGATTTTATGCTGCAATCTGAACTCAGGTTTACATTTGCAGTCAAATACAAAACACGTAATTGCTCCAAAAGTTACCTGTTACTAAATTGCAGGTATAAACCAACTCACCTTCATAGAAGGGAATTTCTGAAAATGTCCCCCTTAAATGAGCAACCTGTATTGTATAGCATCTTGAGCTATGGTTAACACTTCATGAGAACAAAAACAGGAGGAATTTATGCAAAGTAGCATGGACTGGCTCTATACGCCAAATGGCAGAGTTTAAAATGTACGTGTGCTACAGGCACACTGCAGCAGACTCTAAGCTGCATCAGCTGATCGCGCATAAAGAGGAACCACAGTAAGCAGCTACTGTCAGACCTAAACAATAGCATTTCGAGCAGTTTATTTAACTGAACTAATTCTACAAAGACAACAGGTTTCTTCCTATTGTTACAGGCTAGCAGTGAAGCAGAACATCAAGCATGTCTCTCAGTAGAGAGCTTGTTTGGTCTCTTTGTGTGGTATTTATAGCATGGTCTGGTTAATGTCCATCTTCGCTTTATTAGTATTCTCTTAAACCCTGAAATTTTACCCAGACTATTACTAATAAACCAAATCTTCTCACAGAAGCAATGTATATTCTCCAGCAAGTCCCGTGAAAACTTCTAAACCCTTTTTAACTGTGTGTGGCTGTATTTCATTCCATCTTCTTTTGCATACTACAATACTTTTTTATTATTATTCTTGGTTTTCCTTCCATGGGGGACTTAGAATTTTATATTTTAACAAATATTTGGTTTATATTTTATTTTGGTTTTATATTTTATTTTGTTTTATATTTATATTTCAACATATTTTTTATTTTTTAACATTTTTGTTCCATAACTTTATTACTTATGACAGCCTTTGATACATATGGAAAAACATAAGTTCCTTGCATCAGCTATAAATAGCAATGTAAGGATCAGCTACCATGTTCTCATAAGCTAAAATAACGTTTATCAATTTGGTAGCATAGCTGCATTGATAAACATTTTTTCTACATTTAACATTCCAATTTCTGGAGAGAAATTAATTTACCCCAAATACAAGGCCAAGCTGAGGCATAATCCAATTTGCCTTGGTAGAATCAGCTGTAAAAGCCACAGTTAGTTCCTGAATTTATCATAAAAAGTGTTTTCAGAAAACTTTATTCCTCACTTATGCCACTAATTTATCAGTAAATGATTCTTCTCTTTCCTTACCTGCTTAGACACTTTCACCACTAACAGCAGTTAATAAATTGACAGAATGCCCAAACTTTTTACACTTTTTTGTGCAAGGAAAATCACACTAAATTTGTCTGAATTTAGCCTCACTAAAAGGCTTCTCAGTGACAATATCCTGAAAAATTGTCATTTCTGAATACAATCTTGATATACCATGTACATAAATAATATTTTAAAAGAGAACTTAACATTAAAACAGTGCTAACAGGAAATGAAATTAGAAAGCTGGAGCAAAAGAAATAACTCAAACAAAGGTTGAAAAATACTAAAATGTAAAATTAAACAGCATTCTCTGTCAGAAAATTCTCTCCCTCTCCTAGAAATAAAACATTTCAAGAGGTCAAGGAGATCAATCATTTACAGCAAGAACAAGTCTGTTTCTTTCTGTGCTTCAGGAATGCCCAGAGTGCACGGTGAAACAGCGATGAGAGCTGTACACAATGAGGACTCAGCTTGGTATTGCCAGTGTAGCAGATACCCTCTTCCTTTACTGCTGACTGTTGAGACTGGAGAAAATGTTAGTGGAGATGGTTAGCTTTTGGCTCTGAGTTGTCCACAGCTCTTAAACAATTCACATGCTCCTCTACATCCCACCAACCCTGGACCAGCACAGGAAAGCTCCTGACAGGATAGTGGAAGTCAGCAAGAGTTTCTGCACCCAACACTGCCCCATTACATCAGATTCAGCTGCCCAGGCCAGCGCTGTTCATCATATAGCAGAAACATATAATCATAGAATCGTTAAGGTTGGAAAAGACCTGATTACATAAGAACTACTCATCGGTTTCTCAGCACTCTGGGGTGTGACGGCTTCTGGCTCTGAAACATGTTGGTATATAACCCCACAGATCAGGAGGATTGGTTATCTTTCACCATGGTCTCAATCGTTCTTGGTGAATATCACCATATCTGTTTTAAAATACTATGGGGAATTAGTAGGAGTTTTATGTTTAGTTTGTTTGTTTTATTTTTAATTTTAAAATACTTTAAAATCAATTGCATCATTATATCTCTTTCTCTTCCTCTTAGCTGCTGAAAGGAAAAAATTTCCTTGTATTTGAGACCAGATTATTATCTTCTTTAATTTTCAGATTCAGACTTCTTGAAAAATATGCAATCTACCATTTGAAGAGCTTCATTTCATTTAAATGTATAAAATACTAAAAATTTCCTAGTGTTGATATAAAGTATTCCCTGGCATTCTGTACTCTGCTATAATAAATATTTTATCATTCTCTTGCTTATAAATCACTGAAAACTGTTCTGATGAAGAAAAGAAAAAAAATGACAATATTTTATTACTAATCCTTAGCAATTTTGCCTTTCTTTTCAACACCATAGCTGAGTGCTGAACACCTGGGGTAGCTGTAAACTGTATGTGAGTTTTCCCATTTTCTTTCATGTCTTTATCTGTCTCTCCACAGATACACAGTCTGTATTGACATGTACACTCAGTTTCATTATTGGTATATTCAGACTTTATTTTAAGTTCCTATTTTGCTAAATGAATTTTTTAAAGTAATTCTTTACAGACCTGACCTCACATATCTATAAAGGAGAATAGGAGGCATAAACTGGTCTTTATTCCTTAGTTCTGGCTACACACAGTACAAGTGGCTGTGTGTGTTGTTGGAGTTCCCAGGAGGCAGCTGCTTTCCCTTCTGCAAAGCACTGAGGCTGTGCAGCAGCATGGGTCTGACCCTGGTACTCCAGCAAGCAACAGGGTTCCCAGCCCAAGAAGATACACCAACAGGCATCAAACTGAAATAAAATTACACCTTTCAGCAGCCTCGCCTGAAACTAAACATTTGATTCCAACTCAATTGGAAAAGTTTTGGCGAAGTGACCATAGACCTACTTTTCTGTTTAGAAGTTCTGTATATATATATGTAGACGTGATAAATGTTCTTCAACCTAAATGTGTTTTGATATTAATAATAAGCTACTCTAATTACAGGACATTTGTCAGAAAGAGGCTTCTTGTTTTTCTTTTCTGAGGAAACGCAGAGACCAATAAACATAGAGGTAATGAGATAATACTCATTTACACTTAATGTCTTTTCTTAAAAGATGTGCTTGTGATGATGCAGCCCCAGGCACAGGGATAAGCCCACACCTCCTATCATCCCATTCAGGTGTGGCAACCAGCAGGTAATGGATATGTAAAGTACACAGGATGGCAAAACTGCAAGCCGTGCACATGCCATATGCTCTGCTACTAAAAATTACATTTGTGGGATTAATGCTGCTCTCTGCAGTGGCATTATTATTATCTGCAGCAATGCTACTGTTCTGGCTTTCTGAAGGAATCAGCTTCTTTAGCCCAACAGAGCAACACGTTGATGCCTCCATGCTCCTGAATCATCTCTTTTGCATGTCATGTGCATTTGGAGCTGTTTAACACAGCTGTATGCAATGCAGATGTAGTTTGAAATATTAGACTAGACTGCAGTAGCAACAGAATGACACCAACAGATATTAATACCTTCTTCTGGGCTTGTTTAAGAGAAGAAAAGAGAAAAATTTTCTGACTAACTAATCTCAGTTAAAACCCAACCAGGGATGTAAGCATTTGCAGGAGATTTTCTAGCTTTCACATAAGAGGCTGAGGTGTGCACAGACCCTGGCAGAGTCTTGGAACAATCTGCTCATTCATGCAATATAAACTGTTCTGCTTTCTCAAAGAGTGATTTCCTATGAGTTGTATTAAATTGGAATTGAGTTCAGAACATCAAATCCAATTAAATAACTTCCTCCAAAGAAGACAAAAGGTATATATCTAGAGGCTAATATTCCAAGGTGTGCCACAAAAATGTATCTATTATATGCAGTGAAGAGACACAAGCTAGATCCAAGAAGACAGCACATGCATGTAAAAGTACAAGCTCACTCTTACCCAAGCCAGGAGCTGGAGGCATAAAAATGTGGTGTTACTGTAACAAACAAATAGGTCAGGAAGCAGCATTCCCTGCAAGCTTGATGCCACCTCCAAGGCTATGTTTTCTCCCAGTCAGCAGGGTATGGTAACTCAGTCAGTTGTTCCTGCTGCAGCAGTCCCTCTCCTGAATCCAACCCAATGTACTGCCTTCGGAGGTATCAATCCATGCTCAATCCACAGCAAAGACAGGCACATAGTGTACTGTATTTTCATCAAAAAGACTGCAGCTCAAAGAAAACAGTCATTAAAGGAATAACTGTTTTCTCAGGCTGCCTGCCTAATCAGGAAAGCAAAATGTTTCCAGGCAAAATGGGTGTAAAATGGAAGAGAAAAAAAAATAATACATAGCCCCAGGTTGAACAAACTGCTTTGTTGTTTCAAAAAGAAATCTTTTATTTGATTACTTTTTAAAGTTTCTACATTATCTGTATTCACTAGTGTTGGCAGTTTTGCATTAAAAATGGCTGTTTGAAAAAGCAAATTGTTTTTTAAGGCATTTCACAGTCATATTTTCTGAATCCTTTTCCTTTCAAAAAAGAAAATTAATTTTTAAAGCATTTCATATTTGGTATTTCCTAAATCCTTTTCCTTTACTTCCTCTCTTTAACTAGAACTGTTTATAAGTATGATCCAAATTTCAGAATAGTTTCTGTCACTTGGCTGTCCTGTGAAATGTGCACTATTAAAAAGAGGAGCTACTGAAAATTCTAGAAAGAAAATCATCCTAGAAGTTCTAATTAAGGTACCTTTAAGTTTAAATACGTAATACTACAATTTAAGTAGATATTTCTTTTTCATTAAGTATTCTTTTATTGCAGTTTGTCCCATTAGTAAATCACCATGTATGTATTTTTTACTGATATGAGCATATGAGAGCTTTATTATTATAGTATCAGTCCCATTAGGGACTCTAGTTCATGTTTACTGAAAAAAGTGTGTAGAACTTCTGAGAACAATTGTGAGTTTCCTCTCCTGATCATAAAAAACTCTTTAAAATCACTACTTGTTTGGTTTGATTTTGTTTTCTTATTCCTTCTTTGTCTTTTTTGAAGTTTTTTTGTGTGTTTGCCTTGTAATTTCTGAGCCTTTGAAGGGCACTATTTTTCATTCCCTTCCTTTTCTTCCCAGCAGTAAATGACAGAGATGACAGAGCAGATCCTAATGCTCTGTACTAATTGTGGGAGGTTTTTATAGAATACTGATTACTTTATGACTAGAAACAAAATTATGAGTTGGAAACACTGGAAATGCAACCCTTTGTCTGCACGGATGCACTTTTTGTATGGGCATATTTTCACCACAAAAACACTGAGGTCTGAGGAATGACTTTTCATCTGTGTCAACTGCAGCTTTAACATTACAGCAATGACCCAGCAGCTCAGGTAAATGAAGCTGTAGACATTGGGACTAGTCCATTTTCCTACATTTGCCACTGTTGCCATCCTGAAAAATGTCAAGCTTCTGTTCCAGCCCCAAAGACCAGACTAATGGGAAAAAAAAAAAAAAAAGGAAAGCTATGCCATTGTCTATTTAGTACTATTTTGTTTTTTTGTTTTCTTTATTCTGAGTTCCACATCCTTTGCACAAGTTTTTGCCTAAAACTGTTGAGACTAAGAAATATTCCAATCTCCAATTTCAACACAACTGGTTGCTTCCTAATTTAAGGAGATCGATGACCAAAATTGGAAGAGCTTGTTATACACCTTGTGTTTGATTTTTTTGCTGTTTGTATGATTTATGCTTAAAAACCAAACCCAAATAAATGCACAGAATGTTAATCCAGGTGATTCTGAAATAGAAAGTCACATTAACTATCTAAGCACATATAAAAATACCTGAAACCACAGTGATTTGTACTGCAACTTTACTATTTTTATCTGAACACTGAGAGTCTGAGGTGATCATGGTATATCCATACAATGGTATACATCCATTGTAGGGTGTATTTGGGACAGACTACACTGGATCAATATATGCACTCTATATGGAGCTATATTTCAGTATTAAAGTATCAATAATCTAATGAATACAGTGTAAAATTGAGAAAGAAGAGATGAGACATTGAAACTATATAAATGTTTAACTGCCTGCAATCACCAGCGTGGCTGTTTCAAAAAGGAACTTTAAGACATGGTTAGCTAACTTTGACCTGTCTTGTAGGGTCAAATTATATGGGGTTTTTTTACACAGACTTTGGGGAAAAGATCCATGGACTTCAGATGTGAATTTTGTATGAAAATTTATAAATGCAGACGTTTCCACAGTCACTAGAGTCTGGGGCAGCACAAAAGGAGTATTATGGGTTTCACTTGTAATATGAAAAAAAATAGCAAGACAACAGCCAATTATGAAAATGATGATTTTCATAGCAGGGACTGCCAATTAGCAAGTCTACTGTGGCTAATTAATATTATCTTTTTTAATAGTTTTAAATATTTCAAGTCCAAAATAATGCAGGTGTAAGCATACACTGTCTTTGTCTATTGCTTTCATTTCAGACACCCTTCAGCATACCTTCTGATGCAATGGTAAAAGGACAGGAGCCATTTGTTGGAGGTTCATCCTGTTGTCACTGTCACTATTATTCATTATATTAATATATAAATTATATTTATTAATGTATTATTGCAAATAATAATAATAGTTCCATCCTCTTCCCCTCTTCACAATCCCTTTGAATTCCTCTTCTCAGCTTCTTCCTTTCTTCTTGGGCTTGTTTTCTCTACCTCCTCTTTGCTTTGCTCTTGGCATCAGTAGCCATGGGGAGGAGATGAGGGAGGCAACAACCTGGGCTGTGGAAAACTGCCCAGAGAGTTGCAGGGAGGATCTCTGACCAGCTCCATGGAGGGATTTATGGATTAAACATAGATCCTTGAATACAAGCTAGTGAGTGAGTAGCAGAAGGAAAACCAGAGGTCCCTGCTCTCAGCAGCTGGACCAGATGAGGCTGCAGAGCATTGTGGTCTGAAAGGAGCTCTGTACTTTTCAGTGTATAACTGATGGCTGAGGCACAGAGAGTCAGTGCAGCCTGGTTTTCAGAGATCTTTTGCTTTTCCCTCTTGATTCTGAAAAACTGCATACTCTCCGGACTGAAAGACTGCAGACTTTACTCATAAAAGTGAGTTCATTATCCTTCCCTACTGGTCTCTCCTCCAGCACAGCCTTTATCAGCTATTTCATTGTATCTTGAATGAGCTCTTCAATGAAAGTAAATAAAAAAGGCATCTAAAAAAGGTGTATACTTAAAGATAGCTGTTTAAGTGGCTTTAATATTACTATGGATATGGTAATAATGTGAGTAGTAAAAACATGAAATGCCATATTTGCATCACCTTTTACAATATGTATGCTATTTACAAACCATGAAGTACTTGCCTGTATATAATGCCATCTGATGCAAAATGCAGCTTGTTAAATTTTATGGGCCAGATTCAGTTCTAAGCTGCATGGGCAAAGCCAAACTAATACCACTGTTTTTCCTTTCTCTGGATCTACACCAATATAAACCAGGAGAATCTGGGTCTGCATGTTTCAATGACATATTTCTGGAGATTTTTTTCCCTGGTACCTAAAAAATCAGTCTGGTTTTTCATTCATTTTTTTATACTGTGTTTAGTCCATTCAAATAAAAACTACACTGCAGAAATACAAACTGTACATGGGAGACATGAAATGGAAGCTGGTGCATCTGCCTCAGTATTGGACTCTGCTGATATCATTTGTTGTTATTTTTAGAAATATGTACAATAAAGCTGACTACCATATTTCTGGTTGAAAACACATTTGTACGACATTTATGCTCAAATATTGTAAGTATTTTATTTCCAATACTTATAGAAGTGTGCATGTTTATATGAATATGATTATAACTTATTTTTTTATTTGTGAGTGCAATTTTGTTTATTAATCTATTTCTTTGTCAGTGTTATACTAATTAGGAAAAACAACTAAAATACCCAGTTGCTTTATATGATGTCCTTGTATGTATACTTTTAACATCATCACACTTCGAGGCCTTGCACACGTATGCGTGTTCTTGTTTAGCATTTGGATTTAGCTTATTGATCAGCAAAAATACTTACAATCTAAAGGACTGTTACTTGAGGACATACTAATATGCCCAATATAAGCAAAACTTGCTTTATTTTCCAACACAGAACTCATGTTATTAAAAAGAAAAGGTGGGGGGGGATTGCCCTTTTAGTATCTGGTCTTTTCGTTGTCACTGGAGTCCTTTCAGTACAACAGTAAGAAATAACTTATAAATGTCAAAACAGTTATGTGATCTAAGTAAAATGAAACCCTCATTTTAGAAGTATTTAAGCTTCCATCAAATAAAATATTTAAGCATATAATGTAGAAAGTAAATAAATGGTGGTTATTTTAGGAAAATGGATAAATAAAATATATATATAAGGCATTTACTTGCTTTAGTAGAAATATTTAAGTTATGATGGTCTGATTCGTTTTTTCACTAAAAATCCCTTGTTCCCATCTAACAAAGGAACACAGAGAGATTTATTCTGGTGATGTCGTAAAAAGTAGGGTCCATCCCAAATATGGGCCAGAGGTACTTTGTGGAGTCTCAGGTTAAGCAGCTGCTTAACTTCATCTAGACGTGTGGAATTACTAAACTCCTGACTGCTTTCAAGACTGACTAGCAGGTAGGTATTACTGGGAATATTAGATGACTGTGGGTACATTTGAGCTGGCAAAGACTTACTCCCTTGAACATGACAATGTTCACGCTGCACTGATGTGCAGATTAGTAGAAGACCATTTTCACTCACAGACACCAGCAGTTTGTCCAGCCCACACTAACTGCCATCAAAGGAGTTGGGTGGGGGCATGTACACATCAGCTCTCAGAGGGGTGAGCTATGCATCACACAACTCTCAATGACAAGAGGATTTTGGCTTGCAAGGTCAAGGAGGTTGGCCTCCTGTGAACTGGAGCAATAGAGAACTGGGTCACGACCCCGTAAAGATTTGTGCACATGCTTACTTTCAAGCATGTGATTAGGTCCATTGTTTGCAGTGGTGCAGTTTGCATACCTAAATTTAAGCACACACATAATCTTCTGCAATCGTGATTTTTTTATTATCTATAGCTTGCAAAATATTTTGGAGAAAAGAGTATTTTCTAGTTGCCTTTGATATTACAGTCAGATATCTTTCTGTAGCAGTAAGAGTACATTAATTCAAATGTAAACTGCAAGAGGCATACTGTATCAATCTGAAAAGGAAGACCAGGAAAAAACCATAGTCCAAGCTTTCAAATCTAAATTCCAGTTTTTAAGTAGCCCATAAATAAGGCTTGTTGCAAAATGCATCTTATAATTTGTCTCTATCTCCACTTTCAACTCTAAATAGATGCAGCTCTGGATTCACTTGGGTATCGGAGGTCATGGCCAAGGTGCTGTAGAAGTGTTTTAAGAAGCTTGGTTAATCTTTGCCAGCACTTACACTGGCTCTAGCTAGTGCTTCAAAATATCATTTTCATGTTCATGCAACTAAATTAAAAATGCCAAGCCTTGATCTCAACGTTAATGGAAACATATAACAAAAACTCTGTTCCTTTACTGAAGGGAAACATGGACATAAGTTAGGAAAACTTAAAATAAAACTTCTCTAGTGGAGTGGTTTCATTTTTTAAAAGACTTCCAAAATGCACAGTTGTTTATTTTTCCAATGAGTTACTTATTCTTTTGAAGCCCTGCAAACTGGTTTCATACCATTCAAAGTGAGATTACACAATTTACAAGAAAAAAGGATATTAAAAAGATATTTACATTGAAAAACAAATTAACAAGTTCAGGATGTGGTTTATAATCTCCTTCCAAAATCCCTGAAGCCCTCTGAGGACCCTTCCTATGCAGGCCATATGTATGCTAGAATCACCAGATTCCTCCACCCAAATTCAGACAGCAATTGAACAGCAGCTTAATGTAGGACTGGGCCATTTCTTTGATGGAACACAGAACAAATGGACTTTATAGAGCATAGTCTGAGAGATAAATTAATATAAGGATGTTATGTTAATCTCACATATTTGCATTGCCTCACGTATTTAGTCTTGGACTCAGTGTCATTTAGTAGCTTCTCATGACAATTTGAAAGGCAGCAAGGATTGGAAGATAGAAAGGAATCCCATACGATACATGCTGTAATTGTAAAGGAAATAATAAAGGAAATAAAGGAAAAAATTACATTATTAATATATATAAGAATATTTCTTAAGACATCAACCATAAAAATAAAATTGTGGCTTTATACAACAGAGCCTAGCTCAGATGGGAATTTATTAAGCTCGTGACCATGCCCACAATCAGAGAACTCTGCTGATTAGCAAATGCGTAAAATTTTTCCCTTATAGCAAATATTTGAACTTCATAAAAAAGGCTTAATTCTACTTAAGACAATACTGTCATGGTCCCAGTTAAGACTACGTCTACTTCAGCACCCAGATGAACAAACATTTTCATTATTAGGTCCAAACGGAAAAAGTAATAAAGAAAATTTGTAAATCACAAAGTAACTGAAAGATTAAGCACTCTTCTTTATTACATATGCAAAATGATTATTTGTAACTGCTAGAGGTGTTACCAAAATCTAATTAACATATTTTTTAGTGTGATTAAGTTAGAAGACTAATTCATTTTCATCATTCACTTACTTTCAGAACAAGCCTAAATAAAACTTTAAAAAAAGGACCTAATATAAATAAGTCTGAAAGTCTAAAAGCAAAGATAAAGAATTCATTCTTCATCATATCACCTGGAATAAAGCATTATTTCATGCATTTTCTGAGAACACATTTAAAAAACAGCTACGGGTATCTTTTTATGACTGAAAGAAGATTTAATAGGAAGGAGGTTAAAAAGTTAAACCAAAGTAACAATAGCACTGAAGTGAAAGAGGCATTTTCTTTTTCATGCACATTGTTCTCCCTCAGAGGTCTGTCACTCAGTAGAATAGAAGTACTTTGACTCATGGGTGGCGATGTACAGCCTAAGCTTAGCCTGAATCCTCTCCTAAAGGCTGAGTCTTGCAACCAGATCCTGACAACTTCCCTACAGCACTATAGCATGTTTCACTAATATGAGCTGATAGGATTAGCAGCAGGCAGCAATTACAAACTCTTCTTTGTGAGTCCTGAAGAGTTTTGATTCCGGTGTCAACTGATGCTGTATTTCAGATTTCTTTGGTGGTAAAACCTAAACCTTGAGTATTGAGATTAGATTTACACAGTTCAGGACAACAAAACAATAAAGGATACTAAGTTGTTTAAATTGAAGTATGCCTATACTGCTTTATTACCAGTAATGCACCCTTACTCCCCTCCAATTACTGGGACTATTCACAGGCCATAATATAGTTGACTGGGAATACTGCTAAAGACACTAAAGCAAGATTGTTATCAGCACTTCGGCAGCCATTTCCCAGTCTAATATCCAAAGTAGCCAAGGAAAAGCTTTGGAGTCTGCTTGACCCTGAAGAAATTTTTTTCCTGGAGGTAAAAATGTGTTCACATATAAGGTTTTGATATTGAAACTAAATAAAACATAAGAAAAAGTAAATAAACAATGCAAACATTCAAACTCATGTGATCAAGTCTGCACACAAACTGCAAATAAAAAATGTGAACTGAAAGCAGTGGTGCTATTTTAAACATATGTGAATATTCATTAAGATGAAAAATATTAGGTTTTATTCCATCAAACTGCACACTTTAATTGAGTTGTTTTCTTCTGATGGACAAGTAGCCATGTGCAAGCTGGTATGAAAACAATCTAGATATTTAACTTAGAAGGGAGGACCATATAGATGGCTTACCTTAGGGCGGCTTCCCCAGATGTCTGCCCCCACTCTACACCATGGCAGGTGAGCCAATTTCTTTCTTAAAAATTGCTGACATATAGATCATCAAAACTTTACCTTAAAGTACTGTGTTGTAATCGGTGATAGCCATGTGGGAGCCAAACAGCTCCCTCTGTATCCAAACTGGGGGAGATAGACAACAAGTTCACCAATCAGTACCACCTGTCAGTGACAACCCAAAGTAGCATTTATTAAACTGATTTACTGTTTGATGAGTGCACCTGTAAGTGAAAATGGAACGAAGGCCTTCAGGTTTTAATAAAGAAGCCTTGCTGAACCCAAATGGAGCAGTCGGAAGACGCTACTATCTCACAGCCTCCCACTTCCTTCTCTGTTTGTATTTGCTTGGTAGGAGTTGAGAGCAGTAACAACATTGGGTTTGCAGAAATATGCCATATAGACAAGCTATGGTAATGGGGTGCAGGTCCATATTCTGATGACTGTGTTACAGGATCATTAAAGGGTGAACATCAACAGCTGGGACAGGAACAATTTCAGCCCTCTAATACTGATCTGCTGACAAAGTCAGAAACCGAAATGTAAGGACACAGTCAAAATCAGGAGACATCGGGTTTAAGCCAGTATGTCAGTGTAAGAAATTATATTAGAGTAAAATAATCTCCCATTAAGCCAGTACAAGTTTTTATACAGATCTAGTACACACTGGGTTTAGAAAATTAATCCTGATAAATTAGGGTATAGGTCCTTCTAGACACAAAATATCAAATAATACATTGCTGTTTCCTGAATGTCTTCATATGATTATCAGAATTAGAACCCTGCACAAAACTGCTGTGAACAAAAAGATGAATTTGCATCATTCATATGATTCACGTTCACATTCCAGTCTGCCGTTTCAACAGTAGTTCCTAAATCTTTGAGAATATAACAGAAAGTAAAAGTCTGGAGTTTTAGCTTTCTTGCATTTTTCAAAATTTGCAATTTTCTCTCTCAGATGTATAAAAAGAGTGACTTGGCAATAACTCTGTTTTATCTGTAAAGCTGTATTCTTTGTAAGTTGGTACTCCTCACTGACCTCAGCAATCAGTTAAAATTATAAGTTAAAGACTCTGATGCAACTTCATTTTAGAACACTCCATTAGTCTCCTTTTGTACCTAAAATACATGAATCCATCTATGTCTGCCTGCATATCTGCCCATTTATCATGTGGTATCTGTTTTACGACAAGAATAGTGACACCTGGAATGTACGAAACATACTTATCAGAAATTTAATATGGCTTCCATATAGTACAGGAGTTTCTGGGGCAAACAAGTTATTCTCGACAGTTTGGATGTATGAGAAATCTGTCACAAATTTTCCATTTCAAAGGGAAGCCTAGACGTATCTTGTTGCATTTCCAGAAACAGAACAAAGCAATACTTCATGGTTAAGAAATGGGTGTGAGCCAGCAGTCAGCACCCTAGGGTGAAAAGTCAGATCTGCCTAGCAGTTCCTCAGTTTTCAAGCAAGAGTTTTCCAGCTCCAAACAATGAACAAATGAAAAAATACGTAATTCTTAGTAATGAAGAGGCATGCTCACCTCTACTGAATCCTTCAGTGTGCTCTGGGCAAAGCACTCTCTGAGCATGTCATAAAGAGAGCACTTGGTATAACAACTGAAGAAACCTGCAACACATCTAAAGTAGCCTCTCATTTCTATACAGCTGTAAAAGCTCTGCAGTAAGCCCCTGAAAGAGAACATTTATGTGTTTCATGTTAATTTAAAATGCTTGAAAGCAGTCAAAAGAGAGGCTTAGTCCTGAAGAAATCCCAGTCTTAAATCCCCCTTAAGCCAGGGCATGTCTGTGATGTTGCCTTTTACTTTTTTTAACAACTGCAATTCTTTTGTTACTTCAGTAATGTTATGTATGTTTCATGCAGATTTGATTTTTCATATCACCTTTTAAGGGGTGAGTCAAAATTTACTCAGCATCCTCAGAAACCCTAATAGCCTGGGCAAGCTTTCAGCCAGGACTTAACTTCTGTTCTTTGTATGTGGAAGCTCCTGTCCCCATGAGTCTGTGCACAGTGAGCATAAAATGTGGGTGGAAGCCCTTTATAGCACATTCCCACTTCACTTCCGAGTCCTTGCCAAGAGTCTCTTGGCAAGGGCTGTGAATTTGTCAGGTTTTCAGATGGAGCAGCAGTGGCCAATCATTCTCAGGTTCTTCCTTGTGCAGAATCCAAAGGAATCTATGGTAAGGCTCCTCCACTTCAGTGTTGGGATCAAGACTGGAGGCTTATTCCATAGGAACTACAATAACTGGAGACAAAGGCAGTTTTATCTTCTCTCTGATAAGTCTCTTTATGTCTCACATCCCTTCTGTCCAAGACTGCAAAATGAGGAAAGATTGTTCTGTGAAAGTCAGAAAATCTGAACACTGAAAACTGCAATTTCTGTTTAGTTTATGCAGAAATACTATAAGCAGGGCAGAGGATGGGAGTGGAGGGGAAGGTATTTGTCCTTTGATTAAAAGTTATTTGAACTAGAGGGAACGTTTTAATTTTTTTTCTTCTGTGAAGTACTAACCACATTGATGGTACACTCATTGAAACTATATTAGTAGTGAAAGGACAGACTGGTCCACAGGGCTGTTCTGCTGAACTCAGCTGTCCAGCAGCTCCTGCATTCAGTAGCTGATTTTATACCAATGCGAAGGTTAATGAACTGTTTTCTACTCCTTTCCAGGAGCAAATGTCAGCCCTATAGAGGTTCATCGCTCACTAGAACTCAATCTGGAGTCCTAGGCTGGCACAGGAAGACTAATAGACTAATGCATTAATTCACTGAGCCTCTCTGCCCTCAGACTGGTTGTGCATTTTTTAACATGAACTATAGCAGTAGCAGCATTCAATCACATCTTCATTTACCTTCCAAGTATGATTTCAGAATGCATACAAAATTCTCTATATCCAAATTATTGCCATCAATATAACTACAAACTACTGCAGAAGGGCAAGGGAGGAAAGAGGAAGGCTTTTGGATTCAACTAATAAACATATATGCACCAAAACAAGTACATCACAGCTGGCTGAATCCCTGGACAACTAAATAAAATGAAGCCTTGTTTAATTTTTCCCCAAGAATGATCAGCCTTGGCTACCTGCCAGCAATAGGTAAGAGAGGGTTTGTTTGTGTTTTTTCCATTGCATAGAGGACACTTTGTGCTTAGTCACAGAGTTCATGACCAAAAGTACTTTTTTGACCATTCTCTCCCAAAATTATTCATCATAACTGGACAGTCTCACTAATGAAATAGGCAATATAGGTAAGGTTATATTCTTTTTGGGGTGAGCATCTATTCTCTGTGTGCTGGGAAATAAGCTATGACTGATATTAAGTCTGCAATGCAGAGGAATTAGAAGAAGTGTACTGCTTAAAATATATAATTGTGGGTTAAGAAGGAGCTGAGAGGAACAAACTACATCTATGGATTAGTCACTGGTAAAGAAAATGGGAAATGGCTAAAATTTTTGGCTTTGCTTCTCCATGTCCTAGGAAGCAGATTTGAGTTGATGCATTACAGAAAGTATGCTGAACCTTATTCCTACAGAAGGATATCAGTCACTGGCTCAAAGCAGGGAGTGCCCAGAGAAAGAATCACAACTTGTTCAAATGATGTAGCTTTAAGACTTGAGTGTGCAGCAATATCACTCAAGCAGAGAGCTGATCTTAGCATATGAAAATTTCAGGTCACAATGGAGAAGTAATGAAAATTAAAGTAATATATATAATAACTGTTTCACATGGTGTCTTGGCTAGTTTACTTCTGGTGACATTTTAAAAATCTGAAACATGAAAAAGAAACCCAAGCTCTTTTGAAGTAATCATGTGAAATTTTGCACTTTAATCCTTTTACTTTCAGTAAAGCCCAGAGCTTCAGTTGAGGTCAAGTCTATCAGCAACTGAGCAGCTCCCTTTCTGTTATGTCAAGAGAAATACCTTGAGATATAATTACATTATGAATGGCTAAAACAATCAGGGAGTCAGTGGCGGGAAAAAATATGCAAACTAGGCTGTCCTAATTGAATTGTTCATTTGGTTTTGCCTGTTTTATGGTATAAGTAAAAGGGTAAAATCCTCTTTTTCATCATTCAGGATGAAAGTTTATTTGAAGTTGGAGACTATAGCTGCCTTTTCACAGTAAATTGACCTTGTTCCATGCAGCCAATGTCATAATGCTCTGCTTTATCTAGGCTGAGAGAGAGAAAATCGCAAATTGCTTCTGCATGATTAGTTCTGCCACTTCAAACGTGTTTCTTCTGAGTTGGCTTCCACACTTGCTGCTAGAGATATGTGCCGCTGGGAAACCCTAATCTGTCTCTGAACTTCTCTGATTTAGTAACCCTTTACCAGCCAGTCTCTTAAGTCACTGAAATGGTTCTTGTTGTGAACAATAGAAACTGCATGGAAAAAAGTGAAGACATTAATTTTAGTCATCTGTTTCTTGCTTAGCAGATGAAGTTCTTTCAGATCAGTGGAGTTTTCATAGATACGTATTTATTTGTGCTTTTGTTGACAAAGCATTTCTCTTTCCTATATACATTATGTCTCAATGAATAAATAAATCTTGGATTTTTTTCATCTTAAAATACAGGAAGATACCTACTTCTGTGTCACTAAATTGCTATTTTAGTATCTCATGATTTGTTATCATCTATTTAACCCTGAATTCAAAAATTTCCATTACTCTTAGTTTTGCTGCTAGTAGTATGTTCCAAATAAAAAATCCCAAGACAGTCAAAGTTGAAGAAAATCCAGGACGCTATAATGTACACTTGAAATAAAAAAAATTTCTAGCAGCCATAAAAATTTGTATAGAACAAGACAAAATTACTCATGTTGTTCCAGTCAGGAGATAAACATTAAAAACATGTAGAGTTGACAAAATACCTGTAGGTAGTAGCCTAGACTTTTAGAATTATACATAGTATTTTTGTGTCCAAATATAGACACTGAGGAAAATACAGAGTGATGTTAGTACTAGAAATAAAACTGTCTCACTACTTAGTTTCTCTTTGGACAGGACATCTGTACAGTTGTACCTTACAAAGTTACGGCACAATGCAACAAAAAGTCAATTTGTCAGACTCGAGCTGCTTTTCCTCCCTGCTAACTCTGCCTGATACTACACATGCCACATCATTACAGCAAGAGAATCACAGGGATTATCCACATATGGAAAATCAAGTCCACATTCTGGATATTCACCATAAGGCCATAGGACTGAAGTGCTTATTTGATCTATTGTGATTGAAAAATCTGAACCATTTGCATTTAGAAATTAATCTTTTACATATTATTTGAGTTTCTAACATGAGCATATAGGGCTAAACTTTGTGTGCTGCATCATGCTTAGCCATATTAATTAGTTCTTATTCACAAGTTCTTATTTACAAAGGCTTTATTAGCTCTATAAAAATGAAAAAGCAAAGAATTAATTATATGCCACGGCTGACAATCATTTTCACTGAAAAAAAAATCATATATTTATTTTTCAACACAAACCAATCATTGCAGTTGATTTCCTCCTAAAAACCCAGAGCCAGTTACTACATCACTCTATGAATTACAAACACCTAGTGATTTTTTTTTTCCTAGTGAAGTAGAGCAGCAGTAACAAGCCAAGCATGACAAGTATTTAAAAATAAATTGCTTGATAAAAAAAAAACGAAGAAGAAGAAAACACCAAATTCATGTGACAAGATTCATACTGAGGCAGTGTTTTCAGATCTTTTTGACCAAAGAAGGATATAGCAGTTTAAAGGTGAAAAGGAGTATGGGGAATCTGCTACCTGACAAATAAGTCTACGTATCAAAAGGTTTTGCTAACCAGTCTGACACATAATGGCACATGATGTCAACTACTATTAAAGGCTTTACAAATGATGACAGCCTGGAGAAACAAGAATTGCTTTCCAAGAAAAGAGTTTCTGTTGAATTCTGTATATTATTCCCAAGCATTAGAAACACATAAACAACAAGACTGCAGTCAGAAACTAAATTATTTTTACAGTCGCTGTTCTTGTGACTATGCACAGGCCTGTGTGCCAGGAAGATTTTAATCCTAGTTCCCCTTAGAGTCTCCCACTATTGTGAAAAACACTTCAGATATTACATCCATTTCCACAATTATATCTTTCCATTAATTTATAATAGTAAAGTAAGTACTGATCAAAGTAATTTTTATTATGGTATATCAACAGGTCAAATGGAATTTAAGGCACAAATCTAACAAAAAGCAGATAATTTATCAAAACTGTTGATTCAAATATGATTTTGAATTGACATCAGAGAAAGAAGCACCTTTGCCTACTGTGGCAGTTATAAACCTCTGGTCTATGATTCAGTACAGATAAATTGTCTGTGCAATTGCCAAATTCTGCAGATGATGACTTTAAACACAGAACAGAAAATTTCTGTGTAGTAAAATCTATTAAATAACCTGAGGACTTTCCATTCATTCAAAAAAAGATTTCACTATGTCCTTACAGAATAAAAATAAACTGAAATGTTTGCATTTTGAAGTGTTTCATCAACAATCACCGTGGCTTTTTAACTAAATGTAGAGCCGCCAACAGGCTTCCTCAGAAGTCCCTGGCAGTCAAATTTTCTGTATTTCAAGGTCAGCTAAGGATAATTTTTAGTCTCCTTGAGGATATTAGTAAAAGAAATGCCCATCCTCTCCAAAAACCCAAGAAGCAACATTTTAATGACTTCATCTGAACAATTTCAGGACAAACTTCATAGTGAAAACTAAACAGAACATGTTCAGAATTCTTCACAAACCTTTTGATTTTCTCTAAGTGCTGTTGAAATAGCAGTCCTCAAATACTGAATTCATTCCTGCCTTTCACTCTGCCAAACATTATTGCTACTGTTGTTGTGGTTGTGGTCAAAAGTCTCAGGGCGGGACTTCATCTCCTTCATCCCTCTTATTTCTAAAAGATGGGCACACTTTGCTGGTGGGTGGAGGTGACAAGTCAGTGCAGAATTTCCAACATCAGCTGGAAACAGAAACAGTGTTATCTGACAAAAGAGAACATATCTCTAAACAAGACTTTGTGCTACATTAATGCTTTATGACTTTACTAAAAGCCCAAGAATTACTTTTAAACTATCCTTGTAACAAATCAGTTGTGCTATTGGACTGAATCTGGCCAATGCTTAGACTCAAATGTAGTTATTTAGCTAACCACACAGGTGGATTAATAAAGAGCAACAAAACAGATATGCAGTCTTTGCAGTTTTTCTTTCTTAAGTACGAAATGTGCGGGCAAGGTCAAAACACCATTGTTTTCCTTACTGTTAATGAAAGTTTAAAATATATCAACAGCCTGAAATTTGCTACAGACTGTAGATATGTACTTCTTAAAGCCGATTCAGCTAACAATAGAGAAAAGAAAAAGGAATTTCAGGGCTAACCATGTTTGTGAGGCAGCAGGTTTACAGTTTGTCTGGGTTATATACTGTTCCTGGTTACATGGTTAGAGGATCTCTGGTGACCAATGAAGTAATTCTGAAGAATCAAAAGCAGAGATTGATTTTTAGTATTTTAATGGAAGAATTTAGTTTATCCAAAATGGAAAAGTTCAAAATCAAGAAGTTTTCCTGATTTTTTTTACTGTATTAGAAACGCTACAATTGGAAATAGTGCATTGCAGTATTCCTGGTATATGCCTGCTATACATGGATACTCACTGTGGACTTCCTAGATAGCTGGAAAATGCAAAAACATCTCAGAAAGACTCAAAACTGTTGCCTGTTATTAGTACCAACCTGTAATTTCTCTGCTTCAGGTTACAGAATTCAATAACGATAAAAAAGTCCCTCCTTTGCTTTCATATGGTTGGTTGTTCAGAAAGTTCTTGAAAAAGTTATTTAAGGTGGAATTCTTGTTCTCAAATGAATGATCTGGATTAAGACTTCCACACCCGTATTGAAGAAACTAAACATAATAGTTTTTACTTTAAAAAATAAGGATAAATAACAGCTGTTTTGTTTTGAAAATCCTTCTGTGTTAGAACATGATGGGGTTTGTCTTTTTTTGCCTATGCTGAAGTTGTTCATCTTCTGAGTAAAGAAGCAAACATGAAATAAAAAAAGGATTCTACGGGACTTCCAGCACTGATTTCTTTCTGCACATAGGGACCTCTGTGTAGACTGGTAATTCAAGAATTTAAACTCATCTTTGTTTATAACAGCCTATTAATGTACAGAAAAGTGGGCATGTTATTTCTTGAATGTCAGCTTTTTCAGTCAACAGCAGGAATTCACAAATGTGGAGGAGCTATACCACATCTATTTTTAGGTAAGCAAAAAGTGTCCTTTTAAGGGTAGCAGTGCTTGTTCTCATTCCAGAGTTAGATATTCTCTGGCAGGTAAAAATCCAATGCTAACAGTAGACTGTCTATTAGCCATTAGCAATAAGTCTGAGCTGAACATGGAACAGACCTGAACTTCTTCACAGCTGATAAGTACTGAGGTTTAGCGTGGAGTCCAGCTTATTCAGTTACTGTGAAAGATATCAGGTCAACATATAGATCTGAATATGGGATAAAAAATATTCTCTACTATTGAGGGTTTTTTTTGGTCCCTTTTTTGCTAACATTAATCCTGTGAAGCAGTTCCCTTTCTGTGTTCAAGAGAGGATCTCCCTGAGTAAAACTTCTGTCATATTCTGTAACAGTGAATTTTCCAAGTGGAACTGCATCTCCTTCTTTCTTTGAGAAAGTTTGAAAATCATAAGTCCAACTACAAACAAAATTCAAGTGTTTGTCTTGCTCTCATATCATATCTTTAAAAATGAAAATGTTTTTGTGGCAAAACTTAAACATATTTTTTTCATAGGTTTGCATATTTAGGCTAAGATAACTGATGTGTAACTTAGGATGAAAGGGGAGCCAGATGAAATAAGTGACATGCTTGTATGCTTCCAGTGTCAGCATCATTACTATCTTTTTTAGAGCTCTAATAATTTCCTTGATCCCCTTTATCAACTACTGCTCTCTCAAAAACAACTATATTAGGACCTTTAAAGTGCAAGGAGCACTTATTTCAAACATAACTGTACCTAAATATACACACTCCAAACTTTATCTGATAAATTTAATTCTTTAATTTTTTTTAATTAATATCTATATTTGCACTTTTGTCCCCTCCATTTACAACTGGTGACTTCTGTGATCATGACAATATGTTTTTGGGACTTAACACAATCTTCAGTTGCAAGGTAGGTTTCATATTGCAGTTCATGCAAGTTTTGGGATTTTACCCATGGTCCTGGACATTTCTGTAGGGACCTTGCCTTTGCTGATCATCAGCAAACCCTCAACTGCCAGTGCCACACTGCCTTGCTGTGCACACAGCAGTGACTGAGGATCAAATCAACACTCTGGAAATCAGCACTCCTTCCTCAAGTGCTAAGTAGAGCCTTTATGCAAACTGAATAACTCTAATAGTGAGGATATCCTCAATGACCTGCCTCCTACTTGTGGATTGAAAATTAGGCCTAAGAAGGCCAATTGCCAGATAATGCTGTTACAGGGAGACTTGTGTACAAACTGAAAGGTTGAAGTACACCCTTTCAGCACCAAGATTCATTCCCAGCAGTCTGGTCCCCACTGACGCCTGTGGCGACACTGGTGCTAGGGGCTCTCAGCATTTGTCTTCACACCCGGGTGGCCGATGGGTCCAGGGGCTTGCCTGGAGCATCCCCTTCACTGACACATCCTGGGAAGCTGTGCCTGGCAGGGCCATGATCTTGGCTGATGACAGGCAACTCAAATCGGTCCAGGGAGGCTTAAAGGGAAAAGAAAAAAACAAGCAATGGAGCAACATGTCACCTCACACTGTGCTGTGGTCACTTTAGCTGAGCTGTGAACCACAGCTCTTTTGAACACAGAAAGTTCCTCTGATAACCCTGTCGGAGAATGATACGGGAGGACGAGGCATGTCTCCGAAATGTGAGACTTTTAAGCCATCGGCACTCTAGGTTTTGCTCCCTGTTTTAACTCTTGGTCACTGCTGCAGTCTAGATTGCCTGTGTGTAAAATATAGATTTATCACAAATAAGGGTTTGCCTGTCTCCAGGGGAAGAGGGATCCAAGTTCATGCTTTCTGGGTGACTCATGTTCTTAGGTGCCTTTGGGCTTTGTTACCACAAAAAGGCATGTGCTAGCTATCAGCATGTGCTGAGCAACCTACTTCTCAAAGCAGCTTGCTACTTAACATCAGACATTGGGCAATCAAAGCCATGCTGAAATGCCTTCAATATTTCTATAAATTCAGTTAAACCTCACATAAATTAATGCCACTGAGATAGTCAGGCTACATCCATACCATCATTTGAGTTGTTCGGTCATTCAGTGTGTACTGTCATTTTACCTTATAGAAGGCACTGAAGGTAGATTCACCTGTGTTATTTACAGGTAATTTCTTGCTTTTCCTCCAGTCTGACATGAAGCAGCTCATTCCACAGGAGCTGAGTGTCTGGACGTGGCCACAATGGCTCTGCCTTAATATACAAAGTTCTTACAAGTTTTATATTAGTGGACAGTTATTTCTTTTGAAGACAAGAGTCTGTCTGATGGACAGTCAATGATAAAAGGCAGATGCCAGCAGAATGAATGATTCAAAAACTGGAAGGCTGACTTCCTCCTGTCAGAACCCTAATAAAGGTAGAAAAACCCAGTACTGCATATTTATATATCTTAATTGCCCTTTGCATACTAATAGTAAGTTTTCCAGGACAAGAAACATAAACCAATACAATCAAATTTTCATACTGCTTTCAGATTTTAGATTATGCTTTTTATGCAACAAAAACTTATTCACATTATGAAAAACAAATCTTAGAAAATAATTGCTCTGTGTTTGAACTGGGATACTCCTTTTTCATTAATGCTGTACAAAAATTCTCTTGTCATGGCCCAGCTGGTATCAATATGCTTTCTTAAAACAAAAAGGGAGAAGATCAGTTCTGGTCTGTATTTCAGTCTCACCCATGTGTTTCAGTGGCATTAGCAGCTAATTCTCTGACCTTGCTCATTCCACTTAATATCTTTGCTCAGCTTCCACTTCTTTTTTGTAGAGGGTAAGGATACTGAGCTTATGAAGTGCTTTACAAATTGTATTAACTCAATATTATTTATTAGTTTTTTATTATTCTCACTTCTAATACATTTACTCTCTATTGATCTAGAACGATGTGAATTTCTTAAATTTCATAAAATGGACAAAAAATTTTAATTGTAACAAAAGTAGTTACAACTGAAATGGAGCCATATTTTCCTTCAACATCTTCAAGACTTGTTATCTGTAGAGGCACTTACATGGCCCTCATCATAACTATATCTTACCACTTAGCAACCAAAAATGGTTTTTATCCTCCCACTACCTCTTTGAGATAGGGCAGGATTGGTGTTATGTCCATTATTCAGACGGAGAAGTGAGGTCCAGGTAAACTGAGAACAGAGTTCCTTCACATATCTGTACCTGAGTTAAAGGTGTCACAGACGTGTGCCAAGACCATCTATCTAGTAAAGGCCCTTCTGCTTCTCAGAACAGCACAGTTCACAAAGTCTAGGAAAAAAGTATGTGACAGCCAAGGACAAAGCCTTCTTGGTCAAGGATAACATATTTCCAGATAAATCCAAGGGCTGAACATTTTTAGGAAATGCTGGAAAACTGCAATAGAAAGGCACTTCCATTAACATAATGATGCAGCAGCTCCTGGTTTTCAGTCAGTAAAACAAGCTGTCATGTGCTGTGGCCTTGGAGCACATGTGCTCTCAGAAGGTGATGGAGGATGGATTGCTTCCCACTCCTTGGGGCCAACAGCTCACCAGAAGTGAGGTAGTTAACAGCCAAGATAGTTCAATTTCAATGTTTCACCACTTGCTCCCCTGAAAGTACTGCGCAGGCTGACATAGTCATTGTCCCAGGCTACCTGAAGCGGACACTTCTTCATATTCCTTAGGGAATACGGAAAAAATGTTTTATTTTTTTCAGTAACAAAAACTTTATGTTCTTGAGCAAAATGTTGGATGACACTTTGGATAACAGTCCATCCTGCTCTGCTTCGTCTCCTTTGTCAGATATTCAGAAACCCTACCCATGCTGTTTGAATTCCCTAATCTAGCTCTCTTGTCCTCCATCTGGGTTTGATCCAAAGCCTGTGGGTATTATTCCACTGGCTTCAATGGCCTGTGTATCAAGCTGCTGAACTGTCATCTAAACATATATTATTAGCCTTAAGGTTACAAACTGAATACATTTGACCCATATATAAACCAGTATATTTAAATAGACAAAAGCTAAAAAAAACCCAGAATTAATAAATACTTTATGCAGGGAAGAAAATCATGTCTGAATCTCACTGTGTGTGGATTTGCACACTGCTTACCTCAGGGCTGTGAATAGAGACGTAAGTAGATATTACGTTGGAGGTTTCTCTTGGTTGTTAATGACAGAATTAATCAAATATATTATTTCAAAGGATAAATAGGAATTCAGACAGAATATCTGTATTGCATGTAGTCCAGCAACCATTTCATAGTTGCAAACTCAGCTGTCAGCTTTGCTGGCATAAATTTTGTGAGTTAAATTTTGATAATTAGTTTGGGACGGGGTAGAGCCTTTCTGTTTTAAAGTTAAACCTATTTGCTTATACATGATGATAATGTAGAATATATGTTTATTCTGAAACAATCAGCCACAAGTAGCTGGTTCACAGAAGTATTTTCAGTGTGTATTTATAAGGATGCTTAAAATGTAAGGTCTTCCTGTAACATTAAAACCAGGAATATATAAGGTTTATTTGTGCCTGGTTTAAAATATTGGTGTATTTTTTTCCTTCTTTTTTTGCCTTTTTTTTGTTTTGTTGGGGTTTTTTGTTTTCTTGCATTTTTTTGTTTTCTTGGTTTTTTGTTTGTTGTTTTTTTGTTTTTTTTTTTTTTTTAAAGAAGCATAAAATGACTGCCAAGCTTAAAAATAATGTGGATCATGTTTCTGTGTCTGTTAGGTGGTGTTTACTGGGCAGTCTGGCTCTTGTCAGTAATTCTTCAACTGTTTTGCTGTAGTGGAATTACTGTAGAGAGTTGTGAGTTGGGGTTGGTGCAAGGGATTCTTTGTCCCAGTTGCATTTAAAATTACATCTAATCTTATCAAGGAGCTCGTCATTGTTTCTGGCTGCCCATAGCAGGTACAGTACTTCTTTTGTTCATGTCTGTTGCTTTACCAAATAAAGGCAAGAACTGCTTGCTTTTCTCATACAAGTAGTTCAATTGATTTCTGCAGGAATACTTGCATGACTAAGACAAACAGGATTTGGCAGTAAAATTGATTGAAAAGAATCTGAACACAATATTCTTCCACAGGAAGTATATGTTGATTGAAAAGTGTTTAAAGAGAGAGGTAAAATGGATAAATATAATTAAAATTTAGATGCCACATATGTCTAAAGCAAGTGAAAGTACGAAAGAGTATGAAATAAAGAACAAAATCAGAACAGCAAAGAGATACTAAAAAGTTTTCACTATTCATCAAAAATTAAAACCTATTGCTCAAATAGCAAAGTTTTAATTTAAAATTGTCTTTGAAACATTTGAATTTCAAAGCAGAATATCTAGAGAGGTGCTTAAATGCATAATGAGTATTTTCCCCAAACTCTTCAGAACTCCATGTGGCTTCAGCTCCATGCTCCTGAGGTGTAAAATATTTCTTCAAGTGCTTGTATGTAGATTTTAATACTTAAATTTCTGTATTCAGCCTGAATATTCTGGCATCACTAAAACCAAAAAAATACTTGCTGGCCTCCTAAGGGATTGATGTGCAAATACAAACGAAACAAAAAAGTATGCAGATGTAATGCCCATTTCTTGCACTGCTTTTCCAGTACTTGATGCAGCTCCCTGATCTCTTTTTGTATTCATCAGATATTTAATTTTTAAGGACTAGTTCCTTAGCTGGTATCATTTATTTTCCTTAGTTGGAACTGCTGCGGGCTTATAAAAAAGTAGGTCTCATAAGTAGTATTTATGCCTTCATTTTAAAAACTTGCCCTGATCAGTACAGAGCAAATTATTGACATTGTAATACCAACACCAAAAGAAATAATATCAAGAACAGACTACTAGTGTCAATAAAGATTCTAAGTTAAATCAGACTGAAATCATTGGTATTAAGTTTTAATGGAAACTCAGTTCACGTCTATTTATAATTAAGATGCAAAAGGTAACTTGTTCTCAGATGTGTAACTCATCCCAACCAAAGTTATCAAGCATTTTAAAGCAGCCTAGGGAGAGCCAAAATCTAAATGAGCTAACAGAATTTAAGGATCCTGCATGTTGAGCAGTTTTTCTCAAAATTTTAACATGTATTATTCATCAAAATTTAGTGATATATTTCCTTAGAGATCAAAGTAAGCACTAGAGTTCCTGATTGGCATAGTTAGGTGTCTGTAAATTGCTCCGCAGCAATTCTGTTCAGAGTGCAGCACTGGTTATTGGGACAGCAACACTTAAATTAGTGCAACAGGTTATTAAACATCATTGAAAATTGATCTGTTAGTAAAAAAGTGGATGTTTTCTCACTCTTCAAGACCATATCCATAAATTTAAAATGCTTATTTGAGACACTCGATTAGGAATCTTTTCATTCCATGATTTCTCTACAGTCAGAGTATACAAAACTGTACCTCTAAAGATCTCCTAATATTATAGGAGTCTACAGTTAGGGGGTTTTAAACCAAGGGCTTCAGCTAGGAGCCTAAAATTCAGTGGAATGATTTCAAGTTTTATTGACAAAAATGGAATGAAGAAACATTCTGCTATAAGAAGAAATGTTCAGAGGTTAGGACTGTTGAACTAGAAGAGGAAATAGATAATTTGTGCATGATGACACAGACATCATCATAGGAGGAAATTACTACATATTTTTTCTCACGAATAATTCAACAGTGAATTATGTAGACAATGATCAATAGGTATATAAAAGTGTGGTAAATAAATTAGAATGAATTCAAAGAAACTATTTTTGCAAAACATAAATATCAAAGTAGGAGCCATACAGGATTAGACATTTATATGGATAATGAGAATTTCTGTTGCTATACCACACAAGAAAAGGAAGATTATAACACATATAAGTACTTGGCTTTCGTAGTATAAGTCAACCACTACTTGACAAAAATGGGTTCATAAGAGTCTACCTCCAGTTCTTCATGGGTATGATTTTTCCATACTCCGATAAAATAAAACTAGTTAATATTTTGGGAAACAGATACAAGACTATGTGGCTCCTAGTTTGAAATGTTAGTACAGGTTTCTTACCTGTTTGAGCCTTCACACTATCAGCTGATCCTATGTTTGAGGAATTGTGAGTTTACTCTGTTAACTGTACTGCTCTGTGACTGGTAATATCTGGCATGTACAAAAGTACCCAGATGTAAAACAGTGACAGATTTGTTCTGTTTGTTACTTCTGGCCTATATTTTTTTACAAGAAACACAAAGAGACAGTGTTACCTGCACCCAATCCGATACCTAAAATTTCTTCACATCAAAACTGGATTGGTTACCTTGTGTTTAATTTACTGCACAAAACAATAACAGGGAATAATTTTTACACACCATGTTAATGTGTCATGTTGCTTATTCAATCTTTTTACTAATAATTACTTTTAAGTAACTTACATAGCTTAAAATCTGAGGCTGCAACTCTATTTAGGACAGAAGTTAGAATCTCAGTACACTGTATATAAACTGTGTTCAGATAACCGTGAACTCAAAACTGTGTATCATTTATCCAGGTGCTGAGCAGGCATGTCCAGATATCTGCACTTATCCGATTTGTGGCCTCCTCTACGACATCTCTGCGTATTTTCTGCATACTCTTTCCAACCAACCTGCACAAGAACTCACTGCCAGCTTGTTATTTATATCCCCCCATTTAAAATTCACCCAAGCCTTTGGTCCACTGGGCCCAGAAAAATGAAGGAGAGTCTGAGTAACCTCAAAGGAACCTAACTTACATGGACTTACACATCACCTGCACGTGTGGCACTGTCTTCTAGCCTGATAGCAGAAAATGAGCCAAAAGGAATTAATTTCACTGTTTTGATGTCACAGGACATTTACCAGGTGTTATTTTTAATATTCTTTCCAAAACAACCAGAGGGCATGGAAGATCCAGGATAGTCTCCTACCAACAGGTATTCTGAAAGTGCTGTTCATTTCTGAAAGGTGGTGATGTAAAAATGACACCTCCTCATTCTGCACATCTGTTCTTTGTTCATAATTAGTTGGAGTCACACCTGCCGCTGGCAGAAACAAAATGTAAGCCTTACTGTGTTTTCCTTCTGTTAGCCTTGCAGAGCATGCACTGCAGAGAAGAAGCTGAATCATCCTTCCTTTCCACATTTCTAACTATAGGCAAGTTTATGTATCTGCATACACATCACCAAATATACAATCCAAGACTAAGGTAAAGTATTGATGTGACTGAGGCACTAAAACTGGAAGATTATTTCTGATGAAGTGTAAGGTAAAAATATAACCTAGCTTGAGAACTACACATACTGTTCTATGTAACAGTGGAATACACTGTACAGAAAATATAGATTTGGGGGAAATAATTCATAATCACGCGTTCAAGAATTACTTCCTCTTAAACCTGACTGATGTAAAAGGAACAATCTTAAATTCCAGAACAGCTGCATGCATCTGAAAGTGTTCTGCCTATAAAAGAAATCAATGCTAGGTATAGCTTTCCAAACGTAAACAACTAATACTCTTGCTCAGCTTTTGCTTTTCTCTTTCTCTCTGTATTCCATCAAGGAGCTTATTAAGAGAAACAAGCAGCTTTTTCATGCCAGGCAAGTCCCTGAAAAGTGTTTTCATCAATTACACAAACAGACACAAAATCTGCAGTTTGGTCTAATTAGTTCATGTTCTTTTAGAGGCATAGTAATCATTACCTCCTTTTCTGATTGATATTTTCAAGATTATTTTAATAATCACTACACAGAGCTTTTAACGTAGTGTTTAAGAATGTGAACATAACACAGACAATGTATTCCCACCGGTATTTAGGCTTGTTGCCAATTTGCATCCCTTCTACAATGCTGGCTTCACACCAACAAAAAAGAAAAAAATTGATGTTTCAAAACCAGAACTGTAAATTATAGCCAGCATTTTATGCAAAAGTAATTGAAAGAAAATTCGTAGTAACTTGTGAGTTTTGAAATTTAAGGACTTTAAGTACCTGCAAGCAATTTTTGACATTTACCATATTTCATCTTTTATAATAATACATTTTCAATGTTCAGTGCATAGTCAGATAAAAATTCTCTTAACATAATATTTGCACTTTAAACTGTGACTGGCACAATACAAATCCTGAACAAAGACTTACAGTGAAAAAGGCATAGAAACTAATTTTAACAATGTCAAGACTATTTGGGCTTTGGAAAGTCTTCTGGCCTTGCTTCCTAAACTGTAACCCACGTTTACTACAAAGAGATTTGTACAGTGGAAATTATTGAAGAGTAAGTATTTTATATAAACTTAAAGCAACTTGGACCAAAACCTGTGGACACGGACTTGTGTTCGGACCCGGTCTCCTTTGCTCACCAGCTGGAGATGCACCCGTGCTGTCCAACATAAGGCAGAGACACCTGGTGGCTGATGGAAACACCTGCCAAGGGTGTGCCTCTCTTTCCAGTCAGGAGAGGCCTTGGAGCCCGTGGTGACTCCTCTGGACACACACCTTCCAGATTCTCCTGTAGCCTCCACTGCCACGTGCCCTTTATCTGCCTGTACATGGAGCTCACCAGGAGTCAGTGGTTTTCGGTGGTCCCCATCAGTACAACTGGTTGTGGCCACTCTCTCTTTCCTCTAAAGCCCATTGTCTGGAAAATGAGTGAAACCTCTCTCTAAACTGCCATCCAGAGGGATCAATTTTAAGACAACATGGTTTACTCCACACCCATGTCTTCAATTAGCGAAAGTTTTTCTCGTAAAACATATTGGGATAGCAGACTCTTCATTACCAATCTTCACAGGCCCCTTTGTCTTTGAAGTGGGTAGCTACAAATTAAGCCAAAGTCATCGAGCATCAAATGTTCCCAGGAGCAGGAACGAAGATGGCAGATTTCAAGGAAAAACATGAAACCTCTCTGAGAAGACTGCTACGCCAGCTCTGGTGCGTCATACTGTAATGTCTCTGTTCAGCCAATTAAATCCTATTTGCCACAAATGTAAACACCAGAATCTTTGGGAAGGCAAAATAGCATTTTTTAAACTTAGAGAATGTTAAATTTACTTTGTTTTAAAGTAAAATAAATTAAAATGTGTTTATTCCAAATAAAATACAAACATTTCCACTTTACTGTATATGTAAAGTAGAGATTCTTAAAGTGATTCCATATTCCACTGGACACAAAATCTACAGGGGTCTGTTTGCTAGCACATAGACCATTTCTTTTGAAAAATCTATATAAATGATCATCAGTGCTAGCAGCCAGAGTAGTGCAGGATAAGGAGCTACCACAAACCAACAGTACTGAAGATTTGAGGGCTAATGTGTCTTCAGCAAAGTATAGGATCATCCTTCCTTGAAGCTTAACAATTCAAGAAAAAATCTATCCAGATCCCTCCATCAAATTAATTGTTTCATCTTGGGTGTTCTAAAACTCTTTAGGTTTTCTTAGTTCTCTGTATACAGAAACATAATTATCTTCTGTGGAATTAAGTAAAATACCTCTACTATGAAGGATTGTATATTGTGACAGCCAGAATATTAATGATTCTTCTTTTTCCAAATTCAGACTTGTAAAAATTCTGCTTTACTTAGCATCGAGTTGAGGACAATAAAGCTGAGACCCACCTAAAGAAGGTGCTCTAAAGCATGACCGACTCACCTTTCCCAACTTCACCAAGGGAATGCTGGCAATGGCTTTCTCACCATCTTCCCTCAGGGCCTGGGCAGACTTGACACAAAACTGTGAGAAACATTGTATTTCACAGTATTGTGCAGCAGCAGAGCATGAAACACTACTGCTTTCAAATAGTAATGGCTGGATCTCGAGCAGTGCCTGGGAAAGGATTTGATGAACCAATATTTCATCAGGAGGTACTCATCAATTTCATGAGTGTCAAACATGGAATCCTCTAAGGTTCCTGGAGAGAAACATGTCTGACAGAACCAGTGGCTGCAGTATGTACACAGCCTTTCACAGCAGCCTATAAGCTGCAAATTCTGACTGTGTAAAAATAAAATCTGCAATAAAAATAAATGTCTGCAAACACATATTTCATGGGAGGGAGGAAATTAGTTTTAAGAAATAGAACATACGGGAAGAATATTTAGGCTCAGAACATGTTTGTATACTATATATTCATATTTTACAATTCCTTTGTGCTGTTTCCTGGATGTTTCTTAATTTACCTGTGGATCACTGCCAATGATTCCCTGATTCTTCGTGCTTGATAAGTCTCTTCATTTCTGTGCTGAGCTCCAGCATACAGGTCTCTCTAGAACGAAGCTTAACAGACAACACAGAGACATTGTGTCTGAAAATCTGCATTTGCACTCCATTTGGGAGCCAGTTTAGGCTCATATATACAGCGTTACAACGGGGTATTGCAGGACTAGATTTTTAATTCTCCAAAATTTTACGTATCAGCCCCTCTAAATAATCTTTGTCTCATTTCAAAGGACTGACCAGTTGGAAAATTGCAGCTTTACAGGTAGAAGTGTTTGGGGCAACAGAATAGTTTGATTCTTTCTGTATGACCATCTACAACAGAGTACAGGAGAGTGTGAGTCCAGAATCATGACAGTTCTATGCCACTGCGTGTCCTTCTTATTCAGGCAACTGCTAGGGATATGGGTCAGATTTAGATTTTTTTTTCTTCAGTTTTTTTTTTTTCTGTGGTCAAATAGATCTGATCACTGGGCTCTTCCAGTCTTTCTTTTATGTGTTCCTTCCTATGAGTACAAGTATCTTTATTTAGGGAGTGCTCCTGAGGTTTTCAGTATCAATGGCTTTTTATAGCTTTCTTTTTATTTTCTGCTCAAACAATAATACAGATCAGTTCTCCGAGAATTACTCTGAATGTTATAACTTCATATGTCTATTACATACAAGCAAGGTGGCACAGTGCTTAATAAAACATGAACCAAGATGTCTTCATACTGCCACAAGACCGATAGATATGCGGATCTTTCCCCTGAGTCTCTGTGTCTACAGTTATCTCCTAAAAAGACAACAGCACACAGTCCTCTAATAATTAGAGTCATTATTTTCAGCCAGCATGTGTTGCACATTTCTATCTCCCTTCAATCTTCTAGTTTTGTTCTCAAACCATGACCATATCCAGCTGTGAGCCCTGTTTTGAGGATTGCTTAATTTAGTTTGAATGAGATCAGCTTGAAGAAAATTGCTTCAGGCTTAGAAACATTTTTGTTAATCACAGAAGTTGTTTCTGTTGTAATTGTATGCACATCATTAATTGTGGGTTTGCATTCTTTTAAAGTCGACCTAATTGCTTCCCACTTCTACTGCAAATTTTGTAAGTGTCACAACAATAAGAGAAGTGTTACTTTAGGCTCCAGAGACTTTGGTATGGATGGAAAACTGAGCCAGCTGAATTCACTATCTTTCATAACAGTATTGATACCCCAGAGTACTGCAGTTTAGGTATATGCTGCAGCTAACCCACATCATGTATTTCAGTGGATTTTCCAACTTTCTGACATACTAAAATCTAACAATCTCTAGCCCTTTTGACTGCACAGGCAATTCCTTCTTTGTTGGAATTGAAGGCCACTTGAGTCTGAAGACAGCCTGAAACAGTGACACAGAGATGTGACTTTCCTAGCCTTCAGTGTGTTTTTACTATCCTTGAGGCACAACCATTACACTTTAATGTCATCCTAATTGTTGGATGACTATTACTTTTGTGCCTAAAGTCGTGTGAGAGTAAATTCTGAGTTGAAAAAATTAAAAATTTTTACATTGAGGGATTTTTCTTTTTTAAACAGGAGACTAAAAATTACAGAAAGGAAAAAACAAGAGAGGACAGGAAAGAAAAAGATGAAAATATCCCAAAAGAAGTTTTCCCTTTCTTTTTTTTTTTTTTAAATATACGTCAGATAAAGAAAAGGGTTTTTAAATTAAAAAAAAAAAAAAAAGAGGAGAGATAAATTGTACTTGAATTTACTGTTTTCAAAACTGCATCTCAAAAACCAATAGCAGAGCGGTGAACTACTAAATTCTGTACTGAATCCAGCCAGTTTATCCAGACTGAGGTTCGCCCCTTGATGTCTCCTTTCACAGCACGTCCTGGGTGTTCACCCTCTGTTGGTTTTGCTTCCAATGGTTTACATATCCTTCTTCTGTCAGATGTGTAGTGTTATGTCCACCACATAATCAAATTTGTCACTAGCGAGGGATAGTGAGGTAGCCCTCACTACTAACACAAAACAGATATGTCTCTAGTCACAGGCTAGGGGCAATACATCCATTAAAAAAGGCAGAGCCCAATCAAATTTTTGCCCTTGAATTATAAAAAGTGGCTAGTTATTTCCCCATGTGGTATCGACTTAAGAAGCACAGCAGCTGCAGAGATCTGGATTTCTGCCATAATCAAGGAATAACCATTAAATGGAGAATCTGACAGTTTCTTCTAAATTAGTCTAACCTTCCTTTGTTTTAAAATTCAGACATCATGAGACAGTAATAAGCAGTTCATTTCACTTCCTGGGCTGATAATTCACATATAATATAGCTGTTAATTTGGCGAGCGAAAGCATCAGATTTGCTGATATTGTGCACACACCTCTGTATCTCCTTTAATTCCTTTGTGTTCCATCATCACTGAAGATTTTTTTCCAACTCCATGTTTCATAACAGGAAGGAAGAAAGCTGAGGAGCTGCAATGATTTCCATCTAAGCTAGTCTCTTTTTGTCTGCACTATAAAAACTAACACCCCTTTGCCAACATTTACTTAGACATTTTTCAAATGAAAGAAAATTATGGGAGTGCGAATACAAAAATGAAGCAAAATCTTCTTTTTACCATAAAGTGTGCATTGGAAACGAGTGAGTGTCCCACTGTTCAGAACAACATTTGAACAGTAGGAGACAATGAATGCTCTAAGAATTGTCTCCTGCCTGGTGACACAGTAGAGCAATCAGAAGGCTGTTTTTGGAAATAAAAAAAAAAATCAGTCCTTCTTGAGAGTTAGTGTCAGAGTTCTTTATTTTCATCTCTCCTGTGATGTTTCACAACCTCATTGGACTTTTAAACTTACATTTTTGTCTGTGCTTTCTGGTCTTGAGGTTTTACCAGGAACATATAAGATTCCCAAAGATGAAATTTTGTAAGGAATTCTGTCAGTTCTGCTACATTTGGGGAAAAAAAATTAACTGGTTTTTGTTTTGTTTTTTTTAGATTTGCTTTTGTAACTACACACATTTTCTAACAGGAGCTTTGTGATGAACAAAGCAAAGAGGAAGGGACAGAGGTACATGGGGAGAGAACATTGTTACACCTGCACAGAAAACAAGAAGTGTGTTCTGCATATATTGCCATTACTCAGGAACTCAGATACACAAAATATTAATCTCTGGAGTGCATTTATCTTAAATTTAATCCAGGATACAATTAATGTTTAATCTAATTGAATTCCAAACTTTCAGAAAACATGAGTCTAAGCATCTCAAGTCATGGCTTACCATTAAAAACCACTTTTACAGTTGGTTTCTTTCTGTTCACCTTCTGGTTTCTAAATTAAACAATGTCCGTATCATATGTTTTGTTTTGTTGGGTTTTTTTCTACAGCTACAAGAAAGCACTCAATTGATTGACTGATTGACCGGTTGACAGATAAATACTCTAGGGGAAATTGTATAAAGAAATTGAAGGTTTAAGAAAAAAACCTTGAACCTTGGAAGACATTATATCACTGTAAGATAACAAAACTCCACCCCTGAAGTTCCTAAAACTTCTATTCGCTTAAGTGCTGCACTTTATGATCCTAACTGACAATATTTTAAACTGACAAAATATTAAAATTGGGCTAATAGTCCTTTGATAATCAAGTAATGATAAATATGCCAGTCTTTAGAAAGTTAGCACATTCTCTTCTGCAGAGAGACTGAAAAGAGCTCCAGTGGTATAACTGGGTCAGGGTAAATCTAATAGAAAAAGTGGATTCTCCAGTCCACAGCTCAGGTCATTTTGCAGACTCTGCTCGTGCCACCTCTGAGGTACTGCCCTTCATATACAGTTGCTGAAGTCTGGGTGAAATTCCATTTCAAGCAAAGGAAAATCGCAAGACCTAGTTGGCTTTGGCATTGTGCAAGGTTTAAATGTAACGCCTGGAACAAATCTCCCAGAGACATAAATTCCTTCCAAAAAAAAGCTTAACTGGATAAGATAAAGTCCTTTAAAAACAAAAAATGACAACAAAACCCCCAAACAAAACAAAAACAAGACCAAAAAAAAGAGGAACCAAAGAAATCAAAGGACGAAATATCTCCAAATTTATGCAAATATAGATGTTCCTTATCTTCCACATTTTGACTCTTTGCTAAGAAAACCTATTATAATCTCATCTTTCAGTAAGATCTTCATGGTTTGTGGTATGAAGTAAATGTTTGTTTCAAATTAAAAAAAAAAAGGAGAGGAAGAAAATAAACCACTAATCCAATAAAATTAAAATCTAAAAAAAGCCCCCAAACCACCTACTGTGCAAAATTGAAGCCAGCAAATAACTTGGGCACACTTTTTCTAAAAACTATGGTTATTTGGTTAACTTTTCTCACAAATATGTTTGTTTTTCTTTAATTTGCCTTAGACTCAGGAAGAAAAAAGCATGACAAAAGTATAACCAAGATTTCCTGATTCTCCACTCTCACCTTATTTAGACGTTAATTCAAGAGGATTTACTAAAAGAAAAAAAAAAAAAAAAAAAGAAGAAAAAGGGGCCAAAAGTGTTCTCCCATGAGCCTTAACACTTTGGTGGCCCACAGCAAATAAGGGCAATTTCTGTAGCAACTGGATAAGAAACAAATTAAATAATTGGCATCATGCCTAAACACCTCTGATTCACCATCAAAATGGTTCTTTATATGGGGGTCAACTGGGAAAAGCAAGTGGAAGGAAGATGGGGTGAGATCTAGGTTTCTGCCTCTGAACCATGCCAGTTCTGTTCTCCATCATGCACTCTCATCACAAAGGAATATTCAAAACTTTTTGCTGTCTTATGCATATCCACAGTTTTATGCTGTACCTATTCATAGTGTATTCTACCCTAATTATGGATTCATTGCCACTTCAGGAAGATTTTCCAGGCATCAACCCAGGTGTATTTTGCCTTAAATATTCTATCAAATTATTTGCTTGTAAACAATATGTATACAAAAATAAACACAGAGATTTAATTTTCAGTGGCAAAAAAGCAGGTGCATAAGAAAACCTACCCATCGGGATGCAAGTTTCACTATGTCTTCATGGCCTGAAGCAGCCAGTTTGAACTCATATACATTCATCCTGGTTTAATTCTGGTTACCCTTCAGTACTGAAACGAGTTAGGCATTTAAATCACATGAAAGTTAAATCCCTTATAAGGGGGATTTTTCATTTCAACATAATTTTATTTATCTGTTTCAATAATCTTAGGTTAAGCAAGGTTAAAAAGGAATTAATTTTCTCCACCAGATTCAAACACCTAATTAGGTGAAAATCTCAACGAAATAAAATCTGATGTCACGGCTGCTATGGCAAACACAGCTTATACAATTCGTATTTTTTCAAAAATATAGAAAATAGGTCTGGAAAATTAGTCTCCCACCTAATAACTGGGAGACAGCAAGTTGCCCTGGAGCCACTGTGGGCTTGGCAGCAGGGAAGGCATGCAGCATCCTGTGTTGCATCAGCAAGAGAAACACCAGACCAAGGGATATGATTGTTTTACTCTCCTCAGCACTTGTTAGGTCACATCTGGAAAAAATGTTCAGCTTTCATTCTCAAATTCAGTAGAGATATCAAAAAAAACTGAGAAAGTCCAGTGCAGGGCCACCAAGGAGGTTACAAAACGAGAACTTGACATACGAAGAAATATTGACAGAGTTAAACTTGTTCAACCTAGAAGGAGGAACTTAATCACATTCCACCAATACCTTAGGTATATTTATGGAGAAGATGGAGGTAGTCTCTTTACAAGGGAACGTGCCAACAAGACAAGGAGACTTCCTTCATAAGAAATTCTCTTTGGATATAAGAAAAATATTCCTTACTGTGAGAACAGCTAAACATTGCCCAAAACATGGTGGAAACTCCCATGCACGAAGTATTGAACACATGGCTTAACAGAGCCATGGAAAACCTAGTCTAAAGCTCTGCTTTCAACAGAATGTTGGACCAGGTGACCCCTAGGGTCCCTCCCAATCTTTCAGTTAATGACTTTTGAATGATACAGTTTTTCTCCTTTTTGGTATTCTTACTCTATTTTTGAAAATCTTTTTTTTTCCCTAAAATTACTCTTCCTTTCTAAAATAAAAAAATAAAACATTTAAAGAACATGAAAAAGAAAATGTATATGGTGTATTGATACTCAGTCCCTCTGCTGGATTCGCAAGAGCATGAAAGGGATATGTGAAAGGAAAATGAGAATGTGCTCTTTATCTGACTCAACTGTTCATGTAATTTCCACAGGAGAAACATATAATGAGGCTTTGAATTTAAGCTACAGTGCTTCTGGGTTCCCCCCTCCAGTTAGCAGGCTGAAACTTGAGTCACATTACACTTACACAAGAGTGGGATTACATTTCCCTAATGGGGCAGGATTAAGCCAAAGGGGGTGGAACACCTTTCAAAGGAGCAACTTCAACACAAGGGGCCAAATTCTACTCTCAATTACACACATGTAATTGTCACAGTGATTTCAATGAGGATACTCAGGTGTAACCAGGGGTAGAATGCCTTTGTGACATGAAGCAGATGTGAAAAATCCAAGTGTAGACTAACCATGAGCATCTAATTTTTAAACAGTCACTTTATTGTGGATGGCAAGCAACAGAGCTTTAAATACGTCAGTGATCTACTGCACTGCCCTCAAAAGTAACATTGTCTTCTATACTGAGTTCATCTCTTGCAACTGCTACAACATACAGCAAAACTACAGTAAGAGACACTGAAAAATGAAGGTGAGATTCTGGAAGGTGAGATTCTCTTCTCAAGGAGCTTACAATTTCTCTGCTGGTTGAAGCATTTGTCTCACGTCTAGCAATACAGAACCTGTAGTATCAGGTTGTGATCAGAGCTGCTTTATATCTTTTTATTTTAATTCTTTCAGCTTTAAAAGTCTATGCTTCACTCCTTTTGCCTTAGAGGATTTTTTTACTTATCTCTGCTTTCTGTTTTCACATAAGTTATCAAGTGCAATAAAACAGTAATGAAGATTTTGGGTTTGAAAACTTTATGTAAGCAAAAGAGATTTTAACGTGAATCACAATATGGATCCCTCATTTGAAACAGACCAGACAAACTTTGCAGTAAATTTCATCCATGTCTGTAGAATAATTTAAGTTCAACAATATTAATTCACACCAGCAATTTTCCAGAGTGCTAATAAATTGAATCATGAGTGACTGAAGTACAGCCATATTGAAGGGAAGGGAAAAATATCAGTAGAAAACCAAATGGCTGCCTGGAACATTACTGTCCAACCTGCCTTCTGTCAGGGATCAGCTCATCTGATCCAAAAGACACCATCATACACAGAGACTCTTCGTTATATTGTCCATGTTATGTGACCATATGAGCAATGCTGACAGAATGAATCATGCAATGGGCAGTACAGCTGCCTGCCACCCAAGAGTGCAGAGCTTTGACTGTCCCTGCAGGAGCCAGAGAGAGTGCACACTGAGACCTCACTCATGGCCATGGTCTAGACCACTCTGTCATTGAAATAAAAGAGAGAAGGCAAAAAGGGAGGGGAAGGGGAAACAAAAGGGGAAGGGCAAGGAGAACTACTCTGGCAATAAAGTAGGGATTTCCTTAAATTAAAAATGTAAACACAGATAACCCATGTAAATTTATTGTACACTACATAAATTATTAGGGCAGCTGCGCTGCACTGCCGGCGGCAGCAGGGGTTGCATCCTCGTGGGACTGGAAAGGAGGATCTTTGGAGCGCACAGAGGTTTGCCAGTCCAATCTGGGGGAGGGGAATGAGCGGGCCGTGAGGTCCCCGGACCGGTGCAGGTGGAGCAGTCCTGCGTGGAGCATCACAGGTAAGCAGTGTGATGGAAGATCTGTGGTAACACAGTGGGAGGAGGGTACGGTCAGGGTGGATAGGGGGTTCTTCCAGGGGCTTGGGGGTGTAGGCTGGGCTGGGGCCGTGGGAGGTACCTGAGCCCCGGGTGGGTGAGGGGACCAGAACGGTTCACTTTTGGTTCACCTGCAGCTACTGCCCAGGAATGGTTTGCTTTGGAACTATAGCGTCCTGAAAGGGTGGTCAAGGCTAGGGAGTGTCCATGGGAATATCCCTGGGCCTGAGTATAGGGGGCTGGCACAAAAGTAAGGAGTGAAAGGCTTGCCCTAAAAGGTTATTTTAGTGGGAAAGAAGCCTGTGTGCCCCTATGAGGTTGTGAGCTATGCTGGCAGTGGTACATGTCTTCGGCAGGGTTTCCCATGCCAGACAGGTCAAAACTGAAGAGTCAGTTAAAATGGCTTCATGGGCAGGATGGGCTCACTAGCCTCCTGGCAGTCACCCTAGGAGAAGGACAACCCTAACTCCAAACCCAGGCAGATGGAGCTTGCTTAGCCCTGTAAGACCATCCATCTAAGAGAAGGATACTCTAATTAAACCTACATCCTGACAACCTTGCTGCCACTGTCCAAACTCACTCGGTCCTGGCAGATGAACCTTAGGATTAAAGGGTGGGTCCAGTTCTGCGCATGTTGCATCTCACCCAAAAAACCCATTATTCAGGCTCAAAGGCTATACCCACATTTGTAAAGCCCTGTAGCGATGGGCAAGGGTCGAAACAGCAGGTGAAAGGTGCACTGGAAGCCGCAGACCCAACCCTGCATGCAGGCAGACAAGGACTTTGGTCATCTGAGACTAACCCTGGAGACAACGGTCCCTTTGGGCAGCACCCTGAATGACCAAGTAGCCTTTTTCAAGGAGAGCACTGCTTGCTTCACACAGAGAGGGGCCTAGAAAAGGGGCCTAACCAAAGCTCATCTCCACCCTTCACCTGGCTGGTTAACCGTGGCCAACAGGCATCTTCTAATTGCGGTCACACAAAGATTAAGAGACAAAGGCGTACACCTGCCTTCAAAGGTGTACCCAAATTGACTCTTGCATGCTGGAACATCAGAACCATGCTTGATACTGTGGATAGTGGATGTCCTGAGTGTCACTCTGCCCTAATTTCCCACCAACTATCACGTCTCAACATCAACATTGCTGCTCTCAATGAAGTCCATCTCCACAAGGAAGGCAGCCTTAGAGAACATGGTGCCAGTTACACACTCTTTTGGTCAGGTAAACCCAGAATCTAAAGGCATCTCTCAGGAGTTGGCTTCATGATTAAAAACTCTAATTGTCCCTAAACTCGAAAATCTGCCGACAGGTCATTCTGATCGCGTTATCTCCTTATGCCCCAACTCTCCAAGCTGACCCTGCGGAAAAAGATAAATTTTACACTGACCTGCACTGCCTTACCCAAAAGGTTCCTGCAGAGGATAAGATCATTATCCTTGGTGATTTCAATGCCAGAGTAGGAAAGAACTTTGAAGCTTGGAAAGGAGTATTAGGCAAGCATGGCGTTGGAAACTGCAACAATAATGGTCACCTTCTCCTAGAGTTTTGTGCGGAGCAGCAGCTCACCATCACCAACAGTATCTTTCAGCAGAAAAATAGACTGAAGACAACCTGGATGCATCCTAGATCCAAGCATTGGCACCTCATTGATTATGTCTTGGTGCGACGGAGAGATGTTCGCAATGTGCATCATACCAATGTGATGCCTAGTGCAGAATGCCAAACAGACCATTGACCTGTGCACTGTAAACTCAACTTCAACCTTAAGTTCAAACCTAATAGGGGCAGTATTCCAAGGAGGAGACTCCAAGGTAATGATCTTCAATCAGCTACAGTGAGAGACAGCCTTCAGGCAAATCTTCAAACTATGCTCAAATTCATACTTAGACCGTATTCTTAAAAAGTTACAAGACAAAAAAAAAGTTGCCTCAAGTAATACTGTGGTTCTAGAATTTCCATGAGCTACCAGTGGCATCTCTCATTAGCCACCCAAAAGCTGTATATCTTATCAAAATTATCCAGGAGCTGAGTCAAGGGAAGCCAATTAAAACTGGAATGTGGGGAGATGACAAAAGAAAACCCTTACGTTTATGCTGAAGTGAAGCAGTACCTTTTCAGAGGGGGCAGGTTGGGACCTAGAAACTATCCAGTGTAGCCCAACTTACATCACTAAGTGTAGGATAAATTATGTGACCAAAAAAAAAAAAAAAAGACAGCCTCTTCCCAGTATTCTGCCGCTACTAAAGGAAAGTTAGAAAGACTAAGTTGTCTTCCTGTCAGGTTGTGACATGGTTGATGTCAGAAGCTCTTGTATTTCATTAGTATTTTCTGAAGCCATCTGAAACTAGCATAAAGAGAAACCACCACATCCTTTCATTCACACCTCTGTAGCATATGATGGATTCAGATTCTGATTTTCATACTAAGTAACAGCAGAAAATTAATACTGAAGAATCAGTCTATTTCGTAAGAAAAATAACACAAGTATTTAAGTGGAATATTAAATGACCATCTTTCTAGGGGAACCAGAGAACAGTCACAAATATTGTATTCATTATAAGGCATAGAAAAATAATTGAGAATATTATTTTACAAATAATGTTTGAATAGTACTCATCTTAACCCTGCTTTGCACAGCTGTCACTAAAATTTGCCATACCTTTTACCATTGTGATTAACACTAATAAAAAAATCTAGTGGTGTTTTATAACATTATCAAAAAAAAAACCCAAACACAAAACCCCTGCAAATAGGGCAAGTAAGTGAATAAAAGTTTGCAGCACTGACTTAAAGTCATAAATATTATGATTAATAAAGTGTGCCCCCCGATATACCTTTAATGACTCTTCCCACTGCTTTATTCACTTGGGACTTGACTCTGCATGGGTGGAGTTAGTGGTGTAGTACCATAGGTAGACACAAAGTTGCATTTAGGTCATTTTGGAAAATACTGAATAAACAAATCTCAATGACATTCATAATGTATAAGAATCATGAATGCCTTGATAGATTTAATACTAAAAAAAAAAAAAAGGGTAAATATTTTCTTTGTATTTTTCTTTGAAACCAATTTTATTCATGACATGTCCTGGTATTCTCCACATATTTTCTAAGAAATGTGTAATTTCATTCAAAGAACTATTCACGAAAACTGCCTAAGACGTCTTTTCATCAGGATGGTACAAGGGTTATCTTCCGTGGGATTCGTGTTACAGGAGGGATGCCTGAGGAGCATCCTGGGATATGAAGTCTCCTATGTACTCCAGCACACATGGGCAGTGGAGTACTCAATGTGATTAGTTGGTAGAATCACGTGTTGTGACGTGTACTTTCAAAGTGCATATAAAAGGTGTTTGTCCGTAATAAATGGATTTGGTTGCTGAACCCTCAACCAACTGGGTCCGTGTGGATTTATTACCTGTTATATTAATAAACCACCACAATCTTCTCAGCAGAAGACATGAAAAATCATAAACTTCAGGTTCATGGAAGAGTTTGATTATGAGAGGACTTGAAAAGTTAAATATTGAGCAATGAAGAAGAAATAAAAGAATTTATGGAGATAGCATTTCTACCATCTGTTCATGCTAGATCTTTGAGTCAGATACTTTGGAGCAGTCCTGTTCTTCAGTATGTACTTAGATGGCTCTTGTTACTCTCTGTGAATCCACAATAAGGGGCAGATAGTGGTGTATCATTTTATTTTTGTATTATAATTGGATTGAAAGGTAGAAAGCCTGAAATAATTAATCAAGAATATGTGTCAGTTGAGTTAGTGGGATGTTTGTTCTATGTTCATATTGGCTTAGATGTTCTTATTAAATAGAAGAAGAGTAAAGGAAGCAGTTTCATCAGATGAGCTATTTCATTACATAAATTTAATGACAGTTAAAAACCAGTATCTGAGCTGCTGGTTTGGGATATTTTATATTTTCTCCAGACAACTATGAAACCATATCGATGTGTCAAAACCCAGAATATCAAAAAAAGATTGTCTCTTTCTTGAGACAATAAGGAATAGCTTGAGAAAATCATATTGAGACATAACATGACAGGGTCTGCTATAGGGACATTTTATTAGGTAAAATGTTGTACTTAAAGAGTACTGAGTATGCCATAATCTCTTTTCTCTACTGTTTTGGTCTTACTACAACAGAAATGTTTCTTTAAGAAGGCTGACCAGTGATTGCAAAGTCATGGAGAGAATAATGCAAGCACTGAACCAGGTTACTTACACAAATTTTGATAGAGAGCTGATATAGAAACAGGAGATCTAAGAAATTCTGTTCCTGCTTCTAGGTCAATTGCCCTCTCATTATCACAACATCAGAAAGAACGCATGTGTTGATGCACTCTGCACTCTGCCCAGCTTCCTCATGTACACTGAGATCACACCCACCTCCAGCAGAAGCAAACCAGGATGAAGAGAAAATGCCATATCCTGTCTGTTAAATGGATCTATTTCAAAGGCCAAGTTCAGAGAAAAACAAGAACTCACATAAATGTCACAGATTTGCTCTTAGTATATCTGTACTGAGTCTATGTAGTTTATAGTGATAGTGGCCTCTTATAAATATTTTACTAGTTGAATTATAAATGCTATAATTATATAGGTTTTCTTTTTTCTCCAGTGGGAATAAAAGTGAAAACGCAGTTTTCATTTGAAATTGTCACTTTTCCTTATGTTTTATTGCTGCAGTGCTTGAGAGTATATTGTAGTTAGTATGGAAAAATTCCAGGCTAGAAGTAGTATCCCATGATGGTGAAAAGATCAGATCCCACATCTTGGATTTCAGTCTTCTCTGAATTACTTTTAATTCACTCATTTACTTGTCTTGGAGCAATCCAGTTAATTTTTTTTTTTTGGTGACAAAACCCATCACAACTCCTCTATTTTCAGAATCCTATCGGCTTATGCCAATTCAGTTCATACCTAAATTAATACATTTGAACAAAATCCTGAATGATAAGAAGGGGGCGTTGCCCTTATCAAGGCTTTTGAAATATGGTTTCCTTAGGAATGACCTTCACTGAGGGTACATTCTGTGCATACAAAGAGCAAAGTCATTAATAAATTATATACAGTGTAGGACTTGAAAAATACATACGAGGTAGACAAAGCTTTGTAGTTTGAAAGAGCTTCATGAAACTGTTAAGTATAATGTGACATGAAATAAAAGTAACGAACCATACAAGTAATGTTTTTAAAATATCCAGTATCATTTGATTGGAAATAAAAATCAAAGGGCTAAGTCAACAAAATAATGTTACCTGCAGCTTTTATGGACTGTTAGAAATAAAAGTAGCAAAGTTGTTCAAAGTTCCAAAAGAGGAGTTCTTTTTGACTTGGAAAACTAAAACTACAATTTCAGGGATAAATAAATAAGAATGGTGCATTATAAAGACACAGAGATAAGGTGAGAAAGAGAGAGAGAGATTATGATAGATAGACAGATACATAGATACATAGATAGATTAGATAGATATGTCCAAAAAAATATTCAAATAATTATTAAGATGGTTGTTTATAATGTCACAATCATATCACTCAGTTGAAAGAATTTAGATATATTTTACTACAATGAAATATTAAATTCAGTTTCAAACAGAATGTTTATTCTCTATTAACAGTTGTATAGATTATTGGGAACAAACAAACTGGTATTATAGGGGCTGAAAAATGGTAGATCTCAGTCTTTCAAGGAGGAGAACTTTGAGGAAACGCCAAGAACCACCACCTCCAGTGAAAGAAAAGCAGGGGATGTCAAGTACCTTCACTTCTGAACAAATAAGTCAAAACTTTATTTCAATAAGCAGGACAAAGGCAAGAAATAGCAAGGACTCAATCATCTTGAGGGTGCAGTTAGTAGAATGAAATCTTTTGTCATTCAGTGAGACAAGACTGAGTCCTGATGAAGGACTACAGCACCACATTTGACAAGGTACTTTTATCCTGTCTCTGGCAGAAACATAAGAAAACAAGACCCATCTCTGACAGAGCCTTCTAGAGGCCAAAATTTAACAGAATCATAGAATATGCCAAATCGGAAGGGATGCACAGGGATCATCAAGCCCGACTCCCAGGTCTTCAAAGAACCATCCACAAGAGGCACACCATGTGCCTGAGTGTATCATGAACTGATTTATTCCTTAGGTAATCTATTTACCTCTCAGCACCTTTAAAATCTTGTGACAGTGAGCACCAAAGAGTTATTAATTATATGTTGCCAGAAAAAATATTACATACTGTTTGCTTTTATACCTGCTGCCTGATAAACTGGAGTAGCTGAAGTTATAAACAGACATTTTATTCTTTGTCTTTAACTTATCCTATATTATGGCCAGTTAAATCTGGCAGGTTAACAAAAGTTTAGAGGGATGATGCCCTAGTCAGTGTTTTGGTTACTTAGACCATGGGACCTGTTTTTGGAAGCCTGGTCTACTGGGGTCTGATGGGTTCCACTTCAAAAAGAAGAGGAAAAGACTCTTTTGTATGGGACTTTCCAAGCTGTTGAAGTGGGCTTTAAACTAGATTTGTCGGAGGAGGGCAAATCCTACCCGTCAGATGCCAACACTTTTAATGGATACCAGGAACAGTCCAAAGGTATTTCCAGTCAGTGAGTCAGCTTTATCCAGCACCTGGCTCAGATGCCTCTACACAAATGCATGTGGTATGGGAAACAAACAACAGGAATTAGAGACATGCAAATGCCTCCATGGATATGATATCATTGTCATCATGGCGGCACGGTGGGATGGCTCCTATGGCTGGAGGATTGGCATGGAAGGTTATTGGTTGTTCACCAAAAACAGTCTAGGGGGACAAGAAGGGGGCTTAGCCCTCTATGTCAACGTCTGACAGGAGAGTGTGGGACTATGCCTGGGGATGAGTGAGGAGCCAATCAGATGGTTTTGGATCAAGACTACAAGGAGCACAGGGAGAGCAGATGCTATAGTCGGGGTCTGCTACAGGCCACCCGATCAGAAGGATAGTGTAGATGAAGACCTCTACAGGCAGATAGGAGTAGTGTCATGTTCACAAGCCCTGTTCTTCCTGGGGGACTTCAACCACCCAATATCTGCCGAAGGGACAACACAGCAGGGCACGAACAATCCAGGAGGTTCCTTGAATGTGTTGATGACAATTTTCTTATAGAAGTGGCAAAGCAGCCAACAAGGTACCATGCTGGACCTCGTGCTCACCAAAAGGGAGGAGCTGGTGGGGAATGTGATGCTCCAATGAAGCTTTGGCTGCAGTGACCACAAGATGGTAGAGTTCACGATCCTCATAGGAGTGAGAGGTCATGCAGAAAGCTTGTTGCCCTGGACTTCAGCAGAGCAGACTTTGGCTTTCTCAGGGACCTACACAGTAGAGTCCCATGGAATAGAGTCTTGGAGAGCAGAGGAGCCCACGAATGCTGGTTAATATTTAAGGATCATCTCCTCCAAGCACAGGAGCAATGCATCCTGACAAGGAGGAAATACGGTAAAATACCAGGAGGCCTCCACGGACAGATAAAGAGCTGCTGAGGAAACTCAGAGAGAAAAGAAGCTTTCAAAAGGTGGCAATGAGGACAGGTGGCCTGGAAGTAATACAGGGAAATTATATGGGAAGTTAGGGATAAGGTCAGGAAAGCTAAGACCCTGATAGAATTGAGTCTGGCCAGGGATGTCAAAGACAACAGGAAGGGCTTCTACACATATTTTGCAAATGAAAGACTAGGGATAATGTGGGCCCTCTCTGGTAGGAAATGGGAGACCTGGCTGCTCTGGATATGGAAAAAGGCTGAGGTTCTCAATTACTTCTATGCTCTATCGAAAGCTCTCCAGCCACATCACCCAAGTTGAGAAAGGCAAATGCAGAGACTGGGAGAAACACCCTAAAACCACTGTAAGAGAGGATCGAGTTCAAGACCATGTAAGGAACCTGAATGTGCACATGTCCATGGGGACCAAGGAGATTCATCCACGGGTCCTGAGGGAACTGGCAGATGATGTTGCTAAGACTCCATGCATAATTTTTTTAAAATTGTGGCAGTCAGGTAAAGTCCCTGATTACTGGAAAAAGGGAAATATAATCTGCATTTTTAAAAAGCAGAACATGGAAGACCCAGGGAACTACAGACCAGCCAGTCTCACCTCTGTACCAGTCAAGATCATGGAGCACATTCTCCCAGAAACTATGTTAAGGCATGTGGAAAACATGGTGACAAGCAACTAAAGACAAATCATACCTGACAAATTTGGTGGTCTTCTATGAGTGGGCTACAGCACTGATGCACAGGGGCAAAGCAGCTGACATCTACCTAGACTTGTGCAAAGCGTTTGACACTGCCTTGCGCAACATCCTTGTCTCTAAATTGGAGAGACAAGGATTTGATGGATGGACCATCTGGTGGATGAAGAACCAGCTGGATGGCAGCACAGAAAGAGTTGTGGTCAACAGCTTATTGTCCACGTGAGGACTAGTGACAATGGGTGTCCCTCAGCACTCAGTACTGGGGCAGATCCTGTTCAACATCTCTGTCAGTGACACTGACAGTGGGATCAGTGCACCCTCCACAAATTTGCTGATAACACCAAGCTGTATGGTGCGGTTGACACACTGGAAGGAAGGGATGCCATCCAGGGGGACCTTGACAGGCTTGAAAGTTGGGACAATGCAAACCTCATGAAGTTCAACAACGTGAAGTCAAGGTCATACCTGAGTCAGGGCAATCCCAGGCACACCTACAGGCTGGTCAGAAAAGTGATGGAGAGCAGATCTGCGGAAAAGGACTTGGGAATGATGGTTGATGAAAAACTCAACATAAGCTAGCATTGTGTGCATTCACGGCCCAGAAAGCCAAGGAAATCCTGAGCTGCATCAAAACCAGTGTGACCAGCAGGTCAAGGGAGGGGATTTTCCCCCTCTGCTCTTCTCTCATGAAACCCCACCTGGAATACTGCGTGCAGTTCTGGTGCCTTCAACATAAGGACATGGAACTGTTGCAGCAAGTCCAGAGGAGGGCAAATGTCACTGATAAGAGGACTGGAGTCCCTCCCCTATGAAGACAGGTTGAGAAAGTTGGGGTTGTTCAGCCTAGAGAAGAGAAGGTTGTGGGGAGACCTCACAGCAACCTTCCGGTATCTGAAAGGGGCCTACAGGGAAGCTGGAGAGGGACCCTTCATCAGGAATGGTAGTGATAGGGCAAGGAGTTCAAGGGTTCAAAATGAAAGAATGGAAATTTAGGTTAGATATATGGAAGAAATTCTTTACTGTGAGTGTGGTGAGGCACTGGAACAGGTTGCCTAGAGGAGTTGTGGGTGCCCCGTCCCTGACAGCATTAAAGGCCAGGTTGGATGGGACACTGAGTGGGAGGCGTTCCTGTCCCTAACAGGTTTGGAACTAGATGGTCTCTAAGGTCTCATCCTAACAAAAGCATTCTATGATTCTAGGATTATTTGAGCCTACTATTTTATGATGGAAGAGCTTTCATTATCTTCTATAAAAATACTTCAGAATATATTGCTTTTATTGAGATAAATTTAGTTTCCCGCTAAAAGTATGCTGGGTCTTTACAACAGGCCTTTAACTATACTTTACTATTTATTACACACTGTACTGTAGTACAGTATTATTCTCTTTTAGAGAAGAAAGACTATTAAGCAAAGTGGGTTTTTTTACTAAAACTTCAGCACATAGAAACAGGCACAGAACCTGTGTATCTGCTAAGAATGCAAATGTACTCTATTTTTATAGGTATTTCCAAAGAGAAACAACATAAATGCTATTTTCAGTTTTGTAAGGTACTCAGTGCAGCACATGCGCTTATGCTCAGTTATCTCTTCTTCAGAAGCATTCAGTAGATCCTGCTTCCAGTGAGATATTGTGTAAGATCATGTTTATAACTTATCAACCAGCATGGAATGGTGGTGAATCAATCCTGTGTTGCTCTTGCTAAGAGCAATAGATAATGCGAGGCCTCGTTGGCCACACAGATGGCAGCACCTTGCTGACGATGTATGAAGTGTAACAGTAACTGGTCATGTCAGTGTGTGGCTGCCCTCTTTCAGTGACCTTCTTACTGTTTCTATACCTGGGACTCACCGGATACAAGATTTATTGCGCCGCTGCTGCTGCTGTATGGAGCTGAAGTATGGTTGCTGCCTGCTGCAGACCGAGGCAGAGAAATGCTTCTTTTGAGGAAAACAGTATTTTGGTTTACTTAATGAAATAAAAGCCTCCATGGACATTTGTTTTACATTATATACTCTTACAAACATGATGGCATCAAACATCTATGGGATACTTCAGGGTCGAATTCTGATGTATACCCATCAAATTGTATTCAAACCAGAGAAACTAAGTAGTATGGAAGTAAAAGTAGTAAGTCATCATCTGTCTCGGATATATCCCCAGACATAAAGAAACTAGAATAGATTTGATTGTATAGGTTTATTTAAAAACCATAATGTTAGTCTGCACATTTGAGTAAACTTGCAGTCTAGCATACCATGACAAAGAATTAATAGTGTCATAACGCTGACATATGATAGAAACACTGTAAATATTTTTCACAAAGCAAACATTATCTTCAAATGAGAGAACATAAGCTAGCTGAAAGAAGAAACAGTTAGAGATTTATTTAATATTAAAGAGTAGGCAAAGCACAGTTGAGTCCACAACAGCCTTGCAGCTTGGGTGGTTTTCACTTGATCCTTAAAAAGTATACAAAGCCTCATACTCTGATCTTCTGCTGTATAACGCTACACCAAGTAGAATCTCCAAACCTCAGACAGACAGCCTTTTTGTGGGAAAATCCCTAACTACTTCTTTGTGATTCTGAATCTAGCTAGGGGCAGGCAGAAAAAATGTTTTAGTGATTAAGCTAAGGATAAATTCTTTCAAAATGTCTTTGGGGAGCTTTAGCTTAGTCATTAGACATATAGTATTTTTAAACATCCTGGATCAGCTCTTCAAACCATGCCACAGCTTCTTTGTCTTGTGGGTGTGCTACAAGAGAGAAAAGCTGCCCTTGCAGGACTTTGTCGCATCTCCCTGAGCATGTGCTATGTTGTGAAGCAGGACAGAGCAGAGTACCTAAATGAGGAAGAATGAGAAGGAAAGCTGCTATGATTTACTCACAATTAAACTCTGGTTTAGATGGCACTGAACTATTTTGTAGCATATCTACTGCATACTCATCAAATTATGATCAGAATGAACTCATAATCATTAAAACATCATTATTCTGGGAAAACAAACCATGATGTCGCCCTTTTGCTCTGGCCATACCTGCCCTTATTTTCCTTGCTTTTTTTTAAGTGAATGATGATGATGAAAATAAAGCATTTATTTCCACATGCTGATAAATATTTGTATTGAACACACCATCCTACCACTACTTTCCATAAAATTTTAGCTGATCATTTTAAATTACTCTAACAACAGGTTCCTGTAAAAACCCTGGTGAGATTCTTTTGCACTCTCTGATACAGCCTTCCACTGCCAAGAGATTTCTTCTAATATTCATGGAGTCAGTTGCATTACAAATTGCAATTATTATCCAAATTATACTTACAATATGCTTTTAGACAAGTCTGCTTGTCTAAAGATGCTGATGTTTTACTCACTCTGCAGAACTAAATAAAGCCAGGATTACCAAACTTAATTTGAAGAGGTTACTGTACTTGAGACCTGTGTAGGGTCAAGTTCTTGCACAGGAATTGCTCATTTGTTTGCATACTGCACTGAACAGCTGCACAGCAAGTATAACATTTTGTGAATTTCTCAATAAAAGAGTGGTATTCCTAATACAAATATGACAGGGAGTTTCTGGAAGCTCAGGAAGAGGAGACCATATCTACCAGTACTCTAGGAAGAAACACAATGGTTACAATCTTTGAAGAGTAAATCTGAAATAACAGCTATTACAGATACAAATATAGTATTTAAAAAAATATTACATAAAGATTCACCTCTAACTAGAAAATAACTGCCCAAACTTGGACATAAAATCTTATCCATGTCTCTCAAATATATGCCCCTTCCTCTACAATCTCCTCTTCCTCGGTTTCCTTGGTCATGTACTGCAGGTCAGTGTGTTCTGGCTACATTGACCACAGGCAATACCAGATAATAATCTCAGAAGCAGAGACTTGGAAAAACTTGCTGGCAAGTGGTTCTCTTCCATTTTCATATTGTGGCTACTCCAACATTACACTAGCTAGTGCAGGTTTCAGCTGTGGACAGATTGTGCAGACAGATGTCTATATTCTCATATACACAGGCTATATACACTCCACGGGTCAAAATTATACTTTAAAGCAGGAGATGAACCAGTGGCTAGCAGAGCTCTGGGAATGCTGGTCTTATATTCCTAGTGAGATATATTGCTTAGTGAGCAAAGGTGGAACTCTTGAGCTGCAGCACAGACTGGTATCTTTGCTATCCATTAACAAATAGCTTAGCAGAAAATGATGGGGGAAGTGTTGTGGGGAACCTGCCTTTCACCTGCTGAGATGGGATCACCTGGCTACAGCCAAAATATCAGTAATGCTTCCAGCTCAGCAGAGCCCCCAGTAAACAGGGCAGGTATGAGCTCTGCCCTACCTGCTGGCAGCATCCTCCAAGCTGTGGCAGTGCCTTCAGCCTGATAAAGACTGAGCTGTGGCCTGAGCTCTCAGTCATTTCCCAGCCTCACCCACACACTGGGAAAAGCATTTGACAGTAAAGAGTAAGTGAAACAAGGCAAAGATTCAGGGTCTCCATTTTCCATTGCAGGAGCTCTCCACACGACTCTGACACTGCTGGAAGATGGAAGTTGTGTAGATCTTTCCTCCTGTGGAGGCTCTGGACCCTTCTGGCACTCCAAATGCCCTCCACAGCGGTGGCCAGCCAAAGAGGGACTGAGGTATCCAGCATCAGCCTTGGATGCTATTTAAGCACTCAGGGCTCAAACTGGGATCATCAAAATTTTGTTTAGTTGATGGTCATTCCCAGAGACATATGACCTCTGCAGGGGACTCAGTTTTCTATGCTGGAGTTTCTCACACACCCACAGTTCTGTCTGCACAGATGCCCAAGCCTAGGCTATTTCTGGCAGGCCACACACTTCAGGCAAGACCCATCCTCCAAATTATAGAAACACAGAATCATTAAGATCGGAAAAGACCTCCACGTTCACTGAACCCAACCAAATGGACTCAAACTTGTTTCCCATGACACAAGTTTCAACCCTCAAGCTCTTGTTTCCTCTCTCTGGTCTTGCCTCTGCTGTCTAAAAGCGTTAGTGGACAGGATGAAAACACCCCACTAGACACACACAGCAGCCCTACACATATACAGGAGAGCCTTGGCTGGGGGAGGGATGCATGGCTGCATCTCCTCAGGCATGAAGGGAATCTGAAACCAGGTCTGTCACATCCTAAAGTAAACACTGAAACTACTGATAAGTTTTAGTGTAGCGGGACCTACCACTCCAGGCATTTCTAAAGCTGAAAATTATACTTTCCATCCCTCAAATTATTAATAAAATAAAATTAAATGTATAAAAATTATAAAGGACATTAATGCTTGTGCTTAAGAAAGGGTCTTGGCTGCAAATTCTGGGAGGAGAGGGATAACTCCCAGTAGCACTGGGGCCCATGCCCTGAAGAAGGTCAGTGTCTGCAATACAACCCTCTGCTCAATAAATAGCAGCTGTTCTTCTGTAAACCCCACCCAGAGGACTCAGTTATCCCCATCCACTTGTCACAGCTCAAGATCCCGGTCTGCAGCCTATACTCCATTACCTAGCTAGATGTCCAAAAGGAGCTGTTGCCCTGATGGAGCTCAACCTGCAAGGGTGGCGCAGCTGCTCCTCTCCAGGCAGCACAGTGCAGAGGCACCTCACAGCCCCATCCTGCCCCTCCTTACAAGCCCCGTGCTTGGATGGGACATTTGCAGAAGCACGCTGGCCCTTTCTCATCACAATCTTTACACAGAGAGTAAATGTGCTAAATCCTAGCTTTTTGGACAGAGGGCTACATTCTGTCACGAAGCACATACACGGATCCCAGGCCGACTGAGGAGATGGAGAAGGCCAAGGTGAAACTTCGCCCAAGCCAGCCAGAGCATCCTGAACATAGCTGGGCCTGCACCAATGAGCAGGAATACTCTGTGCCAGAGGAAGGACCAAGGAGTGTGGGAACTTAGGGCAAGGAGCCGGCCAGAGCCAGGCTCTCCCACATCTGGAGACTTCCAGGTCACGGCCTGAGAAGCACAGAGGGAGGACAAGCAGGAATGCATTAAGTGAGGGCAGCAGCCAAACTCCTGAGAACAGGCAAGTTTCAGCTCCCTGATTCAGACTCCCAGCAATGGTTCTGAAGGTTCCTTTCATGGAGAGGAAAAAAAGCAGTGATGGAAACACCAGCCCAGGGGTCCCCTATAGGCTATGTAGACCAACTACCAATACTGCACTTCCACTGTAACAAAAGCATGAGGAAGTTTATCAGGGGTGCCTGATCTCTATCAATCATCGAAGGATCAGTTCTCATGGTGGTTAGTGCCTCTTCCTGTGCAGATGTGAGTTTAAGGCAGCTCTATGCTTTGGGAACTACTACTTTGCCACAATGTTTTTCAGCATCCCTCCTCGGAAGAGAGTACCTGTCTAACCATCCCCACCAAGGACATCTCAGTCTCTGTCAAAGACCCTTTCCCAGAGGAGCCCTGGTGCCTCTTGCTAGCAGTGAGCCCCTTTACGAGCCCACACAAGTCTGAACTGTGCCATGAAACAAGGGCTTCAGAAGCAGAGGGCAGGGTGTCACAGACTCTGTGTCATGACACAGGTAGACATAAACCACCTCCATTCTCCCTTTTTCTCTTCCATATTTTCCTTAAAATTGCATTTACCACTTTACTGCCCCTGGCAGTTTCATTGACCTAACTGGAACCACAAATTATTTGTTCCCATTAGACTCCACACTCACAAAAGTTCATACATCCCCTGACTTAACTTTTATTTAAAAATAAAAAATATTTTACAATTTTAAAAAAATAGTATGAAACAATTATTAACTAAGGGGCAACTCAGACTAATAGCATCTGACTAATAGACATGATTAATAACTGGATCAGGTAACTCACCATACTTAATTGATCATTAACTTCTTCATTCACTCCTTGATCAACAGCTGCCTTTTGTCCAGCAGTATATTAAAATGTATATCAAAACTAAAATACTTTCTGAAATATAAGGTATAGAGTTATCTTGCTAAATAGTTAAAGGCAAATGAAACTCTAGAGAATGAACATCCTGCTTTAGTGACTATAATATTCAGCCAAACATCTGAGCTTGCAGAACAGGGATTTCAGTTTTCAGGGTTTTTTTCATTGACACTTGGTCCTTTCAACATAAAACCTGCATTGCTAATTGCAATGCTGCTACTTGTTACGCTACTTCATTCTTAATTCCCATTTTAACTATGAGGTACTTACTGAATGAAGAGACTAAATTCTTCTGTGAAAGTTGGCAACAATTTTACCATAGAAACAGGAATAAGTGCAGTGTTGAAAAAAAAATAATTTTATGGTAATTTAGCATTCATAAGACGCAAGGCTTTCAGTCCACTTTAGTCAGTTACTACTGTAGAGTTGTATTAACAGCACTGTGTTGGTTTATTTACTATTACTGGCTACAGTGGTTACAGCATTACTCTAAGGACCTTTGAGGAGCATGGTCCATTGTAATAAGGAATACATATCTGGGTAACAGCCATAAGCATCCTCTAATAAATCTCTGCTTGAATGACCCAATGATTTCAGAAAGAAATGTCTTCCTATAAACAAAATATTCATCAGGAAAAATGTGAAACTGAAAACGAATAATTTTGATTTGAGAGTTGTAAGAAGTAGTATCTGCCCTTCATAAATTAAAACTGCAAACACACTTCCCTAATGTAATCAGTTTTGGAGAGCCAATGTACTGTGAAGCCAAGATCCCAAACGGTGAAATTTCACTTCCAGGACTACTTTAAAGATCAAATCTTCTGTTCTGAAGTACCTCATAATAGTATTGGTAGCACAAAGAAATATGATATGTGGTGGTGCTTGAAAAAATCTAAATGTCCTCTCCCTTTTTACTATGTAATTGGCAGGGATCACTGACTTCGAAATGGGATGGGCTAAGCTGAATTGAAGACACATGACTCTAGAAGTCCATTGGGGCTTTACTCAGAAAAAAAATGAATATCGGGGCATAAAACAGCTGTGCTTATTGAAATGACAGGCAAAGATGCCTTGAAAATTAATATGTTAGAAGAAAAACAAGAACAGAGATTTCAAAACCTAGCATTTAAAAAATGGAGTGAACAAAACGCCTTATGGTTTGAACATACTGCTCCTGTATAGACATCACAAGTTAGTTGTTTTCCTAGTTTAATCAGTAAGCCAATAAGATCCGGAATGAATGCTCGACTAAAACACATTTACTTAAAATGATACAACAGTTCGAGGTTTCTGGCCACAAAATGCTCAATCCTGACTTAATCGTCAAAACTACTCACAGATTTCAGGCAGAAAAAGCTCAGCCCTGAATAAGGTCACTTGATTAACTAAAAAAGCTCTAGCCTTTCAAGTGCTTATTTTCTCTGAAGGAAATCCTGCATCTTTAGAACACCTCACTGACCGTGTTGTGTGTGAAGTTTGGGGTCATTCTGCAACAGCCAGTTGGGCTGCTGCCCAGATCAGAATGAGTCTCAACTTGAATCATACTGCAAAACCTTCCTTACTTCATATCACAAAGGTGAAACATATGTAAATTAGAACTTCAGACCTGGTGTGGGACTAATTCTGTTACGTTTTGCTAAGAGTTCTCTCCAGTAAAATATAATACAGGTAATTTGTATGTAGTCTCCAACCCCAGGATTTAAATTTCCCTTAGGCAGCAATAAGTGAGCCAGGGAGTGGTTGTTTTATTTTACAATATTCTCTACATTCAGATGAGTTATTGACTCTTGTTTCTGATTCTCACACCAAGAAAGATACTTTTACTGATACACCAATATCTTAAGAGCTTTTTTTCTCTAATAATAGCAAATTATGTAATTTAAGGTCAAATATGAAAAAAGTATGAGAGTGATGAAAACTACCTTTTTCCTACAAAATCACATTGATTTTATACACTGAATTTATATGATTTTTATACACAGATTTTACACACTGATTTTTTTTACCCACACATCAAGAGGATTTTTGTCCCTAGCTTCAGTGAGAGTTGAGCTTGAGCCTTTAAAGCTGTGCAGTCTTGCTCACTGGAGGTTAGCAGCAAATCTTTTACTACTTTTACTATTTTTGTAAAGTTTGCTCCTGCAATTTCTGATTCACTAGAGTGCTCTAATATTAACTACTTTCAGATTACTTACAGTAAGATCTTTGATGTCTATGACTTCAGTTTGTGTCTTCAAGTTGGGGAAAAAATGTTTGGCCTCCAAATTTTAAAGTATTTTTAAGTGTCATATATATTGTAAGATCTTTTACATATCATCGTATCTTTATAAAAAAAGGTTAATTTATGGGCTGTAGTTAAAACCTTCGTAAACTTTTCAAGTTAATTCCCACCATATTTTACTTTATCATACACAGTGACACCTCAGTATTATCTCTATATACCTGCTAAGTTTAACACTTTTCAAACAACACCTTGTATTTGTGACAGTTAAAAATAAACACAAAATTTTACCCATGAGAAAAAAAAATAAGAGGAGTACCAGGATCATGGTTAAGATTCCTTTTCTAGGAAATGTTGCTCTCTTGATCCTGAATTCCCTGAGTTACTGAGAGTTTGAAATGGTTTAAATGTGCTTGATGTAAAATTATTCCAAAAGCCTTGGAATATAATTTGCTCTGTACAGGAGGAAATTTGCAACTACTAAATCTAGAAAATAGCACTTATTCACAAGCCTTCTAAACTGCACAGAAAGTCCTACCCACTGATAAATTTCAAAATTCCCCATTAGCAGACTCAATTACAACATCCACTGCAAATAGCACATCAGTGCATCACAGTTACAGCAATCAGCTTCCAAAACGGGATATCATGGCCCTGAACTCAACCACACGGAGAAACAACTCAGAGTTTTAAAAGCACTTAAACAGATTCGCGGCAAAGAGGTTTGCATTTCAACAGAGAAACAGCAAAGGCAGAGGATGAGCACGGTTCAGGAATCTGAAAACCCACCATTCAGTCACCCAACGCTCCAGGAGAGTTCGAAAGCTCAAAAAACCCCAAATGAACATACAGAATGAGTGACGTACGAAGGAAACATGCCTCCTCTCTACTTTCAAATGCTTCTTACTTTTGAGTTAAATGCTTTCATTGATCCTAACCACCTCCAACAAGCTTTACAGCCTGCAATATTCACAAATCCAGCATAAAGGGACTAATACAGAAGGCAATTTTCTACTCCCAAAGAATATCTTGTACCTAAACTGACTTCCTCTCATTTAATTGATTTGCTTCGATCATTCCTTAATATTGGTGAACACGAGTGAGTTTGGATATTTTTTCCCCATTCTCTGCAAAACTTCAACTGGAAAAAAACCCCTAAAAATTTTGCAGAAACACACACGTACACACGGAGAGGAGGGGTTCTGGTGGAGGTGGGGAAACCAGCAGTTCTGACCCCAGCGGGGCTCAGTGCCCACTGCCACATCCTGCCGCCGAGGTGGCACTTCGCTGGACGGGAAGCGACCGGAGCAGCTGCGGTGGCAACAGCGGGGTGGACGTTCGACTGAGCAGAGGGCTGGTCATCCCTGCCCGTCGGCCGGGGCTGGGGGAGGCCGAGCTGCAGCCGCGGCGGCCCGGGAACAACAAAGTGGGCTGTAAAGCCTCCAGGTGGTGGGTGTATTTGTTGTCCTGTCTGCGAGGTGCGGTGGCTCCCCGGCCCCGGCAGATCCTAGTGCTGCTGTGGACATTAAGAAAAGTCTCTTTTGGCTGATTCCAAAACCAGATAAGGAGCCGCCGAGTCCCCAGCTATGTCTAGACACCGGACCTCACAAGTCAAACGGGTTGTTTGGATTAGCCTTGGCGATCTACCGACCTGAACAGCCCTCCTAAAGAAAAGCCACAGTAACACTCTATTTTCCTCTTCCCATTGCTCCCCGAGGTCTTCCCGGAGATAGAAACCAAGCTCTCTCCTAATGCGTGTAACTTCTTTCTGAAAAACTTTTCGCTCTCTCTTTCTACCCCTCAATCACACTTCACCCTTTTTTGTCTGCCAGGAGAAAATTAAAAAAAAAAAAAAAGGCAAAGAGACACTCCAGCAAACATCCTGTTTTGCAACCTCCCTCCTTCCTTCTTTCCCCGCGCTACACACCCCAGAAGAGAGCGGGAGCTGCAGGTGGTTCCTCAAGCGGCAGCCGCGGCAGAGCCCGGTCGGGCTGCCCTGCAGGATCATTGTCCCGGTGCCGCCAATCCCGGAACACCGGGCCCGGGGAGCGGGTCTGACGCGGCGAGGCTGCGCGCCCTCCCTGCCTCCATCACTCTCCCTCCCTGGCCTCGAACAAGCACTTGTTTAGTGTCTCTTAGCCGCTGCGGGAAAATTTAAGGGAAATTCAAACGAAACAACAGCGTGATGTAAAAGCAGCATCTTTCGGCTGGGATGCTGCGCAGAGCTGCGCTCAGAGCCTGCCCTGAGCTCCGGCACGGGCAGAAGGCTCGGAGAAAGGCACTTACTGATTTTACGCGCCTTGCCCCTGGCAAGGCCCTCATTAGAGGGCAGATACCGTGCAATATGGAAAGGTCGGCTATACAGGCGAACCTCTTCCGCTCACCGCCCCCCCCCCACCCCTCCCCCGGAGCCTGTCTCTCTTGGGAGCTGCCTTCTCTGCCTGCACTTCACAAGCCTCGGGAGTGATCCTACACCAGGGCCGGCACATTGGGAGCTGTTTATGTTTGTGGCGCCTGAGCTCAAACAGTCATTCAGTGGCTTGCACTGTTATCAAGAAAACAACAATCAGGAACAATCAGTAAACAGGATCTCTTTCCAGTCCCTTTATTAACTACTTACAGCTCCACTGAAGCACGCAAAGCGCCCAGCAGCGGCATCTCTCACCGTAAAACGCTGCCGGCGTTTCGGGCGTGCAGACGGGGCCAGGGAGGATGGGTGCGCGTGAAACCCACTCGGCACCACGGCTCCCTCCCGGGAGCTGCGCTCCGGCTGGGGCTGCGGCGGCCTGAGGGCCAACACTGCCGGAGGGACCCTGGTTCTTTCCCTGACATCCATTCTTGGGTGACTCAACGTGGTTTTGTTAAGATATGTATGCATTCATATTTATATAAAGGCAAACACTTACTGTTGAGATGTTTAACTGATCTCAACTCTGGAATTCACGTACCCGGCTTCTGCGTCTCATTGCCACGTTGGCTGGGGATGCTGAGTGCTAATTAACCTGGTACAAATATTGAAATGAGAAGAGTCTGAATACTGGTCTCAGTGTGTGCGAACGGAATCTTCAGAGAAATTACCGCAGGCTTTAATAGGCCTTATTTGACATTATTAAAACTAGCTGCAGCAAGAAGAAAACCGACGGACCTGGGACTGCTAATCGCCACCCTCGTCCATATTGGAAGGAGAACTCAGAGCAGGAACCTGACAGAGCGCCATAAGGACATGCATTTCATGAAGAGGAGCTCTTCTCTCGCTTACACAAATCCTGCTGCCCAAGGTCAGGAAGGGTGTTCTCCTGAAGGCGCTGGGAGAGTCCGCTCGACAGTTTGTCTTTATTTGCTCCACGGCAGAACACATTCGAAGGTTTGCGGTGCGCTATATGTCATGGAAAAGGGAACTAAAGGCCATAAAAGAAATAATCTTAAAATAAGGCGAATTTTTTTAACCGCAGTTTCGAGGTTGGAGGCTCCAGGGTGCGCTTCCTGAGGGACGCGGAGACCACCGAGCGGCTGCCGCAAAAGTGACCCGCCTGCTCCCTCGTCCTGGACAGGGTGGGGGGGCTCAGGCCCCTGCGGGGCTGCAGGCAGGAGCCTGGCGGTAGATGTGGGTTCAGGCACATGCCCAGTGGGATTCCCGCCCGCAGTCCGCTGCAGAACCGCGACAGCGCTCCGACGCCACAGACACCCTGCTGCCCGGTGTGTTTGAAGGGCCAAGACGCTGCGCTGGCAGCCAGAACGTCAGCCCCTGTGCGGCTTATCTCGGCGACTGCCCCAGCCGCCCACAGGGTGCGTCGGCACTGCGGGGCCCAGGGCTGGGGGGGCTTTCCCCCCGCCAGGACCGACCGCCAAAAGTCGCCTTTCCCTCCGTGCGCGGCCCTCGGAGACGACAGACGTTCAGCGGCCCTAAGGTCCACCCCGGGGCCGGGAAGCGGCTCTCAGCAGCGCCCTGGCGCGCAGGTTGCTCTCTCTCGGGGTCCCTGCCCCCCCGCAACCCCGTGGAGCCGCCGCTCTTCCCACCTACGCGTTAAGCCTCCCGGCGGTAAGAGGCGAATGCAAAGGCTCCGGGGTTGCCCTGCCCTTACACGTTACCAGCACTTGCTGGTAACAGTTACAGACCCTCCCGAGTCGGAGACTGCGTCTCCAAACTCACCCAATTAAGAGGGACTCCAACAACTTACACGTCAGACTACGGGGCAGAAATGATACCCCTTCTCCCTCCCGCCCCCCGAAGCGCCGTACCAATCCTCTGATCCTGCATGAAAACACAAGGGTTACTGGTCACACAGTTTAAGGTAGATTTCATATTTATTTAAATATTTATCAAGTACTCAAAAATGTATTACACTTGAGCATACAAAATGAATCCAGTTTCTAATCAGGATGACTGAAATCCTTGTATTAGATTTTAAACATTTTTTAATGTTCTCTGTACTGTCGAAATGGTTTGTCTATAGCTGAGCTTGCTCAGGGTGGGCTGAGATGGTGAGGAGGGAGGAAAAAGAAGGTTATGTTAAGAAAACATTGGGGTTTGGAGGAACCGACATGCAAACCAACTTGTCTTTGTCAGACTAAAAATCTCTGTATATTCCAGTCCTTAAGGGTGTTTTGAAGCGAACCTTTGTCTTGTGCTGCCCAGGAGCACTAGGGAGCACACTTGGATTAGAGCAAAAACAACCCTTTCCCATTTTTTTCTTCTTTCAACTTTTCCCCAAGAAATCGCCCACGTTTCGAGCTTTCACCACCCTCTGCCCCACAAATTAAAAAAGGAATAAAAGACGGAGTGAAGAGAGGAAAGTCGACAGAAAATAAGGAACATATTCGTGCAATTTCACAGCAATATCCCCGACAGAAATATCCCCACAACTATTCCTCCTGCAGCATTATTTAATTGTTTTGACAGCAGACACTGATAAATAATGGTATACTTGACTTGTTAAGCAAAAAGCGTCCTTTTTATCAGGAGCTTATACTTAAAGCACAGGTCACTTCAACAATCTCAACAACGAGGCTTTGGTATACAGCACTTTCTTTTTATTATATTTTTAAAAATAGTAGAACTCAGCAAAAAGCCTGAGCTCCCAGTTCTTTAGATGTTTTAACGTTATGTCAGATCATGCCTAGAGTAATATCATTTTCAAGGGCAAGGGATGGGGTGGGGAGGAACAAGAGACTTTCTAACGTTATCAATTGAAAGCTAAGGCATCCAACTAGCCCTGATACAGTTGTTGAAATGGAAATTTACAAGCTGGTCGTTAATACTTGCAATAAAATATCACACTCCTTTTATTCACTAACGACCTGCTTTGCATGCAATATTTTATTTCAGGTATTATAACTGCTAACCTGTAAATATTTAAAAGAGGGAACTTTGTTCATTATTTAATGTTAATATTATTATTATTTTCTCTATTTCAAACGCTTATCTAGTGAAATAGTCCTGAAGATATAATAATTCTACATATGGCGCTTTTATTTCACATCATATTTAAGGAAAGAAAAAGGACAAAACCCACATAGAATTAGACATATAATTCAAAGACCACGGTACAACCTCTTCTTTTTTTTTTCTTTTTTTTTTTTTTTTTTTTACTTGAGCAAACAAAAAATAGTCAAATGACATGAAAAGTGGCAAGTCTTCCGATAATAAATAATAAATTACTTTATAATTTTGCAATGCAAGAGCAAACAAAAAGAGTGATTTTTTTCTTTTCGCTTTTCCTTTTTTTTACCTTATTTTTTTTTTTACTTTTTTCTTTTTTTTTTTTTTAGAGAGTGAGAGAGAAAGAGAAAGAGAGAAAAACAGTCCTTATAACCAATGACTATACACATCTTTGGGGGAGGGGAAGGTTCTTGGGCAGACACATTTCAAACACAATCCCGAGACGCTTTGTGGCAAAATAGAGGTATACCTTGTTGCAATGTTTTTATAAATTGGTTTCAAAGAGGAAATCGAAAATCTATTTTTAATCATCTAGGACTTAATAGGGGGTGGATCTCAACCAAACAAAACCAAAACCCCGCTACAGACATGCTAGAAGAGACCCAGGAAACAACCCCTTGTTAAGAGTCAACTAAAAACAACATTGCAAACCAACGCAGCTCCACCTTCCTGCAAGGAATCTTTCAACAATGCAGGGCTGAATCGTCTCTTTCCTGATGATGGAAAACCTACTGGAGCTTCTTTTGGCAAGGCTATCCCCAATATTGAAACAGCACCATTCGGATTGGGAGGGACCAGATAGAAAGTCCCTCTACCTTGGTTTCTCCCTAAGATGTGCAGTCAAATGAAAAGATTTTTTTTTTTTTTTGAGATCCACAAGTACAAATCCTTTACATTTGGAAAACGTCTTTTTGATCCTCCTCTGATCATTGAAAAGCGCGGGGTTTGTGGTTCTTTTTAGTATTTTTTTCTAGTGAGATCCCATGATTGTCTTCACAGTGTTGCTACCATATTACCTTGTCTTTTCAAACATGACTCCGTTCATCTCATGGAACAGTTCCTTGCTAGGTGTCTTACAGGGTTGTTAAATATTCTTTCCCCCTAAATTTCGGAGTCACAACACGTTCACTTTCCCACTCTCTCCAACGGGATGAGGATAAGGGCAGAAACAACAACAACAGAAATCTGAATGAGTGTTCCTCATGCCTCAATAGGACTGGCTACCATGCTGTTGGGTGTATCTGGCAGCTGAGAGGACATTGATGCTACTTCACTTCCAGTAGAATTGGAACCGGGTCCTCCTTCCGAAAAATTAACCTGCCAAAAAAAAAAAAAAAAAAAAAAAAAAAAAAAAAAAAAAAAGAAAAGAAAAAAAAAAAAAAGAAGAAAAATAAGAAAAAGAAGTTTTGCTACAACTGTAAAAATCAACCAAAAGTAGCAGGTAAAGGCAAAGAAGAACACAAAAATAAATACACAAGGCATGCAGCCGAATGGCCCGATACGTCTCCACAGGAGGCTGTGTCACTGCTGGTTGCTCTGTTTAGCTTCCCCATTGACTTCACAGGAACCCTTTTCAGGCCTTTGGCCAAATCACCAAGAAAAAGTAGATTAAAAAAAAAAGGAAAAAAGAAGACTGAAAAATCAAGCAAATAAACAAACAAACTTATTAATGAGGTCTTCTTCCCTGTGTTGCAAGAGTGGCAATCCCAACAGGATGTTCTAGTCAATTATTTAGGAGTGCATGTGTTTTCTTGACAGGAAACTGAAAGGTTACCTTTTTCCCCTTTTGTGCACATACGAAAATAAACCTGGAAGGAGCATCCAGGAGCAGAAAGGCATTTGAAACCAGCCATCCTCTTTCATTCGTGATTTGAGGCGGGTGCTATCTCTTCTTAATGAGAGTCAGTTTGATAAAAAAGGTCACACTATTTCATCCTAATGTGCCCCGCTGCTCCCGTTAGTTTAGAAGCAGCGTCCGGAAAAGGCATGATTTGAAGGGTGGAGCTTTGCTAGTCCAAAAGCATTTCTTTGGCACCTATTTAGCTGGCCAATCCTGTGATTAAGGGCCTTTCCAGATTAGAGACGGTGCCTTGAACAGTGGATGAACTCTTTCATCCACTATTCTTTATTTTAACTCTTTTCAGTATCACAAATTATGTCAAATGTATATTAATATTAATCTGTCAATCTAATGATCTACCTTTAAGTGTATGTGTATTTGGATTACCCATCTTCTCTTCTGCCTTTTTTTTCCTCTGTTTTTGAACTCACTGCATCAAAGATTTCTAAAGTCTCATATTCTGTTAAGGCACAGGAAAGTAAGGCAAGAGAAGGAGATAATTTTTCCTCCTGTCTGATGGACGGCTTGATTAAAGAAGGAAAAACACGGGTTGCTCTAGATGTAAAAGGATACAAATAGCCCTGCTGCTATGCTGTATTTCCCTGAGCCAGCACAGTGTGCCAGCAAGGGAAACAAACTGCAGACTGCTGTTGGGCGAAAGAAAAGTGATTCTGCAAGAGAGCATGGTACTAAACCAAAAAGATTTGAACACAATGCTAGATTCAGCTACAAACCTTTATCTTGCATCATTTCATGTAAGAAAAAAATGTCCAACAGATCATAAAAGGGTTTATATGTTAATTTTTCATAACTACTATTTTGAATTATTGAAATACCATACACAACGTACCTTATTATTTTAAAGATCTGGTTTTAACACATTTAGGCCAGGAAACTGAGTTAAGGTTGAACTTCTGTCCTTAATTCACCTGGTTGGGCCTAAGTATTGTAGATGATATGGTCCCATATGAGCTGCCAAGTGACGTAGGCATAAGGAAGGGAGTTAAGAACAGAATTTATTCTAAAAGGTCTGTTTTCTTTCGGCTTAAGGTAGTTTATTATAGTGCTTGAATTTTTCACCTGAATACATACTAGCAATTTCCTTTTCAAAGGACAACATTTAAAATAAGCTATATATATGTATATTTGTCTGTGTATGTAGATATATGAAGTTATATCTAGAGAAACATGCTTAAAAGGACTTCAAAATTTTAATTAAGTGACTGATATTTGTGTGACCAAACAAGGGCCCGGGCTGACATTGCAATCATGTATTTAAAATTCAGCCTATGGCATAAAGGCAAAATTGGCCCAAAGTGGGGAGGGGCAAATTTTATAAACTGCTTTCACAAATGTAAGTACAATTAAGTGACGTGTTAAGAATGTTTTAGTTCTCTGGATGAGGTGCTGTCAGTTTTCAGGAGTGTGAAAGCTGAGTTATTCTCAGACCTGGCTCAGGCCTTATCCAAACTCGCAGTCAACCCCACAAGAGCTCTGCTGTACGCTAAGGTAGATTTTGCATCAACCCCTATGATATCAATTCAATTCTCCATGTTTACAGGTGCTATCATGTCCACCTTGTAATTTCGGGAAAACCCAGCTAGCGTGGATTGCTCGTCTCACTGAGAGCATCCAACACTTTTAATGAATCCCCGATTGCTCTGCCCCTGATACCGGCTGGGAACCGACACTTACTAGTTGCTGAAAAGCAGGTTGGTCTATGTCACTCTGCAACGCGAAGTCACTCAGTACTTTCCAGGGCGGCTGGTAACTCTGCACCTCCACGGGGTTCGCCTGCAAACCCCCGTCATGTCTCTCCGGACTAGCAGCCACCATAGGAGTTCCTGTCATCCCTTGGATATTCTGTAAACAGCCCAGCAAAAGATGTTAATGAGCTTGATTAACTTCATTGTATATAAGTGCTGAGTCAATAAACTGCTTTCTATCTTATCTATACGGTCTCTTGTATTTGCTTTGTTAATCTGCTGTGAATGTCTTACTGTATTCTGCTCTAGGTCAGCCTGTTTCTACCCGCTGCATTTATCACGGTGGAAGTTTACTTTCTTTCCCTTTAATGCTCCTATTCGTCTCAAGGCATACTCCGTCCTAAGCTTTCTTAAACCTGAGCATTCTGTATCTCGACTGCCGATGCACGTCTCAGAACAAGAAACGGTTAATTATGCTCCCTTCCTATGTCGCATCCAGGCTGGTTTTGTTCTGCATGACCTTAACTAGATCGTATATCCACTGCACGACGTCCACTGCCGTCCACGTCATTACCGCGCTCTTAATAAACAAACAAACAAAACAAAACAGCCCTCCCAGTATGCCCTATGGTGCAGACAGAGTGTACAACATAACTCCAAGCCTCGACGAATAGATTGTTCAGGCGAGTTAATAACACCGTGTTTTATTGCATTCCAACAGGGTAAAATGAAACTCCTTAAATTCCACTTAACTAGGCAGCCTTATGGATTAATAGTCATTCTCAGGTCAGTCAATATATACACAGGGAGAGTAACAGACTCTTCTTCAAGTGGACTAGCGACAACAGAAAGAAAAAAAATTGGCTTAAAATGGAGACAATTTGTTCGACTTTCTGCTCGTTTGCATCACACACGCATATGTCCACAGGCAAGAACTCAAAATATATAAAACTATCTATAAGTTAACCTGTAAACAGTATGGTAATTCTGAAAACTTTGCATTGTATTTGTCTTTTTCTACAGTAAGTGCACTGACAAACACACACCTATACATCCTGTAGTATATAATGTGCTAAGAAAAACACATCTAAATTGCCTTTTATCCGTCGTCTTTTTTAACTTTTTTTTCCCCTGCTGGATTTACTTCTGTTTAAAACGAGGGAAGAGGGCAAAAGCATTATTTTCCCCTTAAGGAGTCCTTTGCTTTTGCAGTATCAGCATTACACAAAGCTGATACACATCCCATGAGCTCTGCAGGTCACAATTCATGCTGCAGAGAAGTTAGTCTAAACCACTGCGTATCTTTTAGCCCCGCAAAAGAGATGGGTTTGCGTGAGCAGCCTGTATCTGCTCCTTTCTGTGGTCTGTTTCGATTGCACTGACAACAGAAACAAACGGTAACAGCTAAGCGGTATCGTTTTCTTTGTTTTAAGGGAGCTCGCAAAAAATCAAAAGCATCAAACCGAGCCCTGAGGCTGTCCGAACCGGACGTATCCCAGGCGTTTCGCCTTGGCAATTAAGGCAGAACATGGACAGAAGCTGAAGCCACTTACAGTTTTGTCATTGGGTTGCTGCTGCTGAAGTTGCTTCATCATAATGCTCCTTTTTTTATCCTTGCATCGCTTGTTTTGAAACCAAACCCTGATGACCCTCGGGCTGAGGCCAGTCATTTCTACCAGTTGCTCTTTCATGAGGGCGTCAGGCCTGGGGTTGGCAGCGTAGCAGGTCCTCAAGGTGTGAAGCTGTTTTTCATTAAGGACAGTCCGGACTCGGGTGGTCTTCTCAGGCTGCTTGTGGACGTGGGGCCGCAGAGCTGGCTGTCTGGCAGAGATAGGTTCTGCTGTAGGGGAAGGGAGGAACAGGATCCCCATGAGTAGGGAGCAGGGAGTCTGCGGAGACTATGAATCTAAGCTGGTGGAACAGGGGGAGGGGGCCGGGGGGGGGGGGGGGGGGGGGGGGGGTGATGAACCCTCTTTCAAAGGCCATTCAAACACTCAGATCTATCGGAGCTGCTGCAGACTCCTCTGCTTTATGCGCTGGTGGAGTGACTGACATTTCTGACTCCTCAGATAATTAATTTGCAAAAACAAACCACCCCCCTAAAACCCTTAATGACAGAAGCTTGAACCTGTATGAGACTTGACAGGGGAGGGTGAGTTTGCTGAGGTGTATGTGTGCTAGGAAAGGAGCAGGAGGGTTTTGTGTGTTTATCTCCTGACAAATCACCGAACCAGATTTTTGGGCCAAAAATTAATGAACGAAAACTTCTTAAATTAATCATTATTCGGGTCTGCTTCTTGTATAGTGAATCTAGCTCAGTTTAGCCAGAAGCCGCCATAACGTGCAGTAGCTCCCGGTGGTTTGATGCTTCCAAATTGAAGCAAAACAAGCGAAATCCTCTGCACCAAGGCCATGGAGGAAGAGCTTGTGAGAGCCCTATATACCAAAGCACGGAGGATGGCATCTATCTTAGAAAGTGGAGGTGCTAGGTGAATTTGTTTAGACTTAAGAAGAATAATTTTTTTAAAAAAAAGTTTGTCTGATTCTTTACAAAGGAGAGCAAGCCCAGCAACTCGTGGAAACGGCCAAGAAATGCAAACCTACGGGTAGCATCACATCAAGAGCTAAAAGTGTTCCTGTAATTCTGCCATTCTTCTGTGCGTTGTGTAGCTGTAGCTATGTAGGTGTAAATTGACCCAGTCAAGGGAAAAATAAAAACACTGCTATTTCCCCCCCCCCCCCCCTTAAACTGTTTAGCTAACATTCTGAGGTGCTTGCTTTTGTACAGTCGGGTTCCGATTTCTCTGAGTATAACAATACATCAGCAGATGCGATGAAGACATTACGAAGGCTTCCAATCTTATCAGTATTATACCTGCCGACACAATAAGCCTTTCGGAGACATGCACAAACACGCTATAGGGAGCACAATCTCTCTAGAATTGTGCCCTGATAAGGTACCGGATTATTTCTTCCTATATAAAGATAAGTCACCCGAAAGCAGCTCAGAAGAGGGAAACGAGCCTGTTTTAGCATAGCTAAACTTTGCAAATAACCTTCCGAGATACAGTTACATGCACAGCAATAATGCCGGCCAACCTTGTATCGTCCAGCCTAGTTTGCCTCAGAGACATGTCCCTTCCTAAAGCTAAGAGTCTCTGAGTAGCTGACGTGCCACGTCGAGAACTACAAGTGTGAATGAAGTTGTAAGGTGGGGCGACTCTGAAGTTACTAGGCTGAGTTTTGAGATGAAATTCTCATCAAAACACGAGAAACGTTTCAAGAAGGCAGAGTCACTTTAAAAGACAATTACCGAAAATTAGCTTGTTGACAGTTTTAAATTACAGCCTGAGCGCTCGCCTGTACTTATGAAGCCTATCTCTTTTAGAACCCCACTTCCTCCAGCGTTCAGAACGGCTTCTGCACACGCTCCTGAGGCGGCCGAGAGATCGGCCGGCGCTTTGCCGTAGACCTGCTCGCCGCAGCGGCCCGTCCCTCTCCGACTCAGACTCAGGCTCAGGGCTCGGGAGGGTGTGACGGAGGACTCCTGCACGCGGTGCGCGCTGGGGGCAGGAAGAGCGGGGGTGCGGCCCCTCCGCAGGTGTCCCGCTTCACGCGTCCCGCGAACGCGGGCGTTTCTCGCGGCAGCAGGACCCGCGGCAGCCCAGGGCGTGGGGCAGTCACCGCCGCCGGCGCCTCTCCGAGGAGGTGCGGGACCCTGCGGGAGCGTGGAGCTCTCCCTGCCGCCCAGCGCGGGGCCGGGCGTCGCCAAACCCCGCGGGCTCCCGCGGCGCTGGGCGCGGGCGGTACCTGCCATCTGCAGCGGCCGGGCGGGGTGCAGGGGGCTGAGGGGGTCCCCGCCGCCCAGGCTGGCCCGCTCCACCACGTCGTGGTCCGCCCGGCAGAAGAGGCCGTCCTCCCGCAGCGCGAATTCATCGCCTGGGATGAGCTGGCGGCTGCAGGCCACGCAGCGGAAACACTCGATGTGGTACACCTTGGCGCGGGCGCGCATCACGAAGTCATTCTTGCTGAAGCCGATGCTGCATTTGGCGCACTTGATGCCGTATAACCTGAGCAGGGCCCAGCCCAGAAAGAAAGAGAAGGAAGGGAAGGAGGGAGAGCACGGGAGGGGGAAGGGGAGGGTAGGGAAGGGGCGGGAGGGAGAAAGGAAAGGAAAAAAGAAAGAGGTTTTCACTCCCGCTCGTGGGCAGCCCCTGGCCCCGCGTAGACGCGCCACACGCAATCCACTTCTTTAAAAAGCACGAAAAATACAGAAACCAGAAGAGGAAAGGAATAAGCCGGATTCGTTTGCTGTCCGTGCGCTGATCCCCATGCCGTAAAAGTTGGAGGGGGCCCGAAAGCAACGGTGGAAGAGAAGAGTGGTGAGGCAAAGGTGTAAGAAGAAAAAAACAAGGACCCCTTTGCTTCCCGAGGAGATCCGACCTCTCCCTGCTGTCCCAGCGCCCGGGCTGAAGCGGGAGTGGGGCCGTTACTGTCCTCTCCCTGCCTCCTCACCTGACCTAAACTGGCCTGGGACTGAACTGGACTACCCGGGCACACCACGGAAAGGCGACGCTGCCAAAGCTGCCATGCACTCCACGCATACAAACCTGCCAGCCTCACCAAACTGCCGTATTTTTTGCGCGGAACCCACTCAGGACTTGTACCGCTTGATGTGTGCCTGGAGTGCCGTTAGCTTAGCCTCTGGGACACGGCAGGGGAGACTACCAGCGCACGGTCTCTTCCCCTCGTCCTCTCTCACCAGGTTAATTTGAAACAACAGTATAAGCATACACACATGTCTCCTCAGGCTCACATATATAGTAGTGTAACTTCTCTCCCCAACTAAAAGGCAGTTTGGGTGCTCTGGCTTTGCAGCCTGTCCCTTCCTTAGCCTCCCTGCCCTGTTTTCCCTCTTCCTGACGCTCCCACCTTGAGCCGGGGCTCAGGCTTTCCCGCAGGAATGAGAGGGCAGCTCCTTGCTGACAGCCCCACAAGACAAATAATACGTTTCTGGAGTGGATGGTGGGCTCCTTGTCTCCCGTGGAGGAAAGCGGGGCAGTTCACCCATCAGTAGATAAACACGAGAAAATCCTCCAATTCGGGTGTCTAGCACTGCAGTCTTTTGGCTCCCAACCGAGTGCTCTTTAGCCAGAAGCCTTCTTAATACGATGTAAAATTAACATCTTTCTGCAAATGTACGGATATACGCACATATGCACGCTCACGATCCAGACAACTGTGAAAACTGCTCCTAAAAACTAGGCTAATATTTATTCCCATTCATTTCCTCACCAGTATACTTCCTTGGAGATACAGTCTGTAAAACATGCATGTGGGTATAGATGTTACTTAAATACTTCTTTAGCTGCTACGGCTATAAAGATGTGCTAGTCCTGTATTCAGAGCTACATATATCCGAATTATAGTTTTGAGAAGAAAAACCCCAAACAAACAGCTAGACAGCAAAAGAACAGAGTGATCGTAAAGCATGTGCATTCATATGTACAAAAGTTGCGGTAGTTGCCCACAGGATTGACAACTATAGATTGGCTTACGGTCTAATTCAAAGTCACCTTGCATGTAACATACATCTTCCTTTTTAAATTGTAGACAATTAAATGTATTCCATATTAACTTAATAGAGCAGCATTTTTTTTTCTGCTTAAATTTCTCCCGCTGAGTTTTATCAGGAGGTAAGTGAACACAATCCAGTCCAAACGTTTTCCTTTCATTTGAAATCAGTGAAAGGACAACACTTAAAAGAATGGCTCCAAAGTTCGTTTAAAAGTAAAGAATGAATAAATAAATAAATAAATAAATAAATAAATAAATAAAGCTTAAAAGCTCTGGTTTTCATCATTATAGAACTTAGAGAATAATATCACAATGGTTTGAAGGAATGATCTGTTTATAAATTGTGCACTGGAGCAGGAAAGAGTCAAGGGGTTTATTTCAGTTCAGAATTACACAGAAATCAGACGATATTTTAGGTGTCTCGGAGACTTGCTTCCAAAACTTTCTGTAGAAAAAAATACTTTTCATACCACAGTGTCATGCAAACTTCTGATTTGGCAAACCCGGTAGGTGACACTGAAATGGATCAGCATGAGCCAGGAGCACAAATAATAAACACACTCGAAATTCTTGCTTTGGTTTCTCTATAGTGTCAGGATTGGCAACGTTCACATTTTATCAGTTACCAGATTTTAATGTGAGGAAGGAAGCGGTTCCATTATCTAAATATACCCAATTGTTCACGAACAGATGATGGGCAATTTGATCTGGTCTGTCTAATTCATCAGTACAGATAAGATAAGAAAGCAAAGGCAGTCAGATATCACCAAAGGGGTTAATATTTAAAAAGATTAAATGTCAGTTATTTTAGCTAAGAAACATTTCAGTCTAGGTTTTAACATCGCCATAAAAGGAACCTTCAATATGAAGGAAATTTGGGGTTTGTTTCTGTTTTCCTTTTGCTTTCTGTTTTAGACAGGCCTGGTTTAAGATTTTTTTTTCACCCGTGTATTTATTTTTGCGGCATACGTGATTGAAGAGCCTTTCTTATGAATGCCATTATGCCTTTGCAAAAACACAGAGGGATGCTTTTCTCAGGTTGTGTTAGAAAGCAATCACTTCTATGTTGCTCATAATATCTACATGGTTAAAAATATCCATTATCTATGATTTCCCATTTCGTTAGAATCAGAGGTTGCCTTGACAAAGTCCTCAGAAAGATCCTACACAGTCTCGAACCTGGTTTTGTTTATACAGAAATTTGCATTTGAATTTAAGGAATAAAAAACTTCACGACTACCTTTTCTCCTTGCCGGTCTATCTATTGGAAACCACTTAAAAATATACGAATTGTCTTTTACCCTCTTCCTCACAATTTTTCCTCTTAATGCGTCTGTCAAATTTATAAAGTTAAAAATAAAAATAAAATCTCACCAAAGAATTAAACACTATAAAATCTCACCGAAGAATTAACATAAATGGCATACCTGATATAATCTCTTTTACAGTAGGTTTTGCCATCCCTAACAAAGCACGTACAGGTCTCGTCCAAATACTGATTACACTCTGCACACTTCAAACACGCCGCATGCCATTCCAAATCCGGAGAAACCCTCAGAATATACTGATCGTGAATTTGATTGCCGCAACCAACACATAGGGAAATCAGACGTTTTTCTGAAATGAAAATAAATACATGATTGACTAACCGTTTACTCTCCTACAGAGATAAACACACTTTTAATGCCATTCCCTTATAAAGCGTACTCTGGGAGTGTTCTTGTTTGGTTTTTGCCTTTTTTTGTTTGTTTTGGGGGATTTTGTGTGGGGTTTTGGTTGTTTTTTTAATGGGTTTGTTGGTCTTGGGTTTCGGGGTTTTTTGTATTGCACTTTTGGATGATAACTGAAGTGTGCCATCAAAACCTTGCCTCGTTTAGAAAGGAGGCGGAACATATGTTAAAACACAAATGTGAAGAGTCTTTGGGGTGAAGGTCCTCATTTCACAAGCCTTGCATGGAATCAAAACTCCAAACTCCCATGTTGTTTTATTTTTATTTTATTATTTGCTTGGTTGAATGCCCTGCCTTACGAGGAGAGCAGCTATGTGTATTATTTCATATTTTAAAAGGCTGTGACTGAAAACGATGAAGCATGGCTGCGTGCACTTCCCATTCAGCCTTCTCCCTCAGAGGAGGGGAGTCGAGGCTTCTAGCAAGAACAAGCATCATTACGGTTGTCACTTGCTCTTTTTCGTAAGTCTAATGCTAACTACCCTAGACCGAGTAGGTGCTGGATAGTCAGCCTCACCGCAGTCTTACCACAAGAAGAACTTAAGGCTCCGTGGTTGGAGATCCCATTAAAATCCTGTCTGCTCCACAAACTTTAAAAGAGAGCAGGACCCCAGGCTGTTAACATATAACGCTACGACGTTAAAACAGAGCAAGCATGCAGGCATGGCAACAAAGGCACCTTCTCTACCATTCAAATGAAGTTCAGCACTTTAGCAGTTCGCCTGCCTGACACGGTTACAATAGACAGCACATTTATTCCAACAACGGTAAAGATTCCGCCTTACTTTTTGGTGGGTCTCCCATGTCTCCCATATCTGAAAGAGGGTGTAATGTCCACAGTGAAATGGTGTACGGTTTCGTTTTAAGACCCCAAAGTAGGTTTGAGAGCTGTCGCTAAAAAACAAAAATAAAAAAAAAAATAAAAAGTAGTAGTAATAATAAAAAGGAAAAAAAAAATGGAAATCGGGGGGAAAAAAAAAAAAGGAAAAAAAAAACCGGCACAAAACACCACCGACGTGGGGAGACACTGTCAGGGCTGCGGAGAGCGCAGGGGGCGCGCGGTGCGGGGCGCGGCGCCGGGGGCGCGGCGGGATCCGGCCACGCGGAGCGGAGCGGTAGCGGTGCGGTGGCGGTGCGGTAGCGGCGCTGTGCGGGCGCGGTGCGGTGGCGGTGCGGTGCAGTGGCGCTGCGGAGGCGCGGCGGTGCCGAGCTGGGCGCTGGCGGCTGCGGGCACTCGCCTCACCCTTATCTCTTACTCAAACTTCTCTGCTCCAACTCAGCCCTCTCGCCATTGGCCCGACGTCACGCGCGGGGACGTCACGCCCGCGCGCGCCCATTGGCGGCGGGCGGCGGGGCGCAGCGGCCCCCCCCCATTATCGTGTTTCGGCGTCTGGCGGCGCCGCGGGCCCGGCTCGGGTTCGCCCGGGCAACTTTTCCCCCTGCTCCTTATTTGTGTTTCCCTCCTTTTATACTTTTCTTCATGTTCGCTTCTCCTCCATCTCCACCGCTTATCTCCTGTTACACCTTTCGTTCTGCTCTTTCCCCGAGCCCCCTCTCGGGCTCCTTCATCCCTTTCCCCCCCCCCCCGCCCCGCCGGGTTTACCATACCGTGTGTACCATTTCCATAAATACATATATATACATATACATATATACACACACACACACATATATATGTACATGTATTATTTTTAGTTGTGGTATTAGCCCAATTGTTTCCTTTCAGAACGTTTATCTTTCCACGCTCCGGTTTGACCAGGCGGAACTGCCCCGAGCTCCCCGAGGGAGGGCAGGGTGGGCTGGCGAGTTATGGCCCCAGCCGCGAGATGGGACGATTTGAGGTTGCCCTCCAGCCTCCTTTTCTCTTAAAACCGCGGATAAAATCTTCATGTATTTCTGTTGAATACAAGATCGAAGGAGGTACAAATATTTACCTGAAATTGTCTCTCAAGAAGTTCTGCCTTTCCCCAAGGAGAATCCCTTAAAATTCTTATTAAAAAAGGTATGGAGAGAAGAAGCAGACTTGCTGTTAGAAAGGATCTGCAGCGCTGCTCCCTGGAGGCGATGTGGGGATTCCTTCAGCCGAGAGCCGCGGCCAAGCGCGGTGCGGTGCGGTGTCCGCGACCGCGGCTGCTCAGGGGCGCACGGCGCACCTCGGACTCCAGCGGGCAGTTATCTGAAAGTTTCCCAAACCAGGCAAAATGCAGCTTTCCCGTGGGCACTGATTTCTTTGTGTGTGTTTTTCAAAGGGCAGGCTCCGGTTCGGCTAGTCGGTGCCTGTCCTTTAGTCCCTGTGTGGAACTGTACCCGTTCCCGAGCGTGTCCGCCCCATGCCCTTCTGACACCCACCCTCTCCACCCCGGGATTTAAACGTTCCTTTTGAGTTTGTTTAGATCCCATTTTTGTCTTCTGTTCCATATGGACTGTTACACCGCCCTCAACAACGTAGTGTAGAAGTGCCCTCCAATCACTATGCGTCAGGAAAATATATTTGTTTTCAATGTCCTATGTTTTTAAAAGGCACCTGAGTTTGGGTGTAAGAGAGGCAAAGCCATATTCATGCAGAATAATTTACCTAGGAGAAATCTGATGGAAATGAAACAACCAAGAAATAGTTCTGAAACTCGCATTTGCTGATGAGACAGCTACTAAACAACGGACCTTCTCGGATTCCTAAGTTTGCAAGATATTTTCCTTTCTCAAGCTGAGGGGACAAACACACCCTCCAGGTTTATTTCAAACAAGAAGTGGGATTCAACGTTGCCACTTGTGGAGATAACTAAACTGCCTTGAAATGATCTCAAGATAGTTTCAGGAGGTAAAGACAGGGTTGTAAACACGCGCACACAGTTAATTTACATATTCAACGTTTAAATGCAACGTTTAAATTAAACAGTGGGAAATGCAACTCTGATAGGTGATCACTTCCACACCCAAGAAACTGGCGGTATACATATATGTGTTCGGGGAGAGTGTACATGTGTGTGCGTATATACATACATATATATATATATATAAAACTAGGCATACGTATAATTATGTATACCTAGGTAATTAGGTATAAGAATAACAGCTATAATTCTCTGTGTTAACCGAGTAAACAAAAAACCAGTTATGACGAACGACTGCCAAGAGTGGCGGCTTCGGTCAGCCTGGCACGTGTTTGGGGCAAATCGCTAGTAAATGGCCAATTTCACTCAAATTGGCGGGCTGCGGTGTCGTCCGGGCCGGGTCGGGTCGGGCTGGGCCGGAGGTCAGCGCCGCGCCCCGTGCCTGCCGGTGCCCCCGCAGCCCCCGCTGCTCCGGCGCGTGGCCGCGGTGCTGCGCTTGGCGTTGCAGCGTTCGGGGCGGGGGCTTCGCTCCGCGGGCACCGCGCGGTGCCCGACCGGCCTCTCCCCGCTCCCGGGCGCGCAGAGACCGCGGCGACCTCTGCTGGCCGAGGGGCGACCGACCGCGGCCCCGCGCGGTGGGCCCGTGTCAGACCTTTTGTGTTTCTTCCCCTCTGCAAATGTCACACCCCCCCCCCCCCCAAACCCTCCCCATGGGGCATGCCCAGGCCCCCCTTTCTCCCATACCCCCCCCCCCTTCCCCCAGGGTGACCTCACGCGCTGCGAGCTGGAAAAAGGTCCGAGTAATTTAAAAAAAAAAAAAATTCACCTCAATGACTGAGGAAAAAACCAAAAAAAAATCCCAGGGTTTTCCAAGACTGAAAGATGGAAGGTATTTTTCCGCACGGCATCTTATGCATTTTTTTCCCGCTTGGATGTTTGTATATCTTTTGAAAATTTGACCTGATTAAAGTACAGCTCCTCCCAGCTTTGAAATAACACACCTTATTTTTCACCGTTACACCCTTGTTTGAAAATAATTCAATCTGTAATTCTATTAACCCCCACCCCGTAACTTTTGGTTTAACTACTACTTCTGGAAGAGACGACTGCATGTTAAGCTTGATCTTTGGAAATGATGTGCAATAAGCGAGAAACCTGTCTCCGCCCCAACAAACCACGATTGGGAAGAAAAGGAGGGCTTTGATCAAGGGTTTTTTCCCCCTCCTGTGCTACTGATTTGCTTACTGTGTATTCGATTCGCGTTCCCAGTAAGGTGAAGCTCTATATTTAGCCGACATCAGAATCGGGTTTAAGGGAGTGGAATAATGAGTGGAACTGCCAGTTTCAATGAATAAGGTATTGAGAGAAAAATCCTGCTGAAGGATTTATCTTTTATGATATCAATATACACATGAATGGGAAGACATAAAATGGGATTTGTACATATTTGAGACACTTCCGAAAATATACGTATTTTTTTTCTCCCTTTTCGTATTTATTTATTTTTGGGATGGGGGCTGGGAGAGCCTGCTAAAAGTCGGTGACTCTACACAGCAATCAACAGCTTTCATCACGTTGAGGGGCTCAAATGAGATTATATGCGTTCGAGGGAAGGGAACGGGGGCAAAAAAAAGACAAAAAAAAAAAAAACCGACAGCGGCGATTAACCCTTTCCGTCCCTTAGAGCACCGCTATAAATTCTGTCCTGCATTTGCTTAGTGGCGAAAACCAGGATGGCTTCCTAGGGAAAGGAAAAAAAAAAAAAGGAAGGAAAAAATCAGCTTCGTGAAATTATTAGAGGTATTGCTGGTTTCAGAGGAGAGGTAGTGGGCTCGCTAGGGCATGGGTGAGATGCCCTTGCTAGGGGCTGAGGCAGTACCAGGGTGCGGCGGCCGAGCGTCGTGTGGGAACGGGGCATCAGGGGCTCCTTGTCCGCCCCGCCGGGGCTTGTCGCGTTTACCCTCCCGGGGCTTTGAGCAGGTGACCTGGCCACAGAAGCAGCGCGCCTCCGGCTCCGGTCGAGAGGGCTATTTTTGTCCCACGACATGGCGGTGGTTTAGCGCAGCTTCGCCATTCGGGCACGCAGAAAGGCTCTTTCCGTCAGCTCTAGCTTAAAACTTCTCTTGAGGAGCTTTGGACCAAAAAGATGCTGTGCAAGAAGAGTCTGGATTTGAGGTTCCCAGAGGTTCGGATTTCCCCTCGCTGTCTTGCGGAATGCGGCAAGGAGCCCGTGCGATGTGCCGAGAGACGAAGAGGTCTCGCACAAGGCTGAAACTGGAAACAAGCAGAGAAATCAATCACAAAATGTATTAGCTGCTCCGGGATGCAGGCTTTGACTCATCTAGAGGTGTGCGATCTTTAATCTTCGAGTCTTAGCTACTGCATGTGAGGGAGAAGTGTACCATAACAGCACTAAATCTATCAAAACAGAAGAAAACCTGTCAGTGGGCTTCTGCGCGCCCAGGAAACCTTCCGAGTTTAATAATACAATTTCGCTTATTAAATCCCGCTACCGCTTAATTAAAAAAAAATATAAAAGAAAAAAAAAGGCAGAAAGTAGCCATCCTTTCTCTCCTAGAGCCTTCTCGGAGTTCAGTAACACTCAGAGTGTCACCATAGGACTGGCCGGCATCACTGGCCCTATTTTTTCATCCAGTCGGAAATGGACATACTGTCATGGGTAGTGTAAGCAGGGGAGCGAGGTCTCTGGAAGTTGATGTAAATACACAAACACCCTCCCCCCCATACGCACCCCCCAAAATTCTGGGGTGAGGAAAATCCCTAAAAGATGTTAAGAAGATGTCAGAGCGTGGGTCGGGCCGAGGACTGGAAAAGCCCAGTTTCTCTTCTGTCGCGTGCTGCCTGGCCTTAGCGCCGGCAGCCCCGAACGCAGAAGAGGAGAGAAGCAGATCGGGTATATTTATTACTTTAAACTTTCCCCTTTGTTATCTTCCCCGTGTCAGGAAGTGTTCGAGGACAGGAAATACAGCGGCGATTTTGTCTCCGTGGTGAACAGAAATTTCTGGTTAGCGAGGGAGTTTCAGGCCCGCTTTCAAGTCCCGGCTCTGTTGGGGGTCCCGCCGGAGTGATCGGACCCTTTCGTTTCCCCCGCTGCTCATGGGGGCTGTGTGGGCCGTGAGAGGAGGCAATGACCCGAGCCCGGCCCCGCGCGGGTCCCAAAGGGCTCACGTCCCACGTCGGGAATCAGACTGGCGGGAGAGATGGGAAGCAGCGGGATAACCCTGTCCCCCACGAGTCTGTCCTCCCATAAATATGCATAGGGGACACCTCAATCCTACCCTCTCGTAAACAGGCTGATTCCCATGGGTAATTTTCCTCTCCAAAATACCCTCATCCTATCTTAGGGCCGCTACAATAATCGCCTCTACACGTCCCAGGAAACCAGCCCAGAATCCCCGGCTCTGGAATGCGGCTTTAGAAAGGGAAAAAAACCCCAAAACCCCCACACCCCCCCCACACCGCCCCCGTCCCCCTAAATAATGAATAACGTCCTCCTCATCAACAACAGTGACCATAACACGGCAGGGCGAGCAGCAGCCGAGGCAGGCGCCGGGGGCCGGTGCTGTCGGGGCCCGCGACCACCGCGAAGCCTGCGGGGCAGGGGGAGGACGCCCGCCCCCGGCACGCCCGGTCCCGGCCAGAGTGCACCCGGGTACACCGGCAGAGCGCGCCTGGCCGGGAAGCAAGAGCGGGCGGATCCGCTCCCCTCTGCTCAGCTCCGCTCTCCGGCCGAGCCCCTCAACAGGGTGCCCGGCTGAGCGGGCCCGAGGGGCCGGGGCGAGGAGGAGGCGGCGGCGGCAGAGCCGCGATCCCCCTCGACGCGAGCAGCACCGGCCACTGTCCGAAAGACTGTTCCTGGCGGAGCGAAGGCGCCTTCCCTCGAATGCGGTGAAGCGTTCGCCGGTGCCACCCTCGCTCCTACCCAGCTGGTGGCAGCGGCTGCAGTGTCTCACCAACTCTGAATTCTGCTGTACGGAAGGCACTGCCCTGCTGTCTTTCTGAGAGGCTCTCTTCCCTCCCCGGCACCGCGCTGACCTTCGCAACGGCGTTTCAGGAGATGCAAAAAAAACACCCAAAAAAACCACCAACGCCCCCAACCAAACTAAAACAAAAAACTAGACCAAACAACGGGAGCGAACACCAAATAAATGAAAAAATATAGCAACTAGAAGAAACTAAGTTTGACGATCGGCAAACCACTTGTCTGATGGGCAGCGAGCTACTTTAGACGCAAAGGATATACCACCAGTCTTTGGTCATTAGGAGGTATATTTATTGCTTCTTAAATGAGTGAAATAAAATTGACAGCTGCAACCAAATCCAAAAAATATTATGTACGTTTTAAAATCAAACGCACGTAGTTATCTGCGTGTTAGGTCGGGTTAATCAGCCGAAGGGAGACGATATATGTAAACAAAAAATTATGCCTAGTTAAATTAGTTATTATTGCTTAGAACGTGCAAATAAGTCTTCCAAAATTGATGACTAGAGAAGTAGTAGGGAGACCCAAAAAGGAGACAAAGTCCAAACACGGAAAAGTTAGAACTCAGTGTCCATAGATACCACAGTTTTGGTGTGTTCACATGAATATCCCTGCCATGCACAGTTTATTGTAAGTGTTCTGAGGAGAAGTTGCCTCGCTTCAACAGGAAAAAATAAAAACCAAACCAAAAAACACTGAACAGAATTTGCATAATGCCAATCCTGTAAGTTTCAAAACTGCATGCAAACACAAACTTGTTAAAGTGGCTACACACAAAATAGGAGAATCCTGAGTGAAAGTAGTGCAACTAGCTTGTTAGAGGGATGAATTAAAGATGAACTGTGACCCTTTGTACAATCATTTCTCATGCATGAAAGCAAAAGAAGGAGGGGAGGGGAAATTTTTATGTGTTGTCCACTGTTCAGTGTTTAGTGGTCTCACTTTTGAATAGGGGCAAATAAAACCCATCAATAAATAATAAATCTTACATTAAGAACAACAACATACGTATGGCTTAGCATTTGCTAGTGGGACATGTGCCATCCATTACATATAAAGATGAAAGGTATCTCACACGATAGGTGATATTGGGTTATATATGTATGTAGATAGAAAGCAAATCAGAGTAGTGTGCAATAGATACCACCAATACATGTGTTACACACTTGTAACATTCATGTGGAGCATATAATCATTATTAAAGTTACTTGTGGTAATCATTATTAAAGTTACTTGTGGTTTCCTTTGTATTGCTCAGAATCCTGCATTTAGTCCCAGCTCATGAAAAGAAATGTATCATGGGTTAGTGCAGCAAGAGCTTGAGTTGCCTGTCATCGTTTGTTCTCTTTATAAGATGTGTATTTCTGCCCATATGGTTGGTTGTATCCATATATTGTGACTTTTCCAAATGTATTGCACACAGCTTCTGTTTCCCTGTGTAAACAAATATGTACAGGGTGAACTCAGCATCTGAAGACCCTGCAATGCAGTGCATACTTTAACAGTTTCACTGCCAAATACACATTTGGCAGATAAGGAATTTTTAAATGGTTGCAACTTCCTATCTTCACATATAATGTATTTGAAAGGCAGATTGGGGGAAATTTTATGTTTTTAGGACAATTTTCTAGTTTGCCTGTAGACTGCCTGCTATGCCCTAGTCCACTTGGTCTCACGAAAGGTTGGAAAGAAAATATCTTTGGAGGAGGCAGGCCAGTAAATGTGTTCTAGCCCTGGGACTGTACTTAACGCTCACTCTGGACAATGCTGCAAGTGCAATCAGTAAAGAGGCCATGTCATTCCCACTGTTGTCAAGGGTACCAAAATGAATGGAAGGCCTTGGACAGAGGCTAGATATGATCTGATATGATGACCATATGCATTTGAGCCGTGTCGCAGGACAAAATGTGTGTGTGTGAGGAATGACTAAAGAGAATGAGGGCTAGGGAAAAGATCAAAAAAAGGATGAATGTGGCTTGGGGGGGGGAGAAACATAAGCAAAAATGTATGGAGGAAGAAATAGAGGGGCAGAGGTGAGGGAAATGTTCAAGAAATTGAATGCAGTGTCATTGGAAACAGAAAATAAGAAGGAAAGAAACTGATGGTGAAGAGAGTATAAAAGGAAGAGCATGTCAGAATGAGGAATGAAGAGAGTGAAGATGGAGGCAGGGCAAGAAAATAGAAAGAAGAGAGAGCTTTCCAGTGTGGGTATTTGATGCTGAGGCTGTGGCAAATCAGATATTGATACCAATGATGATGATTTGGCACTCAACTGCAAATGTTTCCCAGTTTCCTTCATAAAAACATTTTTCTGTTAGAGCCACAATCAATCTTAATATATGTGACAAAACATGACTATGTTTATATTAATTACAACGTTGTAATTGTTTACTTTTTTGCCACTCTTGAATTTGCATAGGATTTCTTTCTTCTAAAAAAGAACTGGTTTTTTTGTTGTCATTTTTTGCTTGTTTATTTTGGTTTTAAGAAAGCATTGCTCTTCTAAAACAACGTATCCACCAAACCTCCCTCCCAAAAAATGTATCTCTCTTTCTGTAACTCCTGTAAGTCAAAGAGGACTCCTGCTCTGCACATGTGCAGAAACTAGCGGGCCTATAAAAACTTGATGTGAATAAGCACTGCTCCGTTAAAGGTCAACTACAGCTGAATCAAGCTACTCTTAAAAGACATCTACCACAGAGAAGAAAGGTGACACAGACAGGAACAGTATAGAAAGGGATAGATATTGATCAGAGCAAAAGAGAGAAGGCAAACCCCAGAAAATTCTGCCAGGCTTTAATACTTTTCCACTAATATGTTCAACAATGGCCTTATACCCTACACTCTCTGACTGGCTAAGGTCATGTTGATCTTAGCCGTGCAAAAGGAAGCAGCTGTCAACTGTGGCACATGGCAAATGGAGAAGTCTTATCAGATTTTTAAAACATGAAATTACTTTTTTTTTTTAATTTAGAAATTGATTTGCTGTGTGACGTTAGAAACCCTTATACTGGTACCACATGTTGCAAAGAGCCATCTTCCACCTCTGTGTGACAAGACAAGAATGTTTTTACGTGTGTATATTTTGCCATACTTGAATTTTCAAAAATAATTGGTGTCAGCCTTATTTATTTGTTTTAGATCTCTTTCTTCTTTGTTTAGTCTGTACTACAAATGTTGTGTTGAAACTATTGAGTTTGGCATTTGCTTATGTGGCAGAAATGAAAAAAACAGCTTTATTGCAGGAATTATGACAGGAGGTCAGAACAGGTGAGCAAAATAGTTCTTACTCTCCTTCAAATCTCTATTAGATAGTTGGCAGCATTTCTTGCTGTAATTTCACCGACCTGAATGTTTTATAGAACCCATGATTCAAAAATTGAGAAAATGGATAACAGCTTCCAGATGCATGAAGAACCTACTTAGAAGCACCACTGAAAATTAATTTAGAATTTGCTTTATGACAAGATACAATTATTGGCTCTAGTAAAAAAGATACTATGCTCATTTGTAGATTTCTCAGAGTTTGTAAGACTTCACACAATCATTGCCTCAGGGAATCAGTCCTAAATAACATGGGAGTTGTGGATGTCTGTGCACAGGTGGTCACCTCTAGGACTCAGTCAAAAAGTTTTTAGCCAAACACCACACTGAGGCAGGCAATAATCATTATACCCATTTTACAGATACACTGAACTGTCCCTCAGGTAAAAAAGGTGAAAATCTGCTGTCAGTGTCATCAGTGGGAAGCTTGTTGCCTTACAGTGCAACAACCTGAGATGTTCCTCAGCTTTAAGGATCAAAGTAACACAATCTTTATTTTTCGTCAAATAAATCTGTGTTGCAAGATACCTCTGCATGCAGTATTATACTGGAGCATAAGCTTTAATACTTAAGTGGATATAAACCCAAATATTTTTATGTACATTTTTGTCTGTGATACAACTAGATCTGCAGATATTACAGATGGTCCTGCCTACTACAGTTATAAAGTAAAAACACCCCACAAAATTTTGGATAGCGCTTTCTTCCTTTGGCTTTAAGGTTATTTATTATGCAAGTGAACTCCTTACGGGCTTAAGAGCTTTGTTTATAAAGAAGTTAAGCATTTCCCTACTTTTAAGGATTCAAGTCAGCCCACTGGCATAAGAGGCCTGACACAGAGGTTTTAAGGTAGGTTGTATGTGGCTTTCTGAGCCTCTGTCATCTTTCATTCATTGACAATGTTTCTCACTTACTGTCATCATCATAAAAAACAATTATAGTTGCTTAAGGTGAAATCTTGCTCTAATCTTATGGACGAGGAAAGAAAGATTTTCTGAAAATCACCAGCTTAAACTGTTATTTGACTTCATGTCTTTCCTTCTTTTGGAAGAAGTGTTTTCATTTATTTGAGTTGGCTGCATCTAAACACATTTTACATCTGGAGTCTTCTATAAATGAAAGAGGTAAAATGGAAACACAGTGTACTTCAGAAGGCTGCTCTTTGATTGAGGGAAATAACAGAGCAAGAGTTTTGTGGAAAGTGTTTTTGGAAAGTCAAGAGGATGTTAAGCAGAGATTCTTGCAACTTGCTTCTGTTTTATGAATATGTTTCAACATCATTCCCTGTTGTCTTTTCTTCCTGTGTATTACGTGTATGCAATATATGTTCAGTGGCAGAAAAACGAATGATTGAATGTAGATGAGCACAGCTTACATTAATAGGATTATCTGGAATAGTCAAGTATGACAGTCTGGAACTGTAGAAACGTACATTTTGAGGTCTAAACATACAAATTCTTGCTCAGAAGGTCAATTACATTGGTGGTAGTCAGGCTACAGGCATATGTATTTTCATTTAAATCACCTCAATTATAAATGTTTCAGTACAGAGTTCTGTGGCAGAAACTTAGTCAAAAGTGTTATTTTCCTCAGGTCAGTGCAATTTTCATGCAAGGAAAAAACCCACATGGTTAAACACTTAAATATTTTTTCTCTCTAATGTATACACTATTCATGAGGATTTTTTTTTTCTCCAGAAAGTAACAAGATTGAGTATATCACAGTCATTGAAATATTTTTATCAGAATCTAGAAATGTCTTGCTCATCTATGTCAAGAAGCAAAATTTACATAAGCTTCATGAAATTGTACCAAAGACAAAAAAATCTTTTTCAAATCAATTAACAAAAATGCTTTTATTGGAAAGAAAATGAGCACTGGATATGACTTATAGACAGTCAAAATACCGGAAATTACTTATAGATGGTCAAAATACTGTTGAAAATTGAATTCTTGGGTTTAAGTATATATTAAAAATGAAGAACAATTTTATTAGTCCTTTTTTCCAAATAATGTTCCGATGACACAGAAACAAAATGGAAAAGAAACAAGGCCAGTGAGAAGAGTGAAGAGGAATAAAGCGAAGTTATACACAAACTGTAGTCTTTTTCATAGAGGGAATGTCTTGTGGCTAGTTAGTGGTAATAGAGTCGTGAGTAACTAGGATTCAAACCAGTAGCATACCAGATTTACTTTACTATCAGAATCTTATCTAATGAATGTAGTTGAGTTGTGTTTTACTTCCTTTTTTAGTTTTTTCTGTTCTTTTTAAAAAAATTAAACCAAATACTCAATTAATCTGCCAACATCAACAAAATCTTTAGAAAACTTCCAACAGAGAATAACCATGGTTTTCTATGTACTGTAAATATTTACCTTTTATGTTAATCCCTATACCCATATAATTGTTATGAAAATTTTGGGCGTCTAAGAAAACATCTTGATGCCATTATATTCAGAAACTTACAGGTACAAAATGAATAGAACACGTATAATCTGTATAAATCTCTCAACTCACTCATACTACCATTTCATAAGTTATGATTTTGCAGCTAGATCTTTAACTGATGAATTACAGGCTTTCCAAAAGCAACTTACTTCCCCCCCCAGTATATCTGTAATAGACCTATTACATTAACAGAAAAAAGTGTTTGCTCATACAACATTAAGCTTATGAAACTAATTTAAAGCCATGGCAATCCTTTTTTGGCTATGAAATGCTGAATATGAGACAACATCCACTTTGTTCTGCTTAGGTAATGCAGGGATATGCAGAAAAACTCTGAAACAGAAATAGTCAAACTAACAGCTAGGACTACTATTTTTCTTGTTTTAATTCAAATAGTTATGGAAAAGAAATATCCTCGGTTCCTGATTCCTGCAAGTGAGCCATGGCAAAAAAAGGCATAATGTATGTTTCATATGGTTGTGGTTTTGGGACCAACTTTCATAAACACTGAATACCAGAGTCAGTCCTACAGCAGCTTAAAATTACTATTAACTGATAACTATTGATTACAATATGTTGCAAAAGTGACAAGGGTGTACTGAACCCCGATGTGAACGTGCTGGAGGTTATTTTTCTAGTAAAGTAATGCCTGTATGTTAACTATATATGACCTATAACTTATTAAAATACAGATTTCTATATCAATCTAAAAGTAGATATAAAAATATGTGAAAAGCTAGGGAAATGTCAGATATTGCTGTATGCAGATGCTTGTGAGGAATCTCTGTTCAGTGCACCTGCTGGGAGTAGCTCGTGAGTTTTAGACCATCTTTGAAGCTCCTATATCTTGGGGTCCTAAAGCTGATGTGAGTATGCACTGCCCTTTTTACAGGACTGTCTCATGATGTGTGCTCCACTGGAGTACTGCAATGCTCTGGCCACAGAACATCTCTTCAACATGTCTTAGAGCCAGCTGCTACTCCGTTTTCTGTGCATCTGGCTGGATAAACAGCTTAACAGATTCTGTGCATCACTGACATGGACAGGGCCAGAGTGGCCCTCAGGGTATGCCTCAGTACATTCATGATGGATACAGGAAGGTACTAAGGCAATATTCATTGTCCTTTCTTTCAAAGCTGTGGTTCTGGTTGCCTTGAACATCACCAGAGATACTATTAGTATTACAGTCTGCAGTGGGAATCAAGGCTTAGCATGTTTGCGACCATAAAAGCATAATAATAAAAAATAAGTCTGCCTCAAACCTTTTAAAATCTGTAATGCTGGCAAAGGGAAGGAGAGGAACTAGATATGACACATAAAGTGAGTTTTAGAAGATTAAGCAGCAAGTACAAAAAGAACATGGAATAAAATGCAGGTTTCCTGAGGTCCATGCCATTGAATATCTCCATATACTGTATGCTTAATATGCATGATTGTAAGTACTGCAAGGGTTAGATTCAAGAAAAGTGGTGTGATTACAGCAGATTTACGTGTTGTCCTCCCAAATTATCTAATTTTTTTTCTAACCTTGTGTTAAGTATTTCAGTTTGCAGGTGTGGGGAAAAGTACCTGGCTCCAAATATGAGTTCACCATAATAAAGTTTGTCTGCAGTCAGCATGCTGATCAAGGAGATGCACAGAGATCCTGAGTGGGAAGCACCTGAAAACTATTATGTTTTTAGTCTTTTCACTGTTGACTACCTAACCATGGCTGCGAAAAAGGACTTTAGTCTGTCTGGGAGCAATAGCTAAGTGATCTTGCGGATCTTTTATGAAAGTAAATCCATATTAAAAACAAATAAACCTGAGACAAAACAAAACTAAGCACAACATGTTGTTGTCAGGTAGCTGTTATACAATAACCTAGAGATTACAGACGTACCTGAGAAGACTCAAGATGACACCTTTCACATCCTGTCAGAGAGCTCCTATCATCTCACTATTATTACCCTAGTGGGACCAGGGAAAATGATAGATATCATCCAGCCCCTCTGCTGAAGGTGTACAACTGTAGAGAAGAGACGTGCAGAACCAGAAAGAGAGAACAGGAAAAAGCATGATTCTTAAGCTCAGTGATGGGTCATTAACCTGGAAGAAGAAAAACCCAGGCTGTGATCTCTGTCTCAGGGCTTGTCACATTTTGTTCCTGGATGCTTCATGTCATTATTAGACAAGGAGCTACAAATATGATCTTCTCTGCTCTTTAACCAGCAGATTAAATGATCATATTCCTTTGGTTCTCATCTGTTGGTTCTGTAAATTTTAAATTCTTTTCTGATTTCTGAAGAAGTCAGTTAAAGTATTGTAAACACTGTGCACACGTTAGCACAGCTCTGTGCCCAGTCACAGGGAGCTCAGGTGACACCACGTGGAGCTGGTGTGGATATACTCCAAAGTCTCAACTTCTGTGTGCTTAGTTAAATATTTGCAAGAGTGCCAGTAATGTATCAGGAAGAACACAACAGAAAATTAAAACAATACTTTAAAACTGGAAGGCCCCTATCACTTGTTTACTCATTTATTGTCAGATATTTCCAAGAAATAATTGTATGTCTCTGACATACAACATTGGTTGTGAGCCAAGAGAATGCATAGTGAAGAAAAAACAACAAAATACTTTCCATGTCACTTTTAGAACAAATGAATGTCCGTGCTACGAGTGTATGAAATTTTTTTCATGAGTGTCTGCTTTGCATTAATGAATGGGTGGACACTGTGGCAAGCAATAAATAGACCGTGGAGAAATGCCATGATTGCATCTTTTTCTGTTCTCCACCAAGCCATTCAATGCAGCAGAATTGTCAACAGGGGATGGTGTTAGTACTACGTCAGAGCTCTCTTGTGCTGGTGGAGGGCTCCAGGGAATGGACATTGTTTCCTGTCCTTATTCTTATTTTTGAAAAGTATCCTTTTCCTCCTTTCTGTTCTTTCTCTGCCATTTACACACTCCTGATCTGCTCACATCTTCCATCATCTTGTGTGCACTATCAATTCCATTTTGTTTCCATTCTTTTTCCCTGCCCACTGCAATCTCTCAATGTCTCTTGAAAGCAATCATTCAGAGCATAAATTTCATTCTGCTTTTTGTCCTTCTGGCAATGGAGGAGAGGTAGTGAGTTGCTCGAAAGGAGTGGGAGAAGGACTACGGAGTAGCCACATTTGCTCCCAGTTTGCACTTCTCTCAGAATGAAACTTTCCTCTTTATGTCAGAGGAAGGGAAAGATGTTGCTCAGCTGCAGGCTGCTAAATGAGATGGGGCACATTGGCCTTAATATCATTAATGGCTTCCCAGATATCTCAGTTCCATTGCAAACACCAATTAGCATGGTGTTCTCAGCTCTTCTTTTTGTCTCTCCCAGCATTCCCTTTTCCCCTCAGATAATGTAGGTACTATTAGGAGTTTCACAGCCTTGAAAGGACCAGTCTTATAACCCACAAATTTCAGGGGGAAAAAAAGTGACAAATTTTAATTGGACTATCAGTCTACATGCATTTGTGTTGGCTCATATTTTTAAGAATGTCTCTGTAAAGAAAAGGGACCTCCTACTTGACATAGGTGCTAAAATTAACTTTGATATTTAGAATTTTTCACAACCAGTATTGACTGTGTAGGTCATTAGAGCCACCTGGGGCCTGATTCTGTAATTGCTTTCATCAGCAGTTAACGGTTTCTGGAACTGAAGATGTTATGAGCAGTGAATGGAAGTAGATTCACGCCTAATATCAGGTAAATATCAACGGAGCACATTTAGAACTTGTAATTTTTTTTCTTTCTTTTGAAGGCATATAATCACCCCGAATGTCAGAATTAGCAAAGCACAGATATTCCTGGATTGCAAGGTAGCCATCCGTTTGTTTAAGAATCGGTAGCCTTTACTCTCATTGCTCTGATATGGACCTTTTGCAGTTACTCTTCCCATTATAAATTGAGATTAGCTCAGTTGGTTAGAGCCTGGTGCTAACAATGCCAGGGTTGTGGGTTTGATCCCTATATGGGCCATGCACTTAAGAGTTGGACTCAAGGATCCTTGTGGAATATCCTTCCTACTTGGAATATTATGTGATTTCAGAGCTTGCTTTTTGAGATTCTTTGAAGGCCACTAACCGTGTGCTAGTAGTTCAGAGAACAATTTCTTATCCAATTAGCATTGCTGTCTCTGAGGAGTGTGTTATCTCTTTTCCCAGGACCTCTAGTTTGCTTGCAGATCAATTTGTGAGGCCAAATTTAATTTATGAATCCCTACATGTTTAGAGTCAGTTGTACCTCAGTTGTTCCTCTGCTGCACATTCAACAGCTCTGATTTTGTTACCTCTCTTGGCACAGTGTATGGCTTAGCTCTCTTTTTCTGGTAGGTGCTGGGACTACCCATTCCCCTGATCCATGGTAGAGGCTCTCCTCAAAGCAGGTCTACACAATATGGAATTATGGCTTTGAAATCTCCTTCCTGCTCTTTCAGAATTTGTGAAATAGGAGTCTGTGCCATGTTCTGAGTCCCTTCTCTTTCCATGGATTACATGTTTAACTCCCCTCCTAAAGGGTAATGTGTGTATGTTTGTATTTGTTTGCATGTGTGTGTAAATTAGAGTTTTCCTTAAAAAACTTCTTCCACAATTCCATTCAAGAAAACCCAAACATTTCACTCTGATCCTCAAGGGGACAACAATCAATGCATATTATGAGGACTGCTTTGCTCATATTATTTGATGCCTTAGTCTGAAGTTATAAGTATTGGGGGTTAAGTCCAGATCTGTACAATAATCTTAAACTTATTGTGCCAGGCTTATTCTCTAATCCGAAATGCTTCTTCGAAGCCCAGGCTAAATCAGCATTGGCACATTAACTAGCTCTCTTCTCTATGTTTACTGCTATAACCTGTCAGATTGCTTGTCACTGACCTTATTCTCCAGGTTTTCTGGAGCTGGTGAACCTTAACAGCAACTTAACACTTTCTGCACATCTATTTTGCAATGTGAGTGTTTGGGTTACAATCCTGGGGATGCTTCTTGTTGAAGCTGTGTCTGTGCCACATTTGGCACATCATGCTGCTCTAATTTATCACGAAATCCAAATGGGATGCTGCATGCTGCAGTGACTTCCACTGCGAGTGTTACTAAACGAGACATATGTTCTAAACACTAATTCTTAGATTTCTGTGATATAAAGTAGAAATTATCTGGAATACATGCAACTAAAAATTAATTCAAACCAGGAAAGTTTTAGTAGATCGTACATTTGTTTCAAAAATTAGTATGGGTAACAGGGCAGATGATGTGCTACTCAGTGTACAGATACTTCCCAGAATAAACCTATGTAGCACAGATTTCTCTGTTTACTCTGAATATTCCAGAAAAATGGTGATGAAACTGAAATCCATACCTGAACTAAAAAGTGGTACAGTTCTGAACAGTATGTGAAGAGAGGCCAAATAGTCCAAGTCAGCAGTAACAGCAGGTGATCCAGCCAGCACAATGAAGTAGATGGAAATACTGCCTTACACCTCAGAGACAAATTACTTCAAAAAAGTGAAACAACAGTGAAATTAACGAGTGACAAAAAATATTGTTGTGTATAGTACTGTGTATTACTGTGTATAGTAGTGTAAAAAGTGGCATAACGATAAATAAATTGGTATATTCAGAGTATTTATTAGTTTCTTCATAACTTGTTACTTAATCAATAACACTGTAGTATCTTAAACAAATTTTTCCAGCCTGTAATGTAAAGAAGGAAAATGGGATTGGTGGAGTAGCAAGGAAGCAAGTGTAATCCATGAAGCAATCAATTATTAGGAGAATACTTCAGTTGCAGCAGGAATGAGCTCAGAAACATCAGGGGTATGTTCAAATTTGCCTCCTATTTTTATTTATCTTGAATGTTTAGTCTGATATTTTCTTTAGCCAAGTGATATGTATCTGATATTTGTGGTGTGCAGCTTTAGTAAGGTTTAACTTTTTGCAGCACCTAGAACTTGGATTTATGTTTTTTACATAATATTCTACCATTTTCTCATGAAGTTCCTTGACAGTTCAGTAATTCAGGAAGGACAGGAGGAGGCTAATTTTCTTTTGATATTTATTGCAGATGAATTATTAAAAGAAGTCACTATAGTGTTAACAAAAAGGGGTTTATTGATGATTAAATGGTGATCCAATCATAACTGATTTATGACTGTATGATAATCAAATAATGATTAAGCAATAATTGAACCATAATTAAACAGTGATTTAACAATTATTTGACAATGGTTTAAACAATAATTTAGATGATGATTAGACAGCAGTCAAACACTCTACTACTTACTACACTTCTAATAAGTTACAGCAAGATATGTAAATGTTGCTAGCATATGATATAATTTTAGGCCAAGTGTAAAATGTCACTTACCTCATTACAGACCTTGAGGAGTAACCCTGTGCGAAGGGAAATCACCAGTGTTCAGCCTGCTGCCGTGCAGGAGAACTCAACGGGCTTGAGAGCTACAGATATCTATAGGTAAAGTAATTGACTTGCAATCAATCCCTTCTTTGGTGTGTGTCCAGCTAATGCACAGCTGCAGCAGTTTTAATGTTGTCTAGTCCCAGCTCAGGCTGGTGCTGTTAGCTCCTGATAAGACATGGCCTAGAGTCTAGGGTGCCTGAGAATATATGGTCTAGCACAGTTCTTACAGTTTACACTTGCCGGTGATGCTGGAATAAAAGTTCTGCTTACTCGGAGAGGGGGCATTTGTCACACTATCCTTCTGCAAAAAATTCAGCCTTTTTTTGTGTGTTGGGTTTGTGTGACCAGGCTTTGGTAGCTGGGGGGCTACAGGAGTGGCTTCTGTGAGAAGCTGCCAGAAGCGGCTTTCCCTGTGTCTGGCAGGGCCAATGCCAGCTGGCTCCGGGATGGACTCACCACTGGCTAATGCCAAGCCAATCAGGAGTGATAGTAACACCTTTATGACAACATCTTTAAGAAAAAAAAAAAGTTATTGTAACCCTAATTGTGGCCAGAGAAGAGCAGAGTGAGAACATATGAACAACTCTGCAGACACCAAGGTTAGTGGAGAAGGGGGGGGAGGAGCTACTCCAGGTGGCAGAACTAAGATTCCCCTGCAGCCTGTGGTGAAGACCATGGTGAAGTAGGATGGTTCCTTGTGACACATTGGGGGTACAGAGATACACCTGGAGGACCAGGGGAATGCAGAGATCCACCTGAAGCCTGTGGAGGAGACCCACTCTGGAGCAGGTGGATGCACAAAAGAGGGATGTGAACCCATGGGAAAATAGTGCTGGAGCAGCTCCTGGCAGGGACCTGCAGACATGTGGAGAGAAGAGGCTGTGCTGGAGCAGGTTTTTCTGGTAAGACTTGTGACCCTGTGGGGAACCCATGCGGGAACAACCTGTGCCTGAAGGACTGCACCCATGAAGAAGTGGCCCATGTTGCAGCAGTTCATGGAGAACTGTTGCTCATGGGATGGACTCATTTGGAGATGATCGTAGGGGACTGTCTCCCATGGGAGCGACCCCATGCTGGAGCAGGGGAAAGACTGTTCTCTCTGAGCAGTGACAGGAAAATCATGTGATGAACTAACTGCAACCCCCACTCCCAGTCTCACTGAGTTGCTGGGGGGAGGAGGTAGAGCCTGGGAAGAAGGGAAGGGTGGAGAGATAGATATTTTTAAGATTTATTTTAATTCTCATTATCCTAGTCTGATTTTGTTATTAATAAATTCAGTTAATATCTCCAAGTTGAGTCTGTTTTATCCATAATGTTAATTGGTGAGTGATCTCTTCCAGTCCTTACCTTAACTCTTGAACCTTTGTTATATTTTCTCTCCTCTGACCATTTGTGAAGGGGACTGATAGAATGACTTTGGTGGGTGGCTGGCATCCAGCCAGAGTCAGCAGCATGGCATAAAAAGGAGTTGCTTAAGTTTACATTTAGTTTTTATGTTGTTTTCTGTCCATTACAAAGGAACCAAAAATTGTTAAATTGAGCACCAACAAATAGATTTTAATAGATACACTTTTGTTCCCTTTGTTCACGTTTGGTATTTCAGATTTTAATAGCTTGTGACTTTAGACTTCTGTTTACAATCAAAAATATCTCTGTATGTGAAAGCCAAGATCCTTCTCTAATACTGATTCTAGGAGTTAGTGCCTAAGTGAAATATTGTGAGTGTGTCAGAAAAATTCTGAGACATATCAATGAGTTTCACACAGAAATTCTGTCCTGCAGACAAAATACCATAGCTTAATTGAACTCATTCTCATTGAATAACATTAGCAATAGTTTGCATTAGTGGCTTGTCACCATTAAATGCCTAAATACTGTGTGTTAGAAATACCTGAGGAGTCAGACAAACAGCAGAGTACACACCAAAAGGCAGAATTCTGAGCCATGCTCAGTGATTTATATAGGCTAACCCCCTTGTGAACACAGGTTTTTCTCTCTTTCCTCACACAGAGACAGAAGGAGGCTTCAGACTCCACTTATTTGAATAAGTTCACCAGAGTGTAGGAGCCCTCGTCCTGTGTCTGAGCTCAAGGTGAAAACAGTTAGACACAAGTGCCTTCAGTGACTTTATTCAAATTGGTTTGGCAAAATGTGTCACAATTCCAGTAGAGATGGAGATATATTCAAAAAGCAAATTCTTTTTTTTTTTTTTTACTGCAACAGGGGCAAAACCTATCAGTCACTCAGACCTAATACCTAGATTTCAGAGGAATTTTCCTATGCCATTCTAGTTTCATCCTCATATTTGTTTCTACTGCTGTATATTTTCATTTATGTGCATTCAAGTTCCTTAAGAAAATGTTTACTTAAGTTTGACAGTTGGCAGCTTTTCAAAACAGCCAAACTAACTTCCTCCAGAACAGCTCTATTTTGCACATTCCCTGGTGACTGCCTAATGCAAAATATTTTAGTTGAAATTCTAATTAAGTTTAAATTAAAACTCCTTAGATTTTTAAAGCAAGATGAAATATTTTATTACCTCTTACACTTCAGTGTTGCATTTGCCAACCTGCCTGGTCAAGCCAGCCTCCTTTACACGTTCTGTATTTTTATTTTTTTGTGGGTTTTGGCTTTGAGACCTTAGAACATCACCTTAATTCCACCTTCCTCTTCTCAAAACAATCTCCTCCAAGGTTTAGGGTCACAAACTTTCTAGAGAATAAATAAATAAATGCGTTGACCTTGTTGTATGAAAGTTCATACTTTCATGGTGCTGAAAACAATCCCCAAAAAACAGGGCTAGACAGGAAAATTTGTATGCAGATTTAAGTTACTATACTATAGTTCATGTATAAAACAAAGATTCCACAACATATAGAAAAGGTGGCATGTTTCCAATAGAACTGTGGAGTAGTGCCATCAACCCAGCATTTGGAGGTACACAGGACTGGCAGAGAGTGCTCCACAGAAAAGCACCTTTCCACCTTCTTAGGCTTATTCCAAGTTACTCATGGCTTCAGCAGGCAATTCTGATCTCACTGTACTCTTGTTTCTTTTAACTTGATATCATAGACCAGATAACTAGTTATTCCTAATTAGATGACAAAGTACTACCAGCCCAAATGATTACTGGTTTGGTATCTTAAGGACAGCATCTTAAAAAAATGGCACTATTAACAGCACACATGACTTTAATATGTGCAAGACCAAATGTAGACCTGTAGTACTGTATATTATTTCAGTGGAATACATACACATTCTGTAGGACATCAAAGGTTGAAGAGAGTTTTATAGTCTGCATCAAAGTTTCTGGTCATCTGTTTATCATTTTCCCCCCTCTGTCCTTCCCAATGGGGAATTATTTGAGCAAGCATTTTGCTGTATCAATTCTACTACAGCTGACAAATCTCCTGTTTCTTCCTTTAAAGTTTAGAAAGAGCCAAATCATGTTTTCTCCTTCTTTAAAATTGTTTCAAAACTGGCATTAATCAATTATATCAATTAATAATAATATACATCATACTGCTGCTTTCTCTGGATATGTGTTTTGGGGGAAATGTGTCACCTGACCAGAAAAGGGATGGTCAGTTTCACAAGTCGTGTTTGTTGTAGGAAAAGGACATCTCTAGCAGGCCTGGCTACTAATAGTCCAGATCAGTGATGCTGTTAAAATATGCCACAGTGTCTTGCTGCCTTGTGTAACAGTTCTGCTTTGTGTGGAAACACAGTTTGTTATAAAGACAGTGAATGTCTGAGCTTTTTCATCAAGCATGTAGTCAGAAAGAGCCTGGGATGAGCTACTGTATCCCACTCCACATCCAAAACTAAGTATAATGGGAATCTCCAGGGAACAGAGTCTTTTTGCTGCAGGGAATTGACTATTTTGTGATGTTTTTCTGGATTCTTCTTGTGAAACATGACTCCTGTAGAATTTCTTTTTTGATGAGGAAATAGCTCTTTGATTTTGCTCTTGTATTACCATCTGGAAATTCCACAGCTTTAGTGTCATCAGACACTGAGGGGACAGATGTGTTCCTTTAGGGATCCTTAGAAGAAGGATGAAGACATTAATTCATAGTTACAATTAAAGCTTTAATTTCTTAACAGGATGTCATGATTACTATACGACAGAATTTATGATTAGAATAGCACAGGATGTCTACGAGCAGAATCGATATAATACAATAATAAATAGTGCAATATAGCATTTTTAACACATTATGATTATTAATCACCTGGACCCTCTGCAGGATGTGTCAGATGGTTTACTGTATCTATATAACAATCATAATGTAGACTTGAAAGTCATATACTACACTTAGGAGGAAAGAGAGAACAACAGCATTGCCTCCGGCCATTGTGAGGTTTTGAATCTCACTGTTCAGCAGCAGCTTTAGTCCAGGTTCCCCACTTACGGCTTGTAACTGTTTGATTTTACTCAAGAGTGTTCTGGCTACTGTTGCACTTCTCAGTGCTGTGTCAGGCCACCACCGCCACCAGGCTGACTGAGCATTTGGGAACTCCAAGGCTGCTGAGGAAGGGCGTAAACAGCCTGGCACCCAGGCTGGTAGGGAGGGGAAGAAGAAACTGTTTGGTTTGTCTACTTGGTTCACAGGATCTTCAGGGACTGATAATGAAGGAAAGGGAACCAATACGTAACTCACTCAGTCATAGAGAATGGCTGCTTGCCTCATAAAATGGCATTATTTATGCTAACCACGTTACCGGGGGTTGAAAGCAGGGTATACAGGAAACTCCTGGGAATGGAGTAATTTGCTTTCCAGAGGCTCTTATATGTTATTTGTCGTTCGTTTGTTCACTTGTTTGATTGTTTGTTTGTTTTTATAAAAGCTGTCCTGTAAGCATAGGTCCTTTCATTTTATGAGATAATATGGCATAATGTGACCTCATATAGTCCATTTACCTTGAAACAAATCTCCCAAACATGGACTTAATCACAGACTGCGGGGAAAAAAGGGTATCTGTAGAAAACACATCTGTATCAGGAAGTCCTAGAGCTGGAATGAAAAAGAGGGTATGCATTTTACAAATTCTTCCACAAAAATCAGTTTATGGCTTCAATTTGCACAGAGCGTGGGGATAGGCGGATCTTGATGACAGAGTGACCCTTAAGGCACCCTCACCTTTTTACCTCCAGTGGATAGTTGCTGCTTTCTTAATCTGGATTGCTTTGGAGCCCCTGCAATGACCACTGCATTAGATTTCATGGTGCAGAAAGAAGGGGGAAATAGTTTGGCTAAGCAGAATCCAAGAACCTGCTGGTCACATTCACAGTACAATCTTTATTCCTAGCTGCCAGTTGTTCACTGATTTGGATCTCCAAATTCTGCCATCTGTTTGCATCTTAGCCAAAATTTGTGATGGAGCCAAATTTCTCACAGAGACAGATTTTAAACTACTTCTAGTGTTTTAAACTACCACTACTTGACCTTGATTAATTCTGAACTTTCTATAACTATTTAATTTAGGAAATTTACTTGAGATTTATGCTAGTAGAGCAAAGACTGGAATTTGCTCACTGTGGTCATTCTATTATGTACATGTAGCTTCCTTGTGCCCATTATCAAGGGAGCTAAGCTCTTAGAAAATACTGTAGCACTCCCTTTGACATCAAGCATAGTGTGGGCCCTATACGTCATTAAAATAATGTGCGATTATCTGCATGCATAGAGAATGGAAGATAGAAAACTGAACGGAATAATAGAACTATTATCTGTTTAACATGCTTTGTATCTAGGAACAGTTCAGAACTGCTGATGATATTTTAACAGTCTTGTTCTAAAGTCAGTTCCCAGAAGACTACCTTCTTCTGAAACTCTCAAGGGGGAATGACTCTATCGCCACTGCATAACGACGACAAGGACTTAGGGACTCTGGTTCTGCAAATTACTCCATCTGGTATCTTCATAGACCTCCACAGAGGCTGACAAAAAAAAAAAGGTAAATCATAAGTCAGAATGACAACAATACTTTGATTTGCAACAGTTTGAAAGACACTCCACTGTAACCTCTGGGAAATGTATACCTGAAAGATAATTACATAATGTATCCCATTCCAAAATGCATCCCGTGCACCTAAAAATTGCTAGAAAACCTTGTTAGAATATCTTCTTGAGTGATATAAATATGTCTGTGAATTTTCACCTGTAATTAAAAAAAAAAATTAATATGCTGGTTGGTAACACTCAGGAAAATCAACATCTACATTTCTTCCTCTGTTTCAGAGTAAGTTATGTTTTGATGATAAAGACAATGTGATAAAGACAGCTAATTTTTCAAAGGCAAAACCCCCATCTTTATATTTGAGAACTGACAATATTTTCACAGAATTATTTTTTTTATCCTTTAAGATGTATGTTCAGCTGGAAAACATATTATTCAATTGCTACAACTGTATACTGTACAAAAACAAAAATAACATTATCAATACATTTCCTGAGCTCAAACATTCCAGTGCTGCTTTGTTATTGTTGTTTGTTTGTGGTTTTGTACTGGTGTTTTTTTTGGTCGATTAGTTGATTTTTTTTATCTTTTTTTTTTTTTTCAGCAGCATTTTTACAGGAAGCAACAACTGTGTCACAAAGGAAATAATTTTCTTTGGCTAGAATTCCCAAATCAATCTTGCAGCCTTCAGTCTCTGCAAACCTTCATTTCAATTTTTTGTAAATATGCAGTTTATGTATTTCATGTGTAATTTGTGGCCATAGCACTATATTTCAAATTGCCAGTGTTTCAGTAAACCGCTGAAAAACAGAGCCATGTGCAATTTGTAGGCTGAGCACAGAAATAAAATTATGCTTTAATGCAACCGTGAAACTGTGGCATTCCAAAAATGGCATATTTCAGTGTGTCCTAGAGCATTAGATATCCGTTAATCTTTTAGCAGCTTTTTGAGCAGGACATCTCTTTGAGCATGAACACTCCTTTCCAAAGAGACCATACCCTTCCATGAGGGAAGGTTATGAAGACTACTGAAGAAATATGTCAGAACACTAGATTTATTGTACTTCTCTTTTTCAAAATGTACCATGTAATCGCTAATCTCTGGAAAACTTTGATTTAACATGTCATCTAAAAGATATTACTGTATTATTACTAGCACACTAGCTAGAACACAAAATACAAGAGTGTGAGTAGAAGGAATATGTCTCAGATTTTAACCATGATTGGCTACAATCTCATGACACAACAGTGACAGTGGAACTTTCCAGTCAAACGCTATCCTGTATGTTTCACTATATAATCTCCACTAGCATAATTTTCAAGGATTAAAAAGCCAAAGTTTTACAAATGTGGTTTCAGAGAAGAAGACATTTTGTGCTGATAAAACACCCATTACAGTAATTTCAAAAGCCTGCAGTTTTCTCATCCTTAGAATCTTTTGACTGGAAATAAGGAACTGTAGCAAATTTAAGCCTACTGTAACAGCCTTTGCTTTTTTTACACAGTAAAAGTTTTTCAAACACGCAGGACTGATAGCACACCAAAGGGAAACCGCAACTTGTCTACCCAAACCTTAGGGTTGTATGATATTTGATTCCTGTAATCTTACAGAACAGTATCAAGCTAAGAGATTTTAAAGAAAGAAATCAAAATATCAAGACTACTTAATAATGTGAACTGGGAATACCAGAGTAGAGTGTTCACCTCTTCTCAAGCAAGCTGTACATGTGTTTCCAGATAAAAAATACTGTCTATTTCTGCTGGAATGTCAGTTAATTTCTTCCTTTTCTTCCAAGTGATAATGACAAAAAAGAAGTATCATGTCCTTTTCAGTTCTGATTACAACTTGCTCATTTACAATTAGACATTACAGGTGTCTGCATAATCAAAATATACTTCTGTTTTTTTTCCTTAAGAATAGGGGTGGAATGCCATGCTTTCAAGATGTGAAATGCCACATCATATGAAACAAAATCCATTGGCTGAAGGAATTTTAGAGTGTTATAATATTAAATTTCATTTTATAATGTCAAAGGTTCCATAGGCAAAAATTTGCAACAGTTAACAAGTATGACCTTTAAATTAGTCACATGAAATTCAGGGCATAAACTTTAATATTCACTCATGAGCAGCATTTTTTTGCCTAAAAATCTAATAAAAGGAATGAATCTACCAGTCCATCATATTGGTGATTGATACCAGAGTGGTGGTTCAAATCTATAGCACTAACTTAAGTAAGAGAGCCAAATTGGACCAAATGAAAGAGAAGATCCTGAAAATAGTTATATTTCAGCTTCTAAATCAATAATTGGACATTTGCAGTGGTAAGTATGTCAGTAAAACTCTGCTTTTCAGCTCAGTGCGTAAGCACTTGCTTACTCTGGGAAACCTGATGAACCAAATCACAATGAAAAGAGTCTTGTTAAATCTGTTTCACACATTTGTATCATATACAAGTAGATGATAACCACAGCATTTTTTTTTTCATTTTTCTTTTTGTTTCAATGGCAGCATAGAGCTTACAGTCCTTGTTAGCAACTTTAGATCAATGATGTTTGAAAATAAATTTGTCAAAAAGGACAAAAATAACATATGATAAACTTTGAAAATAAGTCAGCTTTTGTAGACCAAGACTCATCTCTACTGTCATCTACACAAATACTTACAAGAATTGTGAAACACAAATGTCAAATGTACCTGCTGCAGATTTCGCACAGAATCTAAAAGTGAGGCATGTTTACTACAGGATGTGCTACCTTTTCCACTAGTGCCTCTCATCAAAAGTTAAATGTATATATAATCTCTCCGAATTCACCAAGGTTATCATAATTTCATACCTGAGTTCTGAAGATTTTAATGAATTAATTTGGCATCACCATACATTATTTTCATGCAATATATTTTATAAAACTGAAACATAAGGTTCTGAAGTTATACTAATCCAAAGTGGTGGCCTTTGTTTTCAAAGAACTAATCTTACTCTTCTGGTTCTAAAGAATATTTGAAAATTCCATTTAATTCAGAAAGAACTGGGTATTCCAAGTCATGCATATGGTACTCCTACAGAAACTGCTAATGCTGAAATGCTGTTTATACTTTAGTGTATACATTCAAAAAAGGGTGTTGAAACAAAATTAGTAGGAGACTGGAATTAGCCTTTGTGTGACTGAATGAGTGGAAAGCTTATCAGGAGACTTAACACACTCAGCTCAGTGTGTTAAGGACACCAAAAAACCCCCCTCTCATTGAGTTGCTTACAGTCTCTAAGTGTTTTTATATGGAGAAATTACAGTCGTAGAACTAGACTTTTCAGAAAGGAATGGCAAGGTTCAACACAAAGAACCTGAGACTGGGCAAATTTAAATAGGAAATAAGATATATTTTTAATAGTGAATTGAAATTAGTGCCTTAAAACTATAATCAGACAGGTGTAGTTAATTCCCAGATTTTGGGATGAGGTCAGATACATATTTAGGAGATGTGTTTTGATCAAGAGCAGGTTGCTGAGACTCAGCACAGTGGTAAGAGAATGAAATGTATGATCTAGTGATGTGATTGAAGAGGGAGTAGGTGACCACATAAGTTGCTGGTCCTGAACTCTCAGACTATGTGTGTATGACCAAATTGCTTGTAAGAGAATCACTGAAGACGTAGTCCAGTCTTCAGTATTTTCTTTTTGTTTATATTTCACTTTTGGGGATGCAAGATGAGCAGTTTGTTTTTTCTTGATATTAATAACCAGTTTAGGAATTGTGTTAATGAAGTAGTAGAATAGATTGTACCATTAATGAACTTCAATAGTTTGATTTTTTTTTCTGCATCTCCTTGTTTTTTTTATCTGCAACACAATTCAAGGGAAATGCAGTGCTACTCCACAAGACTGTTTTAATGTCAGATTTTTCTACATCATAAACAAAATAGATGCCATTTAATATCTTATGGAGAATTTAATTCATAATGGTATCACTTTACATTGGTATTCATTTCTGTCAGCTGTGAATTGTTCACATTCTTTAAGAATCACAGTTCACTATTTATGAAATGAGGTCTTAAACAAGATTTTACAGTTAATTGATAAACTTTGGTTCTTTGTTTCAGCAATTCTATGGTAAGTGTGGAACTGGAGGGATAAACCAGAATGCTGGTGAGGACAACATTATACCTGTGAAGGCACTGAAGAAGACAATTTTGTCCTGTCCTCCCAGGATAAGTTAATTGAAGGGTGTGCAAACTTGGGAGAACCAACTGCGCTTAACACAAATGCTATGATTTCCATGGGCTGCATGTTAGGAAGAGAACCTCTACAAAGCAAAGATAAAAAATACATGTACACCCTAGAGTTTTTTCCAAATTTACTGAAACAAGGGCCTGACAGTCCCATTCCAGTACTCTCCATTTTCGAGTGTAGCGGTCATTGACTTCAAAGAAGCCAAGTATTTGTTGGTTTTATTTTTCAGATGGAAAATTAATGTACACATGGCAATCAACCATAGATCTTCACAGTTCTATTCGGTGGCTAATTCTATAGAATTACAGTAAGAACACGGAAATTAAACCAGCCTTTTGCTCCTCACACAGTCAGCCAGTTCATGATTCAAGCACTGGACTGGTTAGCTGAAACAGCACCATTCCCTACTTTATGTTTGGTTACTGTCTACATGGATTGAGTAATAAAAACTATAATTTTTGAGAAGAAATGTACCAGGTAAAAGGCAGCTTGCAACAGAGTGCCAAACAACAGATCAAGATAGAAACAATAATTTCTTATTGAAAATGATCTTCAACTTAAGGTTAATCAGAAGAATATGTGGCTAACCTTGACAACTCCTTTTACTAGATAGCATTCTACAAAAAATTCTATGTTTATTGCAGATTTCAGAATAATAAAGATGAGTTACTTTCCTACAATTAATCTAGTCTTTAACAAAGAGTAAGATATTCAATTTTTCCTAGAAGCAATTTTTAATGTCTCAGAGATGACATGACTTGTCTAGGTTCCAATATCTAGCTACAATAAAAAATCCAGTTATTGCAGCATTTTCCAGTGGTTTCAGGGTTGGTTTTTTTTGTTTGTTTGTTTTGTTTTTGTTTTTTTTTTAATATATCAGAAATTATTTAAATAGTCTGAGACACAGCTTTGTGTGACAATGGTATAATCCAAAATAATGAGTACAAATTAGTGAGTTGGGACGCTCAGAGGGCAGTATTGTTAAAACCATGACACCTATTTTACTCTCTCTCTTATTATTTAAATGTCACTATGTGCTAGCACAGTACAGCTGGAAATAATAACCATCTTCAATTACCTCATCTTTCATGCTTGCCAAAAAATACATGCAATAGCATGTTTAATTCATCATGTTTTGTTTGTACATTAATAAAAGGAAATTTCACAGACAGGAACTGCAAAGTACTGTATAGTAGAAGTAATGAGTAGACAGCAAAAGGTCTGGTTTGGAAGTTCAATATTCATTTACAAACTATGGACCTAAACTATAGTTTGAAGCAAAGTGTGGCTGTGCATTCAATATTTGCAAAATAAAAGTATAGTTCCATTTCATTGTATTTTAAATGAGTAGCCTTTTCTTCTGGAATTAGTGCTAGGACCTTCAGCTGGATTACAAAGTTGTTAGCTCATTCCTGGATAAACTTTGAGGATTTTCTGAACAGGTTCTATAAAAGAACTGGACTAAATTTGACAGGTAAAGCCAGAAGCTTCAGCTGGGGTTCAGCTTGGTGTAATGTATTCTAAAGGCTCTTACTCCTATTTTATTCTGCTGAAACAATGGAGACTAATGGAGGTACCTTCTGAAAGAAAAGTATAAATCAGGTACTTTGAAGTTCAGAAAATGAAACTCTTTTTGATTGACAACTTCTGTAACCTTTTTGTCCAATCTTTTTTTTTTTTCTTTTTTCCCTTTTCAGGCTGTTGAGGTCTTGGAAAGCCTTTCAGTCAAAAGAAAAGACAAAAGACGGCTAGGAGCAGAATTAACATTGCTCTTGATTATAAGATTTCAGCAGCGCTCAGGTATGGGATGAAAGTGGAGAAAATAAGCACTGGGAATAAAGTCTAGGATTTATTTGCATAGAAAGGAACTGTTTCTGCAGAAAACATAGTTTTTAGTAACTCAGTAACAGAGAAAATTTAGCAGAACCCTAAAGTAACACCTGAATCCTAAGCTTATAATCAGCTCCTCTGGCAACCAAGGCTTGAACCTATTAGAATGCAGAAATTTTTCTTTCTTGTGACACAAGGTGGCTACTTTGCTGTAGTAAACCTGTGATTGCCTGCCAGTGTTCAGAGAAAGATGCGAGGCTGTACTGCTGTGCCACAAGTGCAGGCAGGGACTCAGGTGCAATCTGTCACTTTGAGTTGTCTTAAGTAACCTGTGTGGTTTTTCCTTCTGCAGAAGAACACAGCAAACAGAAAGAGAGTGGAAGAAGGAACACCTGAGAAAGGGGACACTTCTGAAAAGCCACAGTCTGGTTTAAGGAGAAATTTCATTAGCCTCTCTCAAGTAGTACTCATCTCTCCTTCACTGAGTGCTATGAAGTACTCTTTCCTCCTTCCTCTGCAAATCAAAGACAAATCCAGTACATAATTCCAAAACCCAATTAAGTCTAGTATAGAATTAAATTTAAGAGTTCAAAATGTAGACTGAATTAATCAACGATGGATTATTCATGCTCGATTTGAATAGTTTATTGTAATAGGCCAAAGAACATGAAATCTCACATTGAAGGGAAGTCAGAATTTCTTTATATGCAACATTTGCTGTGGATTAACTGGAATTACATCATGTCAAGCTGCCTTGAATCTGGTTTTTGCTTTCCCTCTGGTGTAAATAACATGTCATTTTATTATAGATTGTTTATCCTTCTTTGAAAGTACCCTGAGATATGATCTGTGTTCATTCTAATGCAATCGCTGTGGATGCTGAATCCTCAAACAGCTGTCACACTAGTAGTCCACTCTTTTGCTGGCTACCAAGGTCAGGTTATCTCTTAATCTCTTAGTCATCTGTAATCGTAATGCACATGTATCACCTAATGGGTTTAAAGGCAAGTGCATAGACATCTGTATACCTTTGGCCCAGAATTCACATAACTGTACTCAAGATGGCATTGAGATATACCTTATAGATGAATGGGAATTGCTCCTGGGATGTGGCTGATAGGGAAAGAGTGCATATAAAGCCATTCAATGATTGCTTAGCATATATATGCACACTAACATCTCCAAAGAAGACGTCACAAGCAGGATCTCAGTGTTTGCTAATCTAAAAAGCTCATAAGAATAGCAGTAACCTGTGAAATATCCCTGCAGAGTATAGGAAGTCTGTAGGGATATTCCACATCCATTTCTCTCCAACATACAAAGGTACAACAGCTCGTGCACTGTATAACCATTTGCTGTCCTTGTTCTTTCTATGGTTTGGGTTTTCTGGTTTTTTCCTTTCTTTTTTTTTTTTCCTTTTTCTTTTTTTCTCTATACCATCTGTATAAAAAGAAAGTCTTTCACCAAAGCAGCTGATGACAAAAATGAAGTGTTGCACAATTACTCATAGCCTTCTAAGGTACACTGAAAATCTTTAGGGAAATTAATTCCTCTGGAGTGAGTGCAGATTTACATTTCATTCAGTGGGAACCCCCAGAAGAAAGTGATTCTCATCTCCTAAAATAGCCCAGAAACTGGTAGGATGCTTGAGGCATGAGGCATTTCCATATTCTGTGATTGATATCATTGAACCCAGGCAGATAGTCTACGTGGATTTGATCTGAACACTCCTGTCATCTTATGATCTGAAGAAGAGAAATATAAGTCCAATAAAGTTGGTATATAATTCAATACTACCTGTCATAAAAATCCAGATTACCTTCCAAGAGTCAGGACACAGCATCTTTTTGATAGAAGTTCTCTAAACCAATAACTGCTAAAGGTGGAAAAGGAACCTTGAAGAAATATCAATATATGAATGTGGTTTTCCTACGGTCTTCACCAAATGCCCTGGAAATAGGACACTGGTTTAACTATTGCATTTTTATTTTTATGGCTTCCACAGCTGGCCCATTGTTTCTTGTTGTCATTTCTACAGTCAGATAGCAATGTTCTTTTTCAGGCTGTAGGGGATGAACTCTGCACCCCACTGAGGTGGATCTAAAAGCAGGGTAACCCCACTTGATCTGTGAGAGGTGAGGAAGCTCACAACCTCTGTGAAAAAGTGTATTTGGGTCCAGAAATCATGTCATTGAGCTATCACTGTGTTGACACGAGAAGTGAAATGAAATATTTAATCTCAATTTTACGGTAAGATGTCAACACATCTAATGAAGATACATTAAATCTACAACCAGTTTCAGATGTTAGCATGCCATGTACACTTATCTTCCTGTGAAAGTATATTTTTTATAGAATGAACAAAAGGACAAAGGGATAATTACTGCTAGGTGAAAATAAAATTTCCATGAATCAATGTGTCATCAGTTGGATGTTGGTTTTCACCCCATTTTCATGTCTATTTAATATAATTTTACAGTTAGATTTTGCAGTACGCAGCCCTGGATATAGTATTCTTGATCTGTAAAAAGTGCAGAGATTTTTGAATGCAGAAAAGTAGAGAGAGATACTTGATGCCAACCACAGTCTCAAAGACCTCAGAGACTGAGGATTGTGGTTACTTCATAGAATCACAAAATCCTTGGATGGTTTGGGTTGGAAAAAATCAGAAAGATCATCTATTCCCAACCACCCTGTCAGGAGCAGGGACACCTCCTCCTGGACCATGTTGCTCAGTGCTCCATCCATCCTGTCCTTGAACAGTGCCAGGGATGGGACATCCACAACTTCTCTGAGCAACCTGTTCCAGTGCCTCACCACACTCACAGTAAAGAATTTCTTCCATATATCTAACCTAAATTTCCCTTCTTTCACTCTGAACCCATTATTGCTTGCCCTAACATTACAGTTCCTGACAGAGTCCTTCTACGGCTTCCCTCTGGGCCTCCTTCAGATACTGAATGGTTGCTATGAGGTCTCCATGCAACTTTCACTTCTCCAAGCTGAACAGCCCCAACTTTCTCATCCTGTCTTCTTAGGAGAAGAGCTCCAGTCCCTTTATCAATGACACTGGCCCTCCTCTGGACTTGTTCTATCAGTTCCATGTCCTTATGTTGGGGGCACATAAACCATATGTTGTACTCCAGGTGGGGTCTCACTAAAGAAGAACAGAAAGCAAAATCCCCTCCCTTGACCTGCTGGCCACACTGGTTTTGATGCCGCCCAGCTTTCTGCGCTGTGACCACACATTGCTGGTTCATGTTGAGTTTTTCATCAATCATCATTCCCAAGTCCTTTCCACGGTCTGCTCTCAATCACTTCTCTGACCAACCTGTAGGTGTGTCTGTGATTGTCATGACCCAGGGACAATCCACAGGACTTTACAATGTAGGACCTTGCTTTGTTGAACTTCATGAGGTTTGCATTGTCCCACCTCTCAAGCCTGTCAGGATCCCTCTGGATGGCATCCCTTCCCTCCAGCATGTCAACCACGCCACACAGCTTGGCGTCACCAGCAAATTTGCTGAGGGTGCACTCGATCCCACAGTCCATGTCACTGAGATGTTCAACAGTATTGGCCCCAACACCTACCTCTGATGAATGCTCCTGCATGAAGCAAGGAGAGTTTTCAGAGGACACATCCTCCCATGAAAATAAAGAAATCCTGATGGTCTGAAACATTTCCTCTAGCATAGCATTACTTAAGTAAATTCTAAATAACTTGCTTCCCTCCTGCTCTCCTTCAATTTAGCACTGACAAGGGCACTTGTTGGGTCAGTTCTTCATTATCTGCACTCTCTGCACTCTGTGAATATTTGTTTTAGAGGTTTTTCTCTGAATATTTTTCTTTAGCTACCTTTATACAATGTTTGGGATATAGTTAATCACTTGTGGGAGTTCTCACTTTTCCTGATTAAGACTAACAGCCACATCTATGCTACTTTTATGAAAAAATATAAACTTCATTGAGAAACTCCTTAAAAAGGTCACTTCAAAACTGTCATAAACACTTGTGAGAAACATAAATATAATTATTTATAGCTTAATGAGATTTTTGAAATGAAGTTTGAGAAACAATTGATAATGAACAAAATATTGTCAAAATAGTTAAAACCAAGATTTCTTCCTATCAAAGTTTTCATAAGTCTTTGTTTCCATGCTGAATATCCAGGCTTAAACCCCAGGTTTTTTTACCTATATAGACAGGCAAACAATTTAGATAGAAATTGTCAAGATATGTATATTGCCTTGTTGTATGACTTGGTTTGGTCCTTTACAATTTTCAACTATAAGAAGCCTTAGCAACAAGTCAAATGTATAATACACATTTTAAATCTGTGAGTCAATTATATTCCATGATACAATTCAGTACATGTGTACCAAGAATTATTATTTGCTTATCATCTTCTATTTTGATAGCATGTTAGCAATATTTCATTTTAGTGACTACAGACAAAGATATGAATATCTCAGAATCTCAGGATTGTTCTTGGGTTTGTTTTTGGTTTGATTTTTTTTGGTGGGGGAGTGGGACACACAGAGAAGGAACTTCAAAGACTGTGAAGGCCAAATCTAGGATTGTAACAGAAACTTACCTGCAACAATGACTAAGGGTTTCAATTGCTCCTCTCTTATAAACATACATAAATAAATATATCAGTCATAAAGACACCTAGGTGAGTAGTCAGGGTGGTAGGGCTGAAGTCCTATAGTCGCTAGGAAGCTTCCAAAAGCAAAGTCAGATAGAAAAAGGAAATTCAAAACTCTTTGACTACTTTTATTATATCTTAAACCTGTTGCAAACTGAGCAATAAAGTCTGCCTTTTGAAGAGCTATTCTATTTCTTTTATATTTTATTTGGTTTAATAGTTGCAGATGACTTATTTTATGGGGAAATACATTTCTCTCTGTGAAACTAGAAATCTTGCCAAAACATTTGGATTCACCTTATCCATTATTTCAACAAATAGAGAACTAGGTATTTTATATGTTGCTGTTGAAGGGCCCTTGTTTATATTAAACTGGAGATGTGTACTATTCTTTAAGAGGCTTGAAAGAAATTATGCAGTCATAGGGAATGCCTTTGTAACTCCATAAGCAACAGGGGACCACTCAGCATGCCATTTGTTAGAAACTCTGTAACCTTCATAAAACACATTTAAACATTTACTTGCAAACATATGTCAGTGCAATATTATTTTAATTAATATTGAGTTTACCTTGACCTATTTTGTTGCTTCATAGTTTAATTTAAAAAAATGTGAGGCAAAGCAACAACGGGAGTATATTTGTGAAATCTAGGAGTTTAAAAGTTTCTACTGTTACTGATAAATTTTCTTTCCAACAGGATATTGGGAGTTTCTTAGAAACCATGTGATCATTACAGTCCTTTTCCTTTAGACACGTTTATGAAGATCTGAGAAGTCAGTAGAAGAAACATGAATACTTGTGAACAAGCTTTTTTTAAAGCAGGTCTTTGACCTCAGCGAGAGCTGAGTCACTGAGTTCACAGCAAAATGGAATATAACTAGATAATATTTCATTTCAAGTCTATTGAGGACTTTTTAAATCTTTAATGAATTCATGACATCTGATGATTTCAAAAGAGAGGTGTTAGAGAAACAGAATGGCTGTCTCCCCTGAACCTGCCTTTTTGCACCTAAGACAGTTCTTAGAGAGCTTTTTAATGCCTACCTATGTACACACCTACAGTCATGATCAGTCTATCTGTTCAGAGACAATCCTGATCTTCTAGGCTGTAGGAATGCCTATGGAGTGCATCTCTCACCTAATGATACATAACTTTCTTTTTGCTTGAAATTATATATTTGACTATTCTGTGTTTATTCTGAGAAATTATATTCTTTTATAGTCTCCATAAAAATATACTCATTGAATACATTTTTTAGTCTAAAACCTTGGTCTTTTATAAGCATATGAAACATTCATCAACATCATCAACAATATTAATGTATCCATACTATATTTATAATTTTGAGTATGATATCTTTTAACCATATTAAAAGAAATTACTCTATAGTTTGCTTTTTAAACAAGAGACCATGTATCCATTTAGTCTTCTTTAGAGCTATTCAGACTCTCAAGGCTTCAATGATACGTAATAATAAACAGTTCTTGCAAAGACTGACAATAATATAAAGCAAATGAAAAAGTAATCACCAAGAAACAATTTGAGTCATTACATTTCTCTTACTTTAATTTCTGCAAGAACAAGCAAACTGATACTAATATCTTCTGAGAAGTGCTTAGACAAATCTAAGTGTGCATCCTTGAGCAACAGAACTCTTTTTAAGAAGATAATTTCTGGCAGTTTGCTCAGAAACAGTATGAGGATAATTTTATTCTCCTCTACAAACACTGAAACAAAGATCATTCTTTTACAAATTTGCTGCTTAGTAGTTTACTTGCCCAGAGAAATGTGAGGTAGATTTTGCTTCTGTAGTGTAACTGGGATGGAATTTCTAAATCTTGGCAAGAGAGGGATAAAAAGTGTATGTAAAGGACTTTATGATTCTCATGAGTTTTTCCTCTTTTATATTTTTATTTTCATATCCTTGTGTCTAACTGATATCTCCTATTTTGTACTGAGTTATTAATTCTCTGGTTCATGAACCATCTTTTTGTTATAATCTTGTATAACTGGCCCTAAGTGCTACACTTGGGTACCTAGGCATTACTGAAGTAGAAAATCCAAGTCCACTGAGGCTTAAAATGGAAGGCTTATTTAACCAGCTTGGCTGCAGCATGACAACTTATGTAACCACTGACACACAAACAAACTGTGTGACTGATATTCATTTTGGTACGTCTTTAATTTTCCAACCAGAATGACCTGTTACCTATTTACATCTGCAGACAACCTGCAACAAGATTCTTGGGCATCTTGATCTTAAAAAAAAAAATAAATAAATCTGAGTCCTATCTCTGGATTCACAATGTGAATCTGTAAGTCCTTTGTCACCAAGCCCTTTTTCAGTTTAAATTAACAATATACAGTTAAAATAGTTTCTTTATAACTTCTTAAGTTTAGCAAATAGGAACAAGGTCCACCTCTTCAGCAAAGAAGCAGTATTACTAAAAGCTGTTTACCACTGACTGGAAGACCCATACTGAGTTTCATTTCCAGCTAAAGATAGAGCATCCATCAAGGAGATGCTCAGAAAGGTCTTATAGCAGTACACAATACTATCAAGTTTGGAACTTCTGCCTTTTGGCATCCATCTCTTCAAACATTGCTTTGTAGCATCATGATAGCATTTATAATGATTAAATATTATTTACAGTAGTTTTCTGGCATATTTAAGTTTGCAACTCAGAACTTAAGTATAAAATTGCTGTACTGAGTCGGCCAACAGTTACATCTAACTTTGTATAGAGCTTTTGATGGTTTCTATATCATACTGTGTTACACACACCAGTCAAAGTAATAGCACTGAGAAGCTTACTTTTTATTTGTGCTATGTTTCATCAGAGCTAATGAACAACTTTGTACTTTCCTTGAGAACCTTGGGGGCTTGAGTGGCTCAGACTATACTACAACCTTCTCTGCCATCTGGGTCTGTACAAAATGCAAGGTTGTCTATCACATTCTCTCTAAGTTGCACTGCAAGTGGAAATCATTCCTACTCATTTTTACAATAATTCAGTGGATAAAGCATTGACTGAGGAGATGTGTTCTGTTGTTTACTCTGCCTCAGGAAATTCAAGCTTACATCGTCCATCTCCAGAAAAAATCACCACTTTAACTGTAGGTTATAATGATAAAGAATAAAAGAATTCTCAACCTCTTCTATTGAAAATGTTCTTCTCTAATTTTAGAAATAGAAAAAAAATATGTGAGCAAAACGTTTAACTGAACTGTGAAAACTTGTATGTGAACATGATTTCACTGTAATGGCTAAGGAAAAATTGGCCTTAGCCTATACTCCAGCAGACACTTATGTATTTTCCATTAAATAGCCATCAAAAGAAATATAAAAGTAGTCTTTAGAATCAGTTTTGGCTTCCGTTTTCCAAGGAGAATCTCCAGACTAGGAGAAATCAAGCATGCCTTTCTAAATCATTCTGGCTTGCTTTCAACTCTCTTACCCAGATTTTATCTCTATTGCTCCATGCTTTGTTATTTTGCCATTAATCTACAAGGCTGCAATTAATGCTGTAATTATGTTTCTTTTCCATTTCTGTGGAAAAAACTGAGAGTAGCGTCAGTATTAGATGCAGAAAACATACTGTGAGGTGACAGAACCGTACAGTTGGATAAAGATCTCATGACAAGTCCATGTTAAATCTTTTTTTGAGCAGCAGGAGGTAGCACAGGAATTGCCACTGTGCTTAGTGTCATATTATTTGAATGCATAAACCTTTACTTTGTTTCATTAATAATAATACCAGACTTAAGCTCCAGTAGTAGTACAATGTTTGCAAGCTTAAATAAACAGATTCATGCTCTCTGACCCAATTCATTGTTCTAGTTGCTGGTTCCCAAGCCTAAATAAACAGATTAATGTTCTGTTCCCAGTTAATATTAATAAAGACCCTGTCCAGGCAAGGAAAGAAGCAGTCTTCCCCATGGTCACTGATGTTTGCTTATGATGCATATTGCTAAGGGCTGGGTTTTGATTTCTGTAATCACTTGCCCTTACTGCTGGTGAGTTGCTCTGGCATCACCAGATGAATCCAGCTGCTCTGAGCTCCAAACTCTCCACTGCTCTTCGGAGCCTCTCAGTGTCTCTGGCTCTGGTCTCTGCACTAGAAAGTTCAACACAGATGCGTATATATGCACACATACAGATATACATTTATTACAATTTATATTTGTGTGTATATGTTTTATTTCCTTTTTCTTCTGCTGAAACCAACAAAAAAGGTGCTGCTTTCAGAAGAAAGATCTCCTTGTTGCTCTTTTCCTTCTTTCATCCACTACAAGATGTCATTCACCCATCTGAATTTTTGCATTAGCGATTAAGAAGAGGCTTGTAACTGGGAAAATTGACTAACTGTATGAATGTTTCATATTTTATCCAATTTTTATGCCATAATGTAGTTTTAAGAGATCTGGAGTAACAAGATATGAGCATCTTGTAGCTATGCCTTTATTAATTTTTAAAAGTCTGTTGGATTGTTGTGTTGTATTATGTTTAGATCTATCCACGGCTGTACTATTGACTTTGACAGTAATGTTATCTGGACATTTCCATGACTAGCCTCAAAATGCACTATCATTATGGTCTGGATGTGCTTGCATAGGCACTTTTTCCAATTAAGTGTTATGATTATTTTTCCTTCCTTTCTAGGATGCTTGTGTTTAGCCTTAAACTTCTATACTAGGACTCTCTCAATTCATGCAATTAATATGGGGTTTTTACCTCTTTTACATGTATTTATGATTTTTAGTCATTATTAGTTCAGTAATGAGAAAAAACACAACTAAATGCTGCATTAAAGTTTGATGTCCTTCTCTATAACTCCTAGAAGCTTCTGATTTCAATGGAACTTCTTGCATTAAAGCCTGAAAAGAGCATTCTCTTAAAGCATGAAAATGAAGTCATTAAATCTAAGCTTTTTGTGAACAGATTCAAATGTTCTCTATGACAGAATTAATACAACTAACAACACCATATAGTAACCCAGGGGAAAAAGACACCTTAAAAAAATGGGTAACTCTCCCTTACAAATTCAGATTCAAAGTGGTATTTAAACCTTGGTCTCCCATGTCCGAGCAATAAGCCTGAGTGACTCCACCGCTGTCTTTTCAGCCTGGGCTTCCTCAAGTTGCTGTGGTGAGTGTTGCTTACCTCCTGAGGCGTCCAGAAAGCTACTGTTATCTCATGTGCTTCGTTTGGAGCTACTGATTCAGTGGCTTCATTGACTGCCTGAGTCATAATACAAACTAGGTCGTCTATAGCCAAGCTCACTGTCCTAATCACTGGACCAATGAATCACCTCCTCTAATTTTCTGGTCCAATGTCTCTGTTTAATTATTTAAAGAATCCATGACCTTTTCCACCACAGGTAAACATAGATGGTGATCAGAGCATTTAGCAGTAATGAGGGAAACTCAGGTTGAAGACCTTTTGCTCCATTCAGGTCTGCTTTTACTTTACTGCTCTTGGGAGCAGTGGGATAGCCTCTCTTCAGTTTTGTTCCCAGACATATTTCTGTATTCCTAATCCTCAAGTCTCAAGCTTATGTCTACATAAAAATATAACTAGTTTTAAGGAATACTTTCTGAGGTGGGAAAACAATTTACCCCACTTCCAATCACCAACCCTTTAAGAATAGCATCTTGACTTCCCATTGTGGGTGTTCATTTAATTATTTGTATTATATTTTCTGTTTTGCTTCATGGTTTTTAATGGGTAAAACGGAAGAACTGCTTATGTGCTCAAGAAATATTATTTTTCCACATAGTATTGTTTGAGTTCCTACTTCATATGATTCCTAAATTATATTGGTATGATAAAAATAATAATTTTTAAGTGTTTTAAAATAACTTTCCTTGACTGGAACTATTTTGACATGTAGTACATTGCAAAAAATTATTATGCTAATGTTTCTATCCTCATGGATCTAAAATTCCACAGGGCTCTCAATGAGATGTTAAAAAATATTTTCTTTTGGTTCATATTTTAAAACATTCTAAATCATTAGAATGTACTCAGGTTACACTTCCAAGCTTTTCTATAACCTTCCTACAAGTGTAGGAATCCATGCTTATTAAAAGCAGTGAACACTGAGACTCATGTAAGCTCAGAAATGAAGACAGAAATCTCACTAAAATTTGCAAGGCTTATGATAAAATAATATCTGAAGGTTAACCTTCTGTTACCAGGTTCAGTATATTTCTGCAATAAAGTAGTTCTGTTGAGGGCTTGCAGCTGTTTTGTTTTGCATTATGAATTGGCATTATATTGCCTCCCATTTATAGTATTTTGCAAGTAATGTTCACGTGGTGCTGTGGTACTCTCAGAGTGTAAACTGACTTATTCCCTGAATATGTCCACCCTAACATTTTTGGATTGTATTTTTTTCATGTTTGCTTTAATTCCAGAAACACTCCAAGTCTAAACAGGTTCTCAGCATAGAATAACAGCCTAAAACTACTTCTAGAAGAGCTAAAAGTCCTGACTTGAACTTTTTCCTCATGTCAATTAACTTATCTGAAAAGCTGCTGGACTGGGCATGGTCAGGCATGCTATTTATGACAAACTATGGGCAGGGTACGTTTTAACGTGAGAATATGATTCAGAAAATCTTGGGATATGCTGGATACTTGTATCCAGCATTGCAGCTAAAGCTTCCCCATATACCCTGACCACATACAAGTCAACTGATTTTGTGTTATCTTTTTTTTTTTTTTGTGATCTGTGTAATATTTTTTCTCCCATTTTTTCTACATTTGTCATTGCTTTACTTGGGATTTCATTTTTTTAGACAGTTTTTTGCTTGACTGCAATATAAGCAAAGAAGCATTTTTTTTTTTGCCCCAGTTATAAGTTGGCACACAGTGAAGGGATCACTGTATTTTATTATCAATCTTTAAGTCTTTTATTATAGTTTTTAAGTCTGAGTGCTGCATGTTTAGGAACAATTAGATTCAGAAACATATATTAAGCCAACATTAGGTCTGGAAGGCTGCAGGAAGTAAAGTAAGGGAAGGTTTCAGTTTAGATTCTATCAGCATCATTTAACTAACTGAACTGCACTTTTTATAGACTATTTTTACACAATAGTAGATGATTATTCCATCATTAATATTAAGTATTTCCAAACTCTGTTTTCTTCTGAGATCCAATATTAGTGCTACAGTTTGTAAAAACAATGCATGTCCATAGCAACACATGTGCAGCTAGGAAATCTACTCAGTATTTCTGAATGTCAGACCACTGAGGAGCCTTATTTTTGAACTCCATGTCTGGAAATATCAATCCAATTCTCCTTGCTTTCACTGAATTCATTAAGAGCTCTACAGGGTCTTCCTAGTCATCATCAACATTTACAAATGAGCAATACGCACTTTATTTTGTTAATAGTTTCTCTGCTTTGTATATAAATAGGTGATAGTAAAGCAGGAAAAGAAAGACTTGCCCAAACTGTTTTAACAGTAACATAGCCTGTGTTCCCCTATGTGGTTGCGAGCTATGCTGGCGATGGTACATGCCTTTGGTAGGGTCGCCCATGCCAGACAGGTCAAAACCGTAGGGTCAGACACAATACATCTGTGGGCAGGATGAGCTCGTTAGACTTCTGGCAGTCATCCTAGGAGAAGGACAACTCTAATCCCAAACATGGGCAGATGGAGCTCGCTTAGCCCTGTAAGGCCATCCATCTAAGAGAAGGTCACTCTAATCAAACCTACGTCCTGAGGACCTTGCTGCCACCATCCAAGCTCGCTCGGCCCTGGCAGATGAACCTCAGGATTAAAGGGTGGGTTCAGTTCCGCGCATACTGCATCTCACCTAAAAATCCATTGCGCAGGCTTGAAGGCTTTACCCACATGCAAAAAGTCCTGTAGCGATGGACGAGGGTCGAAACGGCAGGTGAAAGGTGCACTGGGAGCCGCAGACCCAACCCTGCATGCAGGCGGTTCAGGATATTGGTCATTTGAGACTGACTGGAGATGACAGTCTCTTGGGGCAGCACCCTGAAAACCAAGCAGCCTTTCCAAGGACAGCACTGCTTGCTCCACTCAGAGAGGGGCCTAGAAAAGGTGGCCTAAACAAAGCTCATCTCCACCTTCACCCGGTTGGTTAACCGCAGACCAACGGGCATCTTCCTCCAATGCGGTCGCACAAAGATCAAAAGACAAAGGCATGCACCTGCCTACAAAGGTGTACCTAAATTAACTCTGGCATGTTGGAACATCAGAACCATGCTCAATTCTGTGCATAGCAGAGGTCCTGAGCGATGTTCTGCCCTAATTGCCCATGAACTGGCTCGTCTCAACATCAACATTGCTGCTCTCAGTGAAGTTTGCCTTCATGAGGAAGGCAGCCTCAGAGAACGTGGTGCCGGTTACACACTCTTTTGGTCAGGTAAACCCAGAACTGAAAAACATCTCTCAGGAGTCGGCTTCATGATCAAAAACTCTATTGTTCCCAAACTCGAAAATCTGCCAACAGGTCACTCTGACCGCATTATCTCCCTATGCCTTCCACTCCACAACAGCCAACATGTTGTCCTCTTTAGTATATATGCCCCAACTCTCCAAGCTGACCCTACTGAAAAAGATAAATTTTACTCTGACCTGCACCGCCTTACCCAAAAGGTGCCTGCAGAGGATAAGATCATTATCCTTGGTGATTTCAACACCAGAGTAGGTAAGAATTTTGAAGCGTGGAAAGGTATATTAGGCAAGCATGGTGTTGGAAACTGCAATGATAATGGTCGACTCCTGCTAGAATTCTGTGCGGAGCAACAGCTCATCGTCACTAATACTATCTTCCAGCAGAAAAATAGTCTGAAGACAACCTGGATGCACCCCAGATCTAAGCATTGGCACCTCATCGATTATGTCTTGGTGCGACGGAGAGATGTCCTTGATGTCCATCATACCCACGTGATGCCCAGTGTAGAATGCCAAACAGACCATCGACTTGTGCGCTGTAAACTCCAATCTCACATTCAAACCCAAAAGGTGCAGTATCCCAAGGAGAAGACTCCAAGTTAACAATCTCCAATCAGCCACAGTAAGAGAGAGATTCCAGGCAAACCTTCAAACTAGGCTCGAAAACCTTTCCACAGATTCTGCAGATTCCTCCCCTGAATCAACTTGGCACCATATTAAAAACAGCATCCTACAATCCTCCAAAGAATTCTTAGGGTTCTCCTTCAAGAAGAACCAGGACTGGTTTGATGAAAACAATCAAGAGATCCAGGAATTGTTGAGGAAGAAGAGAACTGCTCACCAAGCACACCTTGCACTGCCATCCTGTCATGCAAGAAAAACAGCCTTTCATCTTGCGTGCAGCAAGCTCCAACAGAAACTCCGTGACATCCAGAACAAATGGTGGATCGATCTAGCTGTAAAAACTCAACTATGTGCAGATACGGGTGATCACAAAGGATTCTATGAGGCCCTGAAAACAGCATACGGGCCTACATACCGGGTCCAAAGCCCTCTACTCAGCACTGATGGGAAAACACTTCTAACAGATAAAACCTCCATTCTGAATCGATGGTCTGAACACTTTCAGACTCTTTTCAGTACCAACTGTGTAGTCCAAGACTCAGCAATTCAGTCCATCACACAGCAATCGGTAAAGTATGAATTGGATACTGCTCCCACTTTAGGAGAAACCCTCAAGGCCATACAGCAGGTGAAAATCGGTAAGGCAGCTGGGGTTGATGGAATTCCACTGTCAACCCCATGTCTGCAAACATGGGGGCCTTGCACTCCATACCAAATTTCACGAGTTTGTGGTGCGCTGTTGGGAACTAGGTGAACTACCATCAGACGTTCGTGATGCAGTCATCATCACTTTGTATAAGAAGAAAGGTACTAAATCAGACTGCTCAAATTACCGTGGTATTACTCTGCTCTCCATTGCTGGCAAAATCCTGGCAAGAATATTCTTGAACAGATTAATACCCACTATAGCAGAAGGAATTCTACCTGAAAGTCAGTGTGGTTTCAGAGCCAACAGGAGTACCACAGACATGGTATTTGTTCTCAGACAACTGCAAGAGAAGTGTAGGGAACAGAACAAAGGTTTCTATGTAACCTTTGTCGACCTCACCAAGGCTTTCGACACTGTGAGCAGAAAAGGTCTATGGCAGATTTTGGAACGTGTAGGTTGTCCCCCCAAGTTCCTCAAAATGATCATCGCGCTCCACGAGGATCAGCATGGCCAAGTCAGATATGGCAACACACTATCTGAACCCTTTTTAATTAAGAATGGTGTGAAACAAGGCTGCGTTCTCGCTCCTACCCTATTCACAGTCTTTTCTTCAGCATGATGCTCCAAAGGGCCACAGCAGACCTCGATGGTCAGGATGGTATCTACATTCGATATTGTACTGATGGAAGCCTGTTCAACCTAAGGCGACTGAAGGCCCACACCAAGACCTTAAACCATGTTGTCCGGGAGCTGCTTTATGCTGATGACGCCGCCCTTGTTGCCCACACAGAAGCAGCTCTGCAGCGTTTAACATCCTGCTTTGCAGACGCTGCTGAGCTCTTTGGGCTGGAAGTCAGCTTAAAGAAGACAGAGGTCCTCCATCAACCTGCACCTCAGGAAGTCTTCCATCATTCCCACATCACCATTGGCCAATCAGAACTCAAATCAGTCCAGCAGTTTAATTACCTAGGTAGCCTCATCTCCTCGGATGGTAAGATTGACGGAGAGATAGACAACAGGTTAGCAAAGGCATATAGTGCCTTTGGAAAGCTTCATAAAAGAGTTTGGCGAAATAAACAGTACACAACAAAAGTACAAAGATCAGTGTTTACAGGGCCATAGTGCTGCCTACTCTCCTATACGGATCTGAATCATGGGTCATCTACCACCACCACCTGCATCTCCTAGAACGCTTCCATCAACACTGTCTCCGTTCAATCTTAAACATCCACTGGTCAGATTATGTGACCAATGCATCTGTTCTAGAACAAGCAGCAATCACAAGTATCGAGGCCATGTTGCTGAGAACACAGCTGCGTTGGGCAGGACACGTCTCAAGGATGAAGGACCACCGCCTACCTAAGATCTTGCTTTATGGTGAACTTGCCACCGGCTGCCGCAAGAGAGGAGCCCCAAAGAGGAGATACAAGGACTCCCTAAAACAACATCTCAGCCTTGGCCATATTGATCACTATAACTGGTCTACTCTGGCCTCCAATTGGGAGGCCTGGAGACACACCATCTATAACACTGCTGATGCTTTTGAGGAAGCACGTAGGATCACCCTTGAGGAGAAAAGGCAACGCAGAAAGAATCGTGCCTTGCAGAATATACCATCTAAGGAGTCTTTCTGCTGTGCCTTCTGCAACTGGACATGCCTGTCTCGTATTGGCCTTTTCAGCCAGCAACGTGCTTGCAACAAACATGGGTAGAGCCCTTCCCAAATCTTCGTTCGCGAAGCCCAGCCATGATGAGTTTCTCTGCTGGTTGACATTTCAAAAGTGGTCTGGTTGGGAAATAAACCCAAACAACATTCTAATTTTATTTTTTACCCCTTCCCCCCCCCGAACTGCAAACCATCTTAGAACTTGCCAGACCACTTCCTGACACCTCTTCTATAGTGGACATATCGTTCGTTTGTTATGTCAAAATGAAAAAAAATCAGTTGTGGGATTTAGGGTCTGCTAAGTAATTAACATCATCTCAGCATTACCTGTGAAGAAAATATTATGTTATTAATCTGCCTGATCTGGAAGATCAAGCTGTGCCCACCTGCTGCCTGCTTATAAGGAATCAACACCAGGAGCATTGGTTTTGCCAGAAGAAATAAATCCAGCAAGAATGGTTTGAACTGCTTCTCTCTAACCCTATCTTTCTAGATGTCTGCCTCCATATCTCAAGTACCCATCACTTTAATGTCATGGGACCAAAATTTTGTAAATTGCAGAACCACACAATAATTTGAGTTTTCATATCTATTCTTTCAAACTAGATTAATTCCTCCTTCTCTCATTTTATTTCCTTTAGGAAAAACAGATAATGTGAATTATAGCTTAATAAGCAGTATGAAATTTTACTATGAGAAAGTAATTCCTCCAGACAGAATGAATTGTGACTGTACTGTTTCTATCTTTCTTATTACCTCCTCTCAGCTGGGAAGGAATTTACGGAAAACAATCTACCTGCTTATGTTATTTCCTTGTGAAAGATCAAAAATGATACAAAAAAAAAGGTATGAACAAAAGCAGCTCACACCACATTTTACAGTAGAAATATTTCCTCAAACGAGGAGAAATCCTTTGTAAAAGATGTTTTCAAATACAATTTTCACTTGGAAAGAGTTGTCTTCATGAAGGTGAAACCAAATAGATATTTGTATTTGAGCTTTGGTTTGGGGGGATTAAATGAGATTATATATGTATTTTATTTAACAAAAGAGTATCTGAGTGAACAAAGAAGATGTCGGGGAGGTTTTCTATGCATTGGTATCAGAAAAAAACCCTGATTTCTGAAAGTATAAATGTCTGCAATTTTATGCAAAATAGCTGTTCACTTCTGCTTGTCTCAAGAAGAACAGTTTGCTTTAAAAAAAGCAGTTATTAACTCTTTTGTAGTCACTTGGAAAAGCAATACACATCCACTTCTGATAACCTAAGACAGAACTACACTGAAGTACTACAGATGTGTATGTCATATGTTCCACCCATGAGTGAATGTAGCCTTATGCTTCTGTTTAGTTGAAATTAGTTGTTCTAAATAAAGTGAGGTCACCCTGCAGAGGACACAGTATTAAACATCCCAGGGTGTTAGAGAGCAATGAAATACACAATTACTCTCAACAGCAGTTCTACAGGCAGTGTGATTCCTATGCATTTACTGATTATCTTTATTTGTATTATTCTTTCTTCAGTAGTGGATATAAATTACATTCCATTATGGTCCAACCACAAATAATGAAATGACAATACCATCCATACCACAGCACAGTCTGGCATTCATGTATCTCTTTAGAGGTGTTAAGAGAAAAGACAGGGTGTTGCAGCTGAGTGTACTTTATGATGGAATGCTCTAATAGAGATTTAATATATTTATCTGCCTTCTGAAGCCAGCAGCTATAGTAACTGAAAATGGCTGGCTGGCCACAGTTATTGTCTGAGCAATCTAAGTAGTTATGTTTTGAGCTAAAGGGTGTTGAAGATAATAGTTCAGTCTAGACTAATGCCTACATAATGGCAGATTGCCTTCTCCTTTTTGCTTGCTGGTCAAGCCCAGATGATGATGATTGACTCAATGAGAGTTATAACCTGGCCCATAATCTAAGGAATAAGAGGACTGTTTACACAGAAGAACAATATTATGCTCCTTAGGGAATCTGGTGGATTTTTTTAGTTTTGGAGCTCTTTAACTCTTTGGACTTGTCTTGTACCTGTAGCAAATTTTTAGTCAACAATGCTATCTTCAAGGGATTACTGAAATCACTCGTATCTTTTACCTAACAACAAGTGAGTTATTGCCCAAGACATGCAATGGGACATTCCTTCTTGCTTGTCTTTCTCTCCCTCTCCTTTCTCTCTTTGTTTTATTCCCATTAGTATGTTTCATTTACATCCAGAGTCTAATAAATGCGTTCTTACTGTCTGACATTCAATTCCCATCACTGCAGCCAATGTATGTATCTGCACGTGCAGAATCCTTTAAAAAATATCCTCACCCCTTCCACTCCTTGAACTTGGTTGCCATTGCATATTTTGCTGCCTAAACCACCAGGTATGTTTTCTTGTTAGGCTCAAAGAAAGTGGTTATTACTCCTTTAAGGGATTCCTCCCCCTTTGTTTGTCAGAAGAGGTCAGGGAGAAAGGCATCACCTGAACTCAAGGGGCTCAGGTTAGGCTTTCTGGGAGATTTTATGTAAGCATGACTAAAATGTTTAGCAACACTACTCAGGTTTGCATGGAGTAAAAAAGTCAATACTCTGTCTACAGCATGGAGAGATCAAAGCTTTTATAAAGACTTAGACATAAAGAGGCTAATGTTTGGGTCAAAAATATTTGGAAATGAAGAAAAGAAAAATAAAGTATCACAGTTATTTTCCTGTTAAACTTAATCTCTTTGCTGGAATGGACTGACTAGATATACATAAAATTGAGCCCACAACTGAACTATAGCTTCCATACCATACAAAGGAAATAAATATAATTCTACCTAGCTGAAATTCTAAAAGCTTAAAACAATAACATGTAACCTGAACCAATGTTGCAAAGATAGACTTTGAATGCAGAAGCTATGTGGGTAGCCTTCAAAACATCCTTATTCCTGACAGTATGATAGGATTTGCTCTCTATACATGGCTCTAACAAGTCAGCATACATTTTGTTAAAATTCTATTGACTTTAATAAATTAATAACAAAATTAACCCCAAGATCTTTTTTTCAGAATAAGGAGGCACTGTTACTTACTATCTTTGTTTACTTTTCCTTGTTCTAAGATGATTGCTTTTTGGCTTGCATCCTCTTTGAGCTGCAGTAAAATATTCTACTTACCCTTGACTTTCAGTACTTTTTACCTACATAGTGAAGAACCTTCTTGATTTTACACCATTTTTGAAAAACATTACTGTAATTTCTGTGGTTCTACCTTATCTTACTTACATTAAGTGATGATGTCAAACCAATTTACTCCTAAGTACTGTAGTTTTCTCTCTGTATTCTTCCTGACAGAAAACCATGTTCAGAATAGAGACCTTTTTGGGCCAGCCATACTGGGGATCCGGGTAATATTTAAGGTGGATATTCTGCCCCCTTGTTCATTTATACCCTCATGAGAACGTTCCAGAAATATGTTAAGAAAAGCAAGTTGCAGTGAATGTGTTTGGAATAGCCAGCAATTCTATCAACAGCAGAAAGCTGTGAATAATAGTAGTGATAATTATGATGATAAGAATAATAATAAGAATATGAATAATGTGAATGGTGTTAATCTGGGTTCTTTCCTTAAATACCATCAGCTGACTGACTGCCTTTACCTCTGAGGCCTTTAATAGGGCTATTCATTCACTTAGTACTTGAATACTACCCTATATCCTCATCCACAGCCATTTTTCTCTAAGGGAGGGCTAAAGCTTTATCATCACTCCTCAGTGAAAAGGGATCGTTTGGTCGTCAGCAGATCCATCTGTCCAGAAGATGCTTTTCTATTCTGCTTGCTCACTAATGGGAGAAGGGGGGAAAGATAACGCAAAAGGTACTACATATTACTCTCAGTCCAGAAAGAGGCAGAAGTTATGGGAATGATGCCTTGAGAACCCTTATCATGGGTTAAAAACTGTTGTCAAAAGACAAAAAAAAAATATGTCTCTTTGACTTGCCAGTTGAGGATACAAATACCAAAAGGTTTTTGCTTTAGTGCTTTTGAATTCAATAATCATTCATCGGTTTGTTTTCCTTCTGTGTTAGGGAGGACAGGTAGTCAGAGCAGAGAATACAGATTGTTTCAGTCGGCTCCTGTTCAGCTGATAATCGTATGTACAGCTCTATGTAGCCAGCGCCTGCCAGCAGAGGCTTGACCTGAACAATTAACCTTATATTAACACCCCTAATGGTGATCATCTGTTGCCATATGCCTGCAGCCTGAGCTCTAACTCAGCAATGAGAATATCTACTCCTCAAGTCATAATTAAACCTTGATCACAAGTTACTCAACTTCAGTTGATTTTTAAAATGTTTATTTGCAATCTGTTCATTCTAGGGAAAAATAAATCCCCTTGAGAGAGACAGTAGTTGTCTCAGGAAAATCTGTGAGACCTGCTTATGTGGGCCTAATTTTAAGCAAAAATTAAGGCAAATCATTAAACAGATTATTCTAAATAACTGCTTAGGCTTTGTGTTTTTTTCTTGTCTACAACTATATTCTACACTAAAACCAACGAGAAGGTACAAAAACTCCTTTTCTAGCTTATTTGCCTTCTAGGCTGAATCTGTTCACTGCCTCTGTATTGGGTATAGTTGGTTTTCTAGGAGCTGTTGATGAATCCAAAAGCATTTTGAAATACCCAGTGTGTGAAGTTATTTTTCTGGCACTCGGGTTGTGAAATTTAAACATATGTGTGCTAAGACCACTATTTGCTGCACCACTGTTGGTGTTAATCCTTGCTTATGCTGTGAGTAAGCCACCTGGTAGGTGTTATATTTTTATTTAAAATCTGTTGCTTTATTGGATTTATTTTCCATATCCTTGTCATCCTAAGCATGCTATTTCCATTTTTTTTGCTCCAGTAGGAACTCAGGCCTGAATGTGTACTACAGCAGCCACAGTGGAAATCTACTACAAAATACTAGACTTTCTATATCATTCTACTATCAAGAATAAAGAACTGAAGCAAACAGTGCATGAATAAGAAATAAAAGACAAATGAGTATTTTAAAAGGTGTCGCTTGTTTCACTACCAAAATGGGCTTTTTTTTTTTTTTTCTATCCCCAGTATCATATTTTATATATGATGCTCCTATGTACTCTTTTTTCCTCAGTCTATATGTATGCAGTATGTTATTGATAGTTTTGGCAAGATATGTCTAATGCTTTCTACTTTACCTATTATCATAAAATCTAGTGTGATCCAGAGGCTAAAATACATTTGGATATGTACTTGATAAGTACAGAGAAGTTTTGTTAATGAAGCTCACTTTAAGGTTAGCTGATCAACAGAAGTTAGAGTGACTTACTTGCTGCATCAAAAAACTGGGCCCTACAAAAACTGTTTTGTGTTAGATTCTGAAAGTAGTATAAAATGTGCTTATTTACAGCCCTCTTTTTACAAGTCATCCAGTAGCAAGAAAACATACATTCTTCAGCAGTGCAGATAAAAGTTATCCAGCATATATTAAAGTATTTTAAAATCCATTCTTGCAGGAATAAATGAACCATATGAAGTCATTTTGTTCCCTAGTCCAGTTAACTTACACCTGCATGCAGCAGATATAGCACAGTGCAGATATAACACCATGAATAGTGCTAAAGAAACAGGATGAATGATGTAGACAAGAATTGCAGGACTAAATCCTACTACTACTTTTTCTCTTTTGCACACGTATTGCATTTTCTGTCCATTTCTGATCCTTCGAGGTATTATGTTCTCTCTGTTCTCTTTGGCTACTTTGAGAAAATGGCATTCAGCATCTTGTAGTTCCCATAAAATATATCCTGTCTCCACTAAATTCAGTGATAGCATTCCCTATAAGCAAGATAACAACTCCACCGATAAAAGTCTTTGCTGCAGAAATAAAGTATTCATGGAACTTATGCACACTGAGTCAGCACATCTGGTAACATGAATCTATTTTTAAATTCCATTCTAGAAAATGCTGTAGGGAAGCAGGAATATTTCAACACAAATGTAGAAACTATGATGAAACTTTTACAGAACAATTGAACTTGGACTTTCAATGAAGAGCAGAGTCAGCATTGTTTTCCATGGAATTAATTTCTATTCTTATGAAATTATAGGTTTCTAATGAAAATTCCAAACAACCAAAATTGTAACTGTAATGGAATGGGTCAGATGACCTGAAGAAAAATAGAATTCTTTCTTAATATCACCTGAAGTGTTCACCCCTGAAACACCAACAGGAACTTCTTGGTGACTTATCAGGTCTTATCAGAACTAAAATTTTATTCTTCAAACAAGAAGCTCAACTCTGTTTTTAAATTATAAAAATATGGTGGTAAAAGGGAACACTTTGAGCTGTTACTTCGTTATTAGGCTTGGTTTGTGTGTCTGACAGAATATCCCATATACAAATGAAAGGACTACTTCACAAGAAGGAAAATTCTATTAAGTTTCTCTAGGTCATTTTTGTTAAGGTCTCCCTGATGGTGACAAAGGTGTGGTAACTACATGGCTAGGAGAGGAAAGGGAAACAGCACATGTTCATATTTGGGTAAGCAACTGTAATGAAAATTTGGAAGAGAACTTCTCTGATAAGATATTGAAATCAAATACTTCCGGTTTTGACAACGCACAAGAGAAGTGGGAATTTCTAGCAATCTTGAAGTGACTCAGGACAGTACATATAAAAATACTGCATAAACTTTGTAAACAAAATTGAACATTATATATTGTATTTCCTTGCACTTTAACAGTAATTGTATGAAATATACAGTTAAGGAATTAGCAAAACACTATATTTAAAAAGCAAATTACATTAAAAATATTTCCTTAAAAGGAAAAGGAAAATACCTTCTAGTTAAGTCTTGTGTGTAAAGGGGCTCATTTTGCGAAGAGGGGAAAATCACATTTTTATTGTTTGTCTGATTCTATCACCAAACTAACAGAGTATTTAAGTTCCACTGGTACTTCCATTAGTAAAATTAATTTTGTATTTTTGTAATTTTTTCACTTTAATCTCTGAAATGCAAAATATTTAGACCACTTAGTTTCCATAGCTTGCTACCCTCTAAAACCATAAATTATCTAAAGTCCATAACTATCCAGCCACTTAAGCTGTAGAGCTATCTTAAAATATTTTTTTGCTATCAGGTACTTCAGTAGATTGTCAATGAATTACAGTTAAATCCAGTTCTCCCACATAAACCTTGAGTAATTTAAATGTATAAAGCAGTGAGATAGATGATTTATACAGGGGAAAAAATAGCAACAATAGCAGGAGAGGAGCAGGGCTAATGTGTTTTTCCCCTTACCGCTTTCCCACTATTGAACAAGCCAATGGGAGAAATACTTGTCCTATTTCTGCTTCACTTATGGCTTGAATGTATACAAATGTGCATCCTTCAGCCCTTTGGGGCAAGCATGTGGCCCCACTGCTCTCACAGATATGATCCCATGGTCACGATGTGAATCTTCTATAGGGTGTTAAACCTTGAGCAAGCCCTCCTATTCAGGGGTGAAATTCACCTCTGAGTTTTCAGGGTGACTTGCCATTACATATTTTTATTTATTTATTTTATAGAAGACATAATGCACCCTAGGAAATGTGTAGTCATTCATCAGAGCAAATAAACTCTGGAATATGTTGAATGGAAGCCCAAAGGCTTCACCAGAAGTACTACTGGAAGGAATGGAATGAGAAATTGAAGAGGAAGCCAGTTGTGATGCCTGAGAATTTTTTGTGCATGCAACTATTTTTCTTTCTGACATTTGCTTTATTTCCAGGAAACATCTTTTACTCACTTATTCCCCCTGATTTAATGCTGACTTGAGTAAAAACAAACATTTCCAAACATTAGTCATTGAGGATTGCTTTAGCATGTATTTCACGCCTCTGTGTTTCAGGCAAACAGGCTTCCTCCTACCCACAACCCAATCAGTGCATCTGTACACCAGGTTTGGGCATCTGCAAGTTTGTTGTTGCAGGATTTGAAGGTGTTGCCTGTAAGATAGCATGCATTATAGAACAAGCGACCATATATTTTTTTTCTCTGTCAATTTGCCTTGCAAGGCAAACTTACTTTAGCATGTTGTTTTTGAATTTAAGGCGCTGTGTTGCAGAGACACAGTGAGGTGTATTCAACATCTGTGAAGGTGCTTCTGAAGTTAATGAAGCAAATGACATTCTCATTCCAGGCACTGGCGTCTTGAATATATTCATGCATGAATACCATGGGTCAAAAATCCATTTTAGTCTATGCTATATCCAAATATACATTTTCATTTGACTTTTGATTTCCATGTATAAAGTACCTTGCTACAGAGTAAGTGTGCAGGTGAACAGTAATGGCTCTTATCTTAAAGGTACCACCTATTGATCCAGATGCAAACAGTCTTCTGTTTTCCATGTTTTGGGATATAAGCACTAGCCACATCACTATCTTGTATACTGCTGGTGACAAAAAAACTCATACCAGATGCATTCTTGCTGATATACTAACTCAGAATGAATAGGGCACTTCATCCTTTGGACCATCTACATAAATCATACTGATTATGAGTGAAATATTTGTACATATACAATATCATGATCTTAGAAACATTGTGGGAAAAGTAATAGAATTTTTCTTTTGTCATGTGTGGGGTGAAATTCTGAAGCACTAATTATTATTAATGGTCAGTAATTTTGTCATTTGTTTGTGCACAATATTGCGGGCAAACTCTTGTTCCATGGAACATTCTACAAACACAGACCAGCATTGCTTTTTTCATTCTATCTCTCCACTTACATGGTTATTTCTTAGCTCTCGTCATGTGCTTGGATTTTTTTCCCTCAACAGAAACCAAACATATTTATGGCATATTTTAGGAGCAAAGTTCTGGAGAAAAACCACTGGAGTCAATTTTGCTGAGTATTGTAACATTTTTTACTGACTAAATATATACTGTTTTGAAAGAAAAACATCATAACAACTTCCTGTGTTTCCATTAAGTTGCATTAATGGAGTATTTGCAATGGATAGTTCTCTTCTTAAGCTTGTTTCTATTAGCAGTCCTCTCTTTCACAAAGGGCATGAAATTCCATTTTTTTCAAAGTGATCATCACGATCACAACCAACACCATTCATTCTAGGACTGAACTCATCAGGATTAGTGAAGCCTTTTCCATAACACAGATTTCCCATACCTAAGTGGACTTTCCTGCAAATGCCATTCTTCATATAATGGTCATCTTCATCACAACTACATTGAAATTTAGGTTCATCAAAGTCATAATTAAGCCTTAGGTTGTCTTTATGCATGAACAAATTCTAATAAATCAGTCTGTTTCATGCAGAAGTAAGGACCATTTTCACTCCATGGACATTTAATTCTTACTCAAAAACATTTTTTTCAAGTTCTAAGCAATTTAATGTTATTTTTCCTCACCAGGTAAAGAGATTACTGCTAAAAATATCTCAAATCCCCAATCTCACACTACTTTGGTAATAGATTAGCAAATACAGAAAGTTAGAACAAGTTAGGCAAAAATTAAAACCCCAAGAACACGTTAAATTGCTAAAGGTATGGCATGTATTTAAATGCCATAAATACATGCCATCATGCTGGCACATACTAAAAATTCTAGTCCTTTCATAGCCTTCAGTAAGCTTCAGTTCAAGTCCACATGGAAAATATGTCTCTCTAAATAAAACTATTCCACTTCTGTCACGACAATGTAGTAGTCACGGTACTTTTTTCAGACATTGTTTAGAAAACCTCGTTATAATATTTCTGTCTCAGTTAGTTCCCATTTTAGTCTAATATTTAGAGAATCATCTCTTTTTCTATTTGCAATGTATCACATAAACATGTACTATGCTAGGATACGGGCTTAAAGGGTCAGCAGTGTTTTAAAAACAGTTGTCAGTCTCAAGTAAAACACCTGGCCTAAAGTCCTGTTTCCCTCCCTTTCTCCCTTCCCCCTCCTATTTTTACTAAAATATTTTTAACATCAGTACCACAAACAGATTATGATTTCTCTTCTTCTGCCTTTAAAATGCTGCTACGCAGGAATATAATAATTCCAAACCGGGTTTTAGAAATAAAAACTGAATTATCTTTCCAAATCACATTTCCATTTTTACATATAGGAGAAATAAACACACAGAAAATAAAGCAGAAGTAGCTTTAAAGAACTATAAAAGGATTTACACTATATTAATAAAACTTCAAGAATGGTTTAGGAAGAAATATATATTAGCTAGGGCTTTATAGCTCTAGGACAGTAACTGGAGCCATAGTGAGCAGTTCAGGAGAGTTGTGCAATTTTAGTAAATTTTAAAAGTCATGAGCAAAATAGCACTCTCTCATGAATAGTTACATTAAAACCCCCACACTGTTTACCTACCGAGCTATCAGAAAATTTCACAAGTCAATTTGGATCTCAGAATGAGCAGAGCTTCTAAAACAATGTAATTATTTTCAGGAGGCCTAACGAGAGAGCTCTTTCAAATTTCATTCCAACATTTATTATGTGAACTGAAAAAAAAGCGTACAAGAAACAAATTGCTGAGAGTAAAAGTAAGTGTTTCTATTTTCTTCCCTGTTGGATAAGAAAAGGACAGGAAGGAAAACAAGGAAGAGGTGGTGAGATCCTAACGCACTTTAAAATTTCAAGTACTAAGTCATCTGCTCATAACCTGTATTTGCTGAGTAAGCAGAGGCAATTCTAAAATGAAGCTGCTGGAAACCTACCTTCACATCAAGAAAATAAGTCAATTAGGTCATAAAATATAAAGTGTTTGTAACAATAACAGTTTCTGAGTTATAAAGTAAATACTTAGAAGATATTTGGGTTACTTCAGATGGAATTTAATGTGACAGAAAAGGCTATATTGACAATACAGTGACTATCCGTCCTTTTATCCAAGAGCCAATCATGTTCTGAGTCAACTTACAAATCAGTAATCTCAGAAATAATGTCAGAATATAGACGTAGTTTGATGGCATGACAGGTAAAATTTCTTCATTATCATAAATGTTCATTAAATGAGGAAATATGAGGGATTTTCTTTTAAAGATTTTATATTCATATTACTCAGAAAGTGAACTCTCCAACAGCAGTCAAGAAATTCATTACACAGCATAAAATCCATTTTACCAAATTGTTGTGGCAATGTTACCAAGGCAGTTGGTAACATTTTCTGGTAGGAGTCCACTCTGAAACCTATAATTTTAGTTATGCTAATTCCCTTAAGACAAAGAAATGGGAAGAAAGTTAATGTAGATGGCTCTGTTCAAGAACAAAAAGGTAGGAAAAAGGATCTGTGCAACTAACAGAATGTAAATCATATATTAGCTAACAATTTTCTATGAAAATAAAAAACAGAGCAGAAGGAAAAAAGCATTATATTGTAAAAGAAACATTGATCAACTAGTTAAACCATTTTTTACTGGGGGAAAAAAAGGAAAAGGAAAGTGGAAAACTGTTGTAAAATTTCTGTGAATTACACACATACACGCAGAGTAGCAATAGATGTTTACTGCATTTCTGGGAAAACAAAGTTATACCAGCTTTTGGATCCTTCTTGTCAAATCTTCATCCTGGTTGGTTTTTAAACCACTCACTGCACTAGAAATATATTAGCAAAAAAGAAGAGAAGCATGGAGAAAAAGGAGGTATAAAGTAGGTATCTCTTCAAGGTGAAGTTCTTCTGCCAGAATGAGTTTAACGTCAAGAACAACAAATATTTAGTTAACCATTTCATTGCTCTAGTGACAGAAGATGTATGCCTCCTACAAGGAGTAGCTATGGTCATAGTGCTCTTATGATATTAAAAAATACATCCACACAGATGAAGCTTTTTTAAAAGCAATATAATGATAATTTTTTATTTTTATTAAATAGCACATATTCAAAAAGGTTATACCAGCTTTTATAATTACTTATTATCCATTATATTGGCAACGTTATACTGATTTGTGTAGAACTAGAAAACCCTTTGTTATACACAAATAGTTTACATTTGTGATATTTTCTAGATTGTGTCTTAACAAGTCAATGTCACTATCAATCAATCAGTGATGAATAAGAACTGTGCTGCATTAACAATAACAAAGCAAGCTGTAAATTATCATGGCTGGGCTTCGTGAATGCAGATTTGGGTGTAAATTATAGCATGAAAAATATTAATACAATGAAATTTTAAATGCCCTTGAATAGGATACAGTCCCTGGTCACAACCATAATACCATTTAAAAAAGTGCTTAATCTGGAACAAACAGTAACTACCGCTGTGTAAGGACTCTTTCTTCCTTCCTCCCCCGGTCTCACCTTCACTATTTTCTATTTTAGAATATATAGTATATACTTCCTAGACATGCATCTGTATTACTTCAAGACCAAACTAACAAGCAATTCTCACTCTCTCTCTCTCTTCCCCTCCCTTTCCCCCACTATGCAGTTTATACACTATACTATATACAGTTTGCAGAACTATAAACTCGATCTGAAGATAGACATTCAGGGATATAAGAATAATTTTTCTTCACACTGTGGCTTAATTTTTCTGCACTGGCTGAATCCTTTTACTTCCTTCTCAGCAAAAGGGGAACAAAATGGCCAGTATAAGCTTTGAAATGGCTTCTCTCTCAGCTGGACAGGTATGTAACTTTATTTCAGTTAGGAGTGTGGCTAGATTTTAAATGCTGCATTCAGTGAGTTCTTAATTATAAATCTATATTGTATGGTAAAACAGCATCACTTTTTAAGAACTTGGACAGCATTAAATGTCTCCTTGTAAAATCTGATTTTGCTCTAGTTACTAGAACCCTGTACATTTTTAGGGAAAAGGCAGGTAATGAACAAGTCATAGTACTAATGTATGACTGCAAATTGTGGGATTTTTCTGTCTGTTCTTCAAATCCTGCTTTTATTAGCAGTGATTATACTGATATGACATCAGCAAAAATCAGTAAAATCAGATCATTTTTATGAGACAACCATTGCATACGTTAGAAAATATTGTTTTGGTTGTCATATGTGCCTTCTGAGAAGCCTTTCTGACAGAGGGCCAAGATTTTCACATCCTTAATATGGTTTTGTGGGGTGTAAGTCTATGCAGAAGTTTGAACACGACTTTAAAAGTATGATAATGAATTTAAAATTGGACAATGTTCTTGACAGAAATTGAATATAAATTTCCTCTAGGAAGGGAGCCATCTATGGCATATTAAGATGGACTTGGCTGTAATTTTTTACCCTATATGGAAAACACATAATTTGGGATTATGCTATAATATACTGATGTGGTTTGCCAAGTGCTGTGTGAAAACCTATTTATTTGCATGTCTACCCCTATGCCACGTGTATTTTCATTCCAACTCACCACCACAGATGAAGTGATGTTTTAGAGGAGTGATTTCCTTGGTACATTTAGGATTTCAAACATCTCTGAATTTCAAGAAACATTTTTGTGATTGACTGACTGCAAGTTCTAGAAAAAGAAGCTTAATAATTTCTACATACACGGACATGTTTTATCAGTTTGATAGCACATGGGTACACATGCTACAAGGACAACAATCAGACTACAGCCAAGAAAAGGGTGGAATTCCCAGTGCAAACCACAGATGGAGGAAAGCAAAGGAAGAACTACTTGATGAAGTGACATGGCAACTTCATTTCCAAATGAGGATGCAGAGAACTGAGAGTTCACTAGAGAGGTTTAAAAATCAGTTTGAGTTGTGATCTAATTGGCTAGTACTACAGAATAAAATTGAAGTGCCTCTAGCAAATCCTGTAGACATTCCAAAGGCTTCTTAAAAACTATTCCCTTCCTGAATGGTGAACTTTTCCCCCTTAGGAGTCATATTAGAGAGATTAAGCTTAATCTATATGTTATCTTAATCTTTTAAGCACACCACCGTGTAACTGAGGCAGCTGTCTGTCCCACTCTGACACTTGAATTTCTGGTATATTTGTAGGCACTGACCATGTTCTCTCTTCAGCTCTTGATTTCCTAGATTAAGCAAAGGAATATTCAGCATCTCTTCTTGCTAAGTAGGTTGTCCATTCTCCAATCGCCCATCTCAAAGCCAACGTTAGAAGTGAACCCTTTTGCCATGAGAATGCATCAGCACTAGAGAAATCAGAACTGTAACTGGATGTAGAGGTGTGGGCTCTATGCTAAGGACCTGGAATGTGAGCTGAAGTGCCAGTGAATCAGTGAGAAGATTTTCTTGTTCTCCACACCTCTTCTTCCTTTGACCGACTGAAGGAACTGGAGATTTGTCTGGTAGTTTCCTGCCCAAGGAACGTATAGGGTGCTAACAGGAGTAAAACAAAATAGGCAAAGTGACTAAAAATGTCTATTAAAGACATTAAACACAAGAATCTATTTTCTCACTCAAAGTCTGAAATGATACAATCAGAATGTGTTCTCACATTTTTGTCACAGATGCTGACTATGAAGAAGTTAACAGCTGAAGATGGCTACAAAGATGGATATACTTTGGGTCCAAACCCATATGGCAATTCCTGTGTTGTGGTAGCCTTCCATAACTGGGCAGTATGCTTTACACAGGTGAATACTTAAGGATTGAAACTCTTATTCTGAAAAACAGTTTGAAATGAGAAAAACGAGATGGTTAGTTGCATAAATGTTTTTCTGCTTCAATTAATTTTCTTGCTATTTAATCAGAAAAGCAGGAGATGTGATTATATACACGGGAAAATTACTGTTGGATAGCTTCCTGATAATTAATAAAATTATAATCCACATAGTACATATTCCCAGGTACTGATTCTCTTTCTGTGCTGTTCAATGCAGTTTTAGTAAAAGAAGTCTCTCATTAATTGCATGAGAGAAGAGACTACTAGCTGCAGTCTACAAAGGTGAAAAATGTGACATAGGTACCTTTTAAATCTGCCCCAGCCCTGTGGAACTGTCCATCTTACAGCCATGCCGGAGTGCACGCCACCATGGCCTTGGGGCAGTCAGCCCTTTCTCCCACACTACTTCCTATGCCTCCATCAGCTCATGTAGACACAACATTTCTGTCTGATAGAGATCACAGCATAGAGCTACTGAGCTAACATAGCCATTATAAATACTGATGTAACTGTGGGAGGGTTTTTTTGTAGCGGTTGAAATAGAATAAAATGATATTAATTCTTTATGAAATCGTTTTTAGGATTCATATATCTAAATACTACTTAGCAAGAGTTGCAAAATCAATAATTTATTATTACGACCAGATAATAATTTCTGCAGAAGATTCATACTAACACTCATGTTGGTTCATTGACTTTTAATGCTAAAATTCTACGGAAGGTTATTTGGGTATGTAGCCTTTAATAAGGCTTAATATTAACACTTGACATCTGTTTCTTTCACATTCCCTGCCTCTCATTCCAGATTATCTATCATAGCAACTCCTGATTCAGGCTCTCCATAGGGCTTTACCCTCATCTCCATTTGAAAACCTTCATTTCAATAGGTGGGCTGAAAATTCCTGTACTTCTAAAAATACCCTGTTCCACTTACGAAGCCTAGTTAATGACATCTCTCTCCATGTTCATTATTCAGTGTAGCAACTATCAATGAGCGGAAAAGAAACTACACAAAGGGGGCAAAATCAGAGTGAATTTTGTTGCTCCAAAAGAATATTCATTTGGTTAGGAAAAAGAAAAAAAATGTTGTAGGGTTGTTGTTTTGCTGTTGTTTTGTAACTTTGTGTTCCAGTTGCTGCTACCAAACTTTTTTTTCCTCTTTGCTTGTGGTGAATAATAACGATAAATTTTTTAGATAAGGGACCATGACATGATACAATGATTAAGGACAAACTACAGAAAGATTATTGCAGAAAACTAAATCTCAAGTCAATATAGGGCAATAAAACCACAACGCTTAAGGTATGAAAATTGAAAAACAAGAGGAAGAAACATAAAAATGAGAATACAAAGGAAAAAACACTAAGGAGAAGCCATAGCAATGAATTTAAAAATAAATGGTAAATTTCCCTGAATTGTCTTTAAATATATTTTTAGCTACTTATTAAAGTTTGGGGGAGGGAGAGGTTTGTTCATTTTTTCATAGAAGAGTCACCTTCTGTTTTCAGCTTTGAGCTTGAATGTACATACACCCTAAGGCAGTTCTGAATCTAAAAGCTTTTCCAAGGGCTCTCTAAACTTTGACAAGCTGAACAAGGCAGAGGAATACTTGCCAGGGTGAATAGGTGAATAAGAAATATTTTCTTTTTCTGTAATTTGCTTCCACTGGAAGATCTCAAAACCTAAACTGTTGAGTTTAAGTAGGGATCTAAACAAAAGGTATACAGTTTTACTTGGAGGGCAGTCACAAACAGGTCATATTTGCTATAAATAGAAACTATATGAGCTCAGACCTCTAAAATCAAATGGACTTTATTAAAAAAACCACTCGGAGGATTTCACTGAACCAAAGACTTACAGAACAGCTGAGATCAGAAGGGACTTCTGGAGGTCCAATCTCACTGCCCAGGTAGGGTTGTCCTGAGCTGATTATTAAAAAAATTAACCATAACAACTTCTCACTGGGTGAAGGAAAGAGGATGCACATCACGATCACATGTTCTGCAATGCAGGAGAGTGGGAAAGGCACAGCAACTTATCAGTCTGATTAGGATATATACTGCATGTATCTATTTATGCCATAAACAGTTAATTCTATCAAACATTTTTCTCCTCCTTTCTCAGTTCTGGGGACTTAAATTAGATGTGATAAAAAAATTATAATCTATGCATTTTAAGGTAAAATAAATTAATTTGTACTTGAACAGTTTATCCGCAGTCCTCCTGTAATTTTCAGAATGATGTAAATTACAAATAATTTCAGAATAAAATACATAGTATAATTCAGTAAACTTTTCTGCTGTCTTTTTTTCTATGTAAAAAAGTTTGTGTCATTTTTGAAAGTAGAGTTGTAAAACATTTTAAAAATTTTAGTTGTAGACATTTTCCACAGAAAGAGTAAAGTAAGACTGTTTTTTTTTTTCCCCTGAATTTTCAATCATATGGCAGTTTTATTACCTATATTTTGAGCATCCTGGAATTTCCAATAACCAACAGGAAAACCATTACAAGAGTCTGGTCAAGGAAGTCTCCAAGTTTTGTAAGTCAAATTCTTGAATTGATTTGTAGGATATTATTTATTCAGCTAACACCTCTCACATGAATATTAATGCAAAAAAAATGCAGTGCTTTATATTTAGTCAAGTAATGTTGTAGTTTTCCCATCAAAGAAGTGGAGTTTTCATTTTGAGAGGGTTTCTTTTGTACTACTAAATACCCTGTCCTTACACTTCAGTATACATTCAACTGCAGTTGAGTGAGGTAAAATATTTAGAAACAAAAGGTTATTGTTCTCACCTTGATGTACATTTCTGCAAAAACTCATTAAAATACATGACTATTTAATGAATTATCACAAATCCTTTTAAGAAAGGCATTTTTTCGTAGACACAGTTTTAAGGGTCTGAGAAGTATTATTGTACCTTCAATCACTCGACTTCACATAGGAGCCTTGTGGCAGCTTATGAGATAAAAACACTCGATTTATTGTAGCATGTATGTGTTACAAGGTGCATATTCTGTTGCCGGTACATTAGAGAGTGAGGAATGTTTATAACTGAGCACATACATTAACCTTTATACTACTCCCTTGTATAATTTCTGTGTATTATGATAATTTTTTTGGTAGAGGTTATTCCAAACAAACAATAAAGGTATTAAAGAGTTAATATTATAAAATAAAGTCATAATACAATTTTTAACTGAATCTCTTAAAATTCATACCAGATCAATACTGTGTTTTATTGCAAAATCTTAAAAGTTTGTTTTTTAAACCAGGTCAATCTTTGCAAATGCAAGTATTTCAGTTCAGCTTTCATACAGCATAGACAAAAGTATCATAAACTCCTCTCCCAAAAAGTCAGGAAATACAAAACACTTTCTTGAGAAGATTGTACCTAATACTTTCTGGACTACATGAGTGAACTGATAGTCTTTGAAGACAGGTAAGAAGTGAAAGCTTAGTATGGTTGAGATAACAAGTTGGGGAGTTCATTGTTTGTCTACTGGCGCCAAGCAGCGTTCTTAAGATTAGCAGTCCTAAATCTTTCATTCATGGCATTACAAACTGACCATCATAATCCATTCATTAAAGCCATACCAAAGAAAAGGATAAGAAACTGAACAACTATGTTTAAAAAACACAAAACGTTAAAATGACAATTTAAGTATTTAAAGGTGCACAAAGTCATACTAAGCAAACCTCAGGATGTTTTGGACTCGAAAGACTTTTGCAAGTTAAAATCACTCATAAATCATCATCTCTCTCTCTCTCCTTCTCCCCCATCCTCTCATGATACTCTGACAGTAACAAAAGGGATTAGCTAAGCAATCTAAAGTGAATCCACTTTAAGGGCATAGTTAAACTCAGGGTAACTAGCAGTCAGTGTCAGGGCATGTCAGCTATTGCATTTGAAACTGGTCCTTATAAATGAATTGATCCTTGGGTTCCTGTCTTCTGTTATGAAATAATATTACTCAATAGGAGGAAAACATTCCTGTAATGTAAGATCATATGCAGTCTACTATATGTTTTACATTCTCTTATCTATTTCTAGACTGAAATTTTTCCACAAATATATTGAAAATGGGTCCTCATTTATATCCCAGTAAGTGGGAGCAGCCAGTTTTCCAAACAGACTTGTATGTAGATGTTTACTTATAGCTGTGCGCAGATTTTTCTGAGGAAGATGAATGCCTGGACTCATCTACAAGGGGTACCCTGTAACTGGGCTCAGTACCAATGTCTTTCTAAATGTCTTAGAACCAATGTCTTTCTAAACAACTAAACTGACTTACAGGTGCTCGTGTGACATTAGACATGCTCCAGAGAAGATGCAGTCTGGTCTACCATCACCACCAGGAGCCTGAGAGTAAATGTGTTCAGCAAAGGTGCCTGGGCACTTTATAAAGATTTCCAATGAGCTCCCCACATGACCTATAATAGATGGGTTATGCAGACAGACATTTATTCCTAGATCAGCTGTTGGGGAACTGATAATTCTCGAAATTCAGGTAATTATAATCTGCGAGAATTAGTGCTCAGCTCCCAGGGCTTGGATCTTGGTGTTTGAAAATTCCAACCTAAAATACTGAAGGAAGAATACATTTTAAAAAGAGGCTTTTCCTAGAAAAAGTGTTGTAATATCTTAGCACTAATCAAAAGTCTGTTATGAAGATCGTTATTTCCTGGGGAGTATGAACCTACAATTCTGTATGAAAAATTTTCAGCTGGAAGTTAATAGAGTAACTGAGTGAAGTACAGTCTTCTGACAGCTTAGTTTAATCATCTTTCTTAGTTCTTTGTGCCCTATCCGTTAGAGGTCAGACTTCCTACTCCTTTAGATATCCATCTAGTTCATTCTGTTTTCATTTATCCATGACAGCTCTACATGCTCCAGAATGAAAAAGAAATAAACCGAAATTAAATATTTAGATTTAGGATTCTACTGTAGTTTACCAAAAATTCATGCAAGTCAATAAGCATATTTTAATTGTGGATCACAACTATGTGTGTTTGGATGGTTTTTTTACCAAATCATCTTTTCTCGAAGGTTGCGTATAAAATTCTCTGAAAAACAGGTTTCTTCAATTCCAGGAATTTGTAATTGAAGAAAAACAGTAGTGGTGAAATGTTCTGGTTTTTACTTTGAAAATGAAAAAATAAATTATTTTTAGTTTAGATAACTTTTAATTTGAAATTGTGTTAGTTCCAGTAATTAATTTTTAAAGATAAATTAAAAAGAGGGGTTTAATTGAATAGAATCAAATATTTTTCAGATACTTGGAAAAATTTCTGAGATTTTGATAACCTGCTAGGGCTTGCTTATTAAAGATAGTCCCACTGTCAGCAGATAGGTATTAAATAATATTTCAAATTCAAACTATGAGACAGACATCATAGAAGGTTAACATGTTTGTGCTACAGCATTTTAGAAATCCTCCTAGGAAAGACTAAAGTTCCCAAATTATCTCAGTAATAGCTCCTGCTGTATAATGGTGCTCATTTTTAGATATTTTTCAGTTCTAGTCTTTCTAACTGAACTGTTGTCTTAAAGGTTTCAGACTAATGAGCTGACTGACTTTAGTGTTTTCTAAGCATGATAGTAACTAAAAAGTTATTATGCAGTTATCCTGTTACTTAGAGTACATAGGTATTTGAGACCCAGGAAAAGATTAGCATACGAAAGAGTAGACACATATTTACAAGCTTATGTCTTTTCCTTTGATTTGTCCTATCTTTCTGAATATACAAGCAGTTTAGCCAGATCCAAGGACAAGATAGATGGACATATATCGGGTATGTATGGATGATAGCCACATGATAAATTGAGGAACTATCCCATTTATTTATAACCACCTTTGACCATCTCACATGCCCTTTGCCTACCAATTCATCTTCACCATGACGACTTATAAAATTCCAACTCCTTGAAACATTTCAGTTCATTCCATCCTGCCTCCTCTTCTTTGTTTTCCCCCACATTCATCCAGCAAAATGAGAGAGGAATTGCCGCAGCCTGAAAGAGGAATTATTCACTAATACAGAAGCAACAAAAAAGTGCATAACTTCTTGTATTTCCACTAATATGAAAACTGAGTCCTGAATAGCTACCTTTATGTGGTGGGGGAAAAAAAGTTTTCCCCCTGAAGTTATAAAATAGTAACCCCCTAGGGGGTGGTTACCCTTGGGGTTGAACCAATGAGCGCTTCTGCAAAATATAAACATATCACCCAGACTGGAAAAGAAGGGGGTTGTAGGTGTTATTGGAGAAAGTGGCCATGTTGTAAAAGCCACGAGGAGAAGGGGCAGGAGCCCTGCTGGGGGCTAGGCCTCCCCAGCCCCGGCTGGGGGGCTACAGGGACTTGGAACAGTGTTAAACTGGGCTAAGTATCTGTAGCTAGAAAGCTGAAGGAGTTTTCTCCACCATGAGTGGGCAGACGGAGCAGCGGCAGAAACAGCACTGACCAGAGAGCAGTGGCAGAGAGCCAGAACAGATAAGAACTGGAGAAGCAGCAAGCTGGCATTGCAGCCAAGGAGGAGAGACACAGAGAGACGTCTGATGGAGACAGAGCAGAACTAAAATCTATAGAGAGAGTTTGAGTAAGAACTGAAAACCAAAACCCCCAAACTTCTTTTTCAGATCCCTCCTAAAGTGGAGGGGGTGGACTCCTACTGGATGGAAGTCCTAAAATGCAGCATGCACTGCAGAGAAAGGAGCTGAGAAGCTCGGGCTTCCTGGAGCTGGACCGGGACGGCCAAAAGGAACATGGAGGAGGGCTTCGCCCCCCCTGTTGCTGCTAAGCTAGCAGCCTGAGATCAGAGTATGGGAGCTCTGCAAGGAAGTTTGAATCCTCTGAGGATAAGGACCATCACGAAGGCTTCTGCACTTTGTTGATATGACGTGGTGAAGCGACCTTTGTCCTGGTGAACACAGCCCACGGAAGAAAAAGACCCTCACCTGGAGTTGAAGGGCCGAGAGGGGCTTGGAGGCCTACCTCGTGTGTAATGATAAAAGATCCAGTCACAGCTGCTGCATGGGAGAGAGAGAGATAGACTGCTACCCTGGAGAGACTGCTGCTCTGAGAGTGGACAGGATGTCTTCCTTCTTCCCTCCTGGACTTTTATTTGGAGGGAGAAGAGATTTGATCCATTGTAAATACTGCTTCATCATAGAAGAGATAGTTAAGATTGTATATGATGTGTTATAATATTTATTTGTACAGTCATTGTAATATAATCCCTTTCCCCCCATACTGAGTCTCATGTTTTTGTCTGGAAAACTCATCTCACACTGGGCTGAGATGTGGGAGAGGGGCTTGGACTTGAAAATTGGATTTTGGGGCTCTCAGACCATTACATCATTACATTCCGAGTCACGGCACCATTAAATGTGGCAGTTTGAGCCACATTAGAAATCCAAAATCCAATTTCCGGGCTTCCCCCCACCCCTTCCCACAATTTATCCCAACACCGGAGAGAAACTTTCAGGCCAGAGGCTTCTATAGGGGGAAGGGGAAGTATATACATTTATTTTACACAAATAAATACTATACAAACTAAAGGCAATTATATAAATATATATTACATTTCTATTAGTCCTTTTAAGCCCCTCCCTTTAGTCCAGGAAGAGCCTTTCAAGGCTGCTGGGTAATGCAGTCTCTCTCTCGTGGGAGTGTTCTGGGCCCCTGAACACTCCCTAACCAGCCTTCAGCTGTTTGCTGCAGTCTTTCTCCTCACAAAGTCCAAGAAAGTAGCTTTGAGTCCTTTCTCCTTGGTCTGCTGTGTGATCTCTCTTTCTCAGTCTCATACTTCAGTTTGCTGTTGCTGTAGTGTAGCTTATCACAGTAGGCATTTGGAATCTTCCTTCCTCCAAGTCAGTTTTCAGCTGCCCCCGGTCAAGCCTCGGCAGGGCAACTCCCGAGCCCTTGGCCCGTCTCCAATTTCACCTGGGATTTTCTCCCTAGCACCGAGCTGTTTTATTATCAGCCCGTCCACTTGGTTCTGCTTCAAATGCTGAGCCTCTCCTCCACTTTACAGTGGAGGGAAAGAAAAAGGCCCCCCCCTCCACAGCTTAACTGCAAAAAGATGGGGGAAGAGGGCTTGGCTGCAGGGCCTGCCTCTCTCCTCTTACCTTGGGTGCTGTGAGTCGCATCCCTCACAAACACTCACTCTAAATGTTGTCTCTAACTCTGACCTAGGCAGAGTTGGGGGCCACAGGGCTCCCCCCCCCCCGGAGGGGGGAAGAAGGAGCCCAGTCCCCCCCGCCTTCTACACCTACACGCAGCCGACACCAACGACAAAAAACTCCCAGCAGCTTCCGATGGTTGTGTATATCTGATTTTTAGCAGAAGCGAACAAGATGAGCGGTGATTGACTCTCCAGGGAACACTACCCTGGCACCCAATCACCTCTGAGCCCCCGACTCCCGGGGGGGGCCATCTCAAACCATGACACTTTATTTACTTTGGAGATTTTTCCAATGATCATAAAAAATATATGGATAAATTGACTGCAATTTAATTAGTTTTAACTATTATTAATTCTAGAGCTGGAGATTTTGACAATCTCTGTTAGGTTGTTTCTCTCAGAGAGAAAGAGCAATCTGTGGAAAAATTAATGTCATCTGGTTTAGACTGGTAATTTAAAACAAGAAAAACAATAAAGAAAATCAGAAAACAGAATAGTTGTATACAAACAGTTCATGAATACTAAAGATTTTTTTCTATCTTCTTCTTATGGAGCAGAATTTTCAATAAAAAGAATAAGTCTTATAGTTGTCCAGTGCTATTGAGACCCATTTTCCAAAGCTTGAAAGGTCATGGAATTCTTTGATTCTGTCTGTCTGACAGGAGTATTTGGAATATGAAATTAATACCACCTTTTATATGTGAATTATTTAATCTGATATTCAATAAAAAATAATCAGTCTGGTTTCTTATTAATGAAGGCTGTAGGTATCAAGATGCTCTAGCAGAGGTTTCTTCTAATGGACTCAATATTTTTTCCAAGAATAAATGAAAAGTTTCAGGCCTATGACTTTACAGGGTCATTCATTTGTGACCACCAATACAAAAATGAAGCCTCTTACTCAGTGGCTTAGTTTTCTGATAAAGGTACGACCTAAAATTTTTTTTAAAAAAATGTGTCTGTAGAGCATGAAAACATACACATAATCCATTAATATTTTAATACATACTTCTAAGTCATTAAAGACATGGAGTTTTTCAAGGGAAGAATTTTGTCACCAATATTGATGTATCCCCCATAGCATTCTCCTGAAAAAGCTGACAGCCCATGGCTGGGACAGGGGCACTCTGTGCTGAATTAAGAACTGGCTGGAGGGCTGGGCCCAGAGAGTGGTGGTGAACAGCGCTGCATCCAGCTGGTCACTAATGGTGTCCCCCAGAGATCAGTGTTGGGCCCAGTTCTATTTAATATCTTTATTGATATTAATATCTTTATCTATGGATCTGGATGAGGGACTCAGGTGTAACATTAACAAATCTGCAGATGACACTAAGCTGGGGGGGAATGTTGATCTGCTGGAAGGCAGGTGGGCTCTTCAGCGACCTGGATAAGCTGGAGAGATGGTCTGATTCCAATAGGATGAGGTTCAACAAGGCCAAGTGCCGGGTCCTGCACTTTGGCCACAACAACCCCATGCAGCACTACAGGCTAGGCACAGAGTGACTAGAGAACAGCCAGACAGAGAGGGAGCTGGGAGTTTGGATTGACAGGAAGCTGAACATGAGCCAGCAGTGTGCCCAGGTAGCCAAGAAGGCCAATGGCATCCTGGCCTGTGTCAGGAACAGTGTGGCCAGCAGGACCAGGGAAGTGATTCTTGCCCTGTACTCAGCGCTGGTGAGGCCACACCTGGAGTGCTGTGTCCAGTTCTGGGCCCCTCAGTTCAGGAAGGATATTGAGGTGCTGGAGCAGGTCCAGAGAAGAGCAACAAGGCTGGTGAAGGGACTGGAGCACAAGTCCTATGAGGAGAGGCTGAGGGAGCTGGGGTTGTTTGGCCTGGAGAAGAGGAGGCTCAGAGGTGACCTCATCACTCTCTACAACTTCCTGAAAGGAGGTTGTAGCCAGGTGGGCATCTTTCTCTTCTCCCAGGGAGCCAGCAGCAAGATAAGAGGGCATGGTCTTAAGCTCTGTCAAGGAAGGTTTAGATTGGATATTACGAAGAAAGTTTTTACAGAGAGAGTAATTAGGCATTGGAATGGGCTTCCCAGGGAGGTGGTGTATTCACTGTCCCTGGAGGTTTTTAAGATGAGACCAGATGTGGCACTTAGTGCCATGATCTTGTAACCACAGTGGTGTTGGATCAAGGGTTGGACTTGATGATCTCAGAGAACTTGAATAGAATCTAAGAACTTGACTCTATGATTCTGTGATTCTATGATTACTTTCCAATTGGACACCCTTATTACAAATATGAGTGAATATTTTTGTATTTCTTTGTTTAGATTAAATAGTTTTGAAAGTGATATTGGCTAAACAGAAAAAAACTGTATCTTCGTACTAGAAGAGTTCATTCACAGAAGGACATATAGTGATCAAAATATATAGCTTTAAATTCAGAGGACTGTCAGCTCACACCAGTTTAACTTATCTATGAAAGTACAACATATAAGCAAGTTCCTCCTTACACTCTCCCAAGAAAAGCTAGTTTTCTTCAATAACTTCTTCAATATGATCTAACAGTGTTTCTGCTGGAAAAGCTCATGCTAATTTAGATGTTGATTTAAAACAATTAAAAGTGAAAATCCCCAGCAGAGTAATGCAGCGTTGTTCAGATCGAAATAGGAAACTAATTAAAGAGAGTTAGCTGTTCTATTGAAGCCCAGGAAAATAAAAGCAAAACATTGAAACATCAGCTGAAACACTTCAGACTGTCCTCACTCCCACAGGAGTCAAGCACATGTGCATGTGCTTCTGTCAGGGATGTCAAAGTATGAATTTTGGTCTTTATGGTCCCTTCCAACCCAAACCATTCTGTGATGACATCAGGTTTCAGGCAAACTTACTGAATATGTAAAGTGTGATTCAGAGTCCCTGGGCTGAATGGCTGCTAAATGTCAATGAACATGCTGCAATTGCATTTTCCTTATGGAGGTGCTTACTCCATGCCTACAAGTAAATGGTGATGGTGAAAATGTCTTTATGTTTCCCTCATCACATCCAATTCACAAACAGTCTAGACACTGATCCCAGAATCACTAATCCTGGGAGGGGAGAAGCACCCCCCTCCATGCTGGGACAGTGGGCACCTTGGCCAATACATTAGGTTTGAACTGGAACCTTCAGACTGATGTGCTGTCATGCAAATTTAATGCATTATTCCTAAACTTGAAGTAGATTTTCTTTTCTCTGTGAATTGGACAAAATGAGGTCTGTCATATGAGACTCAACAAGACACAGTATGAAATAACTCCATCTTATTGGCAAAAGTAGAAGATATTAGTCCTTAAAAGAATACATTATTTTTTAACCTAAAGTAGTCTTTGACATTTTAACTAACTACTGGGCCATAGAAAGATTAAGCAATAGTTCAAAGACTTTTTATGGTTTGTGCAGCAGTCATTACGCTAAGATGCATAGGAGAGCTTACTTTATTAGGGGAGGGAAATCAGACAGCATTTTGGAATTACTGTACCTCCTATTCATTCACAACATGTTATGAGTTCTTCAGCATCCCCTTGGACACACAGTGCAGACAGATGAAAGCTGCTTCCTTCTTCAGTTCCAACTTTTTCCCACATCACTGATAAGAAACATATTTGAATAAAATATAGGGCAGATGCTTTTTAGTCCTTCTTCTCTCCACTGAGCAGCTACAGTAAGAGCTTTGGGCCCACCAGTACGTGCAAGTGGGAAAAATGGAGCAGTCGCAACAGCAATTAAGTGTATGTACAATTATAAATGCCTAAAACATAGGACTAGTTTTTCTTTTTTATACTCCCCAGACAGGTCAGAGTAAAAGTATCTCACTCAGTTTGTAATGTAAGTATTTCTAAATGTATTAGTGCAATCTCAGCTACACAGAAAAACTATTTATTTCCACTGGCAAGAGACAGAAAGATGAAGCCAACACCCAAACATTTGTTTCAAGTATTTGTCTTAAAGCCTGTGATTTAGGAGATAAAAATGTGTACCAGATAATTCAAACAAACAACAATCCAAGCTCTTGCACAGTCAATAGCATTTCCAGGGGTGCCTGAAAGAGCTATAAGAAAAAACTCAATTCATCTTCCTAGCTGGGAAAGCTGGGGTTTTATCTTTTCAGCTGGGGTTGAGTCACTGCTGCCAGAGAGAGATGGAAGTGTGACGAAGAGCTCCTGGTGTAGCTGGGCTTTCTGCTTGAGGAAGAGTAAGGGTGAGGTAGGGCCATCCATAGCCACTGTCCCTCCTGCCCTGACCCTTTCTAAATATTAGTCTCTTGTTCCAGTATATAGGAGAAATCAGAGGCCAAGGCATGGTTGTTCCACTGCCACAGAGCCTGAGCAAGCATCTACTCACTTGTTCCAACAACACAAATACATCAGACCACATCCCCACCTGGGTTACATTTGTAAAATTCTATAAATCAATGTAAGGACCTTGCTTATAATGCAGAACCTTATATACAATGACTATAATTTTACTATTCTAGCTAATTTTAAAAATAAAATTCAAATAGCAAAAATTCCAATCTTTTTTCAGTTAGAAAACATAGTTCCAGTTGTAATAGTTCAGATCAAATGCTAAGGTCTCAAAAATCTTTTTTTGCAACAAGCATTTGAAAAAACCCATCCATATTACATATGGGCCTTTAGATTATATGACTCATCAGCTGTATGCATGATAGGATAAACTGTTTCCATTAATGAATATTCATCATTAAAAAACATTTTTTCCTGTATTTGTCTGCTTGGTTTTCTTACATTTGCAAGCATAAATACATAAACCAAGGAAAAATTCAGCTTTTTGGAAGTAGCAAAACCCTGTAATGGTATATATTTTATTCAGGGGGAATTTTACCGGGGAAAATATAATGGTAAGAGAAGTTCTAAGGATATCAGAGTTGTTAATACTGTGAATATCATTGTGCAAATTAATTTCAATATTTCTATATAATAAATAAAGGTTCTATTAGTTATCAAAATTTAAAATAACCTGCTAAAAGCCTAAATGCAATTATTAAGCAGAGGAAATAATAAATGTATTAGTGTATTTCCCAATGAGACAAAGAGGCTTGGTTTATATTTCACTAAAAAATGTAGCTTTGTCTTTCAAAAAAATTTCTCCAACCCAAAGAAAGGAAATCAGATGCTTAAAAACAGACATGGCATCAAAACTGACTGAAAATTTATTGTCTCATGCTGTTCTCTTTAGATTATAGGAGGAATTGTTCTCTTTAGATTATAGAAAGGGTGAACAGAAGAGGCAGGGTGAAGATATTTCTAGTATATTTTTTGCACTGTAAATACAAATTAAAAATGGAGCACTAATTTGCAAATACTTGCAAGTCATACTGCTGTACAGTTTTAAATTGTGTCTGGAAATGAAATAATCTCTATGAGTCAAAATTAATGATTTAGTTAAGTATAGAAGCAGATCTCAGTGCTATGTCTGGAGTAGAAATGTATCATTATTTCTAGAGTTTCCTAACAGTTATCATTATTTCCAATAAAAAAAATATCTATTTCATTCATGGTCTTTCTCTCTAGCTGTAAATCAGGCTTTAGCCACACTCAGCCATATGTATGAACAAGCAAATAAATTAATAAAACATTTCAGCTTTTGAGCTGTTAGACTTTCTGCAGCCTTTACTCTCCTAGAAAGATAACTGCAACTAACTTTCATAAACAAGAGACTTCCTTTTCACAGTTCATGTGCTGGTATTTTTTTATGTTAGCCTTTTCCAGCTGCCTCTCCATGAGTAGCTGCTCTTAATGCTTGCTGGAAATATTCTGGGAGGCTGCCAATACCTTCCTGCACTTCTAGAGCGGGTTTGCTGACTGGTGATCATAACTTCCCTGAAATAAGCTTTTCTGTTGGCTAAGCAGTAGAAATGCTATCCTTCTAAATGCTGGACAGTGGTAACGGCATTAATAATTATTTTGCCTTTTCTTATATTCAGGAGTGGATACTTCTGGGTCTTCACTTAAATATTTGCAAATATTATTCCTCACCAGGCTGTGAGTTTGTAAATCTAATTTTAAAAGCCCATTTTAAGGATTTCATTAAGATACACAAGCTCTTTTCCAGGCTGATCATTTGAGAAACGGCCATTCTTTTATGCCAGAGGCAATTGGTGATATTCATCAGCTCAGGATGCCAGGGTTGGGCAGGTGGCAGCACTTCTGACACGACAGCTGAGCGTTAGCTGACTTGGGATCTGTGCAAAAGAGTCGGGGTAAAGAGAAAGCACAATTAGATTAAGGCAAAGGTATTTTAACTTCCGCTGAGATGCCCAGATCCTTCAATCATTTGATCTTGCCATAATCTCTGCCTGCAAGAAGGCTGAGTGACAACATTTGCAAAGCAAAGCTTGTAAGCAGAAATCAGACTATATGAGGCAGCAGCAACCAATGCCTGAGCCTGCATGCAGCCCAGTGTATGCAAAAGGATGGTTTAGGTTTTTGTTTCTATAAAAGAAAAGCCTGGCACTGACTGCTCTTCAAGAGAGCTGAAACTGAATACAAGCATCATTCTGCAAGCAAGGCATGTGATGGAGATATAGTGTAGGCCCTTCTGCACCCCTGGGGAGAGATCACAGCTACAGATAGAAGACCCAGCTTGTGTCTGGGATAGAAGGAGACTGTGTTCCTGCTCCATTGGATGCATCGAAGAAGGCAGACCTATCAGAGTGTTGCTGAGACCAAGTGGAGATTGCTCTTGAGTCTAAGAATTTATCATGTTGTTGTTCTGGCCTAGCTGATAGCTAAGCATCATTCAGCAACTCAATCACTTTCTTAGCAGTATGATGGGGGAGAGAACTGAAAGAGTAAAAATGAGAAAACTTGTGGGTTGAAATACAGATAGTTTAATAGGGAAAGCAAAAGTCACTCATGCAAGCAAAGAAAAACAACAAATTCATTCACCACTTCCCACCTGCAGGCAGGTGTTCAGCCATCCCCAGGATATCAGGGCTCCATCATGCATAAAGGTGACTTGGGAAGACTGCCATCACTGAATTTTCTCCTCTCCTCCCACCTTCTTCCCTAGTTTAAATACTGAGCATAATGACGTATGAGATGAAACATCCCTGAGGTCAGTTGGGGTCAGTTGTCATGCATATGTCCCCTCCCAACTTCTCATGCAGCCCCAGCCTCCTTGCTGATGGGATGGGGTGAAGAGCAGAAAAGGTGTCGATACTGTGTAAGCACTGCTCAGCAGTAATTAGAACATCTCTGTCTTATCAGTACTGCTTCCAGCACAAATTCAAAACCCAGCCCCATATGAGCTACTGTGAAGAAAATTAACTTCACCCCAGTAAAAGCCAGCACAGATGTCCAAAGCAGTGAAGAGCTCTAATGATATTTCCAAAGCAAGAGGCAGTGCCTTCCTTTCCTTTTTGTTCATAGAACCTGTTCCCAGTATAACATGGCTAGAGACCAGTACAGGCTCCAAGCAACACAGCTTTTCTGAAGCTACAAAGTCAGTTCAAAGAAATTTATAGCCAGATCTACCACATTCTGCCACTGTTTTAGCATTTATGACTGAAAATAGCTTTTAAGAAGAGTTGGGTTTGGTTTTTAATTAAAGCCATGGGTAACATACATTTCTCAGGCATTATAAAAGAAACTTCAGAGAATCCCACAAAACAGAACAACTGACAGAATCACAGAATCAACCAGGCTGGAAAAGACCTCTGAGATCATCAAGTCCAACCTATAATGTTACTTGTGCGAACACTGGCACTGGTTCTCAGTCTTTAGTTTCATTACTGGGAGAGATACTCCCAAAGAGCCTAAATTTCTACCAACAAGGAGAAAAAAATCATTTACACACTTGTAAATCAGAACTTTAAAAACTAGCTCCTGTGTACGGTTGCATGGTTAAAGCCAGGTAGATCAAAGGCTTCCCACAAAAATTAACTAGCCCTCCATCTGCATATTCCACCAGGCTTCCATGAAGAGACCACCTGAACTTGAACTCCGGAATGCAGAGCTGGAGGCATCACACTTTGCCAGCTGACCTTGAACAGTTTCCAAAGGTCTCAGCCTCCAACTCCAACTGAACATGAGCTGTGCCACAGATGCCCAGAGCTCTGTTCTTGCAATCCTGAGCCCAGTATAGAGATTAGTAGCAGAGATGATTGCAGGACCAGCTGGTTTCTGTCAGTTGCTTCCAAATATGTCCAAAATGGGGCCTGAGGCTTAGCCTTGAGGATGTTGGTGAGGAATCAAGGAAACTGTTAGGAAAATATTTCCAGGTAGCTGTCAGCTTTGCAAAATAATTAACACATCCCATAAATTTATAAGTGCATTGTGACTATGGGAAATAATATACATGTATTTAACTTTTAAAAGTTTTTAAATCTTCTGTATTTCAGATACATAAACATCTTCCAGCAAAGTGCAAACGGTCTTGCAAAAAGTTATCAATGAAAATACAAATAACTGTTTTTCAAAGACTCATAAAGATTGATTGGTAGAAAATGTGCAGCAAAATTCCTAACTTCTCACAGTGCATTAAGTGTTTGGTTTGAACATTTTTACAGGAATATATTCAGTGTATTTTCTAAAAAGCACCAAAAAAATGGTGGGCTATTAAACAGCTCTGGTGACTACCCTAACACAGCTTTTACTTTCAGCTGTACTAGTTTGTTGTTAGTCAACTAATTCAGCTCACCAACACAGGGATGCTTGGCCTTCTAGTCTTCACAAAGGCTTCACTGACCTTGATATCATGCACCTCTTCCAAGCAATGCATTTACATACACCCTCAATATTATATAAAAGTCACTGGGCCAAATTTCTTATGTGTGTTTTAAATAGTATTTAAATGAGTTATTTATGAATTATCTGGTTTGTATTTAAAAGGTTCCAGTGGTTATCAGGAAAGAAAATGTTGTGGGTTGGAAATTAACACGCAAGAGATTTATCATTTATGCTTTTGCAAAAGGTTTAGGAATATAAAATCAAAATTTTAAATCTCAGAGTTATTAAAGAAAAATTCTCACACACAAATTAAATTTAGAGCAGAACTAGAATAATTTAAATGTAGATGTGGAAACAATATTTTCAGTATTTTCAGGTGTATGACCTTAAAGGGGCAGATTTTTCCTATTTCTTATAGAATTCTATTTTGCAGATATTCTGGGATACTAAATTTGACCGATTAGCATGGACACTGCTTATGAACAGTTGCGCACGTGACTAACAGGGAGGAAGGAAGCTGGCTATCTCAATACATTTACTCACATGTTAATGTAACTATACCTTATCTAAATTTAAAAGCCTCATGCTCAGACAATACGAAAATGTTACAGGGTCGATCTCCAGCAGAAAAAACACACACACATATCCCACCTGAAGGAAACACCATCCATCAAACATCAGAAAGGCAAAATTGCTATAAAATTGCTATAAAATTTTGTTTTTGATTACAAAAAGCCCACATGTAATAGCACTTTGTAACATTTGGTGGAACCTATTAGGTGAGGTTATTGAAACTCTCCGTTTTACTGCCCCTTTTTTTTTTTTAAAGCAGCTACACTCTCATTGGTTTAATGTTCTTATAGCTTATAGCAACTGTCTTAAAAGTTGCTACCTTTTCAGATGCATTATCATTCCAATCAAAAGAGTTCCTAGCATTGAGAAGATTATGGTAAATTACCCTGTACATTCCTACTTTTCTAGGTTTTGAATGCTATTTCTAAGGGGGCTACACAATGTAAGCATTGATTAACAATGTCTTTTTACCTACCAAAGAGGTTAAGCAGGTATAAGACTACTCAAAAGGTGGAGTAAAGAACACTACACAAGCTGAGACCTCATGTAACAACCTAAATGTTAAGCATCAAACCTTTCTCCAGATCTTCAGAAAATGAGGTTAAAAGTTTCTGCTGAGATACAATGTCATAAATTTTAAGAAATGTAATAAATAAGCATTTGCAACTACCATATCAAGAAGAAGAACTTCTTTGATATTTCATTAATATTTTTTGGGTGAGGAGGAAATAAATGACTTTATTCTTGTTGGTTGAGATAGATGAAATACTGGAATTGTATGTAAGCAGTGTAAATAATGTTCCAAAATACCATATTCTGTTCAAGTTTTTGTTGTCACTACTTACAGTCAAAGGTCATTGAAACTTCTACTCGTGAGGGATGGTTTTAAGATCCTTAGTTTGCATAGCAGATCCAAGAAGCTGAATGAAGAAAGGAACAATCCGTGTTCCATCTTTTCAGAAAGTTCGGGAAATTGCTATGAAACTTTTTTCCAGGCCATACAGAACAATTGGGTTGTCAAGCTAGTGATAAAGCATTTAGTAAACTCATGCCTTTAACATTTTCCACCTGGTTGGTTTGCACAGCATCCTCCACAGCATGGCAGCCCCTGCGAAACCTGTTAGGAGATCAGTGCCTTCTTCAAACATCTAACAGTGAGCAACAATTGCAACCATACTGGGATCTAGTGCTCAAGACACGACACTGCAATGTTAGGTTCTGCAGCTTTTAAGGACTTTTTTGATCTGGCCCAAGTCTCTCATTAGGCATCCAGGTAGTTAAAGAAATTTTTAGACTTCATTATCATTAGACATCCTGAAATCCTTATGTTCTGTCCACTTCTTCCAATATTAGACACAGGAGATTCTCAAATTATGTAAACAATTAAAAATAAGAGACACAATCTTACCACATCACTTGGGTCAAATACATGAAAAGTTAAATGGATTCTCTATATTCACATTCAATGTACAAAGCAGCAAAAGTATTTCTACTTTGCAATTCTAGTAGGAGAAATCTTAATTACAAGTGCTCTCCAAAGTTCTGATTTTATCAAATCACAAAATGGTTGCTAATTGGACAAAATAAGAATTCTTAATGTAGCCTGAACCAATTTTCAACTTCCATCATGACTGGGCCATTATTCTTCCAAAGTCTTGTTTGTTTTTGGTTGCTAGAGTAAAATATATGTGTCAATAAATGGCCAAATGGGTATCACGGATGAACTGATAATATCAGACCCCATAGCAGTTGACCTTCTTTAAAGGTGCCATGTAGCCATTAAACAGCCTGAGGGAACGAAAAAAATCACTAGTCTATTGCAAGGTACAACTTTGAGTGTGGATGCAACATTGTTCATTACCATTTCTGAGTTTCTGGATTTCAAATATAATCTGAACAATTACAGAGCATTTCTAGAAATGTGAGTATTCCTTGATCACAATATAAAGAAATTCTATTTTTTTTTTATGATCAAAGGAATCCAAATTAAATATTAACTGATTAAGAGAAGATTATTTGTCAAAGTCAGGTAACATATCAAGTGAGAGAAAGGCTATCAGCTGAGAATATACAGTACCAAAGATGCATGACTAAAAAGATGTCTAATGAGTAGATATCAAATGGGCTATCAGAGCTCTCATCCAAAGTAACAATGACTGAAGAACTCTGCAGATTTGTAGCAGACACTCATTTTTAAATGCTGCAGGTTATCTGCAGTGTGCCCAAAATATCAACAAATATTGATATTTTGCAGATTTGGAAACATTTGAATTTTTCCCTCCCTTTCTATTGTTATCATCAGTTGAGAGTAGTTTTATTATCTCAAATGCATTTAAATGCTTCCTATGTTAAATGCTTTTCCATATATTACACATTTTGGTCAATAAGTATAAACCTTACTAGAAATATGTGGTGTTGCAGTAGACACAATGTCACCCACAGTCTTATCAGCAATTTCTTGCATTTGCTATTAAATACTTGATAAGATACAGCTTGTAATCACTGTTTAAGAAATTAATTACTAGGACACGAGAGCATTAGTTTTGGTTAACCAATGTTGGGTTGCAATGAGTTAACTGGGATCATTGTTTCTGGGGCTGTTCATATCCCCAGACTTTTCACAGCCCTGGCAGAGGCTGACTCTGTAATAAGTCTCACATTACACATGGATTAGATTTGTAGAAATCCTGTAACTCAATAGGTACCTGCCTATTCTCTCCTGGCGTCAGGCTGCCTGCACTGCTTTGCTCTGTAGACATACCTGGCATTCCACCCATGCCTCCTCGCTGGCTAAGTGGGCTGGAGCCTACCTAACAAAACATTGGGGTATTGTTGGGAAGGGGAGACCCCCTTGACAGACGAGCGAAGTGTGAAGTTATTCTTGCAATGCCTTATTACCTTCCTGTGAAGTATACATGCAGCTCTTTTAAACTTCCTTTATGCTGCAGTAATGTGGGAAATGAGATGTGCAGAAGAGTTTGGGAGTAACAAGGGGGTGGAGATGTGCTGTAAACAAGGACAAAGCCAGCCCGACCCCAAGACCTTCTTCCTTCACCCTAGCCACCATCATAATGTTTGTTTACACTGACTAAGGAAAAAACCAAAAGCATATTTGTCAGTGCATCAAGGAAGTGAAATGCCTTGATTTCTGGGAATTGTGCCAGGTATTATAAACCATTTTATTTTAACACTCATTCTTCATTTCACTGCATACCATTTGTCTAGTAATTAGTGAGAATTAGGATTTTCAAAACATTTGAATAAGATTAAAACACCCATTTACACCGTTTAGGACTTTTAAAGTGAAACAGCTATCTCACTAGCAAGAACTGTCATGTGATGTTTAAACAACAAAGAGAAAATTCTCAGCTTGCCACAGTTTATGGTTTGCATCCTGCAAATCTTAGTCTTGAAATCAATTACATTGAAAGTCACAATGAAGCTTATAAAAGTATTATCAGATCAACAGATCAGCCAGATCAGCTACTAATTTTTCATTGGTTTTTTATATATTTGACAGTGGGACTACTTTTTTTTTACATGTAGTGAAATTTGAGATCCATAACAATTCTTTCCTCCTCTTTCAGCAGTTCATCATCTCATCCTGGAAGATAACAAAAAGACTCCTAGTGATTTCATGCAGATGTGATTCTGGCAACCTATTAACAGCATTTAACTTTTAATGTTAATAAGCTCTAAGGCTTTTATTAACATTAAAAAGTTCCATTTTTTTAAAAGAGAGGAAAAATTTCTGTAATGGTTTGCCATCAGAGAGTGTATGGTAGCAAGGTATGCACATAAATATCTGCTTCAGAGTTTTGGCAATTGTTTATATTAATGCCTTGAAGTTCATGGCTAAGACTTCTGAGTTCAGTGAGATAATTTCAGTCATCAAGGAGAATGGTGGAGAGAGGGTTGGGGACTGGGGACATAATTTTGTTTTCTAATGAGCTAGCAAGTGTCCTAGGCTTCCAAAAACACTGCAGGCATGTCCTTTCCAAAAACTGCATTGTGGGTAAATTCTGCTGTCCAACTAGACCCTCCTGTGTTGCCAAGTAGCAGTGAACTGCAATGATTCTGTCTGACTGATGTGCCTAAACAGCCTCTGTGGGAGGCAAGGCTCTGCAGGAAAAGGAATATTTTGTGAGGAATACTTGCTAACTTCAGACCATTGAAGTGTGTTGCCTGTGCAGGTTCTTAACCACTGTCCCCTCAGTGTATTTCAACCCCCCATATTTTTACAAAGGAAATACTTTTTGACTTCACAGTAGTAATTTATATTGAAAATACTTCTAAGCCTTGAACTGTGGTGATGAGCTTTTGTCTTAGGATGGATAGGTTCAGACTGAGTTTCACCTATGAAATTTTGAAACACAACTTTAGAAATAATACCTGTATACAGGAATTATTTGTAATACAAATTAATATTTTTCTCTCAATATATTTCTTATTACTCACTGCTCACCCAGCAAATCAAACTATGGTATGAAATCAACAAGCTTCAAGAGAAAATAACCTTCAGTGCCTTTTGTTTCCCTTTTAATTGAGCACACTCATAGAAAGAGAAAGAGGGTTGGGGGGGGGTGTTCCCTGTTTCTCTTATTTGTAAAATATTTCAGTTTTCTTACTCCTTTTATTACAGTGTTAAACTTCCTGCTACTATAATACATTTAAGACTAGATAAAGTTGTTGGAGAACAATGCAATTAAAAAATCCTGATTCCTAATCCTTGTCACACAAATTTCTTGACTTCTATTCTCAAATCACAGTAAGTCCTTTCTCCTCCCTAGTCCCTAGTATACCTTCACTCACAGATAGCAGCTCATGCTATGGCTACTTTCCAAGCTGTGTGCTGGCCAGCACTCCTGTAACATTTGGCCAACAGCCTACCACCAAGCACAACATGTAATATTTATTCCTCAACAGCAGCACTGATTTGGATCTTTCCGCTATTTACATTGATTTTTGTGAAATTTACAGAAACATATTTTTCTACTACTCCTGCCTTTTGAATTTGCTTCAATATAGCCAGTAATAAAGAAAGAAGTATTATTATAGGGCAACCAGCAGGTAAACAACACAGCTGCATAAACTACATTTCCAAGGAGAATCAGATTAAAATCCACATATGAAATAAGGAAGGCTATGCAGTGATTTCAGTCTCAACAGTTAATGTGAGAGTGTCCAAAATTCCACCATCTTCAAGGAGTTTTTCTTTCTTGTTAGTTCAGTGGCACAATTTTCATGCCAGTTTCCTGCCAAGCAAATTGCAGAGGACTTGTACAACCGAAAGAGCTTGAGTCTGAGTCTCTGGTGACAAGCTTGCTGCAGCTCCAATCAGGGCTTTATAGCTTCCTAAAAAAAAATAACAATGCTGCCAATTGTAACAAATGTGAAGTGTCTCTTTGACATGAAACCACTGCCTATTAAAATGAGCCAAAAATATGACAGCTTCACAGAAGACTCTTTTTTATCAGCTGAACACTTCTCAGCACATCACTTGGGTCAAATTCAAATGTAAAATGATGGTACCTGAAGGAAACAAACTGTCAAGAGTCTTGTGTAATACTCACTGAGCCCTATTCTTTTAAACAAGGCTAGTACTTATGTAGTTTTCTTGATAGTAAAATGTAAAGAATTTCAACAATGGCAGATGAATGCAGGATGAAAAGTCCCTTTTTCCATTTCAATATTTCTGCTGAAATAGCTTTGTTAGAGTTTATGAATTCTTTTAAGTAAAAAAATTCTATGAACAGTATTTTGAATGAAATATATTTTCAAGGTTGAATGCTAGTTCTATCCCCACTCAAATAGGAGAAATTATTTCCCAGTGGTGTGCCAAATTACTCGTTAACTGTTTCAGCAACAGGATACGATGATTCTTTATACCAGGCTTGTTGTAGCTTTGTTAGACACTTCCATGCCTCTAATTTTCGAAATCTACATTATCAGAAGCAGTTCTCTGTTACTGAATTCAGTTCAAAAGCCAACCATTCACCTAAATGAGCACAGCTGAGTATGTTTCCCAAAACTATAGTTACAATTTCCGGATCTGTAGTGTTTATTAAATCTCTGGATAAAATTAATGAAAAATAAATATAAAAGTGTAATAACTTATGGCCTAGATAACACTGTTGGGAGACTATTATTGGAACTAAGTAGGTAAATTAAAGTGACTCTGGGTTCTGGGTTTCCACAACAGAAACTAACTCTAGCCATGGTTGCTCTAAATTTTACACTTTTGGTGGGTACAGTACTTGAGCAAAGGTTGAATTAAAATGCATTAGGCCGGTAACAATGATCCCAAAGTGTCTTGTTCAAAAATCCTACAGCTGACCGAATTTTTACAGATACCTATTTTTACTATCTCATCTCTTATTATCTGGTTTTGCACCTTTACATTACTGACAATCTGTATGAGCAGCTTGGAGCCATAGCTGTGCCAAGTCTAATTGGGACTGCAATTACAGTGCATTAGCTACACATCAGAAATCTCTGCCTGAGTCTCATCCTGCATCTTCTTCACACTTTAAAAGCCCAACTCTATGTTACAACATTTCCAGTTTGACTTTTCCTGGGGAACTCTAGGGCCAGATTTTGGCCACCTGGGTTGTCTCACATCTTTGAGGAAGGAAGAATTAGGGCAAATTGCTGATCACTACTCCTCCATTGTGAGCTGCTGCCACTCAGTCAATACTGTTATCAGGGAACTAAAGGAAGGATGCAGGAGGGAAAATACATACCCTGCCTTCCCCCCCTTCCTCTGCCTCTGTTTTCTGGGTTCCAGAATCCTTTCAAGGAAGAGAGTATGACAAAATAAGATTTCTACAAATTATTCTTTAGCTTATGTTTCATCATGGTTTCAGTCTTCAGTCTCTCACAGCGCGTGCAACAGACATTGTCAGATTCAATGTTCAGATAAAAAGCAAGTGGTGGCTAACACCTTTTTTCATTATCTATTAATCACAGTTTGCAATCCCACTCCCTTGTTTTAAGGCCGAACAACACAAGCTTTCCCTTTTTTCGAAATTAAATGTAAGAGAATCAGGGACAAAAGTGTCAGTGAGTCAGGGAAAGTTATTGTTTTCATTAACAATAACTGTTAGGGTTAGTAGAAATCTGCAGAGAAAGCCTTTCAGAGAAGAGACGTGAGCAGAAACTCCCTTGAAAGATCTGCGATACTGCTACATTTGGGGTCTTTTGTGTAAACATTGTCTTACTGAAACTGTATAGACAGCTACCCTTTCCTACGCCACCATATGTCTTTGACCCTCAAATCATGGTTTAATCAGGCTACATCCACGTGCTAAATTCAAGAGCAAAACACAACAGTACTGAGTCTGGAGCAATCACTTAACTGCCATTCCTAAAAGCTAAATTTCATTTAGCTTTCGTGGGATGAAAGGAAGTATTCACACTGCCTAAATACCTGAGTTAGTTCATTAATGTGGAAAGAATAGCAGTTAGGAGAGAGATGGGTGTTATGAACCACCTTCTGCCTGCAGGTATCTTTACTTTTAATGATGAAGCATTGTAATAGACCCAGATATGCAAGTGTGTGGCATCTCAATGGATTTTTCCTTTAGCCTTCGCTCCAGACCTCCTGCAGAAAAAGGAATATATGTGAAATATGAATGACCAGGCAGTAGGATCCATATAAAAAGATGGCCAAAGCAGCTCAATAGTGTAGGTAAATTAATTGATATCTAGCTTTATTCTCTCATATAGATACTTCTGCAATTACTTATTCTAAATCTTGAATTTTTTTTTTGCTCCATGTTACATCTTGAGACATCTTAGGGAATCTGTACAGTAGCGCCATCTTTGCTATCAAGTCAGCCCTTTCCATTTCCTTGTCTTCAGACAGAATGTACTATTTCCTTTAGCTTCTATTTTCTGAAATGGACATGGCATAACACTCTATTCCTGATGAATATTTTATTTATAAAATGGAGCTAAAAATGTATTTGTGCCAAAGAAGTATCTCCATTTGTGATTTTATTGTATTGCTGTAACATCTGGAAGACCTAAGCAAGATTAAAACTTCACTGTGTTGGCAAAGAACACTGAGGTTGTCCAAGTTATTTTTTCCCCGTGAGCATCAAAAAGATAACCAGGGGAAGAGAAATGCATAAAGGATCTTTGTGGCATTACTGGAAAAAACCTTTAAATATATATAAAGAGATAGATAGACAGATATGTGTTCACAACTCCACCTGGATTTTCAGCAATGTTTTAGAAAATGAGGGGGAATGACTTGAGTAAAGCAGGAAAAACAGAGTGGAAAAAAAACCAATATAAAAGAGATCATGTTTTAACTTGTTTAAAATTTTATTAGTTTATTACATTATAAACTATTTGCCCTCCACATACTTCATATAATCTCTTACTTAATGTTTTGTGACAGCTTTAATACAACAAAATTAGACATGCTGCTGCAGTAGTCCCAACAGCTACCTGGTTTCCACGCATTAACACCATTGGCTTCTTGCCCAAAACAAATAATCTTGAAAGGGTAGAGAGCACATCCAGTGAAATCAAGTAGCATAAAACTAAAAGGTAGAGCTCAGCACTGTGGAATAAAATATCATTGCAGGGGAAACCTTTGATGATATCATTAACTGAAGTATTAGAAATATATATGTGTGTGTGCATATATATATATATATAAACCCCCAAATCCTTGAAACAAAAGCATTTAAATTCTACCTGCACAGAGGAAACTATCATGAAAATCTTAGACAACAGTTAGAACTCACACAAACATTGTTTATTTTAATTTGGAATCATATTTGCACATCATATTCCACCATGAGAAAACATACATGTTCCTTCAAGTCTTACTGAAGTACTGTGTCCTGTAGTTGAGCGGAAGATGGACCTCTGAGAGCTGTAGCTGCACTGGCCAAGCAGGAATGGTATTTCAAGAGCTTCACTTGTTGTCAAAAGTTGATGTCTTTGCTCAGATCTGAGTGTTGTACTTTCATAACTGAGTCCATATCACTGGAAATGAGATCTAGTATTAAAAAGAATTTCCAGTAAAAATTTAGGACTGATTTGATTAATGTTTTGCAGTGACAATATGAGTGTATATAGAAAAAATACTATTAGAAGCTGGAAGACTTTCACTGGTTAAAAAAAATAAAAAGAAGAAAGTAAAAATTAATGTTCAGCTAGCTACATGGGAGAATACCTTCCCCTTCTTCATTTTTCTTCTCATTAGTCAGTATGAAGGATACATACAGTAGAGTAGTCATGTTTGCCTTTTGAACCTTTCCTGAAACAATGGAAGGTCTGGCACTAATTGAAAAACTATGGATCCTGATGGAATGCAACTTCTCTTTAACCTGTTTACTGACTCTGTGGTAAGGGTGTAGAGTGCCAATATTGCTAATAGTTCTGAATTTCTTGTCTATAACTTCAAGTCATTACCTCTCTCATTGCTATCTTTTTATAGAACCACAAAGCTTTTACAGCACAGAAGAAAAAAAAAAACATACCCACCAAACAGATGGTACTGGCACTGGGATCAGTTGCCTACCCCTTCAAAAAGATTCTGATTTGTTCTGATGAAGTGGCTATGAAGGGGACTGATCTGAGTTTGAGTCACAAAAAGCCTTCAGGAACAGAGGTTTTTATAAGCTGTTTCAGTTTCTCATCAGGTGCAAAGTATGTTTATTCATCCTACCTTCTCTAGTATAAACATATCACCTTAGCTAATGAAATGATAAAATTATGAAGTATGCTACCTTGCCCCTTCTCCGAACAAAGCAGTCCTCTATGTATTTCACTCTCCTGGGCGTTCACATGAGTGAACAAACCAAATGTGGCAGATGTTATTCACATTCCTAATTGGACAACTGGAAGCTGATCTCATCCCGTAACAATGCATACGGAGTACCCAATAAGAATCTCAACAAAAAAAAAGTGCTCATCAGTAATGTTGCACCAGTTGAGAGTTTTTGATCCCCAAAGCCAGTTGCAGTAGCATCTGGAAGGAAATCTCCCCACTAAAGACTTTTAGGCTACCTCATTCTCTGTTCTTCCCTTCCCTAATGCTTGAAAAGTGCAAAGAGATTCCATTTAGCCAGGAATTATTACTATCCACTGCTTGAAAGTGCCTTGCTACTTGAGTAAGAGCAACATATATGGTTTGTATTTTATATCAATATTGTATTGCCTTAATGTATCATGTTAAAATGAAATTCTGCTTCCTCAGCTGCTTAAGTGCTTTACTTCTTTTAATCTAGCAGTTTATATGGTATATTTTACCTTACATTGGCATATCTGTGTGAGTTCTTTGGTTTATTATAGACCAGGTGGACTATGTGTTCTAGTGGCTTATTTTGGCTTTAAAATTGATGTGTTTTATAGAGGCATGAATAAAGATTTTGCATTTGATTGAATAAATCTCAGAAAGACTCCAATTCAGGAAACAACATAAGTGCTCAAATCCTATTCAATTTAGGAAAACTTAAGCACTTTTCTAAAGGAAATATAGTAAACTCCAGCACATGCTTAAACCTGAGCAAAATATTAACGGCTTAGAACAATATACGAGTTGCTTCAATTTTCTAAAGGGATGTAACATATTTTCAGAGAGGAAGAAAACTTCCTGCATGCAATTTTTATTTATAGAAATAACTGAAATGCATGAAATCAGCAAAACAGTGAGAGATCACTGTTTGCAAAGGACAGTAATATCAGGCCAGTTACAGCAAATGGACTTTGATTCCATGCAAATGTTCCTTCAATGAAAAATATCATTAGTTTGGGTTTATATACCACTGATCTCCAACCAATTGAGATTTTGGATCATTAAAGGTGTCTCAGGAACAGTCTCAGTTGCTCGTCTTCCATTCTTGATGATTATAGTCAAGCATAGATTGTATATATTTTTCATTATCCTTCAATATCACATCTGTGCTTGACCTTTTAATGCAGTAAACTGAAATTATGAGAAATAGTTTCTCATTCCATGCAAAAAGGGCAGCCTATCAAGCATTTTCCTTGGGGAAAATGTGCACAAATGTACAGTTAACATAAAACAATTGATGTGAAGCAAGTTAAAAACACTTGGGTTTGTGCCCATACTCTGCCTTTTCAGTTAGATACAAAATGTTCTTTTCTCTCTACAGAAAATTGTCCCCGAGTTCATCTTAGCTTTTATTTTCTCTGAAGTACTTTATTTTTACTGTGCTGTCAGCTAGGAACTTTTATCATGGCTCACAAATTCGTTATGGTTACAATCTCATTGAGACAGAAACTGTGCAAACATGTAAAAGCATTCTTTTTCCTATCTGCCAGCCTGCACTGTGGGTTACACAAAGGTGACTCCCTGCTCTAACCTCCATGCAAAGTCCTATAACGTCTCATGAGTTTTTTCCAACTTTACTCATTTGAACAGCTCTACCTATGAGATAAAACTTACACATATAATACATACACATATGTATACACTGGCTATCGCATATATGTATATCTATATATATGTACATAGTGTCAGTAAATGACCTTAAAGGATCGATTCACTCACTTAAATCAGGTTTCTAGTCTGAGACACTTGGCATGTACCTTCTGGTTTCCAGGTGTTGCTCCATAAGGGTGCAATCTCTCCTATGTCCTGTGTCAGATATCCCAATTTTTGCAGACATCTCTGATGTCCTAAATAATTGAATGGCTCTGGCTTCTATGTTTCTCCTGCTAACTCCCACCCTAAATGCAATCATAGAGGGGATGTGTGTGCTCTATCCGTTCCATCTATTGACTTTCTGCTTCCCTGCCGTATGCAGCTGGTCACCAATTAGCCCCCATCACGTGCAACTGTACAACTCAGGCTGAAGATTCCAATCTCTCATACCTCTATCTGGGCCAAGAATCACACCAGTTACTAGCCAGTGTAACCACAACAAAATGCACAACTCTGAGATAAGGAACAAAAAGATGTGCTTAATAAAAATCAGTTCCAAAGCGTCAGGCGGCACCACCTTTACATCCTACTCAAATATGTGTGATTTATACAGTATCTATATTATATTTGTACATACAACATTTTTAAGTACACATATACATACATATATACACATATATATATAAAACACCATAAGTATCCTGAAATTATTTTTACTTATGGTCTCTAAGTATTGCTGTATTGGAACAGACCTGTGTTCCACTTAACTCTGACTTCTAACACTGGTTAGGGAACAAGTATATGACACACAGCAAGGAACCTTTCTTGTAGCATTCCCGCCAACATTATACTTACCTTTAGCATTACTGTTAGAGAGGATTTTGCACACAATGACACAGCTTGAACCTTGACATTTTGCAGTCTCCTACTTCCTTCCCTATTCCTACTATGAATAATTCAAGATTGATTGTGAGCAGAGAAAATAATTTAAGCAAGCAATTTTTATCTTTCTCCACCGCCTCCAAAACGACACTTATTACTGTGTGAAAAAAAAACAGAAAAACAAACAAAAAAGCAAACTAGCAGATATCAGCAGTATTCATTAAAAAAAAAAAATTAAAAAGGGATCCTGAGAGGTGTTTTAGCCATTCCCCCGTACCAGCCTCTAATATATAACTTGAATCTTCTCTTTGATGCTTAAAATGGTATGTTTTTCTCATGTCCTATTCTTCTTGTCGCTGTTTCATATTCTCTGATTGATACAAGTATTTACAGCACGGATTCCTCTCAGGCAACCAAATTATAAATCCCAGTCACTACTTAAAATGAAAAAGTGCCCTGATGCTCAGCTTCCTCAAACTGTCCCTTATTGTCATGCTATCCAGAGCACAAAGTGACAAAAAAAAAAAAAAATCATTTTTGTTACTAAACCTTTACATTCTAATTAATTAATTCTTACTGAACAACCATTTTCTGCCTCACACTTGGTCACTAGATGTTTCAAGAGTTTTGCATCAAGGGAAATCCAGTCTGCCCTGCCAGATGTCAGGGCAAGGCCACTTCTGCAGAGATTGCTCCTGTATCTCATGGTCCCCTCCGTCTGCCTGGCAGATGGTTCAGTCATGGGGTGACAAGAGTAATTTCCCAGTCTGGAAAACTTTTTTTCTATTCTCTTCAGTTTCCTGAGGGCAAAAGGCTAAAGCAATGGTGAAGTCCTGATCATTTTAGCTGAATTTAATCCATCTTGGAAAGGTCTTGCATTTCTAAGAGATAACTTAAGTCTATAATTCTGATACAGCTTGTCCTTGGCCCAATTCTGTCATAGCTTGTCCTTGGTTTTGCAAGGAAAGACCTTGCAAAAAAAGCCAGTTTACAAAGCATAAAAATACAGAATAAAAGTACTAATTAAGGCACTGTAGCTCTGTCCGCATGTGAATTATTTATATAAAGAAAGTACAAAGAGGAATGGATTTACTTTCTTCTGGCTCAGAAAACAACAAGCAAGTATTCTGAGTATTCTGAGTATACTTCTGTTCTCCTTCATTGTGCTCATAGCAGTAAATTCCTGGAAGAGAAACATTAAGATATACAGAGAAAGGTCTGTGGTCAAATATGACACAGTATGTGACATTATACAGAGCTAGATCATCTGAGTTGATGGGAAGACTAAGTCAACGTTGTTATCACAAAAATGCACATTGAATGAAGTAGAGATGGTCGAATTATCCTCCAACAATCTACCTGCACAAGACCCACATCTTGGTGCACAAAAGCCCCACAGACTTTGTGGTAGAATAATCTATTCCTCTGAGAAAAAGTGCTTCCATTGTAGACGCTTGGAATAAAAGAGCAGGGAGTAGGAAGAGGGATGCTGAAAGTCATGGATCTGTTGGAGCAGATCCAGTGGGGGGTTATAGAAATGATCAGAGGGCTGGAACACCTCTCCTATGAGTGCAGGCTGACAGTTGGTGTTGTTCAGCCTGGAGAAAAAAGGGCTCTTGGGAGAACTTTTTGCAGCATTTCAATACTTGAAGGAAGCTTATAAGAAAGATGGGGACAGACCTTTTAGTGTGGCCTCTAGAGACAGGACAAGGGGTAATGGTTTTAAATTAAAGGAGGGCAGATTCTGACTAGATATAAGGAATAAATTTTTTACGAGAATGGTAGTGAAACACTGGAACAGGTTGCCTAGAGAGGGTGTAGATGCTTTGTCCATGAAAACCCTCTAGATAAGCTTGCACAGGGCTATTGGCAACCTGATCTAGTGGAAGGTGTCCCTGCTGACAACAAGGGAGTTGGACTAGAAGACCTTTAAAGATTACTTCCAACCCAAAATATTCTATGATTCTATTCCATGATTCTGTTTTTTACAGTCACACACCCTATATCTTTCTACAGTAGCAGCTTAGTTACAAACTGAAATGACTGGCCTTGTGGTGCTGATCTATGTTTTTCATGGTGTAAGTAGAACAGTTGTAACAAGATGTGTCTCTGTGTCTCTTAATTTAATCCCCAAATAGGAAACTTTAAACTTTGTGTGGTTTTAATATTTATTTGGCAAAAAATGAAAAAAATTACCTTATTTTCCCTCCATCTCTCTGTCAAATCAAAATTAAAACCAGCAGTGATTAATTTTGAAAATCTTGAAACAAAATTTCTTTTTGTTGTCTATCTGGTTTTTTTGCACAGAACTATCTTTCAAATTATTGAGAAGTTCACTGAACCAGGAATCATTCGTATTTACTTTTGATGACTGAAGAATATCATCTTGCAAATATGAAATAGCATATGCAATATTAGACAAATAAATTACACTTGTAGCCCTGTTTACTGCTGAAAGCAGACACTGCCTATGTGAGATATGGTGATCCTGCTCCCCTACGAAGATGTGTCTGAAATTTCTGAAGCCCCTGAGACTCCTGTTTGGAGACTCATGCTTCCCACTTCATGGGATGCTCCTGCCTTGTCTTAGATATCTGAGGTATTAAAAATAGCTCAGGCAGCCTGAGTTATAATCACAAGGAGCTGATATCTGCAGTTCTGAGTAAACTATTAACCTGGAATATAAGTGGGGTTTAGGGAATGCCGTTTAACTGCATGAAATGGGCCCAAGTTTGAGAAGATAAGCCTGTTAGAGACAAGTCCAGGGAAAACACAGCATTTATAATGCATCGTGAGTGTTTGTATATATGCAACCTAATGATGCCTCAATTTATATTCCAAAATAACTTTTTTTTGCTTGCTCCATCAATTGTTCTAATAATCTAAAGTAAATTGTCACAAATTAAAGGAAGACATTTATAGTCTCCTGTTTACAGTGGATCCTGTAAATTCAGCGTTATCTCCACATTTTCCTAAAATGTTTATGCGTAAATGATTTTCACTCCAGTAACTTCATCATGCATGAATAAAAATATATGCCTAGTTATCAAAAGATAATTAGGTGAGACATGTATGTTTTGTCATAATTAATATTCTGTCAATAGGCTAGATAAGGAAGCTCCAAGGGTTAATGCTTTCCTGCTCTGTATCTAACATTGCCAGTGAATTTCTCTAGCTCACTCCATTAATCCAGTCAGCACAATGGATCAGGTTAGAGATGTGTCTCAATAAATCACTCTCAAGTGCTGGGGGTAGGAGAACCTAATTAATCAGCACTGTCATTATGTTTGACTTGTAGCTGCCTTACTGTGTATGGGATGAGGATTCAGTGTATTTAACCTGCACACACTTTTAAACAGATCTCCAGTAGTGATGTAAATTTTAACCCTTGTATGGAAAAAGGCAACCCATGATTCTGTGGATGGGAGATGAAATGTTTCTTACCAATAAGCGAATCCACAGGTAATTTATTCTCCTCTCCACACCCCTATATCCCCTTCTTCCCCTAGGGGCCATTAACATCCTGCAGCATTTTATCTCTTTTAGCACCAAACTTCTGAAGAAAAATGCACCACTAGAGTTCATCACAATCCCAAGCTGTACCTGATAGCTTTCCTCCCTCCCACTTCCTCATCCATCTCCTCTATCTCCTCTCCCGTTATTCACACTGTCCCTTACTTTCAGAACATTGCTCCCTAGAAGAGAACTTCCAATCCATTCTCTCACTCTGACCAAACTTCCCTGCCCTTACGTACAAGAGGCCTGTTGCTCCACTTGCACTAGTAGCTGCCAGCCTGTCTCTCTCTCCACTTCCCCTGCTTAGCTTCTTTATTCCACAGGCATGCCTGGAAGCTAAACACATCTTTCCTGGATTGCTTTTTTCACTCTCCTCCAGCTTTAGACAGCACCTTGCTACCAAAGAGATTTCTGACTCTACTCTTTCAAGTTTTGAACTGCAGTTTATTGTTATCTTCCCAAGTGGAAATTACTATATATTCCCCATCAAAATAATTGCTCTGCTATGACTCTTTCCTTTATGAATATTTTGATCATGACTCTTGCCTTTTTTTTTCAGAATTCAATGAATATGCACTGATTGGTTTTGCATTATTTTAAGGTCCAGGCAGTAACTGCCTCCCTTGATGAAATGGAAGGCAATCTCTAGACACAACAGTTCAGCCCATCCAGAATAAACATCAGCAGTGATGTGGTGCAGAGCTCAGAGTAAATTCCTCTCCATGTGATTTCTGCTCTCCACTGGCATTCAAGGCACAGCAGGAAAAGTAGAGGCCATGAGAGAGTATCAGGAAGGCAGCAGAGCAAATGTTCTTTCTGCCAGTAGCAGGGCCTGCCCCTGGCAACCTGCGGGAGAAAGATGCTGTGAATACAATTAACCTGGGGTAATAAGGAAGTCAAGAATATAGTCTCTTAAGTAGAAACTGTAGACTAAGACATAAAAAAATGCAGTAAGAAAACACACACTTGTATCAGTGTCTCCAGCCTCATCTATACGTGCACCAAGACAGTCACAAGAACGTCAGTGAATTTACCTCTACTTGTAACATAGTGTCTTGGTTTATTTAACTCTGACATAAGGAGAAAATTCTTGCGGACTTCAGAGGGAATTCATGTGTGCAGACCCACCTGAGTCTTTAAGAAAATAGTATTATCCACTTTAAAAACACCTACACTAACAAGGATTTTTTTTAAAGAGACTTTTCTTTGTATTATGACCTACTTCTGATGTGATAATGAACTGTATTAACAGTGTTGTACTAACTCAGTACTTAACATTTTGTGCTGTCCAGATGGAAACACCTATGTGACAAAAAATATGACCCTAATTTTTCATACTATATATGACAAAATTATATGATGTGACACTAATATTTTTCTATCTCAGTTTCTCTCTGCTTTTGTGTCTGAGTTTCCCTGTCCTTTGAGAAAAGATACATAATTATTCTCTTTAAAGTGATTTTAAACAATTATTCATTAATGTCTGTGGATACTTCCTGCCAAAGTCTGATCACTGAAGAGAAACCAAGGGGGAACTAATGTTCTGAACTAATTGTATAGGGAACACTATATGATACATGCAACAATGTGCTGGATGGTGGGATAGTTCTAACGCTGCAGACAGGGCCTCCAGTTCATAATGGAGCTGCACAAAGCTTGTGTTTTATGGAAACTGCTCGTTTATGCAGTGAATAGTGGTCTCATACACAGGCTTGTGTTCAGGTTGCAGAACTGCTCCATTTTTTTGTTTTTCCTAAGTTTAGAATGCTTGACCTTTAGAATCATAATGATCCTTTAGAGTATGTAGGAAATGACAAACACAAAATAATATTGGCATATTATTCATCATTTATTTATAGCGTTTTTCATGCCACATCAGCCACAGCAAGCTTCTTACCACACTGCAACTTGTGCATCAGCCAGATGCGGGACACCCTCCAAAGCCCAGGCCTCAGACCCATCTCCATCATCTCTTCCCCATGCCCTGGCAGCAGGGCCTCTTCATGGGGTACCACCACAGGTTGCACAGGCAGAGGGGCAAACCCCAGGAGGAGAAGCAGGGCCAGAGCTTCCAGAGGAGCTCACAGGCTGAGAGCAGTAGTTTAGGCTACTGACACTGATGGTATTGATGACAATTAGTAGAGTGAGATTAGAATGGAGATGAAGAGAAGATTCATCTGTTACACTATCCATCATCTGTGTGTTGCCCCAGGCAATGTGAGCAGGCTGCTGTTTTCAGTGGATCTGACATTACTATTAACTAGCTTTAGCCTTCCCGTGGAGTGAAACTGCTCAAGAAATTTTTGCCAGTAGGGCTTGGAAAAGAAATTATTTTGCTTTTTGTGTTTCTCAGGTTATGAATGAATGCCTATGCAGGTAGATCAGTAAGACTGTTTTTTGAGTTTTATGTTTCAAACAAAAGTCTATTTTATATAAGTTGGTGGTCAGCTGTGGCAAATTCAAAATGTCAGCTAAAACAAGCAAAAGGTTTAACTGCTAACCTCCTTCAAGCATAGAAATCAGCAACAATTGAAAAGTAAGCTTATCTGTTGGCCCATTGTAAGGATATTGCTTTCATAACACAACATTTGATTTTTAAATTTTTTTTCAGTGAGTAGTTACATCATTTTCTTAACATGCTACAGTCTGCTTTTATCTGGTAGTTTGGAAAAATTCTCATTCTCTTATGCTTCAGCTTTTTATGATATCATCATGAGCCACCAGTTCCCATTTTAATGCCCATGTACATTCTTCCAGAAAAAAAAAATGCATTTTTTTCATTGCAGAAAATATTTATATATACATCACCTACTGCATGCACACAAACATGTAATGTTGTGTACAGAGCTCATGCCACATATTTTTGCATCATTACTGGAGGAGAGTGTTAAGTTCAGGTTTCTATAGGAGATCTCCTTCTAGTATTATTTCCCCCTAATACTTAACAGCCAGGACCAGAACCCGGGACTAGCACTTTCTTTGAATTGTTCCCTACCCTGCAGATTTTGTTTGTTGGGACTCAAACCTTATTCATTAGCATTGTTCATGTGAGTTGAAATAATGTACACAGTTTGCTGAATTGGATTGTTCTAGGAAAGACTGATCAAGCCCTTCTGCACGTACATGCCTCAGTTTATACGCCCAATTCTCATTTCCCAGAAAAAATTCCTGGGTATCTGCTTTTCCTGATGTTTTTCCATGCTTATAGTTCCTTCTTTCATTTCTTTAGAAGATTCGTCATTCATTCATAACATTCAACCGAGGTCATTTGGTTCCATACATTCTCTTTACCTTTGCACCAACAAATATAAGCAGGTTCTTCTGTATTTCAGGGAAAAAAACTTCAGCCATTCTTTCAGATTCCATTTTTTTCCTGTGGAATCTTCATGGAGAACTTTTTTTTGTTAGTCAGTATATGAGTCTGTCAATAACTTATAAATGAGTATTAACTAGAGAATCAGTTGGCATATGGCTGTAATAATTCTTAAATATATCTGAATAACTAGATTGCAGAAATATTACAAATCTCATTTTCACAGTCTGTGTAAGGCTTTCCAGTTTATTAGCTAAATAAGAGCCTGAAAGGTTATCTGCCATCACCTCTACTGTGCAGTGTTTTGTATCACTGAAGAATTCACTCACTAATTCACTTAGATTAGATAGCATTTCAATTGTGAGTTTATCAGAGGGAGCAGACCAAAATTGTGTTCTTTAAAGGCAAATACATGCAACTTAACTTGAACATAGCTGATTGTCAGAAGACTGGTGCATGCTAAGGGATATGTCTTCTAATAAAAGATTAGCATCAAGAGAGCAAACAGAAAAGGTGTTTTTTGACAGGGCAAGGTAATTTCCTTCTTTACAATATTGTAAATCTAATGAAACCCCACTGGAATTAATTATCTTAATTCAAACTGCCTTTTTTTATTCCTTTCCTATTTCTAGATCCTACATCTATCTTAAAACCAGTTTTCTTCTCTTCTTTTACTCATCTTCCACTTTGAGTTGAACAACCAAAAGAGAAAGAGAAAACTTGTATAAACTATTCTGTTATCACAGAATCATAGAATCTGTTGGGTTGGAAGGGACCTATCAGGATCACTGAGCCCAACTTCTGGCCCTGTACAGGACACCCCAAGAAAAATACCATGTGCCTGAAAGCATTATCCAAATGCTTCTCGAACTCTGTCAGGCTTGGTGTTGTGACCAATTCCCTGGGGAGCCTGTTCCACTGCCCAACCACCCTCTGGGTGAAATACTTTTTCCTGATATCCAATCTAAACCTCCTCTGATACAGACTCCTGCCTTTCCTCTAGCCCTGTCACTGGTCATGAGAGTGAACAGATCAGTACGTGCCCCTCCACTTCTGCTCATGGAGATGTTGAAGACTCCTCTTCTCCAGGGTAAACACATGAAGTAACCTCAGCCATTCCTCATAAGGCTTCCACACCAGACACTTCACCATCTTTGTGGCCCTCCTTTGGACACTCTTTAATACCTTAATGTGTTTTCTATGTTGCAGTGCCAAAAATTGCACACAGTGTTCAAGGTGAGGCTGCCCCAGTGCAGAGCAGAGCAGGACAATCCCCTCCCTCAACCACCTGGTCATGCTCTGCCTGATGCCCCCAAGGACACAGTTGGCCCTCCTGGCTGCCAGGGCACTGCTGACTCATATTCAGCTTGCCATCAACCAGGACCTCCAGGTCCCTTTCCACAGCGCTATTCTCCAGTTTCTCCTTCCCTAGTCTATAAACGCAACCAGGGTTACCCCTCCCAGGTGCAGAATCTGGCACCTACCCTTGTTAAACTTCAGCTGGTTCGTGATTGCCCATCTCTCTAATTAGTCGAGGTCTCTCTGCAGGTTCTCTCTGCCCTCAAGGGAGTCAACAGCTCCTGTCAATTTAATGTCTTATCATACCACGAAAAGAAAGCAATATTTACCTATTTGAGGTAAATACCCACTGATTTTAAATAGTCAAAAATTCGTTCCCTTCCTTCCTTCCTTCCTTCCTTCTCTCTCCCCTCCCCCCCCCCCCTTTGTCTCTTTATTTCTTTCTTCTTTCCATCCTAACACCAAAAATTTGATTGTTGATATTACACAACTGACTGGAGTACAAACCACAGGTGGGAAACACAAAAATCCCACTTAGACAAATGAAATATTGCAGCTCAGTAACAGGAAAAGCAGTGAACACTTTTCCTTCCAGATAGGTTCTTTATATTCTTTACAGCTGTTCCATATGTAAACAAGAACTTCAGTACATAAACAGAGACTAAGCATTATAGAACTACAAATTAAATTCCTCAGAACTGAGGATGTTTAGTTTTCTTATTTATATTTATTAGCTTTGAATATTGCATGTCTAATCCATACTGAAAGAACTATGTAAAATGGCTGGCCTCAACTATTTATCTGGTAAAAATTGTTCAACATATAGAGCCCACAGAAAATCTTAATTTGCTAATAATTCTCAGTGAAAAGGAGAGGAATGGAGGCGAAACAAGTCCAGCTTCAACTTAGTGAATTGAAGCTGGAAAAAACTCTTTCATATTCAGGCAGCTAATTGCAGAGAAAACAGTCTATTTCAGTATTTAAACTTTGATGCCTTTGTTTTCCAAATATTTATTGGTACTGCACATAAGAGGCTTTATGAAGGAAAGTGTTTTAAAAGTTGCAGGAGACGTTCAGGCTGAACAGTAGTTTACTTATAATTTACAGACTTGTAGTACTTAATATATAATGCAATAATCTATGCTGTGCCATTTGTCATTTGGACTAGGCCACAGATTGTAGCTTAGGGCAGTGCATCTGTGCACAGATCAGGCAGGAAATGGCCTAAAATCTTGAACAGCTGAGCATGATGTCTAGTGTAGTTGCAAAATTCAACCTCTGCTCCAGAGGTCACTGCATGCTTCAGTCATGACAGCCCAAATTGTTAAGCATGTGACTAATATGCATACAGAACACAGGCTGCCTAGTGTCTGCTGCAAGCTTGATGGCTGGTTAGCGGCTAGTCTTAATTTTATGTGACAATCCTATGTAGGAAATGCCGGGTGGGTGACTAAATGGAGCATATTGATGTCCCACTGGGTGTAGCCCCTGTTGTTTTGACAAATTCTCCTTAGCATTTATCAATCAGGCCTACAATGGGGAGTGTGCTGAATATCTAATTCAGACATGCTAGTCAGGACTAATAGAGCAAGATAGCATGTTATTCAATTTGTACTTGTTAGCGATGTCCCACTGTCACTGGGCAATTTACCTTCACACTTCACAAATGAAAAGAGAAATTTGCTGGGCTTCAAACACTTACATGAGTTACAAGCAAAATTTTAATTAGCATGTCATTACAGTAATAATTTATTGCTTCTTACTAGCATCCTAGCACCCAGATTGTACTTTTCCTTTTTTTCCTTTAAGAAGAGATGTACTTTAATATTTATGGAACAGTTACTTAAAACAAAAATAAAAATTAACCCTGCAGCAACTGAAAAACTGCATAGTAAGATACATATCAATAAGCTTTATTTTATGAAGCCTAAAATGGATTTATACATTTATCACTTAAAAGAACCTTTTGAGCTCTCTCCTTACCAAGTATTAATGGATTCAGTAAGCAACATCATTTAAAAGACTGCTTATTTTAATCAACTTTACAAATATTCGAAAGTGCAGTTTTCAGCTATTTCCAAAGGAATTATAACGAAAGTTGGGGAAAGAGAAGAAAGAAGATGTGTCATGTAGAAAACAGTAAAGCAAAACCACACTTTTGTTATACCTACGTAAACATTAGTAGTGAATTTTCAGTGGACTACACTGATGTTAACAACTGAAGAAAACTTAGTTTCAGTAAACAGTAAAGAGATGTATTCTTCAGTTACAGTCAATTAAAAGACCAGAATGGATTGATCTATAGAAGTGTTTGGGAAGCTCAGACCATCTTATATTACCAGTGAAGTTGAAAAGGGGCTGCTCAGTACTTTGCAGAGTTGGCTCCTTTGGCCTCTGGATGTTATTATATTAATTTGTATATATTGGTTCACATACTTATTTTTCTAAATAAGTACAACAGAACACAAAGATACTCAGTGCTTTAAGAGAATTAGAAGACAAAATACAAATAATCTGCATGAAATACAGGGGAGTTCAGGGATACTTTAATTTCCCTATTCAAAAAGTAGTGTGAATTAGCCAGGGCAACTGCGCAGAGCCATGCTCTGAGCTACAGGAATCAGGGCAGCTCTCCAAAGGCTATCTCACTATCTCTGTGGCACATTACTCAGGAACATGGGCATGCTCTCATGAGCTATCTAGTAGCAGGTTCTCTAATAACCTAATAAACTGATGAATAAGCAATTAAAAGAAATGCGAGCAAACAGATCACCTTGGGTGGTTTGTAGAGACAGCTGCACATGATAAGAGATACTTTCAGATTCTCAGGGAAGCAAAATTAATTTGGTTTTAGGAACGTGGTTTTTTTCATCAATCATAACAGATATTAAACGAGATTTTATTATTCTTTTTATGCAAACATTCTATGGAAATAAATATGAAAACAGAATGTTGACCAACAAAAGGGCCTGCAAGATCAGACCTGCTGTTTGATATGTAAGAACACCTCAGAGGAAAGTTAATGAATTGAGGAGTTTAAATACACCAGAAAATGTAAATTTCTTCTGCTAAACATTATGATATTTCATTGTTTTCAACACTCTGAAAGAAAACAGTTTGATTTCAGAGAGAGCCCGTAAAATTTAAAGGAAATTTTTGCTTCGAATAATTTTTGTCAGTAACAATTCTTTTTCCCCATGGCAGGTCCTTTCAGAGTAACAGGATATTCTACCCTCAGTTTTGGTCTCATTTAAATTGGTTCAAAGGTAAAAATTGCCCTATGCAGTCTGACTTTAAACTCATGTGGAAACAGTGGAATTTGACTCAGATATATTATTCGTGGATCAAAATCCCCCTGCTCCAGAGCAACCAGTATGATGCAGAAGATGGCAGAGGCTGCTTGAGCATGAGGTGACTGGTACCAGCACCATCTGGAGTCCTCCAGCACAAAGTGCAAGCAAAGACTTTATAAAACAGAAAACTTGGCTATTTTATTTGCATGCCCTAGTGTTGATTCTGCACCAGGCTGAGAGGGGAACAGAGGTATGCAGACTGTGAAGGACCATATCAATATCATCTAGTTGCCATCACTCCTTGATACTTTGGTAGCTCTTCCCTCACTGGGAAGGGTTTTCTCCTATGTCTTGGCGTATCCAGCTTGCTGGTGACCTTTCAGGAAGCAATTCCTGTAAGTAATTTATATGCAAATGTAAGAAATGCAGGTTTTCATGGTCACTTTTTTTTTTTAATTTGACTTACTATGTAACTTACTAAAAAAAAAAAGAAAACTTTTAGTGTGATTATAAGCTTATTTTCTGTTGTCTTTTTTCTCCCTCTGTCTCCATTCGCATTTCCAGTGCACCCCTTGTCCACAGAGTGCTCTGCTTCTCTAGTCTCTCACGTTTCCCAAAGACTTAGTGCTTTATAAGGCTCACAGATACAACCCTTGCCAAGATGATTTTTATTATTATTAGGTAGGAGTTTATATATTTTACAAGCCAGCACTTTTTCCTTTACTGCCCAGTTGATTTTTTTTTTTTTGTCTTTCCACTCTTTTGGATTTTAAACTCTTTAAAAATATTTTTTTTATTTTTGTAGGGGAACACATTTGATTCCTAATCCATCCACTTAATGATATAGTTATTCTTAAATATGTTGTCCCTTTCCTAAGTATGCATTTAGTTCACATGTCCTAAGTTTGCAACATTTGCACAGCAACAATATTTTTTGTTGCTCTTCATTTTCTTGAAGACTTGTCGTTTAAATCTTCATACTGGTAGCTGTAAGCACAGTTTTCCCTGATAGTAGTGAGGGAAAGTAGGTATTCCTTACCTAGGCTACCAGGATTCTGAAAATTATTTCCAGTTGCCATAGATAGCAGGGATCTCAATGAAGGAGAGCTACTTTCTTTTCTTCTGAAAGAATCTTTTCACTAAAATGAGTTCCAAGTGCATTGTTTAAGGGAGAGTAACATAGTCAAGAGCTTACATGCACAAAATGCAGTACTCTGGATTCTAATGTTGAGCATTTGATGAGATAATATTTAGCGACATTAGTCACAGAACAACTTACATTCATACTATTAAATCTCTTCTGCAGAAAAAGACAACTTCAACCTGACTGCCAGCTGGGGCTGGTGCCTGGACTATACTACCTTCTACCCCTCTGCATTGTTTTGGTGAGGGCTAGCTGTCAAACGAAATCAGAAATTTGCCAGTGATTCAACAGTGTAAGTGATAATTTTCTAGCACTTGCAAACATTTTCTGGGACTGTTAAATTTACTGAAACAGCTTCAGTCTTTCTTTCGTACACATTTATATTGGTCTTACCAGTGTTCAAAATCTAGAGGAAAACAGATCCAAACCAATTTCCTTTGCCATATAAGTCAAGAGCAAAGATTTTATACAGGGTATGATGTCACGCTGAAGAAGTTAGAAAAAGGACTAGAAAAAGGAAAGAATGAAATTATATTGACCATTCTATTCCTGAAAGTAAAGCCAGTCATTATGAATCCCTTTCTTGACTTATACAATGTTTCTGCTGTGGATATATTACATGAATAACATCCACCTTCAACATTTCTTAAGAAAATTAGTCTAATCCCTTTAATGTCATTCTGCAATAGCAATGTGAATGGCCATCTACCAGTTTTAGAAGAAATTGTATTTAGTTTGCTAAATAAATTAAATCCATATCCAGAAATTAGGAACCTTGCATTTTTCTTAAACGTTGTTTTATTCACGATGTGATTAGAAAAGATCAGCATAGTTTCCACCTCATCATCATTAGACATTCTCATATTTCACATTAGATTTTCATCTGAATTAACTGTTACCCAAAGCAATGGACTTGGTGTTCCTCATTGAGAACATTCAGACTTGCTGGACTTTTTTTCAAATGGAGGTGTGTATCTTCAACATATCTGATTATGGATACCACATATAATCTTGTATTAAGAGAGATGTCTGTGCTGGACACTGTAAAATAGAAGGAAAAAAAGGTCAAAATATGTAAGTAGTAGACTTTTGGGGAAATAATTATAATATATGTTGATTACAACTTTAGGCACTTCCTCATTTTTTTCTATATTTATATTTTTAATAGAAAAACCTTAATTTCAAACTCAAAGACTTTATTACAAAATGAAATTCTAAAACTCTTTATTTTCTTAGAGAACATGTAGCAACGAGATGTACAGAAATATATTTTTTTATGATCCGTAAAATATACAGAAGTCTGTTATCATTTCACTGGTTTTTTACAGGTTCTTGGCAATTCCCTCTCTTTTTCTAGAGTTTTGATTGAGCTTAACTACCAAGTAAGCTACAAGTATGAATGGATTCACCAAGACAGGGATCTAGCTAACCAAGTAGTACTAACATTAAGTTCAATTCAGGGCACTATACAATGTAAAAAAAAGCCCCAATCAAGTCAGCAAAGAAACTACTGGCTTGCTTTCTCACCCAATTCCCATTTTACATGTTTGGAGGTATTCTGATAATTCCTAAACTGACATGTCCTGTCTCTGAAAATAAAACCCAATTTTCTCCATATTAAACTAAGGAGATATCCTGCAGTCTAGAAAGTAGAACCCAGTCAAAATATTTCTGCAAAGAACTATGTGGAAAAGAGCTATCAGAAACTTTTCTCTTTAGTTCCCATATAGCATGGTCATTAGAGTATCTATCTCATCACTTGCCTTTTAAAATGTGGAAATATTCACATGAAAAACAGTCAGAATCACTCCAGATTAGTAGCAACTTTTTCTGTCTTCGTCTTCTTTGATGACTTCAGAATGCCCAGTGTAGTGATGGTCTGTTTGAAAGTGCTCTAACCAGGTCACAAAAGTTCAGAAAGGCAAATAGAGGGCCTGGAAGAATGAAGACCCTAAACCCACTTTAGGAGAGGATAAAGTCTGAGACCGTCTAAGGAATCAGAATGTGCACAAGTCCATGGGACCTGATAAGGTTTATCTACAGGTCCTGAGGGAACTGACGTTGCTAAGCCACTATTCATCATTTTTGAAAAATCGTATCAGTCAGATAAAGTCCCTGGTAACTGGAAAAAGGGAAATATAACCCTAATTTTTAGAAAGAGAAAAGCGGAAGATCTGGGGAACTAGGATTAGTCAGTCTCACCTCTGTGCCAGGCAAGATCGTGGAGCAGATTCTCCGGAAACTATGCTAAAATACATGGAAAACAAAGAGGTAACAGCCAACGTGGTTTTACAAAGTGGAAACCATGCCTAACATATCTGGTGACCTTCTATGATGAGTCTACAGTGTTGACCGACAGGGGCAGAACAACTGACATAGTCTATCTGGACTTATGCAAGGCATTTGACACTGTCCCACATGACATCCTTGTCTCTAAATTGGAGAGACAAGGATTCTATGGGTGGACTACTTGGTGGATAAAGAATTGACTGGATGGCAGCAAAAAGAGTCGTGGTCTTATTGTCCACACGGAGATCAGTGATGAGTGATGTTCCTCAGGGATCAGTACTGAGGCCAATCCTGTTTAACATTTCTATTGATGACATGGATTGTGGGATCAAGCGCACCCTCAACGAATTTGCTGATAACACCAAGCTGTGTGACGTGGTCAACATGCTGGAGGGAAGGATGCCCTCCAGAGGGACCTTGACAGGCTGAAGAGGTGGGCCAATGCAAACCTCATGAAGTTCAACAATACATAGTGCAAGGTCCTTCACATGGATTGTGGCAATCATAGACACACATGCAGGTTGGGTGGAGAAGTGATTGAGAAAGAATGGAGAAAGACTTATGAGAGATGGTTGATGTAAAACTCAACACGAACTGGCAATGTGTGCTTGCAGGCCAGAAAGCCAATGAAATACTGGGCTGCATCAAAAGGACCATGGCCAGCAATTGAGTGAGGTGATTCTACCCCTCTACTCTGCTCTTGTGAGAACCCACCTGGAATGCTGCATCCAGCTCTGGTCTGTACCCCAACATAAGAAAGATATGGAACTGTTGAAGCAAGTCCAGAGGAGGTCAGAATGATAAGAGGACTGAAGCACCTCCCCTACAAAGACAGGCTGAGAAAGTTGGGGCTATGCAACCCAGAGAAGAGAAGGTTGCATGGAGACTTCAGAGCAACCTTCCATTAGAACACCACTCCTTTAGAAGAGAAGGAGGGGATGATGAGGGGGAAAGGGATTCACAGCCTCTTTCATCTGCATATCTTTTCAAAAGAAAGGAGAGAAAAGCTCCCTGTTGATACTAAGAGGAGACGACACCTTTCTAAAGTCACGTTTAGGGATTTTATTTAAGTATAACTTCACTCTAAATGCAAAAGATAAAGAGTTAGGTTTTTTGCATGAAACTGAACACAGACTTCCTTTCTCAGTAGTTCTGAACTCTCTTATTTTTTTCCTTCATTATTTTATGACTGCTTTCCCACTAAGTTTTCCTATGATGCATGAAAATGGGACTTTCTAGCACTAGTCTCCTATGGTGCAAGGGCAGCATATCTGAGATAGCACAGTATTTCCTGGTATCACAACCAACGTACCAGGAATACCAAATGATTTAAAGGCTTTCATTAATACTCTACTTTACAAAGACACTTCTAGGCAAACCAAAGGTCATAGGAGACTGAACTGAAATAATCAAAATGCAAAAAAACAAAGAAGTGAACATCAGGGTAGATACAGAAGTCAGAGATTGCACTGGAATAGTTTACATTTTAAAGGGGACTGAGTTGTGCTGGAGACTAGATAGATTCAAGTTTAAGTTTTATTTGGATTAAATCAACTGGCACACCCTTATATCTAAGCAAATAATCACAAGTTATTTCTCCGAGTCTCTAGGGATTGGGAAGATGATAAGGAAGGCTATTACATTAGTCTATCTTTTATATATACAGCTGTGATTTTTGACATGAGGTGTATTGTTATTGTTTGCAATTTGTTAAAAAGTAAGCATTTTTGAGATATAGCAGTTCATTGTGATCAAGAATATGTGATTGTTATTGGCAAAAAATTTACTCATATACATAAACAGTTTGGTTCAGAGGTATTGTTGGAAATTATATGCATAAATGTGACCTAATCAGTCACCTATCAGTCACCATCATCAGTAGAGAAGTGATACAGTAGAATAGAAACAAGGTGGCAAGTTATTAGCACAGTCCTTTTTTTTCTATCAACTTCCCTGAAACCTGGCTTAAAGCTGCAAGTATTGGTATTTGGATATTACTAAGTTGATTACCCAGGTTCTTTATATATAATTCAAGAACTTATTAAGTAAATATATATGTTTTCTTGGTAGGGAGGGTATTAGGCTGAAATCGGAATCTAACAGTTTCATGGCAGTCACTTTTGAAAGAGAGGAAGGATCAGCTTCATTCTAATGCTGAGATCCATGTAAGTCTTCACATATGTAAAATTATATTTTAAATACTTTGCTGTATGTTTTTCTCAGTAATTATCTCTTCATTTTTTGTAAAAAATTAAATACTCCAGTTCTTCCTTCAGGAGCTCTTTTCCATAATAAAGGTTGCATTATTTGATGAGGAGCTAGAAATACAGTTGTGGTCTATGTCTGTGGGATTCACATGCTACTAAGAGATCCCACATGAAAGTAGATGGTTAGTAATCTCCAGACAATTTATCCTTCTTCCTAATTCAGTTAAGCTTTTCAGGAATCTTTTAAAAATCTTTCTGAAACCTTTAAGACTAGTGGAAGAAAACGATCAAAACAACAATCCATTTGTGGATAATGTTAGTCAGAAAAGCATCAAATGCAAGATAGAAGTTGTTCACAGTCATGACAAGTTCTTTTAAGGACTTGGAGGAAAGCTATTACGAAGGCAGAAAATGAAAGGTCTTTCATGGTCAGAGTGTTTCAGTGCTGAGGCTGATACATCAGCAACTGATACCTATTTACCATGCAGACTGGTAAGTAACTTGGCACTACTGCCCTTTCTCTGACTTTTGCTCTGTGGAAAAAGGAGAGGAAAGAGATATCAATGAATGTTTATCCCAGTCTAACAAAGATATGTTTATCTATTCCTATGATGGAATCCACACACACATCTTCAGTACAGACAGGATTTTATAACTGTGGTTTCACATCATCAATGTTTAATGCAAAAGGCATTATAATAAGGTAAAAATATATTTCATAATAGCACGTTATTTTTATTGATTTCAGCTTCCAGCAAAAATTAATTTAGTCTTTATAAACCAAATTTTAAAAACAACTCAATCTCCCTTCTGCCTGTGCCGCTCTTCTTGGTACTGTGTGATTTCAGTTTGCGTTTGTTATCTCTGCATGCAGAAAGCTTCCTCTGCAGGTTTTCCAGTGAAAGACAGATTTTTATGCATTTGAAGCTATTTTAAATGACCATAAGGACATACTTCATGGCTTGTTGAAATGTCAGGATTTGTACTTCCTTAAGCATTTGGTCAGAATTTTGGAAAAGTGACTGAAAGTAAACCTGATGATAATATGATGTTGAACTTCAAGACTGTCACACCGAAGTAACTCAAGGTCAAAAGACATCTTCTTATCTCATTTGTGGTATTCATACAGATTAACTAAATAGTAGCAATAACTTGCTGCGTACTTTTAAAAAACCCTTTATTTGAAAATTTTCAATTTACTTGCACATTGATCATGAATTCAGGGGCCATGTAGCAACATAAGCAAGGCCAAAATATTTTGGAGTTTACTCCTGTTGAGAAGTCACTTCCTGTACAGTTTCTTTAAAACGAATATACAACTTGTAAAGAAAGATAGCAATATCCAGACCTTCGTGGTTTGTAATTTTAAAACTATTAAATACATTTGCTTATTTTTCTCTCTTTATTCATCTCTCTATTTGTTTCTTATTTGAAATATGTTTGGGTTGTCTGCCTGACCTTCTTTATATGTATGGGTATATCTTTGATTTTAAAATTGTAGAAGACCTCTTCTTTTGTTCTGTTACTTTTGTATTAATAAAAATACTTTTTTGTGTTTTTCTTAAATTGTAGCCTGTACATCTGCAGTGCAAACCCGAATGATGAAATAAAGGCAATTTTCATCTAGTGCATGGCTTTTCCTCCAAAAAAAACCCCAAAACAAAACAAGCAAAACAAAACACAACAAAAAAACCCACAAAAAAACTTCCAACTCTTTACAAGATACAAGACAAATGACACAAAAGTGAAAGGGCACTGATACAAACTGGATAGGCTTACAACATAATTGAATTAAGTCTTATGTGCCACATATGATCACAAAGCAGGGCCATGGCTTGAGCACTTTGAATGTAGGGAGGCTGCTAGTCAATAAAAAGACCCTTTAAACTGGTTAAATGCGTCATGAGCATGTGCAGAACACTCCTATCTAACAGGTGGCTGAATAAAACTCAGCTGGTGTTGCACAGGGCTATAGCATTGACCTTCTTTAGGATAATTTCAGCCCACTTTAAAAAAAAAAACAACACAACTGTTACTGTACTTGGTGTAGTGGAAACAATTTAAGGATGAATAATTTCTTTCAGCCCCTTGAGGCACCGGTGGCTCGCTCTCCCTCTCCGCTCTCTCTCCCTTTCTGTGTCTCTCAAGTGAATTAACATAAAGGAACAGTGACAACAGCAAGCTGAAAAGCGTAGCTGGTGGGAGGATTAAGTATATCATTGAAAGGAATTATGTTGTAAATGACTGGGAGGGATAGGGGCTTCTGTTCCTTGGTCCCATCTGGTCTTTAAAGAATACCTTGTTGTAATTACCCCCAGATGGCTTTGTGCTACACTGGGTCTGGACAGCCAGGTGCCACTGTACCCTGCTGGGTGTGATATTCATTGCTACATGCAGTGACAAAAACGGACTTCATTGCAACCTAATTTCTTCCAGGGTATTACACAAATATGGAATGAACACAGCTTATCAAACAAGAGTTTAGTGTGCCAGGAGCTGAAACTGTCAGATGTAAGACAAGACTGCCTTGTTTTTTCACTTTTAACAATTGTCTTGAAACAAGGAAATATCAACAATTTACAATGTTTGTCTGCTAATAAATACATATTATATCATGTTAGCTATTTTTCCAGGAGCTGAAATGCTCAAATTACCCTAAGGCAATTGCTGTAAATAGTGGAATAACAAATGCCTGTTACAAAGTCAGTTTTATGACAAGATTTGCTGTAGGCTAAATTTGGGCCCAATCCTGTAAGATGTTGGCACAGAAAACTCTTTCTCCACAGCCCCAGATTCAGGCCTGCATTTCTACCCCAGATGAAGGTTTTTCTACTTTCTTTCATCTTTTTTTATTGATATCGTTGCCTTTATTTTATGTAGTTCCTGGCAATTTTACTGCTAAAATCATACCAGTCTTACACTTTCAAATTGTCCTCCAAAAAGCAGCTATCCTAAGAGAATCATTATTACTGTACAAAACAAGGCCTTTTGCCACAAAAGGGAAAACAGATATTTAAGGAAAAAAACAGAAACATTGGATTAAAAACCCTTGCTTGCCGTGAAGAAACTACCTGTGTTTCTGAAAGCAGGCAGTTAGAACTCTCCTCACTGAAAATGCATGAATGTATATTGGGCAAAATGCTGTGAAGAGTAAACCTCTTCCCAGCTCATCTGCTTCTCTGCCCTGCCATGCACCTGCCCATGTCCCACGTGCCTGCATAAGCCCATGCATGCAGCTTCTCCATCATGTTTTGTACATCTCATGCACAATTCCCTATTCTCCAGCTAAACTTCCAGAGGCACCACTGAATGATCAAGGTGCTGGTCAGCAAACAGGAATGGCTATCCTAGCAATGCTTGGTCCCCACAATGCCAACAATAGCACCTGCTTCTTTTCTGAGGTCTCAAAGAGAATGAAATGCTGATTGCCAGCTTCTTGTAGCTCTATTTAATCTCAACAATGCCAAGATTGTCTTTCCCCAGCCTTTCTGTACTTTCCAACACCTTGCATAGTTGAGAGGAGACATAACTGTGTGGCAGCTGGTTTTCTGCTGCAGGTTACATGCATGCTTAACAAATATTAGTAACTTGTGAAAAAGTTGCTCTTTACATCTTTAATCTACCTGTGAAAATGTGTAAGTAGACTCACAACTGAGTCCCTAGTCTCCATCATTACTATAATCTGGTTAGTAATGATCTTCTGAAAGCAGAGCGTGGTTTGCTCTGGTTCTATGGCTTTTTTATTTTGTCCAGACAATGCAAATTTTAAAGCTGAGAAAGAAAAGGAGTCTTAAAGTATAGAAAAATCAGACTTTCAAAAGGTAATGGTATTATGGTTGTTTTATTTTTTTTTAAATTATCTCCAACTAAAACTTATATCAAAATATGACTACCTTAAATCACCAGCTACATTTTTAAACTTGGGAATTATTAGCAGATAATTATGGTCTCCCATTTTCATAATTCAACTTCCTTTTTTTTTTTTAACAAAGAACCTTTGATTTTACTAATTGCTAGTTACTCAGGCTTCAAATCAGTCATCAAAACCAGAATTTCCCTGCAAGGTAAAACAGATTTTTCACCCATTCTCTGTGACTTGAACAATGCAATTTCATAGGATGTCTCTGATCAGCTCTTATTCACCCTTTCCAGGAAGTTCAAATTCATCCATAAAGCCTCAATGTCATCTTCCATCACCATTACAAATACTCTCAAAAGAAAAAAAAAGTGTTGTCCCAGAGACAAGTGCATTAGTCCATCTGATGCTTTGCTGTGAAAAATGAGGGGACAAATTTTGACATTAGAGACAAGGTCAGTCTTATGCTGACTTAGTACAGCGTAATGGCAAGTTTTTACATATTGATCAAGATAGTAAGAGATGTTCTCTCTTTCTCTGTCCCTCCCTCCCTATCTCTCTTCTACTTCTCTGTGTTTGCATATACATGTATATAAATGAGAGAGAAAATCTAAGATATTAGACAACTATAATTATAATATCTGTCCTGCTAAAATTAGCAAAAATATAGTTTGTGTGTTTTTCAAAAGCTAGGCCATATCTGAGATACTTAACAAAGTCAGTTTATTTTTATATAAGAAAGTGATGTACATGCCTACAATTAATGAAAATGGCCTAAGACACATGTTCGTGAAAATTAATTTTAGTCCACATAATCTTTGCTACATGTACTATTTATATTTATATTTATGAATATAAGTTAGCTACACAGAAATGAGGAAGATGTCAGTTCTGGTTTTCAGTGTGAGTTATATCACTGTGTAATTGGAGCTACTAACTGAAAGGATTAAGTTTCCCAATCCTTCCTTCTACTATAAATAAGACCCAATGAAGAATAAGAATTATCTGAAGTTTGCATATGAAATACAAGTCCAGTTTGAACTTAATTCTGAACTTTGCTTTGTTAGTGGTGCCAGGTGTCTCCCAGAAAAACAGTACCTTTGACAAGCCTCCATCAGACTGCAAACCTCTCATGACTCAGACTCTTCCTTCAAACCTACTTCTGCTGATGAAGAAATTGGATGAATAACCAATGCTACATATCCTGCTACCGAACTTGAGGGCAATAGAAGGAAAAAACACTCCTAATGCATTATTACCAGTATGCTGCCCCTCTACCCTGTTCACATTTGGGTTGTTTTCAGATTGGGAGAATCTGAAAGTAAAAGAACTGCCTACTTCTCTGGCTACCATTTTGTGACATTAATGATAAATAAAGAAATTAAAAAATAATAACTATGTAATTTTAATATGTATGATTTAATGGCATCAACTAACCTAACTTTTAAGATTCACTTTAGTATTAGTCTTAAGAGATTATGCATTTCTAAGCAAATTTTGCCTATGATTAATGATTATCTTTTGAATGCAGAACTAATAGAGTCCCTCAGTAGGTATGTTTATTCAGAAGACTGAATGTTTACAGGCAAAGTAGAATCACGAAGCAGAAGAGATGACATATTTATTGATGAATGCACTCTTTTGTCAATAATACTGAAGTGAAGCTGTGTCATATTGAACCATTTAACCAGGAAGATCTTGTGTGGTAAGCTTGCAGAATTAGACTTTTTTTGTTCTGTTTTGTGGTGTTTCAGATTTGAGAAAATAAAAATTATTCTGAATGTAGGCAGCAGTGACAATTTTTTATTGAGCATTTCTCAACCTTCTGGGTGTTCCTGTTAAACACCTTATGATCGTTTAAAATGTAACATTACAGGATGCATACCCAGAGTTGGCATGGCTTTAGTGCCTATCACTTTGTATGGAAGTTCTGCATGTACCCGAGTAGGAACTGCACACCATCACCTCGCTATAACTTACTGCAAACAAGCAAACAAAGTATTCTTGTCACCATTCTGCATTTTGGACAAGACTGCAATTCCTGAGAAACCTCTTTGTTTCAACGATGAATGGAGAAATTAAAATCGCTTAGGTGAAAATACATAAGCACAGACATGAAAATGCAGAAGAAAAAAGCACGTAACATCCAAAAATATACATATACACACATATATATGCATATGCATACCCATATACACAGTTAAGAACTCTGACATGTTTTATCCACAGGGTATAGGAGAATGCAATGTCACAAACTTGGCAGGAAAATAATATGAATTCACTGGCATAGTGTTGAAGAAGTTTTATTCCACTTTCCTGAGTTATATGGCTTCTGAAAACCAGCTTTCTCTCTCATTGTTCTCATTTGGGTCATGTGAGTCACAGTGTAGCATTGCAGCAAAGTTTTAAGAGTGACAGTAGAAATGGAAAACCACTTCTAACAAAACAGCATGGCCTTAGCGAGAAAAATGTAATGCATTTTCAAGCTGGTGAGTAGAATGTAATTTTTAAGTATTTGCTAAGTTGAGAGCCTTATTATTTCATAGTTGGAATGTACAGGTAGTCAAGAATGGCTGCGTCCTTACTTTGGGGAATCTTCCACTCAAATTTCAGCTTTTGGGCAGTCTTAAAATCAAGCCAGAGCTCAAACCAGACTCTAAAATTGGAGGTCTCTTCTGCACATGGACATATCTTTTTAACTGCTCTTGATCTGAATCCCTTGACTTTACAGAGATTTATGGACCTTTATGAGACAGAGTCTTCTAGTGCAAGATTGGTTACCACAGGTAGAGTACGAGCCATAGCAGGAAACATACAGGTGGTGTAAAGCTCTGCTGACCCTGCCCTGAAAACAGCAGGGTTCTGCATTAGCCAATTTTACACTGCTTTAAAGGAGACCATAGATATGTGGTATGAGGGTGTTCTCAACAATTCTCTATTACTACTCACAAAGTAGTAATAGACAGCCCTTGGCTGGAGTGGTGAGCGTGGGAGCCGAGCTGAGACTGGGGACTAAGAGAGGAATAAGAATGTGAGCAGGAGTGGGTGTGAGATAGGAAGTGTGCCAAGATGACCTGGCAGTGAGATTCCTGGGAGGTGGTAGCAGTAGAAGTAGCCTTCAACAGTCACTTCTGTCCACGTTTTACTGCCTCCAGTCTGCATCAACCATTTGGCTCATGGTTGTACACCATGAATTTTTAGACACAATCTAACTCTCTAAATTCAACAAAGCTTTCCTATGGATTTCAGTGGGAAGACACCATGTGTTCAAATACTGTGACCCTCATATTCTCTTTTCATTTTTCTTTCATGATAAAAACATTTACAATTTCACTGACATGTTAGAAATGTCATGTCATACAGTGGTCCAATATTATGACTAATGTGCTATGAAAATTTGTATTTCAGTATAGTATTAGACTCTTTCTGAAAGTTATATACTAAATGAAAAAATCCTCTTTTGAATGTAATAACTCCTTCCAGCCCTCAGTTCTAAAGTGATGCATTTTGGAGGTTGCGTCTATTGTTACTGCATCACACAGAGTGAGTGGTCACTCCTATCTCTTAATGAGTACAAATCAAAAGAGGCAAAATTTTTCTGCCAGCTGGGAGGCGGATGGGAAATTAAATACTAAACTCTTCTGGAGTACACGATAAGAGTGTGGCAAATTTTAAAAAAAAAACTTCCTCAGGAATTAAAAGAATTTTTTTTTCAGATATAATGAGTACTCAATGTACTCTTAATATATTTCTTCAGTTAGTGAATTATTTAATAAAAAACTGTGAGGAAGAAAAATGTTCTTGATTTTCTACTTCTTGTATTTTTTTTTTTTGGTGTTATTTAGTGAACAACAAATTCTAGAGCAGCATCAGAGTATATAAAATAGACATTGGGTAGAAATCTACAACATCAGTACCATGAAAGGAAGCACTCATAACAGTAATCCCTTTCTTAGACATCTACACTAAACAATAAATTTTTATGAGTTAATTTATCCTTAAAGTAAAGAGAAAGTTTGGAAGACCCAGATCTTGATCCCGAAATGCACAAAAATAATACTTGTGACCCAGAGCAATATCCCTACTTATAGCAGAAATTTCCCTACTTATAGCAGAAATTTAACGTGGAAATCAGAAATATTTTTCTTCATATATGGACACTGGGTTTTTTTGAAAAAAAGCACTGAAAAGCACTGACAAAAATTAGTTGCTCGTTATATATAATTTTCTAATAAAGTATTAAAATAAAAGTCTCTATTACATAAATTTGGTAATCTATGTGATCTACTGCTAGAAGAAAATTCAGTAAAGGATCTGAATATATTTTAGGTGCCTACAGGTCTTATCTATACCCACACGAACATTTACACAATTCTGCAATTCAATACAGAAAAACTCTATGAAATTATCCCTTTCATCTCCATTTTGACGAGATACTGTTGATAAATTCAGACTGTTTAGTCCAACGTGCATTTAGTTCTTTTTTGGTGGAATCAGTGTTCAGCTAGATCAGCATTTGTCCTACCTCCCTGTATTTGCCTTAGATGTCCCACAGAGTCAGAGGCAGGAGCTGCAGCTGTGTTCCTATCACGTTAAAATAGCTACATAAAGCCAGACCTTCTTTCCTATATTAGTCTCTCCATTTTTTCTCTGTTGTGACCTATATTCTCCTGTATGTCCAATCTTGGAAAAAAAGAAGGATGTTTTAAAGAATCATAGAATGAAAACTTTTTCTATTTTATTTCATACTCTGGTACCCCACCAGCTGCTGTCTGATCAGTCCTTTAGATTACACAACTCTCTTAGATTATAAACACCAACATATGCAGACAAATATTCAATTTAGGGCTTGAAAGGTAGAGCAGACAAGGTACAGCTAAAACTATGTAAACTAATTTTCAATAATTTTTTCTTTTAGTACTTCTGTTGAGTTTGTGTGGATTTATGCAAGGGCAGAGCACAGATATAAACCAAATCTTGTACATAAATGGCAACTCAAATCTTTTTATGAAAACAGTTAGGACACGTCTTCACTCAAAACCTCTTCTCATCAGATGTGATTGCCACCACAGTACTCCACAATTGTAAAGATAAGAGAATATTATTCTCCAACGTTTCATTCTTATTTTCTAATTTTTTGTTTTATTTCACCTCGTACTTTATCCTTCAAATGCAAAACCCTAATAACTTGTCAGTCACAGTGTAACAAAATTGCTAATTAAATTGGGAATAGATGGCAAAGCATGTTGCCCATCTATTCAGTAATCAAATATCTCCCTAGGTCTAATCAGTAAGAGGACAAGTCTGCTGAAATGCTTGTGCACATCTTTACACGATATTCTCACTGTCAGCTGAACCACATAAAAGACTGCGTGGAGATTCACTCCTCTGGGGCCTGCTGCAGTATTGATTCTTTATTAAGGTACTCAGTAGCAGAAAAGAAATTCAGCATGATTATTCAAACATGCTCCTGAAAACACTATGAAATATCCTTTGCTTGACAGTCCCTTCTCAGACAAATTATAATGTGTACTATAGAAAGTAGTTCAGAAATAATTTTAAATCAGCAATTGACTTAAGAGTCAAAAAAGTCATACCCTGTCAAATAGCACAACAAATCATTGAAAATTTCTTATTCAACTTCTCCTTGGATATTGATTATTTTCTATCTAACAAGAAAGAAAGAAAATGCAATTACAGCAGCACTGTTCATGCTACTACTACACATACAGATCTATCAGGTTTTCCAGGATTAACCCCTGTTGTCTCAGGTTTCTAAAATCAGCAGTATTCTGGCACCCATGAGCTCAGCTGTCCTTCAATGTCTGAATCTTAACAAGGACTATATATTTTAAACACTTTGGGCCATATTCTATTTGCAACTATCCTGCTATGACTCTGAACTTACACCAGAATAACCAAGAACAATCTTTCTCTTCCACTTTTTGCCATCTTATAAGAATCATTCTGTTAAAAAAATAATGCATGAAATCACCATTTCTGGTCTCCTAATACAGATTTAGTAATCCAGAGATTTCAGAGAGGAAGAAGGTTTTACAATGCCCGTTATTATGATAATGATTGATTATGTTTAAACCCAACAGCATGAACGTAATGCACTTCAAAAACTTTTTGGTCATTATCATGGCTGTAAGTGCATCAGTCTTTATGACTCAAAAAATTTTTAGTCATCTCGTAGTGCATCATCATATAGAAGAGAACTGAGTTCTCTAGATCAGCATTTCTTTAATCTGCCTGATAATTTGTTCAGAGGGCAGTGAAGGGCTAGCTCTTGTGCAGATGAACTGATGATGAATGAAGTGGAGGGAGCCTTAGCAACGTATGGTACAGTTTCAGAGGGTGTTTATTTAGTTTCATTTTTCTAATTAGGAATTATACTTCAAGGCCTAGAAACTCCCATTTTAGATAATATTTAAGTTCTAGCTATTTCAATATTTGATAAAGCTGAACTGACTGTTGAACCCCAGATTCAGTTATTTGACAGTTTTTCTGACCAGTGTGTAAAGTAAAATTTTACATTAGCCTAGTTCTACCTTAAAAGAAGAGAATCAGAAGTGAGATTTGAAATACCACCTATTTGGAAATTAGATATGTATTATACAAAGCATTTAAAGCATATTAAGTGAACTATAAGGACCTGGTTTTTTTCTTCCTTTCCTCTTAGGTACAGGTCTGAAATTAGCATCAGAGGGCTTGTTTTAAAGCAATATACATGATAGAGCTTCTTTCACTCATATTAACCCCACTGTGAAAAGGATTCAGTTAAGAGTGGGTTAAGCGCAGTTAGTGGGTTAAAGTGTACAGAGAATGGGTTAAAGTTTACTGAACCAAGTTTATTGAGAGAGACATGACAGTGCTGTGGCTTGTGGAGCACTGTGTTGTGGAGGGATGTTGCTGTCTCTCTAGGTGATAAAGGAGTCGGTGACCAAATGAGGTAGTGACCCACTCAGAGATGTCTAACATATGCTGGCACAGATGTTACCAGACGTCTCCCACAGGGAAGGAGACAGAGAGTGATTATTGAATATTAGGGAAATTTGTACCAGAAAGGATTAAGCTTCTTTCTTTTTTTTTCCTGTTTTGGGGGATGGGATGAGAAAGGAGAGGGATCATTTCGCTGTCCTGTTCTAGTGAAGAGCAAAAGATAAGCAGCTGAAGTTCAACTTCATGAGCTGCCCCCCTCTTGATGCATGTAAAGCCACGTGTTCAAGAAACAGTAGATTAATGTGGAGATCTTTCATCTCTGGAGATAAGAGTTTAAATCTAGGTCAGATCCCTATGGTAGCATTTTGAGATGAAATATAAAAATGTCCATGCTATTTTTGCTTCTAGAAGAGAATAAAATACTTCACTGCCATGTTTTGTATTTTATTTGTAAATTAGTTGATTTCAGCAGTTTTAACATTCATGTGGGTATTACATGAATATATTATTAGCAAATTTGCTTGTTGGACATTTGTTTTCCTCTATTGCCCCTATTAATGAGATGCATAAAGCAAGTTCCACGTAGGGATACACACAGACCACTAAAAGAATAAAGGGCTAAATTTTGACTGAGTGAAACTGTCTGTGGGGAGAATGCTGGTAGTTCAGAATGGACCCAAATATGTGTATAAATAATTAATAAAAATTATATGTATTAATTTTTTGATACATTGTGGAGTACATACACCAGGATTCACAGAATACATGACTGAATTTATTAGAGTGTGCCAGAATATAATGCAATTTCTGCATCAAAGCTTTACATTGGTTCAAATTATTACAATAGGTAAAATGTCTCAGTAATAAAATGGTGTTCTGTGTACTCAGGTATGAATTTTACCAAAATAAAAGTAAATTGAGAATTTTTGGTTTTACTGATTTATCTTGCTTATTATGATATTTCCTAGTAATGTCTGTGCACATGAATGAAGATTTCCCAAATACAATAATGAATGGAATATTTCACTGAGCCTTCCTTATTCCCATGTAGGCACAGAGACATTTCCAAAACAAAATTTTTCAAAACAGAATTCACAAAAATTCTAACCCTACTAATATTTACATAATTTCTGAAAGATTCTGGAAAAATAACCTGATAATTTTTTAGGTTCTTTGAAAAAATGAAGTGGAATTTGGTTAAAATTTTCATGCCTTTTGTGAAGATTATTGTCAATGATTAATACGCTTCTGGGAGTATTTATGACTTCAAAAATAGTTTTGCTCCTAGAAGTTTAGCAAATGAGGATTAGACTTTGTGAACCTCAGCGCAGCTATCTGGATGGATAAATCATTTTTGAGTGGCCAAAGCAAGATTGGTTGCTTAATTATACATCAAAGTCAAAAATATTTGAACAAAAGGAATAGGTGTCTGTATGAAGACAATGACTAAAACTCTAAGTATACATATGCAATTTTAATTTGAATTTAATTTAAAAATGAGCTTAATTTTTTTCTATTTGTTTGATTTATATAATTCCAGGTTTAATAACATTTTCTTCACAAGAAGGGAATGGAATAACGCAAGACTAATTCCAAGAGATAAGTTGATGTGGGTTGTGAGATGGTTTGGCACACAGCATAAAAAGGGATACAAGAAAATATTTTACCACTAAATCAGTGCCAGAAGATGATGCCATCTAAGGAGCGAAAGCAACATAGTCAGCTACATAAGTGTGACTTTGATATAACCCTACAGGCAGTTCTACACCCGCAAGCACTCAGCACTGAACACAGCCACATTGCTGGCAGTGAATCCATACAAAGGACTAGCCACAGGCCATGATGCCATTGCAGGAAGAATATATATTTCAACATTTGACATCTTGCTCTAACAGCTGCCAAGCTGGGCTGTAGCTATTGACCTGATTGCTCAAGGACAGAGAGGAAGAAGAAAAGAAGCAATATAGGCAAGTGATAGGCAGAGATTTAAAGATCAGAGGCATCAGTGTAGATATATAAAAAGACACACTGCCCATAGGTGTAAAAGATCCTCTTCTGGGAAACAAAAACTGTATAATTATACAAACAAATGCAGCCGTATTTGGAGAGATTTAACATAGTGGAGATAAATGAAAGAAAATTATTATTTTTGGAAAGCACTCGGCCCTTAGTTATACTCTTCAGGTTTTTAATGCTGCATGCTTGAGAATATTCAGTATCTCAAGTGCTTCTGAATTAGAAAAATGTCAAAGGAAGTCATGGTCAGATAACTGATGAGAAGTTTGGGCTATTACATTGTCAAAAACTGTTCTGTTTTAATAATGAAGAAAATAATTAAAAACTTAAAAGCTGGTAATTTCCAGTGGGCTTCCCACCCCTATACAAACAAACCTTCTGATTTATTTTAACTTTCACAGATACTGTCCCTGTCCACAACTTTCTTTTTCGTTCTCTTTTGCTGTTGTGCTCAGCCATGAAATCTCCATGGTGAGGATAGACATTTACCGCAGGGCAGATTTATCAGGGAACCTAATGGGGTTGTCATGTCCCCCTAAATACCCATTAAGACTTCCCCCTGTGATGCGTATTACGTGTCACAACAAAAGCGTAGCTGAGCAGGTCTACTTTTCCATTGCCAGTCCACTGAGGCAAAATGCAATTTGTTTGTTTATTGGGTCAAGTTATAATGAAACCAATCATTTTTGTTTGAGAGTAAATATACGTCTTTTATTTTCTATTTATTTCTAAAACTACCAGAATGAGTTACCACACCTATACCAAGGTTGTGTTTAAAGGCACAGATGACAAGAAAAGACTCATATATTTGTTATTTCCTTTTGGAAGCAAGGCTGTGTTGCTCCCTAGTGATAGATATTCTAGTGCTTTGTGGTCTACAACTGAACTGTAGAGCTAAGGTGTTATAAATGGAAACTGTGAATGCTTTAGATAAAAGATAAGGACTAAAGCTATTAATTCTCTGTTCTTTTGATGTCATCTCTGTCTATATTATTCTGATATTTTTCTTAATAAAAGCTAAAAGAAGTTATTCTTCTAATACAGTTTCGTTTTAATCTAAAACTAAAGGAGAGCAGGGTTTAGGCAACTATTTTAATATTAAACACTTCAAAATACGCCTAAAAATGTAGTTTTTTTCCTTCAATATTTCCTTGAAAGCTCTTTTAAAAATATATATATTCTGGAAAATGTACTTTTTCCTTTGCACTTAAGGAGTGGATTTATGCATTTGCTTCTATACTCAAAAAAGGTTTTTACAATTATTTGAACTGTGAAAAGTGGTGAATAGGAATCTATGTTCATGTATTGCAATACCTTGTCCAATTCTTATGAGTTCTGTGTGTTCTGGCACATTACTTCATGAAAAGTAATTACTGACTTTCCAGATGAGTCACACTTTGACAGCTACTTTTAAAGTGCATTCTCTCCAATTTGGATAAAGCAAACAGGCAAACAATGAATAACATGGGAATTGTACAAATAGCTATAGCAATTCGGCATCACAAGTCACTTGTGAAATTTGTAATATGTGAGGAGATTAGTAAGAGAATATGAGTACAATTCAGTACAAAAGGCAGTCTGAAGTTTCAGAGGTGACCTGAAAGGAATGTTGATTTGTTTATTTTTCCTGAAAGGGATCTCAAGGTTCTTTGTTTATTTATTTATTTTCTTCTGGTTTTTGAGGATGTGAAAACAAACATTTGATTTTTCTCTCTCTTGTTACTCTTTAAGATATAGTGAACAGGAAACCTGTTGCATATTTGTTTTCATTTTTTGGGGGGGAGAGGAGGGTGCAGGTAGGGTTTGCTAGCAGTTGAGAGGAAAATATTGTGAAGGGAGGAAGATATTGCTTCGTGAAATCATCCTTTAAAAGAAATGTTTAATTTGACCAAACAAGTTCAGCTGAAAACTTCATTTCTTTCCATTCATCTTTGGATTTGCAATTTTCTTCCCAAGCCTTGTTGTCACAAAGCTTTTTACTTGATGTCACTCTCAGATGTTGTCACCTCTGGCCATTAAGCGGTGGAAGGGGAGACGCTGGTCAGCCATTTAGCACAGAGGCAGTAAAAATCAGTGCAAATTCAGCCAGTCCAATGGTATGGTTTTTATTCAGTGTAGGGAGAAAAACTGTATGCTGGCTCCTGACATTTCCTGGTAGAATTTCAACAGTTTCTCTAGAACGGTAAAGTAGATATTTTCTCATTTTATTATAGGGCAGAGGAATAATTTCAGAAATACAGTCTTGCTACCAGTATCCAAACTGCTCTGATACAATTAGATAATGGCAAGGATTCAATTGAAGTATAAGTGATGAAAAAACAGCCGAGAGTCCTTGAATAAACTGTAAAGAAATCATCACTCTTGCCTTCCCTTTGCTTACTTTATGTCATTCTATTTCATCCTTTCACTCTACTTAAATCTCACACTCAGTGACTGGCAGAAGGGACTAAACACTATATGTTTTCTAAGATGCTCTGACCGTACATCTTCCTGCTTTCATCTGGCCAGCCTGAGGCTTTCATCTGCATGCTCTAATGAAGCACACTGGGTCCACCGTCAACTAAAAAATTGAATTTTGCCACCCTCATTGACAGACACATAATGTGCCACAGTTTAGTGCTTCTGCCATGTGGATTCATGCCAGCTGAGGAGCTGATTCTAGAGGTACAGCAAGACACCAGTTCTTGAGTGTTTGTTTTTTAAATATTGGATTATGTTTACATGTTCCTATTAATAGAGGTTGACATTTAGCTGGCTACACACTGTGTCAGTTGCTTGAGATTCTTGGATTAGAATGAAATAAACATCATGATTCATTTACTGAAGCTGTAGGAAAATACATTGCAAGTAGAGAAAGATTTAAAATGGAATGATTTCTTTTCCTCTTTTGCAGGTATGATGCTAAATGTAAACTATGATGTGCTTAGGAGGGGTAGATAGGACTGCAGTATAAACATACAGATAAAAAATTGTAGTAATAGTATATTAGATAAGGCAAACAGTAAGCAGAAATATGTAACACTAATTTGAAAACGCATATATGGGTGAGTAGCACACCACATTGCCTTTATCCAATATATGAAATTAAAGATTTCACTTTCCTTGGGTTGAATCCTTCTATCTTTATTTTGATAAAGATCTCTTTGAGGTCAATGACTAGACTAAGAGAAGACAAATGCCAAAATAGAGTCTATGTTTGCTTGGCAGAAGTTAAAAATTGATGTTCAAGTGATAGGTTTAGTCAATGCATAGTGGGCTGATTCTGATTTCAAGCAACTACAAATTAGATCTGACTGTCCTGAAGTGAGTGCAGCTGCTCAGAAGTGAAACTCCTGATAAATTACAGTAAGACCTACAGATGCATTTTTAACCAGGCAGATTGCCCCTTTTTATTCTGAAACATGGAAGAATAGACACTGAGAGCCACACGGGAAGTATAATATGAAGTGGAAAAGACTAGGAATAGGTGAGTTATGGGAGCAGAAGATGATATCTATGCCATTAAACAGTGCCTAGGAATACTAGTAGGCCCAGGAATTCAGCAGCACCTGTGCTGTCAATGTGTTGCAAGAGTCCCTCTTATATTTGTAGCCCATGGCAACAAGGTCTTTCCCAACAATTCCCTCATACAGAAGTAATGACCAGGCAACTTTCCCAGTCTAGATGTTACCTTTCCCTTCTGGTGTATAGGATTCAACCTTGCAGAGGCTTGTTATTCCTTGACAGCTGGTATTAGTTCCAGAAAAAGGTTCTGGATGTATTTAAATTTACTAGTATTTCAGTATCCTTCCTTGCTGAACAGGTCCAGCCATACCACACTAGAGGCAAATTTTGAGGAAAATGGTTAAGTAGTGAGCAAAAGGAGTGGTTGTAGCCTGCCCCTTATTAGATTTTTGTAATAAAGTATGCACTAACATGTGTGGCTGGGAGGAAGCAATGCCAGCGAAATCCCTCCACCTTTTGCTTTTGTTCCTTTCCTCCTTACAGATCTTTTCAGCCTCCGGTAATGTACCTGTCATACTGTGAGTCTCAGATTTGAGCTGCCCATAAACCCAGATTTTGCTTGGGTAGAAAAAGGCAGATGTAATTGCAAAACAGGTTTCTTAAAAGTCATTTTTACCAGTAGAAGTGTTTTATTTGAGACACATAATTACTATGCTGAGTTTGCTATGCCAAACTGGAGGACTATTGTATTTGTTTTGGTTGGTTGTCTACTGAGGGAAAAGAAGGAACATCCGACTTCCATGACAATATACATCCATTGCTGCTCATGATATGAAGTCATGCTGCAACTTGTTAGCCTAACTTCTTTTAAAATAATTATCATATACCATAGGGCTTTTTTCCTAGAAGGAAGAATACTAATATATGTCAGAGAAGGGCTGTACATAGTGACAGTGTTCTGTCTTAATGGTTTGGAGTTGCAATGCAAACTATTGCCCTGCAAATGTGGACTTCACAAAGATCATGTGCATACATATACTATGATAAGATCAAGGGTAGTTCTTGCTTCATACAAATTTGTGTTACATTCATCTTGGGACAGAGTTCTCTGTCTCAGTGAAATATGACATATTTCCCAATAAAATGTTCTCTTGGTGGGGATCAGAGCTGGTGTAAAAGTTTTTTGTGGGTCATTGGCATCTGGTAGCTGCGTATGTCACCCTGTGCTTTGTGGGCTTTTTGGAAGGAGGTTGAGTCTGGTAATCTGGGCTAGATAAAGCTGCTAGTGTAATTTTGTCTCTGTTATCAATCTGAGTTTTCTGAAGTGGCCTGAATTTCTTACACAATATGCTTTATCTCTTGTGTTTATATAGTATTTCTATTTGAGAGAACAAGGTTTATGTGTTGAAATATGCTGGAGTGCAGCAGAGGTCAAATGTACATACTGTACAGCAAACACTAGGAGTAATTTGTGCACCTGTATTTTTGGAAAATACTTCTTTGTGAGCTACAGTAAAGTGCTTTCTAAAGCTGGGAATGTCTCATTTTTATTGACTGAAGTTTTCTTTCAGCTTGAAAACTTAAAATTCAAAGATTAGTCTTAGAGAGTGAGTTTGAGTAGGTATTTTTTAGTTTGTTACTATGAGAAAGAAAATATGGAATATCTGAGTACTTGTTTTTCATTAAAGAGGATAGATCATTCTTTCAGAACAAAAAGAAAGCATGTAAATTACAAGAATTAGGACTTATTATGACATAATTACACCTTTAAAATTATGATAAGGGAAAGCTCTAGTGTTTGTATGTACCTGGATACAGTCACACATAAGTATCAATTATGAGATAAATAGTTGTCATCCTCATTTATTCATGTTTCCTAAAGACTGAAATGTAAATCTGTTACAGAGATTGGGCTACCATAAAAGAAATTATATTGGTAAAGGTGTAAACCTAATTTAAATTAGAGTGGCTTTGAAATGAGTAATTCTTGCAGAGGTAGAGAAATACATACAAAAATATTGCTTAAACGTGCAAGTCAATTAATTCTGTGATTTCTCTGTGAATACATCACAATTTTGAACAAGTGAAATGTCTGCAGAAAAACTTTCAGATACAAAATAAGATGTTCTTTATAGGGTTTTTTTATACATGTGGCACACGATGGAAAGTATTTTGCTTTGTATAGTATGATAAATATCAGCATAAATTCATTTAAATTTCACAGCATAAACACTTAGAAATTAAGTAAATATGACTATTATTTTGATTGTAAAATACTTGATGCTATTGCAAGATCCTTAATACCAAGAAATGTGACTAAGTTATACATTTTTAATATTCTAAGATAAACAGTTCATCTTTTTCAAAAAGAAAGAATAAAAATAAATAGATGTAACACAGCATTCATGGCTAGAACACTGTTTAATTCTACACTCTGGCATTGGATGCATGCAGAGACTTAAGCAGTTTGAAAGACAAATTCACAGAAGAAAATCTCTATTCCTCTGATCTATCTGTATTTTAATTTTACATTGGTATGCTTGCATTTCTGCATGTTTAGATTTTTCTTCTCCTGTCCAAGGATGACTTTTCTAACATTATGTTTTTAAATCTGACAAGGTCATACAAGCTAAGAAAAAAAAAAAAGAGAAGAAGGGTCATCAAAAGGGGAAAAATAACAGAACTACGGTGAAATGGCTCTCTGTTGGCCTTTGTATCGATTCAGAGTGTGTCAAAAGGGTCTTTTGTCGTGCCCCTACCACGGCATACTAATTTGCTAGATCAAGTCTGTCAGAATATCGACTGGAAGTAAAGAACTACAGTGGCAGCTTTTGTGTTTCATACAGCAGGGAGCCTGTGTGTGAAACAGGATTATCAGAGGGTCATGAAGAGAGTCAAGGGATGTCCATCACTTCCTTTCTGGTAATGTAATGGGGCGGGTGCCTGGATGTGATTAAGATGTAGGACACAGGAGGCATAGCAGTGAACAAATCAGACACACACACACACATGCAAATCAGGTTGGCTGCTGTTAACCACATATTTTTAATGAAAAATCCAGAGACAGACCAAACAAATATCTAAATAGCTGCATTCTGATTAAGTATCAAACAGTCTATTCAATGTCTGGTGTTTGTGCCTGTATCTACACATGTGTGCATGTGTAGAAAATGTACAACACATATAAGAAAGGATTTAATTCTTATTCTCTTCATTCTTTTTATTTATTTTTTTTAATACAACATTCCAATCTACAAGTGTTTTTATACTCAGTTTTTACTGTTGAATATAGTATTGCTTGATGATTACAGCAAACGTCCAGGGGAGGTACAAAGATAATACAGTGCTTTGTGCTGTGGCTATATACATGTACGCCACACTCAGACAGGATGCTCATCACTCTGCTGTGGGCTTAGCCTTGACTTAGATGCCATTGTCATTCTAATATGGCATGAGCAAAATATCTTTTTAGAAATCAAGAAAAAAATAGAAGTGTTTGTAGTGACTGAACAATATGTAGGCTTGGTAAGTGCCTCTTTTTAAAATTGTGGCAGGGAATGTCTGCTTTCTAGAGATTCAGGCTGCATCTCTGCAGCTTATGTGAGATCTGTAAGGAGCTTTCTGGCCCACATGGACATGATTTTCAATCCCTGTCATCTGTACAAACCATTTTTCCAGAGCATTGTTCCTAATCTTTAATCCTTTATTTCTGAAAATTTGATACTAAGTAGGAAAAACATGTAAGATGCCAAAACAACAATGGCTTTTACATGTGTGGCTTCTGAAGGCCTGATCCAAACTCCATGGACCAGGGAGGAATTTGAACAAGGATTTTGAAGCAGACTGCAGGCTCCTTATCTGGCAATAGTTGTTTTGGTCTCCTTATCAACAAAACATTGAAACTTGGAAAAATCTGAATCTGTTTCTCATTCCCTTTCTACTGTTTGCTACCAGGCAGGACTAAGCCAGTGTGGAGAGTCAATGGTTCTATTGAGGATCTCTTTTTTTTTTCTTTTTCAAACAGCAGGAAAAGTTTTTGGTTTTATAGATGTTGCTGTGGATGTGTAGATAACATTTTGTCCCTTTTGAAGGCAAAAGTAAAGCTCTTTTTAACTGTAATGTAAATAAAGTAGCATCCTGTTTTGCATGTAACCATTGTATCTCCTCTAAAAATAGGCTACTTGTCTGAGTGCTGTACAACTGATACCCTATTCAGGGCCAAAGAGCTTTGACAAAAGTAGCCAAATGCTGCACTGCCTGAAGTTGCATAAAAACCAATGTCTCACAAAAAGGTTTTGTGTGTGGCCATACCTAGAAATAATGATTTTGATATAGTATTCCATATTAGGTTTGAGTACTAGCGATCAGATATTAGGCAGTCAAAGCACACAGAGGAAAGGGAATTGCAGAATTCCATGCCAAGTGAGCTTTAATTTGTTTTCAATGTCTTTGTTCAATAAAGTTGGTGCTATGTAACTGTTCATGGTAAGATGAAACAATATTTGTCAGAAAACCGCTTTTTTGTGCATATCTCAGGTGAAAGTGACTGCTGTCACAGTTATCATCTGTGTGGAGCTTCAAGGACAGGAGCATGTCATAAAGCATGAATATATGAAAGGAAGAGATGAGCCCTGTGAGTTGCTCTGACAGGAGAGCCTGGCATTTCTTTCAAGACATGCCATGTATCCATGCTTTGACTCCCTTATTCCTGCCAAGCAATATCGTCCATTTACCTATTTCCTAGGACTACTAAGCTTTGGTTCAGAGTCAGAGACCAGGCCTGAAGGCAGCAGAAAGTAAGAGAACTGTTCTTCCAAAAATGTCAAGTTTTCCATGTATTTTTCTAAATCTCAGATGTTCTTTTCAAGGTACAAACTCATGATCCTGAACTGCCCAAATGAACAGCAATTGGCAGAGACTGAGTATTGAAAAAAATATACCATCTAAGTGTATTAAGGAAGGAGAACCACAGAAAACAGGTAAGACTTTTTTTTTTTTTTTCAGTTCTTGGGCCTCATGAGAAATGGCAGTGTAATTGTAATATGAGACATACAAGACAATTATGCAGGAGGAGATATTTCACAGTGTCCTGTGGATTCTGCATCATGTTTCCAAAGATGGAGGTATGCGTCACATGAAAAGGGTGCAAACCACTAGGATTTCTGAACAGAATGATGTAATCTTCGTGTCATTTTGTGGAAATGGTTGTATGTGTGGAAATGGAAAATATTGGTACATACTACAGTGTTTTTCTGGGAAGGCAGAGCAATTCTTAGAAGTCTGATGGCTTTCATCTTTTGAAGTTAGAGCAGATGTCAGGGTAGGAAAGGATCATGACACATGACTGACTGCCAAGGATGTGTAATGGGAAGGTCAAGATGAGACCTGATGCATTTGTATGCTTGGTATTGTTTCCTTCTCTGTCACCCAGTGAAATTTTAAATGCAAGCTGAAAGTGTTTGAAAAGCAAAAGAAAAAGGTCTTTTTACAAAAAGAGAAAGTGAACATTCATAACCAGGTGAAAAATATTTTCTTTATAATGTCAAATTAATACAAATTAATACAAATTTGCAACACAAATTTTTTCCCTCTGTATTTTTCCAATCTCCAGACTCAGAATTGCAACTTGCAAATAACATAATGCTGAGTGTGAAATTTTGCAATACTTTTTTTCCCTTAGGACTGTCCACCTCACCAAAGCCCTGGATAAGAGCCTATCACTTTTCACCAAAGATAGTTACAAAATACACATCAGGAAAAAATGCTCTGCCATTAATAGAGGATCTTTTCCCTTTGTCTGTGTCCAGTGCAACAAAATGCTGAAAAAGCTAAAAATAAACCTAAGCAGAGCGCAGAGAGATGTTATAATATGACTGATCTGCCTGATCTATGGTTACTAGAAGTGGTATGCCTTTAGCATTTACCCTGCAGTATAGCTTTCTCTTTTACCACACAGACAGCCCTACACATGTTCCTTTAGGTCTAATAGCAAAGGAGCTGTTTGCTGGCAGAACTCCAAAACAAATAATTGTGTTCTGCCTACTTAAAAGTTTCCATCACTTTTACATGTATATGATATCTAATAATTTCCTATTTCTACATAAATACAATTTTTTACTCCCTTTTAGAGGTTTCATTACTTCTATATATGTTCATATGTGAAGACATTTTATATTTTAGGGGACATGCATGTGAAGCAACCCCCATTTACCCTTTACCTGTTTCCCAAATGACTTAGGTCTCTGACAAGTGTCTGTAAAATGTCGTCCTATGTTTATTATACATTTTTCAGTCATTACAATACAAGATGCAAACTGTTTTAGTGGTACCTGTTAATTTTTCTTCTATCTTTTTCAGAGTTTTGGGCGCTCCAGTTACTTTCTGCATACTGGAGAAGCGGAAGAACACTGGATGTATTTTGATTTACTTTTCCACTACAAATTCTGAATGGTCTATAAGGATTTGGTAAACTGATAGCAAGAAAGTTAAAGTGCTCATTTTGGAGCAATTTCTGAATCAACACAAACTGACTCCTGTGACAAGGATTCTCTTCTGAGAAGGGACAAAAGAAGTTCATTGATCTGAATTGTAAAGTGTTAATAATGTATTTAAATAGTTTTCTACTTCATCAAGAATCTTTTACAAAATTGGGAAGTGCCCAATCTTGGAAGAACTAGAATACTTTTGGCCAGTTATTGCTGCCTCAAGAAGAGCAACAGAGAGTTACCAAGAATAGAGGAGTACTCAGAGGTCATTATAAAGAGCTCTGTACGTACCATGATTTGACATCTCTGAAGACTTTAGCTTGAAATAGATCAGAAAAATCTGATTTTATTGAACTCTAAAGCCCTTGACCTATGATAGAATGATGAACAGATTTTCTTAGCTTTCCTTTAGTTAAAGTCAATGGTTTTTAAGTACACATGTAAAGTAAAGCCTCTAAATGTCTTAAGTATATTTAAATAGTATAAATAAAACACCTAAATATCTAAACAAAAGACAGTATTTTCACAGGGATTTTAGTTCCTTTGAGCTTTATTGGAAATTAGGTTCATTTAGTCCAGCTTCCAAAACACATGGGAGTGCAGCACCAAGACAGAGAGCATGGATCTGGTTGTGGCTATGGCTAGAAAGCATGCCTTCCAGCAGGGACCCTAGTATGGTTGGCCCATGGCAGCATCATCACTTCTCTTTCAGATTAGCCCAGAGGACACAGTATCAGAGAACAGGAGACGACCATAGTGCTGTGCTTTAAATACATATATTCGCATCCTGCCTCCCTGAATGTACAACACAGAAGCCATATGTTGAGATCTAATTAAGCTGCGATGATTCAAAGACCAGCTTTGGACCATGTAATTGTCAACGCAAATTTCTATTTTATATCAGTACATAGCAGCCTTAATATAACAGAAGATCCTTACTTCAGAACAGGGACGGACTGATACACTGTTGAGCAATCCAGTCATGATATGACATGACATGACATGACATGACAATGTCATATACAGTCCAGAAAAGGGCAACAAATCTGGTGAAGGTACTAGAGCACAAGTCCTAAGAGGAGAGGCTGATGGAATTGGGGATGTTTAGACTGGAGAAAAGGAGGCTCAGGGGGACTTATAACTCTCTACAACTACCTGAAAGGAAGCTGTAGCCACAGAGGGGTTGTTCTCTTATCCCAGGTAACAAATAACAGGACAAGAAGAAAAAGCCTCAAGTTGTGCCAGGGGAGATTTAGATTAGATATTAGGAAAAAGTACTTCTCTGAAACAGTGGTCAGACATTGGAACAAGTTACTCAAAGAAGTGGGAGAATCACTATGCCTGGGGGTATTTAGAAGATGTGTAGATGTAGTACTTCGAGATATGCTTTAGTGGTGAACGCAGTGGTGGTAGTTTAATATTTGGACTCAATTATCTTGGAGATCTTTTTCAACCTAAATCATTCCGATTCTATGGTTAGTGCTGCCACAGTGCAAAAAGACTCTGTAATCCAAATATATTGGTGGGTGTCTGATAGATATTGCAAAATTACTATGGTTATATAGACTAACTCTTCATTACTGCTCTGTAACTATACAGCTCCTTTGAAAGATGTGCCCTGTTCCTTTCTTGTTACTTTAACATGTGACTTTCTTTTGATAGAGTAGGATCTAGGCTACTGAAGAAAAGGATTTATTTATGACTAGATTCTCAGATCTGTCATATTTAATACTAAGAGTACTAAATATGCTACTAAGTAATACTAGCTGTATCTTTAGAGATAGTAATAGCGGTATTAGAAGCTGTAGTGCTAGTATAACATTATATAGAGGAAAAAAACATATGAATTGTGTTATCACAGGGCATAAAATTACATCTCGGTCCACCTATACTCTAGGACAGAAGATAGGGAGGTAGTAAAATTAATAACCTAAGCCACTAGCCTAGCCTTGAGTCCAGTGCTGTGATCTAGAGTTGCATACAGAAAGTAATTTAAGACCCATTTGCTAGGAGTCATGAAGCTGAACTTGTTGAAGTTGTTGCCCCTGCAGCAAGGACAAGCAACAGATGAGATGTTGCAGAGGAATACCAGTCTCAGAGAGGGAACTACCAGAGTCAAAAAGGAGCAGTTCCGTAGAAGCAGTCAGAAAAGAAACTCTGTTAATGACACTGAATCTTAAATCCCACTTCCCTCCAGGACCTAGTCCCCCTGACTATGAGACTTAACTTCATTATCTGTTTCACCTCCCTGGCCCAGGACTGCTGAGAATAATTTAAAGGCTGCAGGTGGATATGTCTATTTCTTTATTGTAGAGATTGGAGCCTACATCTACCTTGCAAGCAAGTAAGGAAACAAACAAACAAAAACAAACAACAAAGTTCATGCCACTCTTGATGATTCTGTTTTTAAGTATTTTACAGCCAATTTTTGTAATGAAAGTCAGATTTCATGTTAATTAGTGATGTCACCTGATGTTAACTTTTATTTTTCTGCTCTTCCATTTAACGCTGCTTTGAAATATTCTCCTTAATTAACATTGTAATCTTTTTTCTGAGATAATTTGTATCTTCTCAAAACATCAAAATGAATTCTTCTTAGGATGATAGTGTTCTAGGTATATTTCCATTTGCATGATTTTTATGTCAAGTCTACTAGTTAATTGACACAACTTTTAAATCTGTCACCCTGAATTTTCCCTCTCCTAATACTTTCAGGAAAGCTGGAATGGCTCCACATTACACCCCAGATCTTCTGCATCTCTCTTAAGTTTATAAGACGAAAAGAGCTGTCAAATTACATTACTCCCATATCCAATCTCTCACTTCACCTGCCTGGATGACTGTAATAACCACATCACAGAAGTAATCCTCACACTTCTGGACTCTGACAACTAGGGAACGCTTATTCACTTTCTGTTCAGGTGCAGTCTTTGTCATGTATAATAACAACTTAGAGATGAACTACAGCAGAATGAGAAAAATGTTGAGAACATCAAGTGAGACCCTTCTTCTTGTCCAGAAACTAGTATTTCTATGAAAACTTTGAAAAGATCAAGACATCTCTTAAGATAGAATCTTCGTTTATGGGACCAACATTTTTCTTTAATAGACAGAAAATTTCTTATTTTCTCTTTCTCTTAGGACAACCTAGCCTACAACTAAACAAATGCTATGGAAGGAAATGTGTGGAAGAAAAATGTATGGAAGATATGTATGGAAGGAAATAAACATGAATCCAAGCCAGAAGCAGTTGTTATTCTCCAGAAACTGAGAAGTTTAGATTACACTCCATTAAAAAGTTATGGCTTATTTTTATTATTGATCTGGCATGAAACTCCAAATCCAATTAGTTTGGAATTTTAGCATGAGTAATAGGTAGTTATGTTTTTGAATGTGTCTTGGGAATACAGCAGTTGCATTTCTTAACAGCTTTATAATAACAGGTAGAGAAAAGTAAGAAAAATAATAAAGATTCTAACAATAGAAAATGACAAATGTTTCAGAATAACTCACTGTTATGGGAGAGGCAGGATGCCAGTATTATGATTTTATGGAAGTCAGGATTCAGCAGTAGCATTATGAAATATTTTTCTTTTTTTCGTATGCATTGTTCACCTCACAATGTCTGAATCATTCATAACATGAATTTTGAGATTAAAATTATCAAGCTGAATTCTTGTATCATTTTAGTATTTAAGTTCTCAGATTTTCATTTCAGTTTAATAAGGTCAAATGAATCTCAAAATTTCTGTAAAGAAAAGTTTGTGTAAGCTGGGCAATCAAATATGTATGAATGAAAAGGGTAATGTTTGCTAAAGACACAAAAATATAACCATGCATGCAACAACAGTTACAGATAATAAAAGATATTATCACTTTTTCCACAACTCTTTATTGAAAAAAAGAAAAAAAAAGTTAAAAAAATTGTATATATACGATATCAAAGAACAAGGGGACCTTTGTATGATACTTGCAAAGCTGTAGCATCAGGAAGTATACTGAACAATGTACCTCTTGACAGAGCACCTTTCAGAGAGAGAAAAACTGTAGTCCAGGAAATTTGGACATAGTTTGATATTTTACAAGATTTACATTGGAACATCATGGCACAAATATAACGCAAGTTGGTTAATAAAGATGTGGTAGTACAAGCTGTGCCTAGCCATTTCATTCAAGTCCATGAAACCATACAAGTTTTGCTATTAAGTACAGGACCTAATCCAGTAAAAAGTAAAATCAAAGCATTAAGCATCATTAACTAAAATAAGAAAGAATGTGCAAATTAGCAAAAGAAAAAAAAGGGTATAGAAGGCCAGCAGTCTTCAGCTATAAGGAATACGATATTTTATGTGACTTCTTCTCCACTGAAGTAGCAGTAAATTGAAGGATTTATATGTTCATATTTATTCACATTATAAAAGTAAGATATCAATCCAATTCATTATTATACGTTATGAACATTGTATTAAAAAAAAAGTTCACAATATTTGAGCATTCAAAGTTTTTTGTTCAAATATTTTAAAACTTTTGTAAAAACTAAACCCCTGATGGACTTTGTGATTTCTAGCCTATGATTTGTCAATGAGAGCGCAGTACACAAAGTATATACGTGCACACACGCAGTCGTAAATACCCACAGGTTGATTTTTTTTCCCCTTTTCAGAAAATGATAAAAATAAGCATTTTAATCCATCAAAATTCAACCATCCTCAATTGTAAGTGAACATCTGCTTTCATCTAAGAAACATTTTAAACTTCTTTGACAGTTAAAAGAACTGTAATCCCTAGAGACAAACACTTTTCAGAGAAAAGTCATATCATAGATGGCTTTATGGTAGGAGACTGCAGTACACTGTATGTTGTTGTAAGTGAACACACAGCATAGTTATCTCCATAAGCTCACTGAAACTTCAGCATTTGATTCGGTAGAAAAAAATTGCTGAAAAATAATTAAAGATGTTACTTAAGTTCCTATACAATCTCTAGGCAGATTATTAGCAGTATTTCCAAAATCCTCAAAGGGTAAAGTCACCTCTTTTTTTTTTTAGTGGATTTTCAATTACAGTCCTTGTTTAATAGTGTTCGAAGTCAGCTTTCCCACTTACTAGAGGGAAAATAAGATCAACTTGCAAGAATTATAAAATATTTTATCTAGCTTTTTAGCCATTCTAGAAACCGTAGGTTTAAATACCTATCTGTAGGTTGCATTCTTCTATCGCTCAGCATATTGCTTGAGTTACATTTTGTATTGTATTTTGAATTGAAACAAGCTCTAAGATGTGAGTGAGCTCACTTCTCTTCAGGGACCAGGACTAGGACCAGGAGCAGGAGCAGGACCAGGACTATTGCTCTTCCCAAGAACTGACGAAGTGTTCAGCACACTTCCAGGAGTCAGGAGCTCCCTCTGCCTCTGCCAACATGTCCTAACTCATCTTTAATATTGTCTTCTTTTTCTTTGTCCTACAACGTATGAGTTTAAATTGCAGTGAAAGTCAGTTGCAATATTAAAAACTGAAAATACTTTAATAATCATTCACATGCTTTGAGGCAGAATCTAAACACAGCAGCACTGAGTTAAAAGAATAGCACTTCTTCATTGGCCTAAATGATTGCCAAACCATAACATAACTGGTTTTATTTTTATAAGTTCCCATGAGACAAGATCCTTAGCCATTGAGCTGACACTCTTCTTTCTAAAGTTGTTCAGTTCCTCCACTTCTTATTGAATTTAATGACAAGACAGCTTGTTCAAATTCCACCAATGTCTCATGTATCTCGTGAATAGTGCCAGTATAAATAAGAATTACTGTATGCAACTGAGTTAATTTCTTTAAAATATTAAGTAAATCAGGGTAGTTATCTGTAGCAGGCAAAGAAATAAAAACCCAAATGAAGAATGACAGTCATATAAGGTATCTATCATCTGAGCTGCTGTGATTCAGCTGACATTAAGATCCTAATAAATGATATTAGGACTTTGACATCTAAACTCTTACCAAACAGCTCGGGCAGTTTAGGATGCTCCTTCCTCCAGCTTATCCGTCATGTCTCCTCCAGGAATTACTCCATGTCAGAGCTGCCAAAATGGAATCTCAGCACTTCAGGGAAACATCTATCAGGTTAGTCCTGACAGTCAAAAGAATATTTAGTTAAACTCACTCACTGGACTTTTCCCTGAAGCACTTGAGAATTGCCCACATCATTTGTTTTACTAAATTATTCCAGTTGTTGAGTATAACATGTTAGTTAGCTATTGATTCCTTCCCATATCCAAGTTCTAAGCTAATGAGCTTCATCTCACAGCTAGAATGGATAAGAAAGTATACGTAGAGAGTTATGCAGCTGAGTTAAGCTTAAAAGCTGTCTTCTGAATTGTTTGGTTATGTAAGATCATCTTCTCACAGCTCAACAGTCACAATTTCTTATTTTAACTGAAATCCACAATCATATTTTGCAAGTTAGCAGTTTAATTAGTGATTCTGCATAAGCAGTATGATGGATTTTACGGGTATGTCAGAACCCTTTAATTTTCTTCCTGCCTTCTTAGGTATTAACCATTATGTCAGTTCAAACAATCCCCTTGGTGACACAGAGAATTTTTCTAGTGGTTTCTCTGTTCTTCTACTACCATAGGTTCAAATCAAATTGTTTTACATGGGCAATTGAATCTTACAAAAAAGACTGTACAAGAACAGTTTTAAAGCAGATAGTTACCTGAAATTTCTCACCCTTCTTTGAACTCCTGGTTTTTTTGCTTGTTTCATGTGAATGAAAAATTCAGAAATTATTCTTCAAATCCCTGTTTTTGATTTGAGTTTTTCATTATAACTTTACATTCTATCATTTGTTTTTAAGACTAAATTTCAGTTAATCTCTACAATTTTCCCCTTCAAGTATATACACAGATAACTCTCATTAAGGGAAAAACACAAATACCAGAATAATAGAAATGTCTTTCTCCTCATATGTTTTATCTGACTTGAAATGCAGGAAATACAGTTTACTGTGTTTTGCAGAACTCAGGGCTGTATACTGGGCATAGCTATTAATGAAAGACAGCTACAGTGCAGACTGAATGAGACCAAGATAAGCATAAGCGTAGATAACAGACAAATGCAAGAAGACAGTATTTGCAACATGTTGGTCTTGTCTATCAAGAGTTAGTTCTGTAAATAAAATTAGCCTGCTTCACTCTCTACATCTTTGCAAAAACGTGTGAGATCTCCCGTTTCATGAGTCTAAGCATGGCAGTACACTTGGTCTCTGTCTGAACTACAAATTCCTTCTTTACTCTGTTGCTGACTCTCTCCACAGGTCAAGCAACATCAGCAGGCTGGAAGTTAGGAACGATGTGCCTGCTGAGCTCCACAGGAATTCGTGCCTGCTTTCTCAGCAGGAGGAAAGGAGTAGAAATTGCACCAAATAAAAAATATTTTTAGAAAAAAGACACCAAAATTATCCAGAACTAGCCAAATGAGGAGCATATTCCCCATAGCTGTAGTATAATCTTGTACATTTATTTATTCTAATGAAGACTGTTCATCTTCCACACACAATTTGCAAGCTATGTTCACCATAGCCATGTTTCTGCCAAGTACTCCCCTTTAATGGAGCAGTCAATTCATTACTGCCTGTAGTTTCAGTGTTTTATCTAAATAGTCCATCATAGGAGTGACGTTTTTGAAAATAATATCTACCATGTTATAATGTCATTTTTTTACTTCTTTTTTTAAAGACAGAAGCTGTGGCTTTCCTGCCCACCAAAAAAACATTTGAAATCTCTGGACATTATCACCTGTTCGTGGTTCTTTCAATCTAGCCACTGCCGTGAAAGATGAGAAAAAGTGTTTTTATAAATACAAATGGCGGGACAAGGAAAATCTCCATCCCTTATTGGACACAGTAGATAACATTGTCACCAAGGATGAGGAGAAGGCTGAGGTACTTAATGTCTTCTTTGCCTCAGTCTTCAACAGTAAGACCTGTGATTCTCAGGGCAACTGGCCTCCTGAGCTGTTAGACAGGGACAGGGAGAAGAAGGGACCCCCTGCAATCCAGAAGGAAGTAGTTAGTGACCTGCTGAGCCATTTAGACACTCACAAGTCTATGGGACCAGATGGGATTCATTCATCTGAGGATGAATCTGGATCTGAGGGAACTGGTGGAAGAGCTCAGCAAGCCACTCTCTATCATTTATCATCAGTCTTGGCTAACTGGGGAGGTTCCAGATGACTGGAGCTTGGCCAGTGTAATGCCCACCCCAAGAAGGGGCAGAAGGAAGACCTGGGGAACTACAGACCTGTCAGCCTGACCTTGGTCACCAAGAAGGTTATGGAGCAGGTCAGCTTGAGACTGATCATACAGCACATACAGAACAATCAGTCAACCAAACAGACAGCACAGGTTTAGGAAGGGCAGGTCCTGCCTGGCCAACCTGATCTATTTTTGTGACCGGTTGATCCACTTAGTGGATGAGAGGAAGGCTGTGGATGTTGTATACCTGGACTTCAGTAAAGCCTTTGACACCATCTACCACGGCATACTCCTGGAAGAGCTGGCAGCCCCCAAGCTTGGACAGTTGCACTCTTCACTTGGTAAAAAAATGGCTGAGTAGCTGGGCCCAGAGACTGCTGATGCAGTTGGCAGCCAGTCACTAGTGTGTTTCCCAAGGCTCAGTGTAGGGAACAATATCTTTATTAATGATCTGAATGAGTGGATGAGGGGATCAAGTACACCCTCAGTAAGTTTGTGGACAACACTGTATTTGGTGGGAGTGTTGATTTGCTGGAAGGTAATAAGGCTGTGCGGAAGTATATGGACAGGCTGAATGGATGGTCTGAGCCCAATGGGATGACATTCAACAAGGCCAACTGCCAAGTCACGAACATTGCATCACAACAGCCCCATGCAGTGCCTTATAGACTGGGAAAAGAGTGGCTGGAAAGAGGTCCAGTGGAAAAGGATCTGGGGATGCTGGTTGTCAGCAGTTGAACAGGAACCAGTGGTGTGCCCAGGTAGGCAGGAAAGTCAGTGGCATAATGTCTTATATCAGCAATAGTGTGGCCAGCAGGACCAGTGATATGATTGTCCTCTGTGCATGGTAGTGATGAGATTGTACCTTGAGCCTTGTGTTCACTTTTGAGCCCCTCACTACAAGAAAGACATAGAGGTGCTGGAGTCAGTCTAGAGAATAAGTCCTATGAGGAGAGGCTGAGGGAGCTGGGGTTTAGCTTGGAGAAAAGTAGACTCAGAGGAGACCTTATCACTCTCTACAATTACCTGACAGGAGGTTGTCGTGATGTGGGGTTCAGTTTCTTCTCCCAGGCAATCAGTGACAGGACAAGAGGAAATGACTTCAAGCTGCGCCAGAGGAGGTTCAGGTTGAGCATCAGGAAGAAATTCTTCACTGCAAGGGTTGTCAAGCATTGGAACAGGCTGCCCAGGGAGGTAGAAGAGATATCATCCCTGGAGATGTTCAAGAAATGACTGCAGTGGCACTTAGTGCCATGATCTAGTTGATAAGGTGGTGATCAGCCAAAGATTGGACTCCATGATCTTGTAGGCTTTTTCCAACCTAAATGATTCTGTGATCCTGAGATTCTGTGGTTCTTCTCACAGCCTTAGATTACATCATAATGTAACAGCTGCTATAGCATAAAAGAGCCTGTCTCGCTCAATTAACAAGTTTAATTTAAGATTATCCATTTTTTTCACTTAATTAAGATCATTTCTGTATGTGATATGTACTGATATTTCTGGAGGTGGCTGGTACTGAGTTGTATTTGATTCTCTCACTAGAACTGAAATGGCATGTTTGATAAGCCAGACATGATCTATGGATTGAAATCTGGATTTAACATCTTCAGACCACTTTTTGATTTGTTTTTTCTTAATCTTTAGATTAAGAAAAAACAAGCACAGGGACACATTTAGCACTATAGTTCTCTATTTCATTCCATAAATTGTAATCTGACACTACCAAAACAGACCACACCAGTGTTCTATACTACACTCTACAACATCACACCACACTATAATACACTACACTACACAATACATCACTAACCATACCATGCTATGCTATACAGTGCTATGCTTTGCTACACGAACACCATGCTGGACTACACCAGGCTATACTATGCAACACCATACTATTCTATAAAACCCTTAACTTTCCCTCCTTTCTTTCTCCAGAACTATGTGCTCCAGTGACTCTACAAAAGGGAGTGATAACAATGCCTGCGTTTGCATGGCATGTATGAATACTTCATCACACGCTGATTTTCCAGCCACAGGGGTACCTCAGTGCAGGCAGACTCAAGCTGCTCCCACAGCCAAATTGCAGCACACACTGTGGTCTGACTGGTAGCCTTACAACCTCCAGGTGCAAAGTAGCATACTCAGCATATAGTGAGTCACACAGTCCTTACAGTTAGATGAGCCATAGTCGTTCTTGTTTAGTTTTACATGTATATTTTAATCTAGTATTGCCTTTACACGAGGAAAAGCCATGAGATGCAAAGGTCTCATAGCACTGCTTATTGCTTACCTACCCTAATGTTACCTCTACAGCCTCTCAGACTCAAGTTAACAGGAACCAGCTGTGTCAGAGCACAGTGATAACTTGGCCCTCAGTAGTTCCCTGTGGAGCACAGAGCCATTGATGTACTCCCAATCAATTCCTACACAGTTACAGTTCAGTGAGCTATTTAAAGAAAAAAGATGACTGTGTAAAGCAAGAGGGTTATTCAAAGAGAAGAACATATTGAGAAATAAAGAACTAAAAGCAACGCAAAACCCTAAGTACTGGAGGCAGACCTGGCACAGAGAAGGTGGGGGGAAAAGAGGGAAGGAAGAAAAAAGTACAAAAGACACAAATCTCTGTGGTGGAAATCCTCAGATACATGAGTGAGAGATTCACATCAGCAGCATTATTTGATGTTTGTAATACTTTAATGTGGAAAAGTACTTAAACTCCAGTAAAATTTCTAACTTCTCTGCCTATCCACATGTGCAAAACTTAACTCACCAGGATAGGCCAAGTGCTCTGGAAAATCATTGAAAGAAATGTACTCTAAGTTTCAGTGATTAACATAATATAGCTCATCTTTCCAGTGAGAATTTCTGCTTTTAACTTAATGATTATATTATAAATATATTGTGGTGATGATTGAGCTTAAATATCTCAGTCAGTCAAAAGAAATACAACATACCAGGAATATTCAGATAGAATGTTAATAAAATCTCTGTTGAGTTCTTCTATTTCAATATAACTATAACATTCAGTTAAATTCTTGTCCTTTGACTTTTTTTATAATATTTCTTAAGCATTTATTTTTAAAGGATTCATAGGAGCAAAATATCCTTTTAAAATATGCTACTGGAATTATTTACATTCTTAATACCATTTTGTTTCTTATAACCATTTCCATGGTTAATTAAAAAATCAAACCAAAATCAGTCTTTCTATGGTCAAAATTCAATGCCTGAAAATAAAAATACATGCTTTTCAAATAAAATTGGAAATAATTTTATTTTTTCCTTATATAAACTGAAATTTGTTTTCTTTTTTTAAGATTATTCATTGGATAAACTTGTGCTCATCTTTCCTTCCCTCCTGATATTAACACTTAAAAATGTTAACTTAAGTAGCTGCATCATTATAAATCCAAGCAGTTTAGCAACTTCTTCTAACTAAACCAGTGAACAGGCCCTTTCAGGAACTGCTCTTACACATTACATTAAAATTCTAACTCCTCAGTTCCAAAATGAAATGACACAAAACATGTCTTTTTATTACCACAAAGAGAAAAAGCTCAAAGAGCTGAAGATGGAAAGAAAAAAACTACTCAGCATTGTAGTTGAATTGAATATGTCTTAGATATCCATGGGTTTTTAAACTGTTCCTTAAAATGTCCAGATGGTAATATTTGTAAGTCACAGCCTTTTCAAAACATTTGGGTTTCAGTTTGAAGAGGTTCTGACAGCAGTGCTAAAAAAAAAAGGATGTGAGATAAAGGCTCTTAATACTGCTGCTTATGGGAAAAAAAGCATTCTCTTCCAGAAAACTGTAGTTTAACAGAACCCATTCTATATACGTTAAAATAGAGCCAAAGTTCAATTTAAAGTGCTGTTGCACACTTTACCAAAGCTCTTGACTTCGGAAATTTTTTCTCAACTGGGCTTACAAATCCTGTATCCGTTGACCTTCAGAACACGGTACAAGATCATTTATTCTCTCAGCTTTTTGCCTTTGTGTGTGTCTGAACGAGGTGAAGAAAGAGGAAGGAAGAATCATCTGGGGAAGTCACTGGAGTTTAAGCCAGATGAAGGGGGCAAAATTATTCAGCTGAAACTGCTGGAGAAAGACAGATAGGCAGAGTGCAATTAGGCAAATGATATTACTTAGACTATCTTAAATGAGCTAATATTTTTCTGCTTTACACTGGTTTACAGCAAACACACAATAACAATAATGCCTTTATTTGGACGGAAGAAACAAATTTCCATTTCTGATTGCAGTTGGGATTTAAAGTCTTCAGTTTCTGTAACTGATTTGAGTTGCTGCTCATGGAGTGAAATGATTGTAATACATTTGGAAAAATATTAACCATTACAAATTGATTGACCCCGTATCATGCTAATGCAGACAAAGAAGCACGACTGGGGCATTCAGTAGGAGTATCAATTAGGATTTCCTTGCTTAAGTCAGCTCCTCCAAAACCTCATGAGAATATTGTTTATCTAATATTGTAAGGCTACCTCATGATCCTGAATTATAATTATCTTTAAAATAAGAGATTAATAGCACATTATTACCTCAAGAATATTGGAGACATACAGTACAAAATCAAGCACAAAATTTCTGACAGGCTTTGCCCTTGAATGTGGCTACTGGTTGAAAGGGTCACAGACTTTTATATTGTGTTCAATTGTGTCAAGTTATGATTAAAAATTCACTGCTTTTATATCTATGAAAAAAGAATTTAAAATCAAATATTAGGCATCAGAATATTCAATCTGATACAAAGACTGAAGGAGGAATATTTTATTGTCTTAAATTACAATAGCATTTTCACATCTGTCATTTGACTCTGGTTGTTTCTTGAGGTTCCTCCTAAAGGCTGTGAATCATGATTCGAAATAAAATCATGTTCCTTATACAGCATTGTTCCTTATACAAAGTTGTCATACCTAGAATTTTACAGGATTAAACTCCATTTTAAAAATATGCAGATGTGTATGACAGATACTTGACCTGACTTATAAGAGGGCAGCAATAGAAATTGTTCCAAGGTGGTACCATCTATTGAGAAAGCTGCGTTCCTGCAAAGCACATAAATAATTAAATAAGGAAAAGAGAAGTAATGTGAATTAGTAGAATCGTAGTTCTTTCATTGACATCAGAAATGGTTTCTTTGAATGTTCTGATGTTGTTTTGACATAGAAATCTTACCACACATTGTCACATTTTTCTGTTTGCAGTTGTTTTGTGTAGTATCCTTTGTGTGCCAAATCATGGTAAAAGGTTGGCTGACGTTATAAAAGCTGAAATTTTGTATCATCTCTTGTTCCTATGACCCTATCATATCCATTAGGGTCTGATCATACAAATGCTTACAAGTATGCATGATTCTATCTTATTTTTTGAGAATGTCCCACATATGTAAATTCAAGTGAATGGGGACTGAAACTTGAGCTTGTATTAATGAAAAAAAAACACTCTGTTTCAAATTTTTTGAATCATCTGCATGATCTAGATGAATTATGGCTGGTTTGTTGTGTAAATTACTTTTTTATCTGAAAACATTTCTACATGAGAAATTCATTCTCTTGAGTACATACTGTATGTAACAACATCATCTTTCTGAATTGCTGAAAAAGTAATGATAATTTGGCGAAGTCTTGGTATTCAGTTTTCTTAAAATATTAAAACTTTGGAGGCAGATTTACCAGGGAGTTTACTGTACATTTGTACATATTCCCACAAAACCTGATACATTCATGGATGCATGTCCCCTGTTTAGAGCAGTACTGCATTAATGCCTGATACTTCACTCTAGTGTTTATGGTGATGTAGAGTAGTTTCTGTAGCCTCATGGATTTCCAAATATTTGCAAAAAACAAGTGCCATATAGTCACATAAACTTTACCTGAAAAGAACCTCTGGAGATCCAGCCTCCTGTGTGCAGCAGGGCATCAGTGGTAATTCAGGTTACTCTAGATTTTCTTTATCTGAATCTCATAAAAACTTCCAGATGGAGATTTTGCTATCTCCCTGGATAAACATCTTAGTGAAAAAGCCACAACTGCCCATTCTGCTTGCTATTTTCCTCTAGAAGAAGAGCTTGGTTCTGTCACTAGGACCCTTTCAGGTAACAGTAAAGAGATATTAGCTTTCTCCTCAGTCTTCTCCTCACCAGACTAGCAAGCCCAACTGCATAAAACCCTCACTCTGGGGGCCCTTAGTCACATTGGAAACTCTCTGATGGATTCTTCCCATTTTCCAGAACACGCCTTCAACTAGAAGTCCCAAAATGGACTTTCCAGGAGTGGCATCACCGATGCTGAACACAGAACAAACCCACCTTATTCTGCTAGCTACATTCCTCCTAATACAGTCCAATGTACAGTTTTCCTTACTGATGTAATTTGCCAGTGATTACCATACAAATCCTGCATGTTCTGCAGTAGGTGGGAGTCCAAATAACTAATAGTTTTTCTTTAGTCCATATCGTAGGCCTACTCTAAATGAATCAACTGAATAAACCATCTTCTACCACCATCCGTCACCAGGAAAACTATGAAAGATAGTGATTAAGTTTTATTTATAATTTGTGTTAAAATAATAGACCTATAAAGTCCTGTAAAATTTAAGTCCAAGGGGACTAATAGATCATTTGGACTGACCTCCAGTGTGTCAGAGGCTAATAATTTTCACTCAGTCATATATTCTTCCCACTACCACAAAAGTCTCCTTTTTAACAGGGTTGCTCCCTTGCAACTGGTTAATGTAGACAGGTAGACACACTTGCACCCAGAAGGAGAAGAGAGAAAGAAAGAAAATAAAAAGAAGAAAGGTGCACCACTTGGGAAATGAGGCCTTGCAATACTAAAAACTCTCACTGGGAGGAATTCATAGACTTTTTCCTTTTCTGGCTCCTCCTTTGAGGAAAGAGGATCCAGTCTACCTCAGAGAGACAATAAGAGAGACCCACAATGCCAGAAAGCTGAAAAACAGCAACTGTGAGAAGCAAATTCAGCTGACTGCTGGAGAATAAAAAAGGAGTAATTATCCCTGTTTGTCATGATACTAGGTATAAGCCAAAAAAATTTTATTCAGCTGAAGCATAATTTCTAATTATACTTAACAACTTTTTATACCATCGCGAAAGAAATGAAGAAATAATGTCTTATTCTGTTAAAAATGAAGCAAGAAAAAAGGATCAAATATCAAGGTGAAATTCTATAGAGAAGCAAAATGATATATGGTGTATATCTAGAAACAACACCACTTTTTTTGTTCTTACAAGACTAGTGTTATTTTGTTTCCAGAAATAGAAATGTTTTGTCACCATGTGGGAGAACGCCCTTGGGAAAAGGCTAATTGTAGAACTATAAAATGTCAGGACCTGGTAGGGAAGACTTAAACTGGACTAAAATGTCTAATAAAAGCCCGTACTTATTTTTAAAATATGACTTTACATCCCTCTAAACTGAAACACCACTTAACTGAAAAGACAGAAAGCCACATAGGATGGACAATCAGAGAGGACAAAGCAAATGTCAGATGTTTCTTTTTCTAATGTTATTTTATGAAATAAATTTTCATAATTGTCTTACATAACTGAATTAATATAAGTACTCTTTCTCCGTATTTCAGTAGCATCTTACCTAACAACCTATAGGTGCTTTATGACATTATTAGTTAATTTAGACCACATATCATAATAGCTAGGACTTGCACTGAGCATGCAAGATGTTCTTTCAGTCAACACGTTTTACAAGCAATAAACTACACTAAAAGGTCAAATTCATGATCTCTTCATAGATTTCAGTTTTGTTAGAACAATTGTGTTTTGTTCTTAGAATATTCCCTCTTTCCAAAGTCTAAGCATATTTGCTAAAGCATGTGTTTATCTTTGTTTACTTACAAATACATAGAGGTTTAGCTGTGAAATCATAAAATAACTAGATGAGCTTATTGATTTATCTTTTTCATTCAAAGACTGATCAGTCTGGCTATTCTGAGAAACTGGTAGTCCTCACAACCAGTTTTGGTACTGCTTTGATTTTCAGTAGTGCAGAGACGCCTTTAAAAAGTGATCTTGATGGAATAAGACAGGTATGAAAGTATGAAGGAAAAGGTTTCAACAGTGATTTTCTGAAATTTTAAGGTTTAGAATAGACAACGAGAGAGAGAGCCCTCTGATTCAGTCCTGACAGAGGCTGGATGTTGTACTTGTGACTATATAGATTCATGTGAAAGTGGCTAATGACCAGTGTTGGATTCCTGGTTGAGTGTTGACCCTGTAAATGAAATTACATACTAAAACCAAATAAAACCTCTTTGACTTAAAAAAAAATAGTTACAGACATGAAAGATGTGGCCAACTTTCCTGTGTGTTTTGAACTTAGAAAAAACTACTTAGCGGTCAAAAGAATGAGTATGTGTCATAGGATCTCTTAAAGACTGGACTGGAGGATTCTGTATCCCAAAAAATGAGGTCATAAATATTTGAATACTGTTATCACTCAAAGAAGAATCAGTAAAAAAGTGTAGTTATACATTGTGCATAAAATGGTTGACAATCTGCGTACCTATACAAACTACAAGGTTCAGAGTCTAAGGTTTTCATTTTGTATGTGTGATTTTATGTCTAAAACCAATTTTTTTTGTATAGGTAAGTGGAGAGAAGAGTAGGGAGGCAGATGAACCCTCTAGGTTTTGCATAAGAAAATGAAATGTGTTTTTCTTCTGCCACCTGTGTTTCTCTCAGGATGGTAAGCGGGTCATCTGATTTGGATTGTATGTTCAGCACCCTTTTAACTAATATTAAGAGTAAATTTAATGGAATAGACTGAAATATATTTCTTTGTTACAATGATTGGTAAAAGATGGAATTTCCAAATTTTTCTGGACTGTGGAATTAGATGGTGGGCTGTGTCTCTGTTTAAATATACATAATGACTTGAAAGCTGATAATGACTGATAGCTGATAATAGCATCAAAAAGTGTGTTCCGGTGGCCACAATCAGCCAGTAAATCTTTCTTGCATATACCACATTAACAAGGATGAACTCGAGTACTTATGGTTTCCCTGTTTAGTCCCGTGAGATTAAACAACCAAACAATGCTCCAGCCCCACACACAAGCATTTTTTCCTTGTGTGTAAATATGTCACAGGTTTGTTTCAGAGCTTTGCTCCTGAAGCAGTGATTTGTGTGTTTTCAAAACTTTGAAAAATTCTTCAAGATAAATGCTAAAATATATCAAGCTAAATGTTTAAAAAATACACTACCATATACAATAAATGCTGTTTTAGTCCTGTTTCAGGCAGTAATACATCAACCATATTATGTAAGTCTTGAAGTAATGAAAAATACTTTTTTCCACCTCATCATCCTTATATATGTTGCTTCAAGAACTATCTCTGAAAATGTGTATGTCCTGAGCAGCTTCAGAAGATTTCTTATTTCTTTGAACACACATAAAAAATTAAGAAATTAACATCTTTCTATGGCCCTTTGTCTATCCATGAAATCTTGCCTTCCATTGTCTAATTAATGAGAAAATTATTAAAAAAAAACCTGATCTGTCTCTTCATTAATTCACTTGATAGACAAGCATTTCAGAGACAAAAAAAGATCAGTAATTAGGCAATTTTTTAGGGCTTGTGTGTTATGATACAAAGTAAAATAATGAAAATTAAACAAAATTTGAAATTTGGAAGCATGGACAAATAGCAATTATGATTCAAAAAGTTTTCTTAGCCCTGAAATGAATTGTTCCCCAGCTTTGACTTAGTGTCAGTGGTAACAAAGCTTTAACATCCCAGATCCAAGAAATCTTTGATTCTTCGTCTGATCTGGACTACCAGTAGCAGTGCTTGCAAACCATGCTTAAGATCTGGGAAAAAAATCAGTGAACCCACAATGAGGGCAGAGCGTTAGTGAACCTCCCTTATTTAATTAATCATTGCACAGGAAGATTTCTAATAAACTTTACATTTATATCATTACAATGAAAAATAATCTTAGAGTATACAAACCCATAGATCTGCAAAGTCAAATCATAACACAGCATTATGATTTTTGTATAGCAAAGCTGTTTTTGGCCAAGCATCTATTTTTGCACCTTTTTCAATTTTTTATTTTTTCCTTCCCTGTCTCTGCACAGTTGTATTCATGACAACGAATTCACTTGACATTACAGATGTAGACAAACAAAAATAGTCATTTTAACATTCTAGTATTTCCCCAAAATATTTCTGAGAGAATCACAATAATGTATGATGTTACATATACAAAATACATGATTGTATGGGGTGCTAGAATGGTTTTCCTAGTATGTGTATGTACTGACCTACATAATTCATGAATGGTGAAGAATAGGACCATTATATGCAGCAAAATGAAGACAGCATTGAATAATACTAAACTTCATAAGATGTCTGCAGCAAGCTTAGCTTTTCAGAGAATTGAATAGATTTTATTCAAAGCTTAGAAAGTACAAGGTCAAGCAGATTATTAAAATGAATATATAATAAATAGATAAATTCATGCCCCATACTGAAATTCATGCAGAACTTCATTGGGTTAAGTAGTAGGTCCAGCTGTGTAAAAAATGTCAGCATTTGGCCCCTTGCCACAAGTCATTTTAGTAACATCTCTATTATTTTTCCAAAGGCTGCCAGGGCAGTTCACAATGCAGTGCCAAATGATCCGCCTTTTCCACTTCATGTTGTGCTGCAGATGTTGATACTTTTGGAGACATTAAGTGCCCTTTATTCCATAAGGATATGGTTTCACAGTACTGTGGCCCTTAGTGATCCTTCTTGTTGAGCATCTATTTACTCCAGATAATGTCCAAAGAATCGAACTTTCTAATTTACTTCTCAAATAACAAATTGTTGTACGTTGGTGGCTGCAACTGAAGACTCTGGCTGTATTAAGGCATTAGTAACATAATATATTAGTAAAAACCTAAGTGTATTACTGTGTTTAAAATAACATGGTCCAGCTATATTTCTTCTTAATGTATCTTTACATTGTAGCAGAATAAAGGTGGTTATTTAAAAATGGTTTTGTTATTAGTCATGCCATTTCGGTTGTCATCCCAAGATATTTGTCTGCCAACAGGTAGGGTCTCAGTCAGCAGTAAATCATAAACCATGTTAAATTAACCTATGTTAAATTTAACTATGTTAAATTTAGCAGTTTGAATTATGCATAATTTCAATCCACAGATTTTTATAACAGTTATATATATATATATATAACAACAGCCATGTGCTAGACTGAAGAATGTCAAATTGACACTACAGATAGGGGGAACTCTTACACTCTGTATAAACACAGAGTTGTTTACTAACTGCCAGAGAGGAGTGTGCTGGGAAGAGAGACATCCACATAAATACAGAAAGGAAAAAGCCCTCTGCTAGTTAAAAGACATTCCCCTAACAAAAGAGTGAATTTAAAGGGAGATTCAGAAAGAAATATTAAATGAGTCTTAGATCTCCTAAAGAACAAGCAAAAAGAGTTTGGTTGTAAGAGCATCTTTGTCAAGGATGCTGTTCTAAGACCCTTTGTTAAGACAGGAGCACCATGAAAAGGTTATTGCCAGGCTGATGGAAAAAGAGACCTTCTAATGTAATCTTTGTGTAAGTTACAAACATTTTCCCTTTACCTCTACTTAACACTTTTTCTAAAAAAATTATATTCTGAATATGACAGTAGTTTTATGTACTCTGCTTTTGCTTTGTTAACTTGAATTCAAGGTGGCAGAGTAACAGTTACCAGCAAGCATTCCTTGAGTTAAGTGCAGTAAATTCAGGTTCTGGGACACTATAAAAAGTGTTCTCATTTCTCTGTCTATCATCCACTGTAAGAGAGTGAGAACTTTTTTGAGGTGCATGGGCCAAGTGTAGGGAAAGCAGTACCAGAGGTAATGGACAAAAGGCAGGAACATTTTGAAAATACTATTGATTAAATTAATGTCTCTCTGTCATGCAGTAAGATATTGGGGTATGTGACTGAACTACAAGAGTCACAGGCAGAATGACATAGTAGTAGTCTTTGTAATTTTTTCCCCCCACTATTTCTAAGACAAGATGGTTTAAGGTCTTGGTGTGGGCCTTCAGACGCCTTAGATTGAATAGACTTCCATCAGTATGACATTGAATGCAAATACCGTCCTGATCATTGAGATCTGCTGTGGCCCTTTGGAGCATCATGCTAAAAAAGACTGTGAATAGGGTAGGAGCAAGAATCTTAAACATCCACTGGTCAGATTATGTGACCAATACATCTGTTCTAGAACAAGCAGCAATCACAAGTATTGAGGCCATGTTGCTGAGAACACAGCTGTGTTGGGCAGGAAATGTCTCCAGGATGAAGGACCACCGCCTCCCTAAGATCTTGCTTTATGGTGAACTGGCCACCGGCTGCTGCAAGAAAGGAGTCTCGAAGAAAAGATACAAGGACTCCCTGAAACAACATCTCAGCCTTGGCCATATTGATCATCATAACTGGTCTACTCTGGCCTCCAATTGGGAGGCCTGGAGACACACCATCTATAACGCAGCTGTCTCCTTTGAGAACACACGCAGGATCACCCTTGAGGAGAAAAGACAGCGCAGAAAGAATCGTGTTTTGCAGAATATACCACCTAAGGAGTCTTTCTGCTGTGCCTTTTGCAATCGGATATGTCTGTCTCGTATTGGCCTCATAAGCCACCAGCGTGCCTGTATCAAATGTGGATAGAGCCTTCCCAAATCTTCGTTCGCGAAGCCCAGCCATGATGATTTCTAAGAAAAGTATGTTTTATTTTACTAATAATCTGATTAAGGTTGCTTTAAATATTCAGAAATCAATGAATAATTTTCCCTTGACTGTAGTACACATAAAATACATATCTTCAAAAGTGGAAAAATGTATGTAGCAAAGTTAGACATACCATCTTCACAGGCAAGACCTGAAGGAGCAGAAATGTGACTTATTCTAAGGTACAACAATTCAATGATTCAGAACTAAATTGTGTTTCATGGGAGTGTACCTAGCAGCAAACTATATCTTAGGGATCTGAAAATATCAAACACAGAGGTTTTGTCATGGCAATTAGCAAAGGCAAAAATTTCCACTTAGCGTTTTTCTAAATTAACATTCATCTGCTGGACAGTTCTCAGAGTGTTCTCAGAAGATCATCAATTCTTCATCAACAATGTCAAAATCATCTTTAAGAGGATTCATTTATTTTAGGAATATGGACCTTAGCTCATAGATACATGAACAAGGTATATACTTCAGACCTTTGGAAACAGGATTCCCCAGCTTATAGATATACTACAATTCTTAGCTTAAGCAAAGTGACAGTTAAGTACAATCTACGGGTGCAAATAAAAGTTCCCTATAAATAAATAAAATGCCTGGCCCTGAAAGTAAAATTGCATCTTGTGTTCATTAACGAAATGCTTATCTCTTAGCTGCATAGAGATGATTTTTTTATAGTTGTGGGGTCAGAAGATACGAAATTCCAAAGGTAATACATCTGTGGAAGGCTTTCAAGTATTCAGATAAAGTATTCAACAAGCCTTCTAAGATCATCACAAGTCTATTTTCTTTCTACCCCTAACTTCTTTTGTTTTTTATCAGAGCAGGTGTGTTATAGAAACTAGAGGTTCTGATGCAACCTTATCTCAGAGAAGTAAGCAAATAGAGCACGTATGCTATTATTCATAGAAGATATTTTTTCTCTCTGAGAAGCATCATCTGGTAACTCAAAGCAAAATGTAGCTGAATGCTTCATACTTTTCTCTGAATAGAGTGACAGAATTAGTGCCAAGCCTCTGGAAGTATTAGTGTTATAGTAAGTGGTTTTTCTGTACCTTTGTTTCTTTTGTGGGTCTGGAAGAGCACTTGGACGTTTCACCATATGCACAGTGTATTATGTATCAAGGAACTAGTGGATATTACTAAAGGCTTTTAGCTGGTTTTGTTTTTCACGAGGGAAGATAGCTTTGCTGATGCTGGTTCCTTTCACACAGATTTACCACTATGTTATTTTATTCTCCTTTTTTCTTGGAACAAAACCTTAATTTTGCATCTCAGTGAAAATTAATTCTTTGGCATCACTAGCCTAGAAAGCCCTCTGGGGCCAGCTATTTTTAGCACTACCATTTTACAAGCATTACAATCACAGGCATATGACTAGGTAAACTGATAAATGGTGGTAGCTGTAAGAAGATTAAATATTTTGCTCTTTACGTGGCACGTATGTTCTGCACAAATATTGTATCATCTTACTTTATTTCTACTCTTCATCACTACAGAACTCATTAATTAATTGATTGATTGATTGATTGTGCTAATTCATAGCAATTCTTTTTGTTCACAGTATTTATAGCAATATTTTTTATCCACTGTATTGCCAGGATCAGAACAGCATTATAAAAAGAAGAAATCCTGGCAGGAATTCTAATTCTCTGATAATTCCTGGAATACCCCTGAATGTCTTTGTGGGGGTTCTTTTAGAGCAGGTGATAGAACTGTGAAATCACCAAAACTTTCTGTCTGGAAGGCACCTTGGGAGGACTTGACCTCCTACCTTAAATATGGTCAATAACGAGTTCAGACCTGATTGTTTAGGGCTTTGTATAGTCTGGTGTTAAAAACTTCAAGGATGGAGGTTCCCCAGTCACTCTGGAGATCTTTTTCCAACATGTAAGAGGGCACGATATGAACGTGACTCTCCATGGAGAGATTCAACTGGAAAATACAAATTCGTGCAGTCAGATATCATTTCCTGGCTCTAGGAAATCTCCTTTCAAGCAGAGTAAGGACAGTAGTTCAGACTGCTGCAGTTCTTTGTACTGAATTCTGCAGGGATGGTGAACTCCATCATTAGACGTATACTGATTTTCTCTGATAAATGTCCATTAAGATTAAAGGAGAAGATAAATAAGTCTTTTTGCTTTCCATACATGATTATGATTTTTTTCATACTGAAAATAGTATATATTTGCAAGATTATAGTTACACTATCTAAACCATTCCCCCTCCTTGCAAGACTCTATATACTCAGAATTTACTTGGAATGGATCAACTCCTCTCTGTTTCTCTGAAATATGCTTGTGTAGGATAAAAAGGTAAAAATGTCACAAACTGAATTTGAATGGGTGTTATCATCTTTGCCTGATCATCCAGATGATATAGGTAACTTATTTTGCTACACTTAGAATGCAAGTCATCTGGAGATTACCTTGTTTGGAAACCAAGTAAAAACTTATGTACTTTAGAAAGTATTTCTCCAATCCTGAATCATTCTACATAACATTAGGAATTAACTGAGTGGTTTGACTGAAGAACCTACACATCCTGAGCTCCGCCTATAGCAAATGAAAAGATATAAACACCATTAGGAAATTGTTCAGATTTATGTAAGCTTAAAAATTACCTTTGAAAGGTAAGGGTGATTATTGTTCAAAACTTGGGAACCCTGTTAAGTACAATGAATGAACACTGCAGTTAAATCAGTTTGTCCCTTTTGCCATCAAGTCAAAAGTTGTCTCCTATGGTGCACCAGCAGTGATGTAAGCTGATAGCACATCATTAGTCACCAGAAAACTGCTTTTTGCAGTGGAAGATGTAACTCTTCAAGAAACTCAGCAGGAAAGTTCAGGCTAAAATTTCCTCAATGCTAAGTGCTCAGTCAAAAAATGCAGTTGGCTGGTTTATTGGAACAAAATGTTTGGCATCAGTGCAGTAAATAAACATGACAATTTTCTTTGAGATGATCCAAAACAAAATATTTGTTTTGAATATTTTTTCATGGAGAAAATTGTCAAAATTGAGTCTAAACTGCAAGTGGAACAGAAATGATCGATTTAGACACTGATTCATCAAGCCTTTAGCCTGGCTTTCAGAACACCATTCTGTTGTAATCCCTCGTAGTTGTTATAAATCAGACTTGAGGCTCTGCTTAGGAAATCTTGGGTTGTGTACACAATAAAACAAGACTATGCCCAGCAGCCATATATGACCATGCATCTGCTTTGTCCACAGGACATTTATCTGTCAGAAACAGCAACTAGCTGTAGTTATCCAGGGGAATACTTACATCAAAGTCTGTCCTCCCTCTGCTGTGTTTTGCTGACTCCTTTACAATATAGCTTCCAACTTGCACAGCAGAAACAGCACTCAAAGGCAGCAGCTCTATTACACTTAAACCCACCTTTTTTTTCTACAGAACACTGACATGCAGAACATATGTCAGAAATATGTTGCTATAATAATATTTTGCAATAAGCAGACAGTATATGATCATATAAATTTGTAACTTAAGATCGTCACAGATCTCAGGATCAGAACATCACCTCTCATATCAAGACAAAAAGGCTCCTTCTTTCATGTCTTTGACAAAAATAAGTGTAACCAGTATGAATGTGCTTTTAAAGAGCAACACATCCATCCCTTTCCCATAAAATTAAAATCCAGGTAATCAAAACATTTCAGTGAGTAGCCAGTTTGCACATTAAAAAAAGGTGACAATATTATTAAATTTGTAAATGGAATAGAATAGAATTGAATACTGTTATCACTGTTGGCCTTTGCTTAATGCTATGGGAAATCTCAAGAATATATTTGAATACCAATAAAGCAGAAACTCTCAAGAAAAAAATTCCATATATGTCCTAATATTTGGTACCTCCTCCAGCAGATAAACCAATAAAATAAAAATTTGTTTTATTCACACATTTTATTTCATTCCTCTCTGATTTTGTGTCTTTAATAGCCAAAGCAATGCAAATTAATTTCTTATTTCTTTCTACATCTAGATAAGTGTTAAGTAGTAGTCCCTATTTTTTCATAAATATATAAATTTCTCATGTTGAAATAGGCATTAAAGAGAGGAATACTCTACATTTAACTAGAATAAAAACAAATCTCTCACCCTTGCACCAAAAAAAAATAAATGTATTAGAATTGTATTAGAAGCCCCAACCTAGTAAAATCCCTTTCTCTAACTATGATACACTTCTGGTTTTCTGTATTGTGATCCTCCTGAAAATAGGAACTTTATGTTTAATTGATTTATTTGTAATGATTCTAGCTCAGGGAAGAGACTCTTTGAAGCTGATTGATTACTGCAACAAGCTTAAGATTTCATACCACAAGAAACCTTTTTGTACTAATAAACAGTGGGACAATAAAGCTCTGGGGCATGGTGCTTCCCTTCACATTAAAGTGAGGATTTGCAACATAAGTATGTGAGGGACATAGTTTATGTGCTCCCAAGAAGCAGACATAATGAACTATTTCTTTTAATGGCAGATTATCCCTGTTTCTATTTCCTGGAGTGAAGACCTCGCAAATTGATGTATCTGTCCTCTGAGGTTTTCAGAGAGGCATTATGGCATTTTAAAATATTAATATGAGAGTACATTTAGCTCAAAGTAGCTAGCCTGGTAGTCTCTTGTGGCTGCCATACAGGTCACCAGAGACCTCCTGTCTCTCAAGGCAAATGATTTACTCTAAGTGTATCATTAAGATATAGTTTTTTTGAATTTATGATAGTGCTTTCTTACCAAGTTATACCTTTTCTATAAAAATTTAAGTATTTTTATGCTATTTTCTCCCTTCACTCACTGTTCCTTATAAACCTGGTCAGTGTCACGGGCAAATTGAAAGTGTCACCCCCTGCACTGCAGTAGTGGGTCTGTGTTGAACACTGATTAGCTAAGACTGGATGTCACATCTTGTTATAACTTTGCATAGCTGAAAAATTTCCTAGGAGATTTGAAAAGAACTGCAATTATTCCTCCAGTGGAAAAGAAAGAAAGGAAAGAAAGGAAAGAAAGGAAAGAAAGGAAAGAAAGAAAGAAAGGAAAGAAAGAAAGAAAGAAAGAAAGAAAGAAAGAAAGAAAGAAAGAAAGAAAGAAAGAAAGAAAGAAAGAAAGAAAGAAAGAAAGAAAGAAAGAAAGAAAAAGAAAGAAAGAAAGAAAAGAAAGAAAGAAAATCTCAAATATGATTAATTTTTAAAGGAATAGAAAAATATTAATTAAAAACATAGATATCAACAGATCAGCTGAAGAAGTCTCCTATTAAGGGAAATCTAATACTTAGTGTATGGTAATGCTTGTTTCACATTTTCTTCTACATGACAGGTACCAAGGGTGAGTTTGTGACCTTCAAAACTTCTAGAGGAGTGTCACTGTGCTTGCTTAGTGTTATTAAAAAAAAGTCAAGAAAGTAGACAGATCTCATTTCTATTTGCTGAAATCGGGTTGGATTTGGTGCTCACACATTCATTTATGAAGACACACACATATTTGGTCTTTTCACAGTTGGCAAAGACAGTGTGACTCTTCCCACAGGCCTGTGGGATCATGGATCCGGTTAAAGGGATGAAGTTTCACAAGGAAGTGGTTTTCTGGAAGCCAATCCAAGGCTAGCTAAAATCAGTGTTCATAAGTGCAGGATCATGACCTGGAAGATTAGAGGACCTAACTTAAACACCAGTCTTTGTTTTCTGTCTTGAATTATTTAAGCCTAAGCTGATCAAAAGCAAAGTAGCTTTGTAATATATTAGCTATATTTATAGTACCACATTTGAAGAATACATCATAGATTTCTCCTGCATTTAATTGGTCTATTTTGATATAGTCATGCACAGAAGGAGAGAAACACAGAGTTTCTATCTGAATTTGTTCAAAAAACAGAAGTCTCAGAGACGGTGTAATGATAGGTACAGCATAGTGCTTGCATATACAGTGCATCTCCAAGAAAATCATCAAAATATCAATTAAATTATTTTTTTAAAACTTTCAATTCTGGCATAGTTCAAAACCATGTCCATAATCTGGGACAGACCCTGAAATTGTTGAGAAAGAGCACAGCAAATCCCAGCTTCAAATAGTTTATGTCAGATGGCATTTTGGTCCCAGGTATGCGTGTCACAGATTTACTGCCCACTTCTTTAAGCAGTAGTATCCTTTCCAGCATGTGCAGCAGAGAGCAGCAGATGGGCCTGTGCTAAAGGCAGAAGACCCTGGGGTGTCTGCATGCAGGAAAAATGTGTCCATGTGGCTTCACAGCAAGACATTAGGTAGCTGCCACCTGCTCCTCTGCACCACCACAAGAGTTAGCACTCGGCTGCAGAAGGGGATGGGGAGGCAAGTGGGGAATAGGTACAGCCAGCCATCCTGGATGATTGTGTTCACCTTCCAAAGCTGTGGGATTTTAGATAGCTGTACAGTCAATGCCAAAAGGCAACATTAACTTGAAATCCCTTGAACCACACTGGGGATCGTGCCATGGGCACAGCTGTGGCCACATGCCCGCTGCTGTTTCTGTACTAGGGGCAGAGGTGGCACAGCACAAGAAGTCTGAATCTTGCAGAATGGTAGCATGTGGAGCCATGTACTGGTTTCCTGCTGGTTTTCCCAAGTGTAAAACCCACCTGTGCTCAGCCCTGTGTACTGTCTCATCTGCACATAAGGCAAATTACATGGCATTTCACATCTGTAGAGGAAAACTGAATACATTTTTAGAACTGCCTGTTTTGAACTCTAAGACAAGCTCAATGTTAATTTCAAGCTAATCTATACTAAGTTATTTCCTGTTTTTAGTTGTAAGCTTTACATTGATGTGTATAAACAACATGATGCAACTCACAAACTTGAAATAGTTGGCTAGAGATTTTTTATTAATACCTTTAGCTATCAATCCTGACATGGTGCTGACATTCTTACAAAAAAATGGAATAGTGTCTGAAAAATCATGTCCAGAAACTGAAGCAAAACAATTAATAATTATTTAAATAACAGGCTTTTGGCCTAATATTTTAAATTTTTGAGATTTTTCAATTTTTTTAGAGAAACTGGATGGGTTTTTTACTTTTAGTTTTACATTATTCTGGCCTTTCTAGCTTTCAAATAAAAAAAGATTTTCCATTTTCTAAGTGACAAAACATATTAAAGAAATAAAAAAATACATTTCACAGAAACAGGAGGAGAAGACAAGAGAAAAACAAGAAAAATTAAAAGTGCAACTATCCTCCACAAAAGTTCAGAATACTGACTAGTGACAAAAACTAAATGCAGTCAACATTTTCACAGAAGTTATTAGATAAAAATTATGAACTCTCTAGACTTATACAGAATGCTTTGCCAGTTTTCTAATTTTTGAGCAATTCCATTGATACAAAAATATTTTGACGGCTAAATAACATTTCATACAAATGTGTTTTATAACTGTATTTAGAGAAACTGTAAGAGACAGAGTATTTCATGTCTGAGATTGTTTTACACATAATTTAATTTGTCTAGATATGTCTGTATTTCTGTGTTAATTCAAAAGGTTGGAAAAGACCAGCAAGAACCTTAAAAATAATAGAAAGACCTGAATAATACAGACAGCCCTACCCTTTCATTTACCCTTATTCAGTTGTTTGTCAGAAACAGTGTTATTAAATATGTCATACCCAGAAAAGTATAATTCCATCTTCTATAATTAGAGACATCACAAGAAGTGTAAAGGCTGATGGGTAGTCTTGTGATTCTCTTCCTCCACTTTTCATGTACATATTTTTGTAGTTTTTTTTCATTACAGAAATAAATGGACTTTTCCAAATTTGGTTAATGACGTGTATATATATATATTTTTTGGATAAGTGTATAAAACCTGATGATGATATTACTGTCTAGCAAATCACAAAATGGTTCTCTTAGCAAACACTACAAATCATTTATCTTTCAGTATTTTGCCTGTGTCGATTGTGAATACGAATAACTGTGTTTAATGCCACACTTAAATTAGAGGAAGAAGTGGATATCTTAAAGAGTCTCCTTAAATATGATATGGGGAAAAGTAACAGTGATAGCTCCTGCAATGATATGTGTGAGTACTCCACTTGCAGAACAGATAATACAGGGATCTTGTCAACTGTAGCATGTGGGACAGCAACTTCAGAGTGCAGCCAGCCTCTTCTCGGTGTAGTGAGGGAGCACTTGTATCTTCCCCTGCCCCTCAAGTATTTAGAGTGCATACTGAGTGATATTGAAAGGCTTTTTATCAGCAATCAGTTCAAATAAGTTAAGTACTTTACTTTCCTAATAACTAATCTTAAATGCATCTTTAAATTTAACTTTAGCCAGAAGGTTGAATGCTATCTTGAAGAAAAAAGGAAAGGGTAAGAATGACAAGAACAATGAGAACTAGAGAGGCTCTTAAAACTTCTTTTAGTTGTTTATTCTCCTCATATTTTCAAAATATTAGCAACAAAGGTAGTTATGTCTGAGGGTAGTGGTTTTTTTTCTTAAGTACCATATTTAATATTCAAAAATTAAAACCAAACAATTTTAATTCATTTATAAGGGAAGCTATGCCTATGTACATATAAAAACCAGTTGGTTTTCATCAAATCCTTATCAGTTGCTTTTGCTTATTAAGGGAATAGAGATGTCCAATATCTTTAAATGTTTGCTCTTTCAGTATCACTCCGATCTTGAATCTACCCGTGTCGAGTTTGCTATTAGTTTAGTCCATAAAAGTGGTGTTATTGCAGGACTGAGGCTGCTTCTGCCATTCCTCAGGTGGAGCAGCCAGCTTCTTCTGCACTTGCAGAGAGCTCTTCATATCCGCCTTAGAGCTAAATCTGGTCTGTAGATGGGATCAGTAACGTCTGTAATTACAGACTTGAAGTATTATAATGGAAATATTGTATGTTTGACAAGTCATCTTTAGTTCATTCTTGCATTATGTTTTACCAGTCAGTGTTCCATCAGTGAGACGATTCCTCTGTTGGAACAGTAAGGGCCTAAAACTCCAGGGCTTCCAATACTCAGGTGGGTCAGGGCTGGATTCATCACCTAGTTTTGGTTATCTTAAGCTAATATAACCAGTATAAAACATTTGTTTGTGCTCTTTGATAGTCATTGGGAGACTCAAACATCCAAAGCGCAATCTATCCATGTAACTTCAAGAAGATGAACCTGTCCAGTCATATCCGTCTGATATCTGTGTCTATCTGCTTTCTATGGTGACTGTAGAAGAAAGCTGAGACCTACCTTAGAACAAATTGCAGTAGCTGAAGTTAAGAAGCATAAAGCATAAAGCTGGGTCTTGCTTGTTGTAAAGATGTCTTTTGACCTTGAAGGTCTGCTTTTGGATTTTTGCCACTATGTTTCAGTTACCAATTTTACCTTCCTTAGAGAAGATCCCTGCAGAATATAAGTCAACACTACATGTTGAAGTGAGACTGCCATTAACTTTAACAGAGAGGAGTATTCTGCATATGTTCTACTGATGCAAAATAAAACAGCTAAGTTTTTTAAAAGTATATATTTAAATTTCCTGTAAGCATAGGGAGATACTAAATGCAAAGCTTAAGAGACACTTAGTTACCTATATCTGGTCCTGAAAAAAAAAAATTTCAAACCTTGAATCTATTATTTCAAATATATCAACCAAAATCTGCTCTAGATTTAGTTGTAGTCAGTGCAATTGCTCTTATTTTGCACAAAAACATTACAGAAGAATCAGTCAATCTCACTGTTATACACCTACATATTCTCATATTATGCAAAAGGAAATTTCCCAATATATCTACTTACAGTTCTTACTTATAATATAAGGACTTTTCTCATTATATATCTAAAATTAATTTTTAATATTATGAGATAGTGAACATTGTGATATGGGTTTATTGAATCTAGGATCTGTTGCACTTAAGCACTTGACATATCTTTTCTATGCAAATTGTCTGAGAGGGACATAAGTCATTTTTAATAAATGTGTGGAAAAGGTCTGAGGTGAAATGAGGTTGGTGGTTGGGGCTTGGATTCTAATAAGATAAATTAAGGCTACTCACTCAGCTAACACTCGGGGCAGTTGTCAGCAGTCCTGGTTTTAAAAAGGAAAGGAGATCGAAGAAAAGATTTAAAGATGAATGAGCCATGTAGGCTAAAACCCCCTCTCATTTCAGTAGGCAGTGATTCTGCAGGGTCAAAGTTGAGGAGTGATGGGAAGAGTATTAAGAAATCTAGCAATTTAGAATGGAGATATATTCTCGAAGCCATGAATTATCTCTTCAGAAGGTATAACGTTGGATTCAAAATGGCTACTTTTCTGGACATTAGCAGAGAATCTAGCCTGATCTTTGTACCTATGTCTGGGTTTTAAAGTTTCCAATAAGTTTACAGATTTTGGTGGAGAGCAATCATCTTGTACAGTCCCGTAACCCATTCTCATACAGACACCCACATCACTTCAGAGAGCTACATACATGAAAGGAGCATAGAACAGGGTCTTTAAATTTCAGACAGCATATTTGATAAATTATACCATTGAATTCGTAGCGTTAATTCTCTACAGTGATGTTTATAGAGTAGCTGGTACAACATATATAGAGCACCATAAATAGGTCAGGTTTTATTGTTTATTTTAACAAATGGATAGGGTTGCATTAGCATTGCAGAAAATGTATAAATATTGATTTGAAAACCTGGTGAGCACAATAGAAGAGCAACCCTTCTAACCCTTTTAGAGAAACCCAGCCATAAATAAAGTTCATCTCCACTTTTTCAGCAAAACAATTAATACATAATTCATCCCAAAAGTATTGTCATGCCTGTTGTTACCAATGGCAACTGAAGTATTCTAACACTGCTACCACCACCCTGTGAAGTCTATATTTATTTGTATATCTGAAGAAGAGATATAATTCTACATACTGCAACAGCATTTTATTTGTAGTGGGATCTATTAGGGTAACTTTTAGTGGCTCGGCATGGGCTGAGTGCTAATGAATGCAGCTGACAATGTATTCTTCTGAACATGTGAAAACAAAATCAATAAATGCATTTTTGGAACTAAGGAAACAGTTATGCATCGTCTTACGTCATGACTTGTTCATTTACTTTATATCTTCCTGTATGCAGAAAGCTCTATCCAAGAATATTAATGGTGTACAGCTGCACGTAATTACAGCCTTTTTTTATTAAGCAAATTTTGCTTAAGTAGGTTATTAACTGGTTGACTACAGCACATTTATATTCACAATGAACAAAACTAGCCAAAAGTTTAGAATATTTGTTTCATTTTAGATGGACACCAGACTTTATCTAAACCTTCTGCTCTGGGAAATGTGTTTGAAATCTCCTAAGTAGGACTTCTAGTTATTACCAGTACTCTCCTGCTCCAACAGGACTGAAAGCAAGTAAAAGGTGGCTAGTTCCTCACTATACACTGTGAATAAAAGAGGGAAAGGGTAAAGGGAATTTTTTTCAAAGCTTCTTCCCAGCCATGAGTAGCAAGTTTTTTAGATCAGTCTCAGGTACCTGACATATCACAACCCAGGGGAGAATGACAAAGAGAACAGCAACCACATTAAGTAAATCTTCAGGGCCACCAACTGGCTACTACGTATGAATGGCAACAGGTGTTGCCTGGAATACAAAAAGCTAATAGAGAGACACCAAAAGATAAACATTAGACACATATAGAGCTAAAAGAAAACGCTGTAATGATTGGATGCCCTAACGTCATTTTACACAGTTTGGTATTTTGATAATATTTTCAAAATAGTAAATTCTGATGCTAAAAGTCCTACTGAAGTTTGAAACAGAAAAATTTCTACATTGAAAGGCTGGGTTTTTTTAACAAAAATATTTGCAATATAATTCTTTAACAAAGCCTTTTGGGCTCTACTATACAAAGGCTTCAATACCTGATGGTATTTCGTCTTCTACTTATTTTATGACTAAAAGCCTGTATTCAGACCAAGTAAATCAGAATTTACTTTCCAGATATCACAAAACAGAAGAAAACAGCATCTCCAGCTCAACCTCAAAGTGAACCTTTCAGCTTTGAACCTCAAAGTGTCAAACTGGCTATAATAGGAGGTTTTCATCTCTACATTCACCAAACTCTAAAAAACTGTATTCTCTGTTTTAATGGATCCTTGTCATACTTTCATACCATACACAGAAAGAGAACAGATGAGTCTCTCATAAAAATCCTTAAATTTAACAAAACAAGTACAATTTTGACATTTTTAGGATAAGGAGATGTTAGCACAATTCTGTGCAAGCATATAGTGAAAATCTCTCATTCTGAATAGTTAAGGATGACATAACAATTACTTGTGCTAACAACAGAATGTGATAAAGTTTCAGCTTTAGACTAAACCTTTTGAAAGTTTAACATGATTGAAGCGTTAAAACACTGATGCAGTAATGTACATTAATGTTTAGAACTGAATCTTGACTGTATCCTTTTCAGCTTATACCATGAGAAAATATCCTTAAAAATAGTGAATATTAAAAATGTAGTTGGATTGCAACCCTTTCAGTTGTTTTGATTTTATGGAGGTTTACAAAACTTAAGATTGAAGAATAAACAAGAATATTGTTTCTATATGTCAAATTTTGTGAATATTTGAAATATAGCTGTCTGGCAACTGAGATAATTACATGCCTAGGGTAATAAAAACTTTTCAGTGACACATGGTATTTTATTTTAAATTAGTTTATTTATTCTTATCTCTAATTCTTGAACTTGAGCAGTTTGCAGAGCAAAAATAAATAGTGCAATTTCCTGCATGTGTTCTGTATCCTAAGTAAGGATTGTAGAAACAGTCCTGAAAGTTCTGCTCCTATTGATTGAATAACTTAATTTTTGTGACCTACTTTTAAATAGAACACTCAATGTGATGTGTAAACCAAATATATTTGTATGTAAGACACTATGCAAGCTAGATATCCCTGTCTTGAAAATTACCTGTGGGGTGGGGTTAAATAATTTGCTTTTTGCCTCTGATGAAACAAATAATAAATACAAGTATTGTTGAAACATCGGATACTTTCTTTTTGTGTGTAAATAAAGGCAGAAGAATTTCACCCAAGACTGCTTCATTTCAGAGAAGAATGACGTTAATTAGGGGGAACTGAAAATAAATACAAAACCAAAAAATTTTGTATCAGTCTTAAATTTTGTTAGAAAGTCTATAAAATCATTGACAAAATAGAAAACTCAATTCAAAAAGAATTTCAAGAGTTTGAAAGATTCATTTTATCTGAAGTATCAAAAAAAGACTTTTCCTAGACAATAGAGCTTCTCTCAAGGAGACACCTGAATTCTCACTATACAATCTACTTCTTGTTTTTGGAAGCGTTCCTCTGGTCATATTTCCAAAGGAAAGTTATATAAGTAAAATACAATACCATTCTTCTTGCCATAAAGTGGTCTTTCCTATAAAAACCACTCTGTTCATTACCAGTACTGTTCTTCCTCTCTTTTTAAATTAATTTTAAAAAACATTTTTACCTTTCACTAAAACAATATAATTCTCCCTGAGGTGCTCTACATTCAGTCTTCTGATCTGTGCTGCCTAAGTGGTGATACAAAAGACAAACAGTTTTAAAAACTTCCTTCACTACTAGAACAGCAGCTTTTTCTGAAATTGTTCTGCACCCTCATATATAGGACTCTCTCCTTTGTATCCAGACCAGTTCAGTAACTTCATGTTCTCTGTCCTTGTTGTATTGGTATAAGGGGAACTTCAGTGGTCTAAAAGAGCCTAGTTCAGGCAACCCGATTGCTAGACAAAGTATGGAACATATGTTCTCCATCAAAGCTTTACTGTGATCTTTTCTTTTTGTGAAACAGTGACCAGATAGTCCCCTTCTCCCTGAGAGAGGCACTGAAGCATGATTCCTCTGTTCCCACTACAGAAGTATCACTGGATTTCTGTCTGGGAGAAATTTCTGAGTACTGCATTTATATTCCCATAAACACGTTAGTTATCTGAAATTTCATTGGACTTCTAGTACACAAATTTTTAGGAAGAAGACATTTATTCAGAATTGCTTTTTCCTTTCAGGGCTGTCATACTGAACACATACCTGCAAAATGTCCTGCAAGTCATTATTGCTTAGTGTTCTCTGTTTGAATCATTTGGACAGTTTGAGACAGAAAAAAAAGAATTCATCTTCCTATTTTGATAACCAATTCATTTAGCTAAAACTCAGCCTAGAAGTAAAAGGATCAAATTGAGAAAACATATCATTAAAACAAAGAGGTATTCTCAAGCTTCAAGGACTGTCAGATATAAAAAAGACTCTCTCTAGTGATGTGATGGAATGATTTGAATGATTTAGAAGTCATCTAGAGGGAACATAGAAAGATTATACCACAGAGAATGATACAAAGAGATAGCTAAATGACATTATAGGTCTTGCCATTTAAATTTCTCTTTGTTTAAATGTACAATTCTACTCAGCCATCTCCATGAGAGTTTTTCATGATTAAGGTCAAAATTTAGCCTCTTATTTAATCCTGGTCATTCCCAATGACAGCACAATACTATCAGACATTATATAAGCAGTTTCTATGAAGTCATTGTGATGGACATGATATAAAATGATAACTTAATTTGTAAGCTTAAGTTAAAACTTAAAACGAAAGTTAGCTGGAAATTTTCAGAAGAAAATATTTCTTATTCAGCACATAGCAGAGTCAGAACCAAATGTGAATACTGTAATAATGTATCCAATCATTACTTGATACCAGCTCTTCAGGTGTAATGGTCTCATGGAGTGACTTAAATTATTGAAATTTTTACAGTCAAAGGAAATTTTGTGTGTGTTGTGCAGTTCTCATATTAAAGTCAATAATAACAGCTATTTTTATTGTGACTGCATTCATCTATGTCAGTATGTATAGAATTTTTAATAGTAATCTAGCTTCTCCCAAACAGGAAATAGAAATAAACTAAGCAAAAAATCCTGACAGTGCAATTGTTAAAAATATCACATTTAACCATCAAACATTAAGAAATATTAATGTAGCTGATTTAGGGTTCCATTTCAATAATTTTTTATTTTTTTATTTTTTACTTTTAATTTAGCAGACAGCAGAAGATATATTTAAATACTAAGCTTCTTCCTCAAAGTATATCTTAAATTGGCTTTTTGTCAACAGATGATTCTAGTACCATTTAAAATTTGTATTATTTAATAATCCTATCCACCATATACATACATATACCACAACTAATACAGATTTATGTTATTATTTGTATAAAATTCTTACATATATACCATGTCTATAATACAGATATCACATGAAAAAGATACATGTACTCTTAGAAGTAATTCTATTTTTAATATTTTTAATCTTTGAACAGTTTCAAAATTTGCACTGACTGCGTTCTTTCATAATTGAAAGGTTCCTGAAGATTTATCCTGTCATCTTCAATCTTCCTTTTGGAAGCATTATCATCATAACTTAAAATAACATTTCCTCAGTGATTTTCTCTACCAAGAGCCTGTGTGCTTGTCAAATCAAGTATGTCAAAGCAGGTTTCCATAGGATAAAATTTCAGCATCTCCAAAAAGGTGTTCATATAGACTTTGCTATTACTAATGCACTTCAATAATAAAAACAAAGATAAGGCCACAGAGATCTCTTATATATTTTACAAAGTACAAAGAGGATTGAGTACTATTTCCTTCACCTACTGGGAATAAATAGAAAAGGGTGTAATGACTATATACTGATTTAAAAACAGCATTAATAGCTTGCATGCATAGAAGTTTGTGTAAATAAACAAATGAGTAACAAGAGAGTGGATAGCTGAATCTGGAAGACAGGGGAATTATTGGTTTTGGGGAAGACTTTGTTGAATACAATAAGTCAGTCCTGCTGGAGCTAAAGTCAATGGGAGTTTCACCCTTCACTTTCAGACTGAATTCCAAACTACCCTGCAGCCTAAAAACATAAACAAGGAAAATGGAAATGGGTTTAAGAGGCAAATACATATGAACACATTTAAAAAGAATTTCTAAAAATTAGCATAAATCATTTTAATTTCAGCTGAAACTCTAATGATGTTAGAGTATCCAAGCTGGAGAAGCATTTTCACATTTTACACCAAGCCCTTACATTGCAAGGAGAGCAATGCAGACACCGTTGCTTTGTGCATTCCTGATGCTTTGCTGTAGTCCACTGGAAGTATATTAGACTGAATTTCCTAAATCATGACTATTCAAGGTAGGAGTCTTGTATGTCACAAGACCTCTTTTTTTTATTCTGAAAGATAATCTAAAATGATCATAAACTGAAAATCAGTTTATCAACTTGAAATTGTTGAGAAACGGTAGTTAAAAAGTATTAGCTGCAGGGTCTTATGTTTATGTAGTAAGTTAAATGTATGATAAGGGAAGAACCTTCCCAGCTGTTTCTGTTTCACGAGGTGAATTTTGAATAATCTGACTTTTCTTTCTTTGGGTTATGAATTTTCAATAATTAAAAAATAGGTCATTTGAGCTCTGTTGTGTCATCAACTAATTACTGCATTTGTGCTTGTCAATAGCAAAACCATAGTAGTATTTTAAATTCCATTTACTGTGCTTTAGCTCTAATGCTTACTGTTACTTTTCCTCCACATTTTTTCCCATCATGAAAATTAACCTACAATATATCTTTCTGAAAAGAAAATAAACAACTCCCTTGCCAAGCCTTTCATTACGCTGTTTCTTTCCATCATGAATTGTGGTCTAACAGTAGCCTAGTAAAAAGCCAGGGCCTTTGAAGTGTTGTGCTAATTTGATTAATACGTAGTTACATCCTGTTATGATGCACTTTGCCTTATGCATTTTAAATGGAAAATGCAGAGTGGATTACATTTGTGTTAAAAACACAGCATACTAAATGAACTGCATTGAAAGCGGTCTATAATAACAAGCACTGTAATCACTTTAAACATGTAAAAGGTTATTGCTTGCAGGTTAATGACAATTCTATAAAAATACATGATTTCATAACAATTAAATCGATATAAATACTAGTGATATTCACACAGCTGCTGTGGGAAATACTTGCTTTAAATTTCTTGAATAAAACAAAACAAAATATTCTAAAGAATCCTCTGAACTGCATGTCCTTCTGCGTACACCGATAAGTACTCTGGGGCTTGAAGGCACTGCTAACTCAACTTCCATCCTACCTGAAAAGAATTTTATGTGCTATTCCCTTCTGTTTACATGAAGAGTTACATTCAACTCCTGTGTTAGTTTATGTAAGTTTCATGTGCCTAGGAGAAGACACTATTACACAGCACTCTTATAGAAATATTTTGGGCTTGTTTTTTTTCCCTTATCATTTTAAAATAAAATACATTGCTTTATCATAATATCTTGGGATACTAATAATCACCTCAGAATAAGAAATACATTGTCTCAAGAAAGCAAAAGAGGTAAGCAAACCTAGCTATGTGTTTTAAGTGTTAATCAGTATGCTTTTAATATTTACATAATTATTGCACCTACTAAATTTTCAAACAACTCACTACAGTAAAATTGTTTGCACAGACTGGAGGAAGCACTCCATCAGAACACTGTCATTTTATGTACTTGTGCTAAAACAGATAAAATATTACACAATCAATGATGACGCCAAAAACCTAAGTATACTTTTAAAAATCACAGATATTGATTACAATTTGCACTGGAACTGCACATGGGTTGAGTTTCTCTTTTTACAGCTCTGCTTGAATGCAGAAAGGTGCCATTCTATAAACTCCTTATGTTTGCATATATTTCAGTCTTTGGTGTCATTATATTCCTACGTTGCTTTACTTTAGAAACTAATCTGACACCTCATTTTTTTTTTAATTTTAGCATCATTATTACTGAAGGAGAAGTCCAGCAAATGACAAATAATTGGATTAAAAAAAATTGAATCACTGAGCAGTATAATAAAACGTGAGCTTATTTCTGCCTATTGCATAGATTTGTTGGCAAATTCAAGGTTGCAGACACTTGTTATTCCATCTACCTCCCTCCAGGGAGAGACAGCATGTCTGCATGTGTTTCTAATTTATTTTTAAACAGTTTAATTAATGCTTCTTACCTATTCATTTGCAAAACCATAGTCATAGGTTTTATTTCTATTTGTATTCCTGAAATTGAGTTGAATTACTTCCTTTACTCAGTACAGACTTCTCAGTTCTGCTTTTATTTAGTCATTAAATAATTCAGTCCAAACTTTTTTCTTAGCAAGTTTTCATATATTCACAGTTTACTCAAAGTCTACCCACTCTTTTGCTAGGGAATCATTATACTGTTAACTGTTACTTAATTTCAGAAGAAATCTTCACCATCATGTTTTAAATATTTTTCTAAATTTTCTACTTTTGTCAGTATTTCTTAGTAGCATATCATGCAATGGTGATGGAAACCATTTACGGAGTTGACCGAGCCTACTTTTGAAAAAATGTATCATTCCAATTATTTCTATCAGGATACTGTAATCTGATCAGACTGCTACATCTGCAGTTAAAAATGCAGTGAAGTCACCTGCAAGATTTTTCCCTTTTTGCCTACATGGGTTTTTGGATCAGAATCGCCTAGTCCTGTTGTCTCCTTCCCTGGCATTTACAGTACACACTGTATTGACAGTATACAGAGGACAAAAAAATCTCACCTATCTTCTGAAAAATCTTGGATGCATTTTTTACCCAAGATATTGAAATTTGCCCTTTTTTTCTGATTTCTCATCTCATTATATTGCGAACTTGTAAATTGTGTAATGCCTTGATATATTGATACTTTCAAGCATTTTTTTTACACTTTGTTTTAAGAATATGTTCAATCTATCTTCCAAGTATACATCACAGATATGCTAGCAACACAACTGTCTTTATTTCGTCATCACTTAATAACATCACCTAAATCTGATAATGCTTACTGCAAATAACAAGGCTGACACAGATTCAAGTCCTTAATGAATAATTTTAAAGAGTAATACTAAGTGGCGGCTCTGGTTCACAGTATGAATGAATAGCACACTTTTATAATAGCTTAATAAAGCATAAAACACTGTAAACCAGAACCAATGCATTTTAGAATTTAACTCAGATTTTAAATTTTCATAAGATTTTTGAAAGGTATTTCAAGAAAGTCAATAAGCATAATCATTCTGAATACATGAATTGCATTTTTAATTACGATTATCACCAACAGAGAGACCTGAACAGCAGGAATTTATTTTTTTGTATAGTCAAATCTTTATAAAACCATTTTAGCTTACCAAAAGTCACACTTATATCTGACCTTGAACCAGAGAAGATGATAACCTGAGTGTAACTGATAACCTGAGAAAAAATTCTTCTCATTTTACCCTCCTGTTCTGTCTTCAAAGAAGGTTCAGAATATGCCCGAAGAGAGTTCAGCTTGGAAACCATCAAAAGTATGACAAAATCATCACCAATATGAACTAAATGGGGATGACACATTGTAGATCAATGAAATCACTTGGAGAGTGACCACTTCCACCTGAAAATTATGAATATTCACCCAGGAAATACTAGATGTATTCTTTATTATTTGTATTATAAGTCGTCATATCAGTCTTATTTTAAAGACACTTGGAAGCCCCCACAGAGTAGAATAATAATATTTCTTGGCTTATATTTACATCCAATACATGACTCCCACCACAGTTTTCAATTTTCCTCAGGTTCTGAAAGACTTGAAAACCAGGTGGATCACAATATTTTGTGCACTTTCTGTGAACAGATGCATTGCAGTTGCTTGCATGTCAGAATTTCTCAAACCAAAGCCTTCAAGAACTAGTCACTCCTGCCACTAATGCCTCTGCAGCATTTCACCAGTGAAGTCTTTTTGAAGAAAAATGTGAAATTCATTCTGAGACCAAACACAATTTGCTGTAACCAGACAAGATCTCTAAGAAAAGTTAATTATCCTTCATAATCGAAGACAGTGTGATCCTTTCATAATGGAACTTCTATTCTGAACTATTGAAATACAAACAATCCACAAATGCATTACACTCATCAAAGATTTATAGGCTCAACCAGATCTGTCACTATACTACCCATATATCTGAAGAGAAACTAAAACAAACCTTCATAGATTGAAGTTTGCATATCTGATACATCTGATGCATGGCTTGTCTGTAATTGAGTTAGACCGTATTACTTGTATCCAGACAGAGAGATTCTTGCACTCATTTTGAATTGTTTTGCTTCAGTAAAGCTCTCCAAAGGTGTTGCAAAGCTGCAAAACAGAAGTTTTGTCTGTTTCTTCATTGATTTGGGTTGGTAGTGCCCTGTATGAAATATGCAGCACCATATAACACAGCTAATCTAGGATTTACAACAGAAAGCACTAGAAAGATTGGCATAAAGAAGAAAGGATTTTCAAATCCGCTCAGAAAAAGGGACATTCTTCATTTTTTAAGCTATAAGAGCTAAAAGTGAATATGAAAATGTCTCCTGAACATTTTCTGATTAGTTAAACAGATAGTTAAACAATGCATGTTTTTTATTCCTGTCACAAGAAGTACAAGAGTAGTAATGTTTATAGATAGCATTGGTAAAAGGGAGAGCATAAAAGAACAAAGAATCAATCCTTCCCCTTCGTTATTTTATAAGCAACACTGAAGAAATTGGATCCACATTTATTGGATGTGGGGGGAAACACAGTGAAAAAGGGTGAGGAAAGCACAGAGAAAATGCCTTCTTTGCCTCGCTCTTTAATAATAAGACTAGTTGTTTTTCTGGTACCAAGCTCCCTGAGCTGGAAGAGAGGTACAGGGAGTAGAATGAAGCCCCATAATCCAAGGGGATGTGGTCAGCTGTCTGCTACGCCACTCAGACACACACAGATCTATGGGGCAGGATGGGATCCGCCCGAGGGTATTGGGGAAGCAGGTAGAAGTGCCCACTGAGCCACTCTCCATCATTTACTAGCAGTCCTGGTTAACTGGGCAGGTTCAGTTAACCAGAGGTTGCAGATGTGACATCCATCTACAAGAAGGGCAGGAAGGAGGCTCATGGGAGCTACAGGCCTGTCAGTCTGTCCCCTGTGGTGGGAGAAGATCATGGAGTAGATCATCCTAAATGTCATCACATGGCACATGCAGGACAATCAGGGGATCAGGACCAGCTAACATGGGTTTGTTAAAGGCAAGTTTTGCTTGGCCAGCATGATTTCCCTCTATGACAGGGTGACCTGCTTAGCGTATGAGGGAAAGGCTGTGAATGTTGCCTGCCTGAATTTTAGGGAAGCCTCCAACACCATTTCCCACAGTATTTTCCTGGAGAAAGTCTCCTGATGGCTTGGGAAGGGGTATTCTTCACTAAGTAAAAAACTATCTGGATGGCTGGGTCAGAGAGTGGTGGTGAATGGAGACAAATCCGGTTCACAGTCAGTCACTAGTTGGGTCCCCCAGGGCTCAATATTTGGGCCAGTCCAGTTTAATATCTTTATTGATCTGAATGACAGAATCGAGTGCACCCTCAATCAGTTTGCAGATGACACCAAGCTGGATGGGAATGCTGATCTGCTGAAGGTAAGAAAGCTCTATAGAGGGATCTGAACAGGCTGAGTTGAGGCCAATGGTGTGAGGTTCAATAAGGTGAAGTTCTGCCCTTGGATCACAACAAACCCACGCGGCACCACAGAGAACCACCATGCAGCAGTGTCCAGAGAAGGTGAAGGGTCTGGAGCAGAAATGTTATGAGGAGTGGCTGAGAGAGCTGGGGATGTTTAGCCTGAAGAAAAGGAGGCTCAGGGGTGACCTTATCGCTCTTTCCAATTACCTGAAAGAAGGTTGCAGTGAGGTGGGAGTTCAGTCTCTTCTCTCAGATAACAAGTTGTGCCAGGGGAGATTCAGACTGGACATTAGAAGAAATTTCTTCATAGAAAGGGTTGCCACACACTGGAACAAGATGCCCAAACAAGTGGTTGAGTCACCATTCCTGGAGGTATTTAGAAGACATGTAGATGTGGCACTTAAGGACATGGTTTAACGGTGAACTTGGCAGTGTTATGTCAACAGTTGAATTAGATGACTTTAAGACCTTTTCCAATCTAATTTATCTATGGTTCTATGTTTACTCCTTGGCCCTCTAGTTCTTCATCAGCCTATAGTAATACTTTTCTGCAGGGATCTACTTGACTGAATCTCTTCTCAAGACTAGTTTCTTCTACCTCCATTATCTGGTACCAGAAGAGGAAACATAACCTTGCTTCTGAAGTACCTCAATGTTCAACTGAGTTATTCATGAGTGACACCATGAAACAGGATTTAAAAACAAACAAACAAAATTTTGAGGCTCAGTCACGTATTATTGGTGCTTGCATTTCTCAGCTTGGTTCAAAAAGCAAAAAATCCAAGACCTAGGTCCTTACATTTTACAGATGAATATCTATAAAACATTAGACACACCCTGTTTATTTAAAATTCACAATAAATACTGGAAAGCTTTATGCTGAAAGTGAATTCAGATACAGGGACAAGTGTTTTAAATCACTCTGATTAATCACTAGAACATTTTAAAAGATCTGGTTTCAGCATATTTTGCACAGAAAATGTCTTTTAGTCAAAATCTAGCTTCTCTCTTTCTCTCTGGTCCATGTGTAATTCATGAACCTTTAAACATTATGGGATTATACAGAGCTAAGCTGACATTTTTACTTTCACTTAGCAGCCTGAATAATTGGTACACTCAAAGCATTTTAAATACTAAAGTAATCACCGCTTTGAATTCATCTTGTGATGTCATCGCAGCTGACGATTGATATAATAAATTTCAAGAATATGAAAGCTTGAAAAGAATGTTAGAGATATCTTATGCTTAATCTTATGCTTAATACATAACAATTAAATGATCTATAACTAGCAGTATATTCTGATATTAACTTTAATGAAATGCTTTTTAGATGTATAATGTATTGTTACTGGCTTTCCACTTCTGGGTAAGAAGAGAATTCATTGCATTTTTGGTGTGTTTTTCTCAGATTCAGAAAGAAATTTATAGAAAAATATATCAAATTTACTTAATATCTTGAATAAACGTGGAAGTTCGGTGATGAAAATTAAAAATTTGACTTTCAGGGTAGGAAACTATCAAGAACTATATTGTCTTCTCCTCCTCAGGGATTACTCTGGAAGCCAGTCACAACCAACTAACAAACCACTGCAGCTTGTGTCAACTGTAATTTAAAATGGGAGCCAGCTGTAAACTACGTGAAAACTCAGCTGGCGACTATTTCCTAGGAGATGTTGGAGTGGTGAACCTGTAGCCCCCCAACAACCCACAGATGATGCAGATCCTGACCCCATAGTTCAGAAAAATCCATGTGACCATGCAGCCTTCCTTGAAGGATTAGATCAGACCTGCCACAAGCTGTACAATTTCTGGAATAAAACACCATGATTTGGAGTACTACAGTTACTTCTTTCCTAAGGGAGAACTTCCTCTAGTTTATGTGATTTGAACATGTTGAATATCTATGTTCAATAAATATTGAATAGAAGGAGAAGACATCCATCAAAACAGAAGACCAGAAGTTGAGTATTGTCTTTGGTGCTTCCTAACATGTGAAATGCTGTTGCCGGTCGAGGGAATATTAGCAAAATAGCAATTAAGGACAAAAGTAATTCTTTGGCTTAGAATTAATTTTTTCCATATTGGCTTGTATGGAATTATATTTTTAATTTGTGTTGAAATGTCTGTTGATAATACTGGGATGTTTTTGTTATTGCTGAGCAGCTCTGGCATACATCCAAGGCCTTTCTTTTCTGCTCCTCACCCCACCCCATCAGTGAGTAGGATGGGGATGCACAAGAAGTTGGGAGGGATGCAGTTGGGATAGGTGACCCCAACTGACCACAGGGATGTTGTGTACCATATGACAACATGCTTAGTATATAAAGCTAAGGGAAGAAGGAGGAAGGAGAGGACATTCAGAGGCACATATTTGTCTTCCCAAGTCTGCTGTTCTGAGGATGGTAGAACAGCTGTCTGCCCATGAGGAGTAGTGAATGAATCCCTTGTTTTGCTCTGTTTATGTGCACAACTTTTGCTTTCTCTGTTAAACTCTCTGTATCTCAACCCATGAGTTTTCTCACTTTTACTCTTCTGATTCTTTTCCCCATCCTGATGTGGGGGAATGAGTGAGAGGCTGTGTGTTGTCAGCTTGGTTTAAACCACGAAACCCGGAGATTATGTTGCCTTCTGTAGATACTAAGACAGTTACTGAATACCAACACACTGGGATGGGAGGAAAGAAGTCCCATCATCCTCTCAATAATCTTGATTATTTTAGAGGGAAAAAAAGTAGCTAAAAAAAGAAAGAGCAAGAGAGGTTGTTTTTCCGAGCCACACAACCACACGGAGACAGGGTTGGTATGAAAAAGTAGTAATTAAGAGGCTTCTTTCAGACTGATTCCCGTCTGCTGTTCCAGGTCTCTCCTGTTGGTCATTTAGATGACTGTCAGAAACAGCAACAGGGAGAGGTTTCATTTTTGAAAGGAAGGCAGAAATGAAGATGAACTGCTTTGACTTAATACTCTTTTCCTAAAAGAGGGTCCGTAGCTCATAAAGCCTCAGAAGTTTCTCTTCCACCTCCAAATTCAGATACAGTCTTGATCTTTCTATTGGCAGTTCGTGTTTCCTCTATAGCTTTTATGGATTTCTGTACAAGGGCTGGAGTTCTATATGGTTATGAAGAATGTAAAAATTAGTGGTAAAATATTTAGTATTGCAGTGTCAAAAACCTTAGTAATGGAATGCAACAGATCACTGACAATACCTAAGTAGCAACAGCAGAAGTTGATCAGACCTAATAACTGTTTCAAGATAAATCTCACCGAGAACAGAACATGCATTAATATGAATATTTTTTATATTATAATAGCACCAAACATTCACAAGGAAGACTGGCACACTATTGCTTTGAACTCACTGATCACTGAAAGCATTTTCTTGGAAAATATCATGTTCTAACTCAGAGGAAATATCTTTTCCTTATTCATTTATAATGCATGTAAGGATAAAGCAGAATCAATCAGTTAAGCTTTTGAAGCCATATTACAGTAAGCAATGTAATTGTTGTTTGTGCCACATTCACAGTCCAGATTCAAAATTGAAAAAACTAAGGTTGATAGTCCTCATATCTAAGTCTACCCATTCAAACATGAGGTTACTCTTTAAACTAGCTGTCTAACACCCTCTGTGGTCATTGGGAAAATGAAACCCTCACAGAATATTTCAATCTATCCCTAGAACAAAACAAATAGGTTAAGTCTTACTAGAGATCTATTAACCATAGGATGAACTAAACAAATAGATTTGGTGGAAAAGGGTTTTATTTTCATGTTATATCAACAGTACATTCAAATGTATCCCATTTTTGTGACTTTTGCTTATTAAAATATCGTCCTGACTATAAGATTTACATTAAATTTGTTACCCAGATGAGGAAAAGTCAAATACAAAAACCTAAGTTTATTTTGCTGGAGGAATTTTCTCAAGAGATATCTGGTTGGCTGACATCTCAAATAATGACTGTTGTTTAGACAGTGTACAGAAAACACAAAAAAATGGAGGGATTGACTTTTCACAGAAATTTGTTAAAGTATGAATGAAATAATCAGTATAATCCTGAACATTTTTTATAGTCTACCTAAATGTATTTCAGTGAGGATTTCTCTTCATATGCAGTCATCTGGTGTTTAAATATTGTTTTATTCCATGTTTCTCTTCATTTTGATAATGGATTACATAGGAAACAGACCTGGGAAATACATACCAGCATACAAGTGCCAAGCAGTGATCATGGTACAGGCATGATTAAGCTGCAGTCCCATGTAAATCATAATGGTGACAAAAATTCCCATGATAGCAGTCTATAAACAAGTTTTGTACTGCAGAAGAAGAGGTTTTACATTTTCCAAAATGAGTGAACAAAATTTTCATATAGATAATTACCATAAGGCTGACTAGAGTTTAGGCAAAATAAATTACTCAAATATACTTGTCACTTCATCAGATGAAAGGCAACACGAAAATGGAATTAGTCATAAATATAATTCTATCACAGCATCTAAGAGCAAGTGTACTGAATTATTTTTAATGTGTAATTGTTTTGTTGACTGTTTTAATTGCTAAGGAATTCAGAGATCTGCAAGATGGCTTCTGTGGAAGGAACAGAACAGCACTACTCATTCACTACAACAGCACGTTAAAGTGTTGTTTCACAAATTTCCCCTGTAGCTAAAATGGCTTATCATATTAAAGTTTTCTATATTGACATTGATGTATTCATTCTTCCTAGAAGTGGAGAAACAATTAAAGAATTGATTGAAAAAGACATATTCTCTTCTGTCATCATTGATGTTTGAAATGATAGAAATACAAAAATATTGAGAGAAGTCCTCTGTTACTACAGAGCGAAAAGGGTAATTATCCATTTCTGCTTCATTATTTTAAAGACATGAAACTGCATTAAAATATTTTCAAATGTAAATTGTATAATACAATTTAAAAGTTTGAACTTTATGTAATCATTTTCAAATTATAACATCAACTTTACCAGATAGCAGTCTTTTTATAAATTAATGGAAAGTGATTTTTTTTCCTGCTAATTATTCAATTATGTCATTCTTTCAATTTAAAATATTTTGGTTATTTTAATGTCAATTAATTTTTTTCCATCTGTCAAAAGAGTTACAAAGTCCTAGAGGGTATATTTTTATGTCCATCTTAAAAAATCAAAATTCTGAGATGCACCCAAAAGTTATTGATCTCTATATCTTTCAATTAAAAAGACAGAAAGTAACACAACTTCAAAACATTTTCTAACAAGAGAAAAATTACTTTAGTATTTTATCTGGATATTGACCTGTTGAAATAACTCTTGGAGGATAAGTGAAAAGACACTTCTCACAGACAAGTATCACATCTCTCTCAGTAAAAAGTTTTTTTTTTTAATGCCACAATCTTAAAATTAGAATAGTCTGATCTGGTGTGCGATTAAATTTATAACATAATGCATTTTGCTGAAGGGTGAATTATTGATGACACTATCCTTAGTCATAAATGTAAATCTATTCCAAAAATATATCACAGCAAAGCTGAAAAAGGGAATGAAAGTTCAGTTTTATTTATTACCTCTCATATACTTTTGAATTATTTTCTATCAAATAAATTGCTGAAGGCCAATTCTGCCTCTTCATCTAAAAGAATCCAGACTTTTTGGAAAACAGTAACATTAGTGAAGGCCTGAAACATGACAAAAACCTGGATGCAAATTAAGTCATTTTTAGAGGAATATCAAGCATTGTTAAATTCCATGGAGTTTGATCTTACTTCTACCATCAAGTATGAAGTGAATATGTGTTGTGATGCCTTTCCATGATGTAGTTTTTGAAGTGTTTTAAAACTTACACTGTATGTTATGTACACTTCTGCTTCAGCTGTATCAATAAAGTAGGTAATTTCCTTTAGCAGACATGCTAGGATTGGTGAGAGAGACCTGATGAATACCAATTTGGTTGTGAATTCCCTGAAAAATTTAGTTTTAATTCAACATGGAAATAATTTCATTAACTCAAGTCTGAAAAAAGCTAGAATAACTATATAGAAACTACTCAATATAACTTAAAAGACCAAACTGTGGTACTTCACAGCTGTGTGTATATTCAGAGATGGTAGGAATTCACCTTTACAGTAGAAATATATGGTTTTCTAACACCCCCTTTAAAGTATTGTGCCTGGGATTTAAGTGTCATCTTTCTCATGAAAGAATGATGGCTGATTTGTACTATACTATCTTCCATTCACAATCTGCATAAAAAATACCATAGAGATGATTAATAATAATTAGGTTTTATAAATAAGTTAATTAATTGGTTGGTCTTTTGGTGTCAGCGTGAGCAGCGATCTTGTCTACTGTCCCATGGACTGTATACCTACTTTTCTTCTGCTTCTTTGTGAAAAATTAAATGTTCAGGTAGCAAGCTTACTCCAGTACCAGTTATTTGCAGTTTTGCTGCAAAATAGTAAGAGTTTGCCATAAAGCAATACAAACACAGCGTGAGATTTTATGAGAGCTGAGCTTGACGGAAGGTTATATACCAGTCATGAAACATGTCCCAGAGGACTGAATGTTTTTCAGGGTTTTTTTTACGAAATGTATAATGAAATCTTAAAGCATTTGTTTCTAAAAATCTCTGCTATAAACTCTCCCTTCCCTATAATCTCGTCAGTTCTGGGGCAACAGAATCTCTAAGGTCAGCCTTTCTGTTAACTACTTATATTTCTCCTCTATTTCATGGCAGTAGAAAGGAATGGATGATTTATTTTTAGTGAGTTGCTCAATCCAACACAAGGAACTTGGTAAGCGACTTTTTTTTTTTTTTTTGACTGTCAGGATTACCAGCAATAGCACTGCTCACAGTAGTATTAACTACATCTATAAACCCCAGCACCACTTCTCTTGGCTCAATCACAGTTGTCTGTTCTTCAAATTTCTTTCTGATATTTCAGGCTCTGTTTTCCACAACGTGATGGGTAATGTGTGAGATAAACTGGCATGTTTTATGACACCAGTACAGCATGCATAGGTGAATTAGTTACATTATCACTATAAATGACAAAAAAGTTTTCTGACCCATAATATATGTCTGGGTGAGAAGAGAGAGATGCAAGCGAAAGCAGTAATGACATGATACTGCTATTCTGTCTTAAAAGAGATGTTTCTTTCAAGAAAACAAAAATAGCAATAACAACAACAAAAAGTTGTTTAGTGTTCATTATTTTCTTAAAAAAAATATTTTTTCATCAGATGAAAAGTAAATTAAAACATTCTAAAGAAGTCTCTTCTCCATTCCCAAACTCATTAATTTAAATTTTCACTCTATTTTGAGTAGAATTTACTTGTTTTAATCTGCCTGTCACTGATTGAAGAATCAATACTACAGTACTCATATCAGAAGACTCTCTTTTCCCAAATAAATCTTCAAACACAAAATAAATATCTGTAAAACCAGAAACAGTATTAAAGCAGACCACAGAAAATTATGTGCTGGTTGCTTTAAGTGACACTTCAGTAGGGATGCCATTAAAAATTTTTGTGAGCGTAGAGATGATTTTTAACATTCAGTTGTCTAATGTGATAGTCCATAAAAAGGAAATAGGAAGTAAGCTTTGTTGTCTATGGAGATCACTCTTTAAAAGGTCCTTTCAATTATAATATATTGAAGCATGTCTTCAAATACTGACTGCAGTAGTAAGTTCATTTTACAGCCAAGACATGAGAGCTGGAAGTGTAGATCCCAGGCAGATGAGAATGGCAAAGCCATTTGTTAAATCATCAGGAAGGCACCTCTGTGCTTTCTCTCTTTCTGTCTTGCAGATTTGCAGGAAGTTATACATAAACAGTTTGGAAATTGTTTCATTATCGTTCCTCAAACCTTCTCAAAACAGCTACACTCCCTCCATAGGACATCATGTAAGTCAAGCTGCTGTTCCCTTGGGCTACCCTGACCGTGGGACTGTTGATCAGAGGAGATGAATGGCACAGGGTCACAGTACCCTCCCTCTGCATATGAGATGGGTCTTACCCCTCTTGCCCCACAGGAGCCTCTCCATCTGCCAAGAGTGACTAGACTTGGATGAAAAGGTAACTGCTTCGGTTAGATGTGCAGCACAGTCACCCCTCTGCTCCACCCTTGTGCCATCTTTTGTTTTCTACTTAAGCTGAGTTACTTGGGATGGGCTCTTATCTTTAGGGTCCTGCATGCTTAGACCTCAGCCACAGTTCTTCGCCCTCTAGTAATAATTTGTATTCAAACAAAGGTGTCCTCTTGGCTTTGCTATTGCTACAAGGCCAGACCTCTTTGAAAGCAGCACCCTGTGCTCGGCGGGAGGCCACTCACCCCTCCAGCACTGGGGGTCCCACTTGTAACACTGGTGGATCCATACCTGTGGCACAAGACTGCAATGGCTGCACATGGACTGAGATATTGTGATCGATGAGGAAGGTGGTGTTTCCTTGGGGGCAGAGGCTTCCAGGGAGTAGCTCTTGGGGTCCTTGTTATTGGCAGAGATTCACTGAGTCCACGTGGGATTCCTGACATTTCCTCATTTCCTCCCACCAGATCTGAGGTTCAAGTAAATAAATAAACTATAAATGACAAAGAGAAAGGCCAGGAGAGGGTGCTGGCTGTCATCATGCAAATCCAGAATGCTTTTGACTCCAGCTATATTCCATTTATATTAACAAATGAAGACACAGTCACATTTGTGCAAAAAATACTAAAGAGCTGCTCTGTCAGAAAATTATTTACACAACAATAATTGTTTATATTACATTCTTTCTCTACATATTTACAATATAATCTCAGCAGAGTGATTCCTGTATAGGGTAAAAAGAAATTATTTTTCTATTATTTTTATGGCACCAATGAAAGGTAAAATGGAAGGTACACACCTGTCGTTAGATATAACTCCACCACCTCCAAGTGTTACTGAACAACAGTACAGTTTATTCACACATTAATTATTTATCTTTAAAGACTCCATCATGTACAAACAAAAAGTTTTTACTAAAATAGGATGAAAAATGTTGTTTGTATTTTGTCGTCTCCACTGTCACTGACATAAGGAGTGCAAAAACTTTAGCTGGTAGACCTAAATGTTGGACAGACAAGCTCTGATTCTGATATAGCAGGCTAAAATCAGCTTCAGCCTTCTCTTCAGTAAAATAGCTTTTTGGTTAAGTGGACAGTAAAATGCAACAATACACATGAACCAAAGTTAGGTTATTTATTTTGATATTCCATTCAGTTCAATATCCCCGTATAGTCTGTTTAAATGAGTGTTAAATATTGTTTGAATGAGTACTATGCTGCTACATGAAAGAATTTTAAAATCAGAATTTTTACAGCCAAAAAGACATCTTTTGTGAAATGCTCCATTATCTGGGTATTTCTGTTAAAAACCTAAGCCATGAGACAGCAGCTTCTATTTAAATTGTTGTTGTCAGACTGCAGAGTCAGTGTCCACGAATAAAAAGTGGAGACTTAATTAATTCCTTTCAGATCTCAGAACTTCTGCTTTCAGCTTTGAGGTCTGAAACATAGCATTTTCATGACTGCACTGTTCCTGTGGGCTCCCATGTGGACAAGAGTTCACCCTCTGTTTTTATTTCAGCCATGGTGATAAGCAACAGACAATTTAGTTAACCTGCCATTTGCAGTCTTGATCTAAGCGGAGCCCAATTCTTCCTCTGGAACTTTAATGCTTATTTACCTTAAGGTACTTTTCATGAAAAACAAACTTGTTTAGTCCAAATATGTTTGATGTTTACTGCATTTATTACATAGTAACTATTCTCCTTAAAAATATTTACCTCAAGCTTTAAGCCCTCCTCATTCTAAAATAACATTAAAGTAGTTTACATAGAGACTTTACAGTCACATTATTTTACAATAACTTATTTTCATTGATTGGTCTAACAATTTGAGGTGTTATTTATGGGCTACTGTGATGAATCACATCCGTTTCCAAGGTAAAGTAAGCAAATTCTCTGTTTATAGGATTAAAGTTGAAGGTCAAACTTTAATTATATTTTCAGTTCTACTACAGCAACATAAAGCAAGGCCTTTAGATTTCAGAATTGGCAACCAGTCATATGAGATGCTTTTATACTTAAAAATTGACCACAAATTTTGAGTCAATCATAATTAACATCCAAGCAGGAAACCTAGTAGATAACTGTGATAGACTCCAACATAAATTTATTTTGTGTTTTGAATATGCCTTTTTTTTTTTTAACCTTGCAAAGAGGATTTATTTATTTTTAATCTGTTTTAAGAAAGGAGTTGATATCTACTGGAGTGTGAGAGCCAGGAAAAAACTAACCTTCAATGCTTATGGTGTCTTGTTGTATTTATCTAACTCACTGGCCTGCTGCTGTTGAAGTTCTACCAGTATATATTTATCAGTAAGCCATTTGCAGGTGCAAGTGAAATTTGCAGTGTCCAGAAATGTAATGTATAAACAACATTTAATCCCCTTTTTTAGCAACACATTATTAAAGTCTGAGTTGCGATCTCAGAGCTGCCAAAGCACTGGCAACCTTAAATTGTAAAGGATGTTGTTGTGCAGTGTAATAGAAGTAATTACACAAGTGCTCTCCACTCCAGCCACAAACAATGCCTGGCACACACACAGCCGAAGGGAGGCACAAGAGATGGTGGAAACATTTGTGTTAAAAGATAAACATGTGCCAATGAGAATCACATCCAAAATATCCCCACTGAATTATTTAACAAAGGAAGCATGAAAGCAAAGATTGCAAAGTGCATAATTTCAGCAAGCTGTGGAAAGATTGCTTAGAAGGCTTCTTGCGCTGCAACGCAAGGATTGCTGCATTTAGATTAGAGGTACTGACCTTGCTTCCTCACCCAGCTTTATAAAGCTGTCTCTACCATGCATGCCTTTTTTGTCTTGGAAGGATTTATGTCAAATCATTTGTTATCGCATACATTGTTGTGTAAAGACTTTACAAATCCTGGCTTCTGACTGCAGCCATCCCTTTAGGTCAGGATTAGGGAACATTTTTGGTGCATTTAATGGAAACAGACAAGTCCAGCACGCAAAGCACAAGGCCAGCTTGACTGAACAGGAATCTTCTCTTGGAAATAAGGCAAAAAAGGAAGGTATATGTCTAGTGGAAGCAAGCTCAAGTGACGTGGGAAGAATTCAGAGATGCTGCTTGCTGCTGTAGGGAGAAAATTTGTCTGGCCAAAGCTCAACTGGAGTTGCAGCTGGCCAGAAATGTGGGGCACAATAAAAAGAGTTTTTTCAAATACATTAATGGCAATAGGCAGCATAGAAATATCATCAACCTGTTATAGGATGAGGATGGTCACCTTCCAAACAGGAACAGAAATGAGGCAGAAGTGTTTAACTCATTCTTTGACTCTGTCTTCAACATGAATGACAGACCAAGGGAGTCTCAGTGCCCTGAGCTGGAGGACCATGACTGCGAGAATGACCAATTCCCAGCCAACCCCGAAATTGTGTGGGATTTGCTGCTTCAGCTGTGTCCCTACAGACTATGGGGCCTGACAGGATTCATTCCAGAATCCTCAAATTGCTGCTGATGTCATCATAAAACCTCTCTAGGTGGTTTTTGAGCGGTCTTGGGAATCCAGAGAGGTCCCAGCTGACTGGAAGCTGGTGAACATTGTCCCGATTTTCAAGAAAGGCAAGAAGGAGGACTCTGGAAACTACAGGCTTGTCAGTCTCACTTCAGTGCCTGGTAAAGTTATGGAGAAGATTATTCTGGGAGGTATTGAAAAACACCTGGAGGACAATGCAGTCACTGGTCACAGACAGCACAGCTCCATGAGAGGACAGTCTTGCTTATCCAACCTGATTTCCTTCTATGACAAGGTAGCCCACACAGTTGATCAAGGGAAGCCAGTTGATGTAATCTTTTTGCATTTCAGTAAAAGCTTTCGATACTGTCTCTCCCAGGATCCTTCTGGACAAAATGTCCAGTACACAGCTGGATAAACACATCATGTGGTGGGTGAGCAATGGGCTCACAGGGAGCACAGAGAGTTCTAGTGAATGGGGTGACATCCGATTGGCAACCTGTCACCAGTGGGGTTCCACAGGGCTCCATCTTAGGCCCTGTGCTCTTCAACATCTTCATAAATGACTTGGACACAGGACTCAAAGGGACACTAAGCAAGTTTGCAGATGATACAAAACTGGGAGGAGCTGTTGAGTCCCTCAAAGGCAGGGAGGCCCTGCAGAGAGACCTCAGCTAATTAGAGCACTGGGTAATCACCAGTCATATGAAGTTCAACAAGGGAAAGTGATGGATTTTTCACCTGGGAGAAGCAACCCTGGATGTTCGTACAGACTGGGGAATGAGATGCTGGAAAGCAGTGCCATGGGAAGGGACGTGGGGGTCCTGTTTGATGGCAAGTTGAATACGAGTCAGCAGTGCCCTGGCAGCCAGGAGGGCCAACTGTGTCCTGGGGGGGCATCAGGCAAAGCATCACCAGTGGGTTGAGGGAGGTGATTGTCTCACTCTACTCTGCACTGGTGTGGCCTCGCCTTGAACATTGTGTGCAGTTTGGGGCACCACAATATAAAAAAGTTATAAAACTGTTAGAGAGTGTCCGAAGGAGGGCTGTGAAGATGCTGAAGGACTTTGAGGGGAAGCCGTATGAGGAGCTGCTGAGGGCACTTGGTCTGTTCAGCTGGAGGAGACTGAGGGGAGACCTCACTGCAGTCTACAACTTCCTCATGAGAAGGAGACACTGATCTCTCCTCTTTGATGACCAGTGACAGAACTCAAAGGAATGGTCTGAAATTGTGTTGGGGAGGTTTGTTTTGGATATTAGAAAAAGGTTCTTCACCCACAGAGTGTTTGGGTACTGGAACAGGCTCCCCAGGGAAGTAGTCACAGCACCAAGCCTGACAGAGTTCAAGAAGTGTTTGGATGATATTCTCAGGTACATGGTGTGAATCTTGAGGACTGTCTTGTGAAGGATTAAGGGTTGGACTCGATGATCCTTATGGGTCCCTTCCAACACAGCATATTCTGTGATTCTGTGAGTTTGTCATTCTTCCTTCATAGTAGAATTCTTTAGAGAGGTCTGAATAATGCTTAAAGATTTTTGCACTGGGAGAGTTTGCTATGGGCAAAGTCCTTCCTTTAAAATCATGGGAAGGAGAAGAAGAACCCATTCACACAAAAGCATCCCCATCCACAGGATTTTATGGCGCTAGATATGTCCAGGGACCTGTCCTGGAGCTAAAAGGAAAGTAGTAGAGCTTAAGAGAAATAGGTTAGCATCATCATGCTGTGGCACAATGAGGAAGGAGGTGGTGCCAGAAATGAGGCTGTGTGAAATTTGCTGTCTGTTACTATTATTGACATAAATCTAGAGATCTATCTAGTTCCAATTCTGGAACCCATGTTGGCCCTTTTAACTCTCCTGGCACATTCTAAAGAATGAAAAGGATTGAACTGACCAAGTAGACTGAGCTAACTTCTGAGTGTTGTAGCCTTAGCAGTATTGAGGTACAGATGAGGATGAGATGAAATCATACTAGGAAAGTCTGTCAGAGTTGACTGCCTTCAGGATATTTAGACTGTGTACAAAGATCTCAAAGAGTCCCAGAGAACTGACCAGTGACACAGGATTTCATAGCTCTGGAGACCCAAATTATGTCTCTGATCTCAGGTCTGAGCAAAAAGAGATACATTAAGATCCCAGTCCAGGAAAAGCCTCAGGAAGCACAAACCCTGAAACAGTTTCTCAGTGAGACACAATTTATGCCACAGCCCATACCTAAAAATTGCTATATCTCTCTATGCCAATGACCTGGCAGGAATGACAATTTCAGGATAAAGACAGAATGAAGATTATACCTGTTTCCTTCCCTAAGTATTTGCAGCCTTAGACAAGGGCAAATTTATACCCTATAGTGAAGCCAAAAGTGAGTTTTGTGATAAGGCAGCAGCTGGACCCCACACAGCTTTTAAAAACCACCCTGGGGATACCTTCCGCCATCAGCTACACACTCAGTTTAGCAAGGCTTGACCCAGAGTTCATGCAGCTTGAACAAGATGCAAAGTAGAGCCACCACTCCTTTTTGTTCTCAGGGGGAGATATGGAGTGTCACACACAGCCTTGTCCATACTGAAGAAAATTTTGCATTCTCTTCAGCAGTTCACTCTTTATCTCTGAGTTTCAGCACCCACACAGATTAAATAATTTCATCTTTGATTTAGCACTCTAAAGAATTTGTCTTGTAAAATAGGTCTTCAGCTTTGAAGTTTAGTGCAATTAAAACTAAATACTGCTAATTAGGAATGCAGTGCATCAGCTATTACTCAAATGAATTCTGCTAATGATTTAGGACTGTTGTCATGAGCAAGAATTTTCAGGATTGGACTCCATACTTATTAAGTGAAAGCCTGCTTTTTTTTCCTAAGTTGCAAAGAGCAGATGAATTGCAACAGGACCCTTACACAGCATAAAGGTGAGTAAATAGATAATGATTTACAGAATCAGAATCCTCCTGAACACATTGCTTGCACTTCACTGATTTCTGCTAACAAGTATTAAACTGTGCACAGTTTTCTTGTGTGCTGTGAATTTTGACAACAATAAAATGTTCCCTATTGCCATGTGACACAGCCAAGTCCAGATGTGCTATTTTGGTTTGAGATGGTTAAACCTTTTTTTGTTACTATGGGGATTATCTACCGAATGGTTTACTTACCTCTCCAAAGCTGTCATCGCATACTGTTTAATTTATAAAGCCGGTCCAAATCTCTGTGGAAAAAAAAATCACCAATATTTCTCACAACTTTCCTTGATTTATTTTTTGGTGTCAGCCAAGACATAACATTTATTATGATTCACCTTAGCATGATGGCATTTCATTATTCTTACTGAAGAAGATGTTCCTGAAAAAAGAGATCAAAATCTCCTTAGCCTTCTGGATATCACATAATAAATAAGGGGGTCTGTTTTTCCTCAGTGCCTCAATAAGAAGAAGTGTTTATGTTTCAGGACCAAGCTCCCACAGAATATTTACAAAATTTGTTGCGAGGTGTTGAGACATAAATCTGAAGTTCAAAACCTACATCAAGTAAAAATGAAGACCTATAAAATACAGTGTAAAACAAAACGTCAGAAGAAAAATGTAAATATTTTTAAGAATCACTGAAATCCTTAAGTGTCTTCCTCATCAATAACACATAAATTTAATTTTATCAAATGGACTTTGGTGCTAGCATCTTAAATATTATAAATTAATTAAATTACAGTTTGCTAAAATAAAAAAGTCAAACATTCTAGATAGCCATCTAAAGCCCTTTACACTCTTCTTTGAGCAAGCAAGAGAGGGAGATTTAAAATATCATCTGCTTTACATAAGAAATTGTTATCAGAAGCTAAAACCCTAAACTGAAAGTTACTTTGAATTTCATTATGATAAATGAATATTAATTTATTTTATTAAGGGGGAAAGTGTCTTCCAGAAAGCTTATGGAAAACAATCCACAGCAGAACATGATTAAAAATAAGAATAGCCAGATGATCTTGACTATAGTTCATTAGAAAACAGCATCACCCCCACGATCATTTCATAATGACACTTGCTTTATCTCATTTCAGGATTTGTAAGGCATACTAGAATTTTATTGCTTCTGGAAATATTAAGTGTCCTGGTACATTTATATATACCTGATATTTGTCAAAGTGTGCATATTTACTTTTCTGTATTTTTTATACTAACATTAAGAAATTTATATTATTTAAATTTATACTGAAACAGAATAAATATCATCTTATATTAAGCATTGTGTGCAGAGGGAAGTACAGTCTCGGAGGCATTTCTATCCTAGGTCTCAGGTCACTTCTCAAGTCATACAAAGGCAGATGTCATTGGGGTCATTTAAAGGTCTCTACTCTGATACCAGCTTTCAGGACACCCTCTGTGGCAACACATATGTTGGAAGATTGTGAGCTTTAAAAATGTGTAACCTAGCCTGAATGCCAGGACATGAGCAGTTACACAATATAAAGTTTTTATAGAATAGTTTCTGATGGTTGAGGAAATGTGTTCTACCAAACAAACGTTTCATTGCTGCAACCATGTTCATGACTGAGTGTGAGCTGTCAGGGCATCACATGGCTTAGAAGCATAAAGCCTTTTCATTTTCCCAACTGTGTGTTTTCTTAGTCAACTCTACTTCTGAAAATGTCTTTCCCTTGCTTCTACCCAGAGTCATATTCCTCTCACACTTTCTCTTCTCCACACAGCATGTCAAACGACTACTCATTCCTCTGGATTTTAGATTGGTGCCAGGGATCTTGCTAGCTATGGCTTCATAGCGCTGGCTATTCAGTGACTTTATGCTACTGAACTATTGTATATTTTAGGTGATTTTTTCACTAGGTGGTTTTTAGCCACACTATTCCCTGTTCCAGTTGCTGATACATTACACTAACACACGTATCAGCACAGAGGAGAGGTACAAAGGTGGGGAGAAGAGGCTGGAAGAATGGAGGGGTAACTTCAGTTTGCATCCCTTTACAGGCTCATTCAATCTTTCTTGAACAATACTTTGCTCAGGTCTATATACCTCCAGATGTGACTTCTATTGTCTCCAGCTATTTCACAACTAGACGCTGAATTGTGCCTTTCATTTCACCAGAACTAGAGAGCTTTAATGCATTCATTAGTCATAACGTATTCTGTAGTTTGTCCACAGTTCAAAGGTTCACATGGTGGCTGCCTTAATCACTGCTAGGGCAGCAATGCAAAAGCTCTACAGCAAATGGAGAAGTTGCTTTCAATTAAAGAAATATGTGTTTCATTGTCTCAGCCGATCTTAAGGTATCAGGAGACAACATCTAACACATCTCGCTTCTGTTTTGTAAGCCTCAGACTGCAGTCACAAAATGGGAACTGTCTTGTGCATGCTCCACACCAGGACTGCACACATAGGAACAGGGAAGCGCTGGAAACATTGGGCAGCTGGGGCAGGTTTGTGTTATAGATGGGTTAGGAGGGTTACAAAATCCAGGAAGAGTATATAGCAAATGAGCATCTGAAGGCTATAATTAGAGGTTGAGTGTAAAAAAATGAAACTGGTCAAGGAATTGAAGTACTGAAGCACTGATGGCAAGGGGAAGGAGGGATGACATTGTGTAGGTGTGTGTGGAAGGACTGGTGTGTGGGTGGCACTGGAGCCCCTCCTCACAGCCTGTGGTGGCTCCACCAAGCAGCCAAGCTCCTCTGCAGTACTGGAGCCAAGGGTCTCCCCCCACATGGTGCTACCACTTCATAGGGCTGACTTGCTTTCTGAGCTCTCTGTCTCTCAGCACACAAATGTCTCCAACCGATTCCCTCATGCACTACAGATAGGCCCTAAAACTGTTCTACGTCACTCTGAAATGAAATGCAAATAAATCCGGATTAAGGCTTTTTCCTACTGCCAGTGTGGGATAAAGCTTTACTTTCCCCAATATGCGTACACCCACACACCGCATAGGTGCACACAGTTGTTCCACCAGCTTGATCTATCCTCATTTTACACTTTCAAAGCCAGCTTCAGACAAATTACCCTGTTACAGATATACATGCCTCATCGATCTGTCTCTGATCAACACACATCCTGCATGCAACTTGTTCTGCCATTTATGACAGATGAATTTGGCCCAGAAATGTCATTAGCATCAGGTTAGGTTTTTTTTACATTCCACATTTGTCCAAAGATTTTTGGTAACAGCATAAATCATTGCCAAAGCTTAATGCTAATCTCCTGAATTTTGAAAGCACAACAGGCAAAGTCTACCCCTGAATAGATCTGAGATACAAGCACTCAGGATACTAACATTTGCAGGAAATAACAAACAAAGCCCTGCTATTTCATAGTTGAATAATAGCACTAGTGCTGAACAGAGAACAATTTTAGAGAACAAAAAGGTAGTGAGATTAAAAATACACCTGGTTAAATGGGACTTTTTGTTTTACCAAATGCTTGGGCTTTTGTTAGAAACAGATAATTCCCCTCAATTGTGTGGGTTGAAATTTGTGGGAATAAAATCAACAGAAAGTATAGGACACGATTTTCTGCAATGGATGGCCAAGCAGTTACTTATCTGCAGTGCTGCCACAATGGAGACTTGGTTTCTATTTGCTGATGAGTGAATTCCAGGCCAGGGGAAGGATGAAAAACTTGCAATGATCTCACTTGGGTGCACCTCATTCTACTGCTAAAATTGAGGAACACCTAAAACACAATTTATTTAGAAACAGGTTCTTCCTTTTAGCACAGCTCATGATGTTCCAAGTGAATGGCTGTGTCCTACTGCTACGTATGATGTCACATCCTCTATTCATCCTTTCCCCATTTGGACACATGGTGAAATGAAAACTGCATTCAGACCCATGCACACAGAACCAGACTTATTTCCAGAATTATATTGCTTGGCAAAGCAAGCTTCTTGCTTTTTTATTTATTTATCTTTTTAGTCAATCAGGTTACAATCTCCTGCAAATATTCAAAAAGATATATCCAAACAATGATCACTCCCAGGAAACAGAACTGAAAAGCTGTCCCTGATGACAAGTGATAGTAAGCAGAGAAAGGGAGTTCAGACTAGACAGGAAAGATAATGTTTTCAGCTAATCTGGCCATCAGAAAGCATTGATACATCTTTTCACTTGGTAAATATTAGAAATCTTGGCATTCACAGTGTTTCACACAGTCTGCCTAGTAAGGGGTGGAGAAACACTACCTAGCATCCCAGACTACTGCTCTAGCCTCTGAGCTGTTCTCCACTTGTCCCATGTCAGGATACATGAGAAATGCCCACTGACTTCCTGGTGTGAACAGGAATACCACACCCCACACCAGCCCTCTTCTCATCTCTGCATGTACTAGTTCCTAAGCACCACTGGGCCCAGGCTCAAAAATTGTGGCAGCAGTTGAATAGCCCAAATTACAAATTATTGCTTTGCAATGACTGGTGAAATAGGGCTTGACTCTTACTTTGCTTACAAAACAGACTTGCATCAGTAGAGCTACATGGACTTTTACTGAGGTATATTTGATTTACTCCAGTGTAAAACAGGAAACAGTTTTCTCAGTTACTTTCCAAGTTAGGGGTTGCCCTGACAGAGCAATATGAGTAAGGATGCATCAGCTATCTGAGGGTGCCCTGCCCACAGCAGTGCTAAACAGTGCCAATGCTATATGTTTTGTATTCTTCCCAAGTCTTCAAAGCACACTTTAAAATGGGTGCAAAAGAGTACCATTAAGAATCCATCCCTTTCTAACCCTCTCCAGTCTTGATCAAAAACACGGTACACTTTGTGGAGTGTAAAGACACCACTGTTGAGGTTTACCTGGCTCATTTATAGGCAGTCAAATGTAGACATCGATAATACCCTTCCATCTCA